>NC_051245.2:23184211-23799666 GCF_015237465.2 Chelonia mydas | reverse complement strand
GAGACATGCAAAATTTAAAGTAAGAAATCAGAATATTTTAGAACCTGGGGAAAGGTAGCTTAAGTTGTGGCCAGACACTCAGGTTAGTTGTTTAATCCAAACCAAAATATCTAATATGTAATACAAGTACGTTGATCAATGCCATGTCTTGGCACTAGGCTGTTCTTTCCCCACCCTTGCTTCTTGGAAAGCTGTGTGCTCTGGCTCTTCTATTAGATGATGTAGATCAGAGAGGAGATAATTCATGTGGAAAAGCTTGTTACACTGAATTATTTGTTCCAGTACCAGAGTGCTATCATTTCGTAAGAACATATCCTCACCTTGTGGACATCCCCTCATCACTGGTCGCAGCACTGCATAGGGTCCTGGACTCTAGTACACCCAGCTGGGCTCTCCCTGCGACCTGCAATCACCTTTCTCCATTTACATCTTCCCCTGACTCCCCCTCAGGGTATTCTGTGGTTTGACTCTCCAGCCAAATCAAGATTAAGCCCCTTCCGGGGTAGCACAAACAAGCTTTAAATGAATAGCCTTTCTACTCCTCACAGGCTTCACTATAGTTCCCTTATTGTATCTGGCCTGTTAGGCCTCTCCGCCAGAGCAAAACCTTGGGCTCAGGCTTATCTCCTCTGCAGTCTCTCCACAAACCAGTTCCCTCAGCCTACTTATCTAGAGTACCTCTGCCTTCTCTATCCAGGAGGCAATTCGTTACTCCCCTGCCAGGTGCAGAGCATGACTATGTGGGTCCTTTCCCTTGTCTTGCAAGTGGTGGGGGTCAAGCCCCATCACACACCTCTGTGAAATTTCTATTTTTGCAGGTCTAAAAGTGTCTTTGATAAACAATCTGCTGATCCTGTTTGGGACTGTTGACAGTCTTACCCTGCCTGATTGTCATGGACCCTTGAAAATAGTGCTGGTTGAGAGAAGGGACCTGTTTCTTTGGGGGATTTTTTAGGACTAGATCTTGCACATATGAGATGTTTTCCATACTACCTTGCAAAGAAAGGGGTTAGAATGACCAGATCAGAGTGTTCCTGGGTTTCCTGGGAGTTTCAGACGAATTCCAGAATCTGAGCTGTCAGTGTTAGCTGGGCTTTGTCCCATCACCTGTGGCTTGTGTCCCTTTAAAGGAATTGAGGAATTTGCTTGGGGAATGTCAGGTATTGATGATCTCTTTGCCCATCACAGTTGAGTTGTTACTGTAGATCAGTGGTTCTCAGATTTATTTGATTGGGCCCCCCTTCTTTGTGACTGTAGTTGTGTATGCCCCTCCCCCCGCCCCAAGTACATATACCACCTCCCAGCTCGGAAGGAAGAGCGGACAGTAGCAGCTGCTGGCTGGGTGCCCAGCTCTGAAGGTATTGCTGAGCCAGCAGCAGCACAGAAGTAAGGGTGATAATGTGAAAAGTAGGGCTGTCAAGCGACTAAAAAAATTAATTGCGATTAATTACACTATTAATAATAAAATACCATTTATTTAAATATTTTTGGATGTTTTCTACATTTTCAAATATATTGATTTCAATTATAGCACAGAATACAAAGTATACAGTGCTCACTTTATGTTTGATTACAAGTATTTGCACTATTAAAAAAATAGTATTTTTCAATTCACCTACTACAAGTACTGTAGTGCAATCTCTTTATCATGAAAGTTGAACTTACAAATGTAGAATTATGTTTAAAAAAACCCCCTGCATTCAAAATTAAAACAATGTAAAATTTTAGAGCTTGCAAATCCAGTCAGTCATACTTCTTCTTCAGCCAATCGCTCAGACAAACAAGTTTTGTTTACATTTGCAGGAGATAATGCTGCCCGCTTCTTGATTACAGTGTCACCTGAAAGTGAGAACAGGTGTTCACATGGCACTGCTATAGCCGGTGTTGCAAGATATTTACATGCCAGATGCGCTAAAGATTCATATGTTCCTTTATGCTTCAACCACCCTTTCAGAGGACATGCGTCCATGCTGATGACGGGTTCTGCTCAATAACCATCCAAAGCAGTGTGGACTGACGCATGTTCATTTTCATCCATCTGAGTCAGATGTCACCAGCAGAAGGTTGATTTTCTTTTTTGGTGGTTTGGGTTCTGTAGTTACCGCATTGGAGTGTTGCTCTTTTAAAACTTCTGAAAGCATGCTCTACGCCTCGTCCCTCTCAAATTTTGGAAGGCACTTCAGATTCTTAAACCTTGGGTCGAGTGCTGTAGCTATCTTTAGAAATCTCACATTGGTACCTTCTTTGTATTTTGTCAAATCTGCAGTGAAAGTGTTCTTAAAATGAACAACATGTGCTGGGTCATAAAAACTGCCATACTGGGTCAGACCAAAGGTCCATCTAGCCCAGTATCCTGTCTTCCAACAGTGGCCAATGCCAGGTGTCCCAGAGGGAATGAACAAGTGATCCATCCCATCGCCCATTCCCAGCTTCTGGCAAACAGAGGCTAGGGACACCATCCCTGTCCATCCTGGCCAATAGCCATTGATGGATCTATCCTCCATGAACTTATCTAGTTCTTTTTTTAACCCTGTTACAGTCTTGGCCTTCACAACATTCTCTGTCAAGGAGTTCCACAGGTTGACAATGCATTGTGTGGAAAAAAATACTTCCTTTTGTTTGTTTTAAATCTACTGCCTATTAATTTCATTTGGTGACCCCTACTTCTTGTGTTATGAGAAGGAGTAAATAACACTTCCTTATTTACTTTCTCCACACCAGTCATGATTTTATAAACCTCTATCATATCCCCCTTTAGTCATCTCTTTTCCAAGCTGAAAAATCCCGTTTTATGAATCTCTCCTCATATGGCAGTTCCATACCCGTAATCATTTTTGTTGCCCTTTTCGGAAACTTTTCCAATTCCAATGTATCTTTTTTGAGATGGGATGACCACATCTGAATGCAGTATTCCAGTTTTGAGAGACTGCTGCAACATGAAATATATGGCAGACTGCAGATAAAGCAGAGCAGGGGACATACAATTCTGCCCCAAGAAGTTCAGTCACAAATTTAATTAAATAAATAATTTTTTTTAATGAGCGCTATCAGCATGGAAGCATGTTCTCTGGAACCCAAAGCATGAAGAGGCATATGAATGTATAGTGTATTTGGCACATAAATACCTTGCAATGCAATGCAAAGTGCCATGCAAATCGCTGTTCTCACTTTCTGGTGACACTGTAAATAAGAAAAGGGCAGCATTATCTCCTGTAAATGTAAACAAATGTGTTTGTCTTAGCGATTGGCTGAACAAGAAGTAGGACTGAGTGAATGGACTTGTAGGCTCTGAAGTTTTATATTGTTTTGTTTTTTTTAGTGCAGTTATGTAACAAAAACCCCCTACATTTGTAAGTTGCACTTTCACGACAAAGAGATTGCACTACAGTACTTGTATGAGGTCAATTGAAAAATACTGTTTCTTTTATCATTTTACAGTGCAAATATTTGTAATAAAAAATAATCGACACTTTGATTTCAATTACAACACAGAATACAATATATATGAAAAGGTAGAAAAACATCCAAAATATTTAATACATTTCAATTAGTATTCTATTGTTTAACAGTGCGATTAAAACTGCGATTAATCACGACTAACTTTTTAAATCACAATTACTTTTTTTGAGTTAACCACAGGAGTTAACCGCGATTAATCGACAGCCCTAATCCAAAATATTTGTCAGGATCACTTTTCACAACCAAGCCTTACTTCTGCACTGCTGCTGCCACCCGGGGCTGACAGCCAAGACCTCTTGCTGGTTGCTCGAGCCCTGCCTGCCCCCCCTGTATGGGTCTGGCATTGTGGTACGCCCTTCCCCCCACCTTCCTCTGCACCCCACTTTTTTGACAAGAGGGCATGTGTCCCGTTTGCCCTTGCCAACTGATCAAGTTGGCACGAGCAAACAGGACACATGCCCACTTTTGCCAAAAAAGTCGGAACTGCCAGGACAGGGCTTAAAAAAGCGACAGTGCCAGCCAAAATTTACATCCAGATCTTTAAAAAAATAAATAAATAGGGAAAGCACATAGCTCGTGCCTCCCTTGACACATTCCCGTGACTCCCTTGGGAGGCCCATCCCAAAGTTTGAGACCCGCTACCGTACAGGGTTTAAATGAAGTTATGGCGAAGCCTCCATATAAATACCTAGCCATTTTCAAATGTGACTGTTCCGATGTCACTTCCTATGACTGAACACTTCTTTCTTTAATCTTTTATTTTGTTGCCTTTTGAAAGGTTACCATGCAACTTGTGCACAACCATCTCATTTTAGACAATACTTCAACAAAGTCTGACATAGACAACTACCTCTAAGGCATAGCCACAGGGGGAATCAAACAGCACCAGCAGAGCAAGGAGCTGTATAGTGTTAAAAATTAGAAGATCAGGAATCAAATGTGTTCCCTCCCTCTCCCCCCAAATATACTTCAGCGTTATAAACACAACAGTTTGGAAGTGTACAGATAAGCAAAGACAGAAGTCACTGTAGGTTTAAAACTGGGTATAAAGATATAGCACCAAATTCTGCTCTGTTACAGCAGCATAACTCCCATACTGAACATCACACCTGTGTAACTAAACTGTGGGCCTTTCATGTCAACACTTCTTTGGTCACTAGACTGCAAGGGCCTGCTTTTTTACTGTCTTGAGCCTTTTATAGTCATTTATGCCAGTACAATGTGAGTTCAAACAGCTGCCATTCTGATGTGGTATCATTTTACACTCACTTGGTATCCACTTTTCACTGGTGTATTTGACTACTCAAGGTGTGAGACTGGAGGATCAGTTCCTACATTGTTCCTACCCAAAACTTTCTGCAGGTGGAAGGTAGACTGTGTAGGCTGTTTACTGCTTAGAGAAAATTTTAAGGAGCATGGAAATGTAGGGCTGGAAGATACCATGAGGTATCATCTAGTCCAGGGGTTCTCAAACTTCATTGCATCCGACCCCCTTCTGACAACAAAAATTACTTCATGACCCCAGGAGGGGGGACTGAAGCCTGAACCTGCCCAAGCCCCACTGCCCCGGGTGTGGGGGCCAAAGCTGAAACTCAAGGGCTTCAGGCCCAGGCAGGGGGCCTGCAACCTGAGTCCTGCCGCCCAGGGCTGAATCCCTCGGGCTTTGGCTTCAGCCCTGGGCAGTGGGGCTCAGGCTTCAGCCCCGGGCCCCAGCAAGTCTAAGCTAGCCCTGGTGAACCCATTCAAAGGGGGTTGCGACCCACTTTGGGGTCCCAACCCACAGTTTGAGAACCGCTGATCTAGTCCATCCATCCATGCTGAGGCCGGACTAAGTATACCTAAACCATCCCTGCCAGGTATTTGTCTAATCTGTTCTTAACCCCTCCAATGATGCAGTTTCCACAACCTCCCAAGGTGACCTGCACCAGTACGTAACTATCCTGATCATTAGAAAGTGTTTCAAAGTATCTAATCCAGGGGTCGGTAACCTTTCAGAAGTGGCGTGCCAAGTCTTCATTTATTCACTGTAATTTAAGGTTTTGCGTACCAGTAATACATTTTAACGTTTTTAGAAGGTCTCTCTATAAGTCTATATTATATAACTAAACTATTGTTTTATGTAAAATAAATAAGGTTTTAAAAATGTTTAAGAAACTTCATTCAAAATTAAATTAAAATACAGATCTTATCAGTTTAGTGTGATCCTTGCCCTTGCTTTTCCTTGCTGAGTTTTCCAATGTCCTCAGGCTGGCAGCGGGCTGAGTGGGGCCAGCAGCTGGGACCCCAGCTGGCAAGGGGCTGGCGGATGGAACCCCAGACTGGCAGTGGGCTGAGTGGCTCAGCCCGCTGCTGGCTTGGGGTTCTGTCTATCCAGGGTGGCAGGGGGCCAGCGGCCAGCACCCCAGGCCGGCAGCAGGGTGCCACTGAAAATCAGCTCTCATGCTGCCTTTGGCACGCGTGCCATAGGTTGCTGATCCCTGATTTAACCTAAATGCTGCAAATTAAGCCAAGTACTTCTTGTTGTCTTTGGTGGACATGGAGAACAATTGATCACCAGCCTGTTTATAACGGCCCTTAACATATTTTGAAGACTGTTATCAGGTCTCCCCTCCAATCTTCTTTTCTCAAGACTAAATGTGCCCAGTTTTTTCTTTAAAAATTGCATATCATAGTGCAAAAGACTAAACCATTTATATGGTACAAAAAATGTCTGCACTACCAAACCACTGAAATAACGATGGTCAGGAAGTAGGTGGACGTTATTAGAGGGAATATTTCTTCCTTCAAAGTGTTTGCCAAGGAACATACTTGTTTCAGCTTTTACTTGAAGCGATAGGTGGAGGCTGGGAAGACTAAATCTTCTTAGTTGTATTCATCCTCTCTTTGGGACATGGGTGCTGTGAATGGGCATTACTCATGTTGGAAATATTTTTCTCTTTAATGCCACAGGAAGCTCCTGGAACAGAGTCTTGCAAGCCCTGAAAACACCAACGACAGCTGAAAACCTCTGTGCTGCTCCAGCATTTGCTGAATCAAATTACTGAGTGCCAAGATGGATTAATGTTTTTCTATGAGTCATTCCCATGTTTATAGATTCCAAGGGTTTCAAACTCCTTTGCTACCAAGAAAATTCTGTCTCCATGAAAAAGAAACTATTTAGGTGGCAATGGGTTTTCAAAATCTAGAGCTGTATTTTCAGAAGAGTGACTGGGACTTGTTGTCTTTCCCCTCCAATAAAGTCTCTTTTCTCCATCCCTCTGCAATGAAATAACCAGAATACCTGTATTTGAATTTGCAGTTTTTGAAAACAATATTTTAAATAGCTATAAAATACAAGCCAGTGAACTTTCCTTACCAGGTACTTTGTTGGATAGCAATGAGTTGCCTATCCCAGGCATCCAATATGATCAGGGTGTCATGTATTCAGTAATTCGGAGTCCAATGAACCTGCAACTTGCTGCAGAAGTGTGCTCCAGAATCTAAGATTTCCCTTAAATAAAATGAATTCCCAGTCCTTATGGTTTTGAAGACAACTTAAAAATCTCATGAACTGAGTGCAAATTGATGCAGTTCCATCTTCCTGAGTCTGCAGACAGCTTGGAACAACGATCCTGAAAAGTGCGGTCAGGGATGTCACAAGGAAACATTTTAGTGGGAGGTAAGGAGGGATGTGGGAAGAAAGTGGCGCCCTCTGTGGGCTGCCGTATTCACTGTGCACTTCCTCCCTCCGCCACTTGCAGCATATGCACTGAAAGGACTCCAGGAGATGGATGCTGCTGTGAAATAGCTCCACAGAAGCCTGTATTCCTTGCGCTTTGCCTCCTCCCTCTGCTCTATTGCAATCTATGTGATTTAGGGCTGGGAGACCCCAGTGGCAGCAGTCTTCAGGGGCTGGAGCAGCTCCAGCCATCCCCATAGGGGTCCTACAGTGAAAACAGATGGCATTGCACCTTGCAGTACATCAGCCACACTACACTGTATCTCCAGGGTAGCTGGCAGGTGTGGCATTACTGGTGGGCTTAGCTGTATTGGCTTGTAATGACCAGCGGCTGCTGCCCATTCATCAAAATGTGTTGTTAAATCTGAAACCTAAAGATGACAATGTAGATGTCAATGCTGTTAACCATTTCACTGCTTATCATTTTAGAAGAAACATCTAGATCCTGTGTTTGTTCCCCCTCTCCCTCCAATGATGGTGGATTGCTTCCCACTCCTTCCAAAGTACTACATGCCCCAGGATCCTGAAAAAAAGGCATAATAAACTGGGCTTGCATTTGAAAAAATGAGTAATTTGTTTACAGTGTTTATTTCCTCATCTACATATGAACCAAGTAGCATCACCATTCAGCAAATTAAAATTGCTCGGCCTTTTCAATGTCAGCAAGGTTTTTGAACAGTATTGATGGGCTTAATCCCTCATTGAATTTATCAAACTGTAGCTATGGAGCCTCAGCCACTGTTCCATAATCCCTGCTGTTTGTAAGCCCTGTTCTGCTTCCATGGGAGCCAACAGATGTTTTTCCTTTGACTTCAGTGGGAGCAGGATTGGGTTGATAGCCTGCTAGATTTTTAAGGCCAGAAGGGACCACTGTGATCATCTAGTCTGATTTACTGCATAACACAGGTTGTGTGGCCCCAACGCTGCAAACATTTGTGCATTTTAGTAACTATACTTGAACTCAGGGACAATACTCCTGTGTGTAAATTTTTTCATGCGTAAACATGTGCAGGACTGTCTCCTGCAATTGTACAGTTCTAGAGGCTATCAGTGGATGGTTTCAAAAATGAAAATTAGGTTATTATGTGTATATAGTAATTTGGTTCTCTTTTCTTAATATGAAACAAGCTTTGTGGCAATTTATATTTACTTGGCAGTGAAAATGTAAAATTTGGTTTGGCAATGGCATTCAGAAAAACACTGGAAACTCGATGGGAGCGGGGGGGGAATTGTCCGAGTGGGAAGTTCAAATTGAAAAATTGGGGCTCAGTGTGAACCTGAATTCAACCTAGTGTGGCAGACTTGTTTACCCAGACACCTTCCACTGTTGGTGAACTGACATAGAAAATTAATTTTTTTTCTTTTATTAGTGAATGAAAAGCATAGTCAGAAATAGTTATCAAGTTGAATCATGTGCAAAAGGCTGTCTTGTACTTTTTGTTTCCTAATTGCACTTGGATGGTTTTTCTGACTGAGCTGACGCAGTCGTGTATGTGAGTTTCCTGGCAAATAAAGAAGATGACTGTGTCCGAAAGATATTTCAGAGTGTGAATTCATAGCATGTCCATGTCTAATCAAGCAATATAAACCATTAGCCACATGTTCTCCCTTTCCATCACATTTCTTCACACTTAAATGAAAACATGCCCATCCCCACCCCCAAAAGTGTCACATTTTTAAATGCCCCCAAATAGAAACCACAGGAGTCCATTACATGTGGTGGCCATTTCCAGCATACAAATCAATTTTCATTGTGGTGAATAATGCTTGGTTTGTTTAAGGAGGCATGACTGATTTTTGGATGAAGGATCCTGTCACTTTGGCATTTTCATGGTTTTATTTATTGCGCACAAACGTATAAAACTTGGTACTGGTCTAAGTGCCAAGCCTAACAGTGGAAATAGTGGAAAGGACCACATACCTACTGATGCAGTCAACGGGCTTCTCCTTCTAAAAGACATTTTCTGGACTCTTGAGAAGTTGTTATTTTGAGTAACATGGCAGTGAAGGATTTCATCACCTGGCATCTGCTGGCTTTGTTTTTAATTCCATTTTGCATGTGTCAAGATGAATACATGGAGGTGAGCAGAAGATCTAATAAAGCGGTGGCCAAAATATTGCAAAGTCACCACCAGACTGGCCATAAAGGTTCCAGCAGCAGGGAAATTTTGGGACAGCGGAGTCAACTTATAGAGTCGACTATTGATGTTAATAGCACTTCTACAGACCAAAAAGCCCAGAGACCAGAGGTAGATGATGTAGCACAGACTACCTCAGACAGAGTCCAGGTACTCTGAATTAATCTTCTAAGAATAACTTTGAAATCAGATTTTTTCTAAGATTATGACTGATACATTTAAGTAAAGAGGTTTATTAATGCTGCTTATTGGTCTGTATGCTACTGGGTTGCTTCACAGAATCTTTTAATGAACTGGTAAAGCCAGCAGTGGGTTGAGGGCAGTGAGAACACAGCCAGCAGCCCACTGTTCTGAAACTTTGATTCTATGCAATCAGATATGGTGAGATACAGTTTCTCAATTATTGCAGAATATTTTTTTTCTAGCAGACTAAGATTTTGTAATCTATTTATGACATTGTTTGCATGTGAAGAAAAATTATGAAATTGGTAAAGAGATGATATTCTGAAGGATACTGTTCAACTGGGAGAAAAAATCCCAGTTTACTTGAAATGTATATATAGAAAAAATGTATCCTTTTGAGCTTGAGAAAATAATTTAAAGCAGTAGGAATATTTGCAATGGATAGCCTCTAAGTTGCGTTTTGTTTTGTTTTTAAATCCTGGCAGTAATACTGCATTTGAGACACAAGTAGGTATGATATAACATGCTGTGTGTGTATTTGCTGCCCTTTTTATTTTAGTGGGGAAAAAAGAACTGGAATTAATGCTTCTTAAATTTCCTGTAGAGTTTGCTTTTTTGTTAGGAATCTCGTATGCATTTTACATAGCATTTTATATATTCTAGACATTAGCTCTCAGCAAAGGGAAAATTACCTCACCTGGTCATATGTAAAAACTGCGATCCAGATTTTTTTTTTTAAAAAAGGAAAAATGCTGAAGGGGATAAGATGAAGTTTTATTGAGCAGTAAACAAAATGGAAAGTTTTACATCTGCTCTGGGCTGGAGGTTTTGTTGTCTACTATGTTTTATAGTCAGTAACAAAATGAGAGTTTTATTTCCCCTACTGAATGCAAATGATTGAGTCTTTACATTTCAGTTGATGGTATTATATAATTTTTTTCAGTCTCAACCCTGGATCCTGAATTCCCAAAAGCAGAAGGAGGCAGATGTGGGATGGATAATAATTGTTTCATGACAAATAGAAATGAGTTTTGATTTTAGGTAATTGTGATGGGCTTCAGGAATGGAAACAGATCGAGATATGGCAAAACATGACAATAAGTTCAAAATACAGCAACAACATTTCCTACAGTTAAATAGTTGTACAGCACAGCATATAAACTTTCTTTGTTACAGAACTCCTGTTCTCCCAGCAAAATCAGGAAAATTTAATTTACACTAAATTGAACTTGTGTACGTAAACAGTATAATCAATGGGGGTATAGTATAATGATCCAGCTAGTGTTTGTGTGTTCCACTTCTTGCTGTTGGATGGAATACTGTGTAACTGTATACCATAGACCCTATGTTGTTAATAATTAAAGAAGATTCTCCTTTAGCTCAAGAGCTAGTGGCCTGTGCTTTACGAATTGACTTTTAATTTATTTTTAGTAATATATAATTTAATACAAATTTGTTATAATTAACAAAAAAGGCCAAATTCAGCCCTCTGACATATAGTACCATTGAAGTCATTAGGGGATGCATGTATGTCCAAGGATAGAATTTGGCACCACGTATTAAGATGATCTTTACATTTACAGTAATGGAACTACTTATTGAGCAAGAGGGACTCAGCCAATTGGCACACAGTTGACTTGACTGCAGGTCGTTCATGTCCACCATTCCTGTGTCTGGAAAATAATCTCCCATGGGCAATGATGCAATCCCAATTCTTGGCTCACTTAAAACTAGATGAAAGACGAGCAACTGTACAATAGGGGAAATCCAGCATGGAATGGCTGATTTAACATGTCTTTTCCATCACTAGAGACTATGCATTCTCAGGTGGAGAGGAACAAGCTACTTTTGGGTCCGCACAATTTTGGGCTGCTCCAAGGATTTGTATGACCCTCAATGGAAAGCAGAACAGCCAGCAGCTGTTTTCCTTTAAGCAGCTTTGCCACCTGCAGCAGCTGAGAATCCCTGTAGCTGCATATGCCTTGTGGATATTTTGCCCCTAGAATGCCCCCTATGTCTCCAGCTGTTTCATGCAATGACAGTGCCCGAAGAATTCATCCCCCAGATGTCTAAGGAGCTTGTGAGGTGACAAAGAGGGGCCAAAGAGAATAAGCAAGCCCCTCCCTATGCCAAATTTTCTACACGGCTGATAACATACGAGCGGTGTAGCATGATTTCCTCAAGCCCTGTAGCTGACAATATGTATGGAACAGATATAGATATAATCTTCTTTCTGTTGCTGCTTCTGCTTGATATACTTGGAATGCTCCTCAACTTACTGGCTTTTTGCTAGTGTTTTTGGTGGTTTATTTATTTATTTTATTTTGCCAGATGAAGTGAATCTAGAAGGAGCAGGAAGGACTTCCATGCCCTTTTATAATGAGGTGTGCTGGCCCTTTAAGCCTAACGGGGGGCAGAAGATCCCATCCTAGTGATGGGGGTGTGAGCACAGGCTCAGGAACCGGCCAAAATCGGAGGAGAGGAGGTGATCCTGGGGAATTAGCAGTGGATTGGAAAGATCCCAAGACACTTACTTTAAGGGCTTGGCATCAGGAGCCCTGCTGCATCGGGGTGGGGCAGGGCTCCCCTTCCTCCTGGCCAATCAGGAGGAGCTCTCAGAAGGAGAGGCATATATATGCCGCCTTCCCTCTCAGAACAGGACGTGTGCTGACAAAGGAAGGCAAGCAGACCCAGAAGGCTAAGCTTCTGCTGTGAAGAATAAAAGCTCCACAATTGGCAGGAGCATTGGATTTGGGTACAAGCTATGGGGTTGCTATGATGGATGTTGTGTTTGGAACACTGAGGACTATCTTGAATTACTTTGGGCTGCTGACCCATTTTCAGAGCTGATGATTATCCTGAAAAAGACTATATGGGACTCCCAAGGCACCCTTAAGAGAGGGGACAGATGGAGGGTGCTGTGGCAACACCTCTAGCTACAAGAGGGAGCCAGCTGAATGTTGTCCCTGCCCCACCCACGTACACCAGTTTGCCCCCTTCTTATTCAGAACAGGACCCATGGTGGCAGGTATTTATTTAACTTCTTGTTTTGGATAGAGTAAAATAAAACCTTAACAAAAGCCAGCAGGAAATGGAAAAATGTCTGTGTCTCTAGTTATAATTGGTCCACAGGTTCAAATTAGAGGAATTTTATTGACTATTTAGCTGCCTCCTAAACTGATAGATTTCCTAGCTGTTAATCTAAGAAAATTCAAGAGTATAATGTTCAGACATCTAGCAAATATCTTAATTCTAACCTCCTATCTGTCCTAGGAAATCTGTGTGACAGGTGATTTTCACAAGCCACTGAATTCAATTTTAGGAAAAAATTCCACAGGTTTGCCATGCAATAGAATTTATAAAGATTTTTGACAAGTGGGTCTCAATGAATCTTCAGGTCCCATTTTAAGGGTTAGAGAAAGTAGCTTTACATTATTCATTATTCACATTTAAGTCTCAAATCTCCAGATTTTTACTTTAAAACGTGTTCATTTGCCCGGAGCTCTGGGTTTCTTCAGATTAAGACAACCTAACCTGAAAATTCTTTATTTTGGGGCATTGAATACAAACAGATTTTTCACTCCTATGTCAAAAGATGTTTAAATCTAACAGGACAAATCTTATGTCAGAACTTGCCCAAGTACTCCACAGAAGTCAACAGGACAACTTTTAAGTCAGCATAGCAGAGTTTGGCCCATTTTAAATGTAATGTCCTGTTAAATTCTCTGAGAGAGAATAATTATATTGCATGAGGATATCAGCAATCTACTATCCCTCTTAAAGCTAGGCCCAGGTCACACACTTCCCTACAGAGTCCCTAGCCTGCAAGCAGAGTCAACACCCCCTGCCCACAACCCCCAGCTCAAATTTAAAGCAACAACTTGCAGTTTTAACAGTTTTCAGTACACCACATCTCTCTCTCCATTCCTTTCCCCTCAGCTTCTTCTCTCTACTTCTGTCCTAAGACATGAGGCACTCATGGAGTGCTGAAAATGTGACAGAAGTTAGTCACACCAGGCCCTTTTTTTCTCTAATCTTGCTCCCTTTATCCTCTTCTCTACCTTGCCTTGTCCTTCTCAGGTAGTTTGCATATTTTAATCCTATTGATTAAAATGATATGAGTTAGCAAATGAGTCAGCAGTGGGTTTGTGGAATAGAACCAGGAAAACATACAGCCATAATTCCAAATGGCTCAGGAAGTTATATTTATCTATAGAGAAACCACCTTTCGCAGTACTGAAATGCAGCCACCTCTTGCGTGGACATAGCAGAGGTTCAACACTGCACACTTACACGTAACTGTTGTTGACAGGAAGTGAAAAATACCATCTCCAGCAGAAACTGGAGAGAATTTAGGTAAACAGACTTCACTGATTCAACCTGAATTTCAGATCCTGGCTCTAACACAACTAGTCTTATAAAAAGGGCCATGGAATCCTTAATGATCTCTAGTGGTCAGAAGGTCTTCAGATTCATGTATCAGACAGCATCTTGCCTGCCCCCTGGCTCAATGCTAAGGGTTGGTTCTGAACTGGGTCAGAGAGAAGAGTTCCACCTATCAAAGAATCACTTACTGAAGTACCTTTTTTAAATTCTTTATGATCTCCCATCTAAATATTGACAAGAAGAGAATTAATAACCAACCAGCCATATGGGAAAAACTAAGGATTCTGGTGACATAAGTGAACTGAACCAGATTTGTGTCATTTGTCACTTTAGTAACAGGATGGAATTTCTTTGCGTTACCTCATTGCACATTCATTATTTTTCCAACATAGGATTAATCTGTTTGACGCTATTTTAAAAATAATTCTGATAGGCTAGCAGAGCATTTGTGTGTTTAGATTACAAATGAGTTTTGCGCTATTTGGAATATCAGTGTCAAATGACCATGTGAATTGCCAGCTTTTTCTGCAGGTGGTTGAAATTCACATAACACACCAAAGTCACTTATTGAAGAACCTGACATGAGCGGGTTGCCAAGTCCACCAATCATTAGTGTATTTGGGCTTCTTTTTTCCGGGGCTGCTATTCTTTCAAGTGGAGATTGTGGGTTTGGGGCTTATTTTCCAGAAAGAAAAAGGAGGAGCTCAACTTCAACTAATTAATCACAATCCTTGTAATTTTACTGAATCAATATGAATATCGATATGAGAACCCTTTGCAGTTATGAAATCTACCAGTCTGTGAATGTGAAGCCACTTGTGTATGCATAAAATAAATTGGAATTCCTTTGGGATGAAAAGCACTATAAAAATATATGGTGTTATCAAACTTTCTTATACAATAAATGTTGCTGTATATAACTCGTGCTAAGTATATTTTCACTGATACATCGTTGCACTCCTCATATGAATGACATATTGTATAAGATTTCCATCATGACACACACACACAGAGTATAACAAAATGCCCCAAATGTTATCTTTCCATCTGAGGTTTAGATTTTCAGATGGGCCTGAGTACTCTTGCACATGCCTGACTCACATAGTTGCAACTCCTTATTTAGCCAGGTACATCCTTTTCCTGCACACTTTTCATGCAGGAATTCGAGTTTGCACATGTGGACTTTCGCGCACATAGTTTTGAAAATCCAGCCTCCTATTGCTTCAGATTTAGTAGAGTAAGTTCTCCACATTGAAGCCTAAGGCCCCAATTCTGCAGTTCTTCACATACAGGCTAGCATTCCCGCCCCAAGGGCCACTGAAGTCTATGAGAATTCATGTCCACATTGTAGTTTGCCTGCATACAGCAAAATACATGATTGGAGACCAAGTTTAAAAGTTCTACCATTTTTAAATTACTTGATCTTATTTATTTAAGAATGATTTTTCAGATGGGGAAACTGATATAAAATGATGTTGTAACTCAAGAACAACTGAAAAAATTTCAAAACCAACCTCTTTAGGGAGAGGCCAGACACGGAAGATTTCAGTCTCAAAGGAGAAAAGTTCAGAAAGCTTGTAAGCATGTACAAGCAGGGGGCTATAGTGGAGACCCTGCTACCGAGATGCAGATGTATGCATAGCAAATACACTCTATGAATGGTTTATTTAAAACCTATGTTTTTGCACTCAGCCCCCTCAAAGTGGACCTCAACAGCCAGACTGCAGTAGCTGCTGCCGTGGAGAATTTGGATTCCGAGGCTATCAAGGGCCACCAGGACCTCCAGGGCCTGCTGGAATGCCAGGTAAAAATGTCACTCTGATGGACTTCTGATCAGTCTAACTGCAGATTGCGAGCTGTGAAAATCAGAGATTGGCCCAAGCAAGCAGCTGAGCTTGGATATGGATTTGGATCCAGATCCAAACTTTCCCATAACTTGCGTGGGGATTTGGAGTCAGGTTTTAGGTTCCAATCTAATCAAAACCAATTGCTAATAAAATTAATCTCTAATGGATCTATCATTAATTAAAGTGTTGTGTTTCTTATAGCTCGTAGGCCAAATTCTGCTCTTTGTTATATGAGTGACACTTCCACTGAAATTAAGGGGATGTGCCCTGCGGTGGATATTGCTTTTGTTTTCTTTGTTTTGCAAATGATGATTTGTAAATTTCTTCCTCAGATGTGCTAAATTTACAGAGGAGACACACTTGCACTGTACTCTCCCATGGAAAACTCACTTTTGTTTTTTCTTTCTTGTCTGTCTTAATGAAAAATAAAATCCAGTTTGACAGCCAGAGTATGATTTCGCTTGTGCATAGAAAACCCAGCACTCTAGTAATGAGCAGAATTTGGTGCAGTGTTTGTATGTGTGTGGGTATGAAAAGAGAGGGAGCTATATGGAAGGGGAAACGGTGATTAGACAGTGGATTTAGATTTGCTTGAGCAATTATCTTCATTAAGATGATTTATAACACAGTTGTGGGACATAAAGGAGTGTGTCACAGTCTGGGTAGCTTGCCTCAGCAACCTGGCTTTTTTCTTTTTAATTACTCATTCACTACTTTCATTCTTTCTGTCTCTTTCTACACGTTGCTGACAGTAACTCTGGTTCTGGTATCTCTATTAAATATTTCTTTAAATGGGCTGTTGATATTCTGGTGGTAGCAGTTTCCAGTAATGGTGAGGTGTGTGTTTGTTTAAGCAGCTTTGGCTGGCAAAAATGTAAAAAATAACGTTACTTTGAAATTTTTTGGCATTGGCCTGTTGTAAATAAGATTTATTATGTGAATCAGCCATCAACCCTTTACTCTACATAAATACTATATAACTCTACAGACATAGGGGAACTGTCATGGTGAGGCTTGTCATACAGAAACATAACTTTATATTTAGGGAAAGTAAAGTCATAAAGATTTGGCAGCTTAGAAAATGGTACAATGTTTTGCATTACATCCCTCTCCCCCACCCCCAGTTAACTGTGCCAGTCAGTATACTGCAAATACACAGGATTATATTTTGCAATATGGACCTATTTCTGTCCTTGTCTAATGTGAAATTATAGCTTGGCCAAATTCAGTGCTGATTTGCAGACAATCACACCAGCTAGATCAGTGTGGTTGCATGATATTAGCACAGAATCTGACCATTTGGCTCCTGTGGGGGTTGGACCTATATGACTAAGAGAAGACCCTATGGGGTCAGACTCAGTGTTGACTTACAACACATCCTATGCAATCCTAACTGGAGTCACTGTATCTGTGCTGGTGTTTCACGCAGCCTTATCCACTGTAATCACAGAACTACAACCACAGAGATTTGATTATAAGATGCATAAATTAATTAAATTAACTGGAAAGGGACAGTCCAGTTGTTTGGGTGTTATAGTGGGACTTGGGAGAGCATTCCAGTCTCTATTCCATCAGACTTCCTTTGTGACCTTGGGCACATCACTTAGCTATTCTGTGTTTTAGTTCTCCATATGTAGAATGAGGATAATAATATTTCCCTGCCTCACAGAGGTGTTGTGAGGATAATTATACTAAAGACTGTGATTCACTCAGATACTACAGCAGCGGTCCCCAAACTTTTGAGCCAGGGTGGGGAGCATGGCCACGGCTAGGGGGAGTGGGTGGAGGGGCCTGGGAAGACACAGACACGGTTAAGGGGGCTGAGGCTGGGGCTGTAGCTGTGGGTGGGTCTGGGGCCAGGAGCGGGGCTGTGGCCAGGGGCCAAGGCTGGGAGCGAGGGCGGGAGCGGAGCTGCAGCCAGGCTGCAGTGGGATCCAGCAGCTGGACCTGTGGCCTTGTGCAGCTCTGCTCCCAGACTCACTCCCAGCCTCAGTCCCGGGCTGAGAACAGAGCTGCAGCCAGTGGCTGAGACTGGGGGCTGGTGCGGGGCCAGGAGCAGAGCTGCACTGAGGCTGGGGACAGGGCCAGGGCCAGGGCTGGGAGCCAGAGATGTGGCTGGGGGTGGGGCCAGAGCAGAGCTGGGGGCGGGGAGGGGCTGGGTGACACTCCCTCCCCGCCCCCGTGGGGGCTGGTGTGGGCTCTACCGCACACCCCGGACATTCCTCCTCTCCCCCCTAGGGAGGTGCGTCCCACTGTTTGGGGACCTCTGTACTACAGCAGTAGGGTCCATATAAGTATCTTACTGACATTAAAGGGTAATGCTATATGCAGTGTTGTAGCCATGTTCATCCCAGGATATAAGAGAGACGAGATGACTGAGGTAATATCTTTTATGGGAGCAACTTATGTTGGTGAGAGACAAGCCTTAGAGCCACACAGAGCTCTTCTTCAGGTCTGGGAAAGGAACTCAGAGTGTCACAGCTAAATACAAGGTGGAACAGATGTTTAGCCTAAGTAGTTAACACATATTCCAAGGGACCATTCAAGGTGGGGGGGGAGGGGGAGGAAGAAGAGGGGGGAAAAAGCTGGGGGGGAGAGGTGAATGAGTTATAGATTATAGTAATAAGCCATAAATTCAGTCCATGATTTTTAGGAGCTAGCACAATTATGAATTTAAGCTCCCAGGCTCATCATTTGAAGGTGCTGTGCAGGGGTCATGAATGCTGGTCTACAAGGTTCTCAGAAGCTAGTAAGTTCCAACCTGCCAGCCAGTGATGTGCTAACAGGTGCCAGAATAGAAGCTGAACTCTGACAGAGGACTCCAGTCCTGGGATCTGATTAGTGGAACACATGGGGGTCTTGATTGGTTTCCCTCCCCACACCTTCCATTTAAACCAATAATAGGAACAGGAAGTTCTCCATGGATCTGGGTTTCCCCTGCCTAGGACTGCTTCCCCAGCAAACCTGCTCCCAGTGCCTGCTGCTGACCTCCTGGTAACCTGACTCTGCCTGCCTCCTGGCTGTCGGTTTTGCTCTCTGGCCTGTCTTGGACTCTGACCTCCTGGTCTCTGATCCGTCTGACTCCTCCTCTGACCATTAGGTTAGATTGCCCATGTCCCAATTGTGACAGCAGGTTTCCTTTTAGGATGAGGACGGAGATGTCAGATATAGAGTGATTGCTTTGTGAAAAGCGTTTATCCACAGATATGGTGTTTTTGTCTTGCTTTCTTGTCAGTTGCCATAGATGGTTTGGTTGCTCAGTATACCAGCAATTTCTCCAGTAAATATTGGGAAGTGTAGGGTATTATTACAAATAGCAGTTACTGTGTAAGGGGGACTGTTATCATTATGAAATTGAATCAGCAGAGTTTCATCACGGATCCTTTGCCTTTTCCTACACTTATCTAAAGTAACGTAAGCAGCTTTTTCAAACCTAACTAGTCACCCATAGACTGAAACAGACAGAATTGGCTGCATTAGCTGGCCTGTGAAAAATTCCCCAAAGACCGCCTAATTCTTTGCCCAAATCACTTCTGATTGTGTCGATGCATTTGAAGGCTATTAAGCTGCTTTTCGGGGTTACTTTGAGGAAAAACACAGCCATTCGAACAGTTCAAAGGGAAAATCAAAACAAATCCAAACTGCTCAGTGTACTCAACTACCAAACCACCTTTACTTTTGACAGCCCTGCAACACTCTGTTCCCTAGCAGTCCCCAGGTCCCTTACTATTAAGAGCTAGCACCAAAATCAAGCAATGACCTGAGAAGTCTGCATTTTATACACCAGCACTTAAGTCACATGATCCTTATTCCTTAAAGGTATTTGCACTTCCTTTTTAAAAGTCCTCCGCCAAAATCCTAAAATCTCTTAAGTCCACCAGGTTAGCCCCATAGCCATTTTTTATTCCTTGGTATCTAAACATGGGTCTTATACTGAAAAGAAGTTTTGTTATAGAGCTGGGGTGGGAAGGGAAGCATCTTGTCACAGATATGATTTGAGAGAGAGAGAGAGATTATTTGAACTGACCAGAAAGCTTTGATTATTTAAAGGAAATCATGGAAACAATGGAAATAATGGAGCACCTGGCAATGAAGGAGCCAAAGGTGACAAAGGAGACAAAGGGGACCTGGGACCAAGGGGAGATCGTGGCCATCATGGACCAAAAGGAGAGAAGGGTTACCCTGGGATTCCTCCGGAGCTTCAGGTACAAAGTCTTTAGCATGTGTTTTACAGTGTAGTTTTCTTTCCCCTCTCAAAGACAGCACCCAATTACCACAATACAATTATAGATCAAGCCCACACGTAACTGAACAACAGGAAGCATGGTGTGATATACACACTATTTGTCATTATTAAGAAACATGTCCTACAGAGTCATCCTGAAAAAGTGTTGCCAGGTCATGATCTATCTTTATTGTAAAAAGCAAACAGAGAAATATGTTTTGGACAGAGGATAAACCCCTCCAACTGGAATACCTCTTTATTGCCAGGTTTCAGGTAATGTGCACATGATGAAAGAACAGTAAATGACACAATCACATTTTTGTTAACATGCATCAAATACATATTGGTGCACTTTCTGGTTCATGTTAAAAAAACAACATCAAGAGGCACCAGGGTCCAGACTTTTACAGTTATTTAGGTGGCTACTCCAGTCAGTGTTTCAAGGCATAAGGGACAGATATTTAAAGGTATTTAAATGTCTAAAGATGCAGTTATGCCCCTAATAGGATTATCAAAAGCCTCTAGTCACTTTTGAAAATCCCACTAAGCACCTATCTGCATCTTTAGGCACCTAAATAGTCCTAAAATTTGGTCCTAAGTGACTTAGATGACTAAGTTCATTTTCAGAAGTGCCTTAGGAGCCCGAGGGCTTGTGTATATGGAGAAGTGGCATGTGGCAAGTTGGAGTGTAAATCTACAGTGCACCACCATGCCATGCACTGACTGTGTGGACTCTGCTGCTGCACACTAAAAGTTCTCTAGTGCACACTGACCTACTCCTGGAGTAGATCAAAGTGCACTAGGAAACTTTTAGTGTGCAGTAGCAGAGTCCACACACATAGTGGATGGCACACTAGTCACTGTAGATTTACACCTCAGCTTGCTGCACACTAGCTGACCATCTAAACAAGCCCTAAGTCTTGTTGAAAGTCAATGGGCCTTGGGGGCGAAAATACTTAAGTCACTTTTGAAAATTGGACATAGCTGTCTAAATCACCTCGGCCTTGCAGTTCTCAGAGGAGCAATGCCTAAATTCCTTTAAAAATCTGGTCCTTCGTGCCTTAAGAGCATCCCTCATCTTTATGATCCAGTATCACCAAACTGTTTCCTGCAGCATGGCCAGCACAAGACCTGTGCACCACTGAAGGGATTAAGTAGAATATACAAAAGGAACCCTAGATGCAAACATTCCTGAACTTTGGGGGGGAGTAGTTTGATGAGTTTACAGACCCCAACTTTGTAATTTGGGCCCATCTTTAATTCAAAGTTATGGTTCCATAACAACCATAACTCAGTTATGTTTTTGCATATACATAAAAGACATGAAAATTAACAGCAAATACACCAGTACAAATTGCTACATATGCGCAGTGTGGGGGCAATAACTTTGAATTTCCTGTAATTAAATTCTCAGTCATAATGTTGCATCAATATAGAGTTCTTGTACTGAATAAAATGCAGCTTAAAAAGTTTCCAGAACTAAGTGGCATTTCTAATACAGCAAAATAGCTGGAGAATGCTTTTAAAGATCATTAGCTGGGAAGAATTTTATGGTAGAATGATTTCAAAAACATCCTTGTTACAATTATTTTCCATCTGGGTATTTTTCTAACTTTGAACTTAGCTATCAGAACTGTTACCAATGTATATGTTCTGGTGGTAATTGAAAACGTTGCTGAATAACTGAATATCATGCCATCAGTTTTTACGTCAAATTTCCCCATTGCTTGTAACAAATAGTTTTGCTTAAAAAGTATCAGCCCAATATAGTTGATAGTTTCTAAAACTAGATTATGCTTTGGAATGTTTGAGGGGTATGTAGAGAAGGGAAAAGTGTTCCCATGTATAATGCTTTTAAAACCAGGACTATTTTAAAAGAGAATGAATCCATTTCTGATTTGCTATGTTGAAATGAGACAAGGTGGATGAAAGGCATTATTTTTTGCTTTTCTGGTTAGCTCCAGAAGGACAGATTAGAATTTCAAATGGCATTTTGACAAAAATTAATCCATTGCGTAAAATATCATTCTGTAACGACTTCACATCAACACATTAACTTAACTGAGTCCAGTTTTACCAGCTTTCCCATCTATCAAATTCATGCTGGAAAAGGGAAATCAGCCCAAACTGAACCTCTTTGAATTTCTGGTGGGGGCTTAGGATTTCAGTCACTGGATCTGAACCTACTCCTGTGGTTTTGATTCTTTGATTGTGAAGAGGTCTTTTTTCTGGTTCTAGTTCGGCCAAGATCTCATGAAAACAGCCTTTCCCGTGAGACTTAATGCTAATAATAAATACTTAGCACTTATCTACATGTCTCAAAGCACTTCACAGAAGTTAAGTGTTTTGCTTAGCAAGTTTGTGGCCTTCTAGAACCCAGGTCTCCTAACCCTCAGTCCTATGCCCTGTCCAATGTACCAAGCTGCCTTAAGATCATAGAAACTAAGAGATGGCCCATTTCGCTGCTTAGGCAAAATGGTTTTCTATGGGTCATTTTCTAGTATCTTGTCCAGTGTAGTTTGAAGTGTCCCAAATGAGGGGACATCCACCACTTCCCTTAGAACATTCTTCCACAGCCTAATATATCTGACTGACCTTTGTGAAAAACTTCTTGACAATCTAAATTTTCCCTTTTCTGAGTTTCATCCCATTATGTCCATCCAAGCAGTCTGAGCTAGCATGGCAAAGGAAGTTGGAGCAGGTGGTAGAGGATGAAGAATGTTGAACCTTGGACAGTGCAGCTAGAGGGACCCTAATCATACGGCCTCAGAATTGCTTAAGCCATTTCTGATTGGTAGCTGGAAAGATACAATAACATGTATGGGGTTTACTGAGCCTTATTTATGGCTAACACTGAGTTAAAAGCAGTAACTGAATTAAATGGATTTGAGGAACCTAGTCAAGCCAATGTTATCAAGTTTATGCTAAAATACCATACATTACATTATAACTTTTCTATCATATCGCTTTAAGCTTTTAAAGTAAAAGTGCAATTGAAAACTAAGACCCTAACCTGCAAACATTTACCCATATGATATGCTTAACTTTATATACACACACATGAATAGTTCCATTGAAGTTAAGGAGCCTAGTCCTCCTGCAATTTGATTCAATAGGAGTTTTGTTACTGGGGTTTAACGGCAGTTGGATCAGACCCTAAAAGAACATCTCTGTAAGGAAAATAAATGTACTGCACATGTCAGGAAAAAGCCTGTAGGTTGTGTTTTTATATTTGTCCTTTTCCTGCTCATTAACCACTGGTTAAATCAGATGTATATTTTTATAGATTGCATTCATGGCTTCTATGGCAACCCATTTCAGCAATCAGAACAGTGGGATAATCTTCAGTAGTGTTGAAACCAATGTTGGAAACTTCTTTGATGTTATGACTGGTAGATTTGGTGCCCCAGTGAATGGTGAGTATTTATAAAGCAAAGTAGTGTAAATTTCGGTCAGAAAAAGTGTCAGATGTTGATTAAAAGAAAAATCTGGTCCCATTAAAATTAAGGGAAGTTTAGCTATTGACTTCACTAGGACTAGAATTTAGCTCCTAGTGCTCTTGGCTTTGCCTCTGTTTGGGGAAGTTAGGAATTCAAGACAAAGTTGAGGGAACTTTAAGTAGTAATTTTTCAAATAAGAGCAACTGTTATCTGACTTCATTGTTATTCAAATCTTTGAGGTGAGTTTTTAAAACATGACTTTGGGGTTTATACATGGGGAAAGATTTATAGCCTTAGACTTCCTTTTATCTACAGAACAAGTAGAGCATAGAGGTGGCAGTGCAAATTTTAGCACGCTGTCCTGGCAAGGTGCCTCATCCCTGACCTGGAGGGACAATTTTTAAGAATAAGCACGTAATTTGCTCTCTGTGCCTGGTTCTCATTTGCACTGTGGCCTGGTCTACACACACAAGTTGTACTGTTTTAACTATACTTGAAAGTGGGTGCAAATCACATTCCCACTCACTGTAAAACTCCTTTACACTGCCAGAGCTGCAAAAAGTGGCAGTAGTGTACATGAAAATGAGGCCCTCTGGACCTGTTTTGGCTCTGATCCTATAGACACTTATGCACATGTGTAACTTTACTCATAACAGTGTCCCTTAGAGGTTAATGGAGCTAGTCATGTGAGTAAAGTTATGCACCTACTTAAGTGTTTGCAGGATCAGGTCCTTAATCTTTAACTTCTTTTCTACAACCATACTGTGATGTCAGTCATAGTGGGTTCCTGTAGATACCTGTCTCCCTCAAAAGTGGAAGGAGATCACATGTGCAAATCACAAGAATATGGGAATGATTATTAACTGATGATAGTGATTCAGGAATTATTTCTGATGAAGGTATGATGAGGAATTTGAAATTACTTTGGGTCATTTTGCCACTTCCTTCAGATTGCTGAGTGAAAACAAAATTAACTCTGCAGGACAGTATACACATGGAATCTACCACCCACACTGGCACACAGAAATCAAGGCTAACTTTTCCATGTCACACCCAGGATTCTGCAGCAATCTCTGCCCAAGCTGAGAGGTCTGCCCAAACAGAGCTCATTGCAGGATTGGGACCATAGCCTCTAAAGTGCCGCATAGCGTACTTTATTTTCCAGACCATGTCGTTTATTATTGTTTGTTATTTATATCAAAATAGCATCCACAATATAGCTAGGTACTTTCAAACACAGAAAAAGATACAATCCTTGCCCTGAAGAGCTAAAATCTAAAAAAGACAAAGGGTGAACTAAAGGGACACAATGTACAACCAAAGTGATCAGGGTGATTAGTGCCATGTGTCATGTTTGTCTATATTTTAAAAAAGTATGTTGTGGAGACTGAGTTAAGAGGGGAAAGCAATGAGTTGATAGGAGCAAGGAAGTAGGGAAGGGAAAGGGGGAGGTCATTGGACTGGATGTTTTAGTAATTTCCTTCTCAGTCTGGGAGGGAAGGCTCTGCCATTTTTAAGTAAATTTATTTAATTGGAACTTGACTTCAGTGATCCCCTGTGCTCAGTGGAGAATCAGATGACTGAATCAAATCTAGGTCTGGCTGAAGTCAAAGGGAAAACTCCCAGTGACTTCACTGAGCCCTGGGTTTGGCAAAATCTCCTCCCTTTTCTAACCAACAAACACATCTGTGGAATGTACCCTACAACCTACTATGTAAAACACACATGCATGGTGCACATGATATCTTTTTTAGGGGTGTATTTCTTCACCTTCAGCATGATGAAACATGAAGATGTGGAGGAAGTGTATGTGTACCTCATGCACAATGGCAATACAGTTTTCAGCTTATATAGGTAAGTTGAGAGGTGTGCTCTTCACCATGCTAGACAGATTTGCATGGATGTCGGTTCTTACTACACATTTTGGAGGGAACGTGGTAGTATGAAACACATCAGAAAGAAATAGCCTGTGGAACGTTTGCCTTCCTAGATTCATAGTTGTGTGTCGTTACTAGAGATGTGCCTGAGACTAAAATTCAGTCTTAGTTAGAATTTCCCCACCATTGGGGAAGGAGCTAGTGATTTTGTCACATACACAGAGCCCTGGTAGAGTTCCTCTTTGGCTGGACACTCCCCAGGCTGTTGTTTGGAGTCCACCTCACTGGGCTCCTGGTACTTTAAGCCTCTTGAGTCTGAACAGAGTCCAGGCAGTGCCCCTTCCTGTGGGAGTCTAGGCTAATTCTTGGGGTGCAGTTCCTCTGTTTAGCACCCCCTCTGAAAGCATCCGATGAAGTGGGTTCTAGCCCACGAAAGCTCATGCCCAAATAAATCTGTTAGTCTTTAAGGTGCCACCAGACTCCTTGTTGTCCCTCTGAAAGCTGAGTATCCAAAGTCCAACTGCCTAACCCTTGGGACCAGTGCTGACTCCTCAGGCTTCCTGTAGCACACCCTCTTTCAGAAGGGCAGCCATGTGGGTGCTCTGGGTTTACAATTTAACTCTTTAGGGGCACATGATAGCGAAAGCAAACAGACACACAGACAGACTTTACACCGGATTCTAAACACCAGTACTCTTTACTTAGCAGTATGGAGGATGGGGGAAGCCATCTCCCTGCCTCAAGGGCCTCACCAATTGTGGAGAATTCTTTGGCCTTAGCAGAGTCCTTTGGTGTACCAGGATCCTTCTTCAAAAGCTCATGGATTCTCTTCAGAATCCTTTCCCCCTTTATGGGTCAGCTAGTTTTCTCTCACTTTGGCTGGACCCTTATTTAAACAGCACACCTCTGCTACAAAAGCATGCCCCTCTCTCCTGTCAAAGCTTTCTATTGTGTCTCTCTGAGTCCTCATGTTTATATGTCACCCTACAAACACCTGGTTTCTTTATTCTGCTGGTGGGTACTTTTCTGCTTCAGCCAAGCCCTTTGTTCAAGGCATTTCTACCTTAATAGGCAACCACGAAGATTTAATGTCTGACTATTATCCCTGGTCTGGCAGAGACTGCTACAGTCCCTGTCCGCAAATGGTGAATTCCACATCATGACATCAGCCAGCATTTATACATTGTACATAGACAGATTCTCCAAATGGTCAGTTTTGATCTGGGGTTGTGATCTAATGGTAACATATGGTGATAGCTTAAAATAACAATATTCATCTCAGGTTGATTCTGATGCATGTACAGTACATACCATCTAAACGACAGCCTTACTGAATGTTACAATAAAGCAAGTTATACTAAAGAGAGATGACGTTTCAGCTCCAGTGCTATGAAATAGTAAGAAGGCTAAATGCTGTACATAATGTCATTGTGTCACAGGGTGGCTTGGTCACTACCTGGTTGCACTACCATGCAACTACATTGCATGGCCTCTTTCTGGTCTCTTAACCACAAACACACATGAGCTCATTACCCTTTCAGCACCTGTGTATTCAGTATTCCCTTGCAAAGTATAACAGAGCATATTGCAGGCTTATAGCAGGAGGAGACTTCCATGCAGCCTTCTCTCCTCAGCCCAGGCTCACCCTCTGAGCTTCCCTCTGCTGCCTGTTCCTCCTCCTTATATCCTCCCAAGTACAGAGTCGATTGCCTCTTTAAGCCAACAACTGCCACCCAAGGGTCAGTAATCCTCAACAGAAACTGATTAATTGACTTCAGTTAAGCCTGCACTCTGCCCAGGGCTGCACCAACCTCAGTGACCAGGGTGCTATTAACTGTGCCCTGCAATGTGTGACAGAGAATTTATCTCAGCTAAGCAGATTTCGAAGTCTTTATTTTACTCATGCGATCAGGAATCGAAAGCCCTTGGCTGTATCCAAAAGGACTGACTTTGAGCCCAGACACTTGTTCATCATATGGTTCAGAATGTGTAGATAGCCAGAATGTGAGAAATGTGTGGATCCTTCTGTGATGCTTCCCTGGGGCACCCAGGGTTGTGAGTCACCTTATTACCCCTCTACCTCCAGCAAAAGGAAGATTTCCTTGTGCTGAACTGAATGTCAGCTCCCAGACACTGCCAGATTGTTAGCCACCCATACAATCTCCTCGGGGCTCTGCCAGCCCTTATGTTGTCTTGCAGGTTAACAATAAGTGCACCCCAATCCTTGAGCCCTCTTTCCCTTGTAGTGTCCACCCCTGTAACCACAGGACACTCACAGAAATAACCAGGTAAGCTGTCCCCAAAGGAACAGTGCACCCACCAGTTTGTTTAATTCAGCTGAGGATCTGCTCCAGTATAACATAAGAGCACTGAGACATACTTATAGTGAAAGCAATAAATTGTTTATTGTCATAAATTTATTATCAAAGGCTAAGATTTAAGAGAGCGTGAGTGATGATAATGCAAACAGAGATGGTTACCTATAAAACAAAAACATAAAATGTAAACCTGGGTCTCCACTTACCAATGGCTACCTTTCCTGATAAATGAAGTAATTTCCCTCCAAGGATTCAGTCTTTTGCAGAACTAGCTGGTTCTCAGTCAAACCAGGATCCAAGCACTCATGAACCTCCCCTTCTCTTCCCAGGCCTTCCTTAGTGAATAGGTGCCAAAATGTCACACTGCATTCTATTTATATTCTTCAAGGTTCATTCCCCTGTTACCGTCCCCCACCCCCACCCCAGAGAGGAGACAACCGCCAGTACCGTCCCTTTCCCCTGTTTACTCCATGTGTAGATTTGACTTTCACGGTGTTGGCTTACAGTGCTTAATTTATACAGCCAACTGCGAGACAACTGAATAAACTTCTTCTGTCTGACTCAACACCTGCTTGTCAACTCTGCCTTGATTTTACCATTTAAAACATAATATACTGCGCACAACCAGGGCCGGCTCTGGGTTTTTTTTGCCACCCCAAGCTCAGGTGGGGCTGGGGCTTGCAGGCGGCGCTGGAAGTGGAGGGAGTGATGTCACCTTCTCCCAGCGCCTGCAGGGGCTTTACCCCCTCCCCTCCCCAGCCGCGCAGAGAAGCCCCGAGATAAGGGGTGGCATAAGGCACTGCAGCAGCCAGTGCTCAGAGGAGGTGGCGCAGCCCCGGCTCCCCGGCAGGACGCGCCCTCTCCTCCCCAGGTAGTGGCTGGGCCCTGGCAGCTCAGCATCCCGGGGCTAGGGCTTCCCCTTCCCGCTGCGGCCAGGGGCGCGGCGCCCTCGCCCCGTCTAAGTGGCGCAGCTCCGAGAGCACAACTGCCCCGAAAAAAAAGGGATGGGCGGAATGCACGTGCTTGCTTTGCCGGTGCCTGAGCAAAACAATGTGTTTTCTAGGCTCAACATTTTCTTTTAGGAGACTTACTTGATCACTGTTGACCAAAGAAAAGCGTAACTCTTTGTAAAACATTCATTCCTAGCTATGAATCAAAAGGAAAAGCTGACACATCAGGAAACAGTGCAGTGCTAAAACTTGCCAAGGGAGATGAAGTTTGGCTGCGAATGGGGAATGGAGCCCTCCATGGAGATCACCAGCGTTACTCCACCTTTGCTGGGTTTCTTCTTTTTGAAACAAAGTAAAAAAAAAAAAAAAAGTGCACTTTTAGGCAGCTTTTTTTTCAAGCTGTTTTCTTTTTTTTCCTGGTCTGTGGCATAACATTTCAACAAGGTAGGATCAGGAAGGCTTATCCTGATGCATTATGTTAGTATTCATGTATCAGAAGTGCTGAACACATTGGGTAAATGACATAGATGTTATTTCTCTGAAGGTACATTGTCACTTGGGTTGCACCTAATGGACCATTACATTGATTCTATTGGTGGTGGGGGGGACTGGTGGAAAAAAGGGGGAGAAAAGGTTTTAAAGAAATTATTTAGAAAGTGGTTTGGGCAGTTTGACCCAAATTTGGTGTATAGATAGATTTTGTTCAGTATGTCAGGAACTATACAATCCTAAATTCGTAGTCCTCGATTCATTCATTTATTCAGTCCTCCATAGAAACTGGCTGTGAATAACTGAGTTGGCTCAGTTTTAGGTGAGAGGGGACTTAGAGGAATAGGCTTATACTGAACTAGAAAAACTTTTTCAAATAGAAAAAATGTGGAAAAAAGGTATTTAGGGATTCAGGTGGTTGCCCCACCCTCTTGAACCTTTTTACGATGATGTTGGTGACTTTAGTACAGTTTTCTAGTACGTATTTACCTGCTTTAAGAAGCAATGGTAGGATTTCTTAGCTTAAGAGCAGCTCAAGGCAGAGGTTCTTTGGCCTGTGTTATGTAGGAGGTCAGACTAGATAAGCAGTTTTCAACCAGGGGTCCAGTCCAGGGCCCCCTGTGGGGCCACAAGCAGGTTTCAGGGCACCTGCCAAGCAGGGCCGGCATTAGACTCATTGGGGCCCATGACAGAAAGCCGAAGCTGCGCTGTGCAGGGCTGAAGCCCGGGGCCCTAAGACCTGCCACCCGGGACTGAAGCCAAAGCCTGAACTTAGCTTCATGGGGTCCCCTGTGGTGTGGGGCCTCAGGCAATTGCCCTTTTTGATACCCCCTAATGCCAGCCCTGGCTTTTATATGCAGAAAAAGAGCTGTTGTGGCACAGGTGGGCTGTGGAGTTTTTATAGCATGTTGGGGGAAGCCTCAGAGAGAAAAAGATTGAGATCCCCTGGACTAAATGATCATAATGGTCCTTTCTGGCCTTCCAATCTATGAAACTTGGTATAGCAGGGTACTAGATTTCAGGACTTGGGCATATTGCCAGAGATGTTTGGAATGCTCAAACAGCACCACCAGCTGGGGAAGCATGTATCTCATAGAGCTCTTAATAGGATGTACATTTTAATACCCTCAAGTTTACTTACCAGTGGAGTGCTACCATTTTCCTCCCAGTTTTTCTGGAAGTTATGCCTTGAGGATCCATCCAGTATTTCAGAAAGGACATTGTGCTATGGCAAACAAGTAGCTACACTAGTACAGTATGTAGCTGATAAATTGAAACTTTAGCTGGTTCAGTAGACCTGGCCACACTAAGCCTGGCTCTGGCCATTTTTGTTATTCCACAGTCTTCATGAACATTAACATTTGCCCTCTGTTCGTCAAGTTTACATTACCTGAAATCCTGTGTTGCCATTAACTTTTTATTTTAAAACTTACTAGCAGTTCCAAATGGGCTAACCTAATAATGATGTCTGAATACATGGTTTTTCTGCATGTTCCAGCTCTTCCCCCACATTGATGAAAGGGTAAGCATCTTAACTGGTGATTTGCAACAGATATAAGGCGCCACTTATATACTGCAAACAGGTGGGATTAGCCTGAGTATAAATTCTGAATCCTAGCAATATTTCTTAGAATGTCTTTTATAGGATAGTGATTGCCAATACCAGTACAATAGATTAATGCGTTTAAAAATCTGACCTCTGTATTTAAATATCCTTGTACTCATTCCTAGTCTATGTAAACTGCCTTTTTAAAATGGGAAAATATGTTGATACTTGAACAATAAGATCTTCATGATTTTTATTTTTGTGCATCAAACACTGACAAAATATGGATTTTAATTAATCTGATAACTTTAGCTTTTGTCTGTGTATTTAGTGCAGTGTTGTACTAAGAAGAGTTTTCATAATCTAAAACCATATTATTTTAACACAGTATTTTGGTAATATTTTGGCATGCCTTAAAATTAAAAAAAATCATACCACACAATCATATTAATCTTATTCTTTTGGAATAAGTACATTAGGTGCATGTGATATATGGCTAGATCCATTAACTCTCATGGTATGAAAATCCTTTGTGTTTGTTGAAAATTCCATTTCTGGTTGTGTTAAGAATGTTTGCTTACTTTGTTATACATACATTTACCTAATAAAGACTAATAGTCACAAAATTATAATGGGTTATTTACATCTATATTTACTATGTTACATGAAAACAGCCTAAGTACATTAACCTTTAGGAGATAATTGTATATATAGTCTCAGTACATTCTCCTAAGCATTCATTTAGCTTGTGGACTGCACAAAGGCAGTGTTAAAGGTCAAAACAAATTTAAATACCCAATGCCTGATTCTCCATTGCCCTGCATCCTGTATAGTTGTATACACCTGTGCAAAGTGAATGCAAAGTAGGTTTAAAACTATGGGTGTGATACTCATTTACATCAAGGCTACTGATACTGCACTGGCAGTGTACATTTACACTCATTTTAAGTCTCATTTACTTTGCCAAAGGGGTGTAAAGTGGCTTTAGCGTAAATGAGAATCAAGCCCTACCATTCTGATTTGATATAATTTTACACCAATTTTGCATTTACACGATGGAAAGTGAACAACTAACACAAGGTGCAGGACAACAGAGAATCAGGTCCCCAAAAGTCTATGACAAACTGTAATATGGAGGCACCGCTTGCAGCTTCATAGTTAAAGTAGAGATGTATTTTTGCACTTCAAGTACGATTCAACTTCTTTGTTATGTATGGAAATCATACATCACAGAAATGAAGGTCTGGAAGAGGCCTTCTGAGGTCATTTAATTCATCCCCTTGCACTGAGGCAGGCCTAAGTATACCTAGACCATCCCAGATAGGTGTTTGTCTAACCTCTTCTTAAAAACCTCCCCTGGTAACCTATTCCAGTGCTCAACTATCCTTATAGCTAGTTTTTCCTAATATCTCTCCTAAATCTCCCTTGCTGCAGATGAAACCCATTACGTCTGTTCCTACTTTCAGTGGACATAGAGAATAATTCATCACAGTCCTGGATGAACCTTTGGTCTGACCCAGTATGGTCATTCTTATGTTTTTATGTTCCTCCTTATAAACAGCTCATAACATATTTGAAGACTGTTATTAGGCCTCTCTCTGTCATCTTTTCTGTAAACTAAACGTCCATTTTTTTTAACCATTTCTCATAGGTCAAGTTTTCTAAAACTTTGATCATTTTTGTTGTACTCCTGTGGACTCTCTCTATTTTGCCCACACCTTTCTTAAAGTGTGGTGCCCAAAACTGGATACAATACTCCAGCTGATTCCCCATCAGTGCCAAGTAGAACAGGACAATTACCTTCCATGTCTTACATATTACACTTCTGTTAATACTCCCAGAATGATATTAACCTTTTCCACAACTGCATCACATTGTTGGCTCATATTCAATGTGTGATCCAATATAACCCCCAGATCCTTTTCTTCATTACTACCACCTAGTCAACTTTTCCAACTGATATCCAGTGCTTGCATCTCCTTCCAGCTTGGTGTCATCTGCAAATTTTATAAACATACTATCCACTCCATTATCCAAGTCATTAATGAAAGAATAATGTCCTCAGCTGTATCCTCCCCAAAATTACAGCATATATTTCTTGAATGTTGAGTGGATTTTTGACCATTTACAAGTAAATTGTTAATTTATAAATTAATTTTAAATCAGGTCCTTAAAAAATTTAGCAATTGGCATAAAATTCCCACCCTCCTCCAACATGATCTTAGCTCAGGCGTTATCTCTCCACACAAAAATTGGCAGAGTTGAATCTTGAATAAACTTAGTACAATGGGTAGATTTTTACCTAAATATTTAGCATGAAAGGTAATTCTTCCCATTATTGTTCATACCTAAAATTCTTCTTCAGCAGAGGCTGAATAATAATATGGTCCTTCTGAGAAACTCATGAAGAACTGTCCTCTCTTTCAAAATGGTTGCCAGCTTCCATTGTTCTCAATGGACCTTAGGCCACAAGCTGCCCTTTCCAAAAATGGCCACCATTAATTTACTCCTCACAGTGATCTTTTTTTGCTTCTAGGCAGCATGGAGGGGGGGGAGGGAGGGGGCGGGCGATAGTGGTGTACTATCTTCCCTGAAAGCAGCTTGGATACACACCCATTGAAAGTGGCCATCTTTGCTAAGGGCACCCTGTGGCCTCACTCCCACAGAGTACAATGAGAGATTTGAAGTGAGGTCAGCTTTTAGACTCAGTCCCAATAAGAACAATTGGGTGAAGGTGGCTATTTTGAAGAAGAGCAATTTCTTGGTGAGTTCTTGAGGAGATTTTGCGCACTCCCTCTTGTGGAGAAACTTTCAATTTGCAAAAATGGCTATTAATCGTAAATGTATCTTTTCAACATTTAACCACTGTGCCAAATCTACTCAACAGGGATGGCAGGAGGGGGAATTTGGATCAGAGGAGTGTGCAAAGGAATACAGAGGACTGGACGGAGAGGCAAATTGTATTGTGTGTGCAGGAGAATGTAGGGGGAAGCAAGTGAGAAGGAAAAACTGGGTTGTGCACACCTTATGCTGCTCTGGCAAGACAAAGCAGCTGTAAATTCAGTGTAACTGACCAGTATGCTCTTACTGCTTTGTGCAGGTCCAGAATGGCATAAAACAGCCAAGGCACCTAGGTGAATATGGCCCTAAATGTTAAAATAAAATTGAAAAAAAACTTAGTTGATGCTTCATGTCTTCAGATCATTAGAAATACCATATAGTAACTTCCTCATTGGGTTTCTTGTTTACTGTTCATGTTTGAAAATTGTAGTTAAAAAAACACAAGGAAATTCCAAGACAAAATACATATGAAAATGGAGTTAAGATTGAGAGTACATATCAGTGATTTACACACACAAAAAGTACAAGGATAGGGTAATTATTGCCAAAACAAGTGTAAGCAGAGTCAGGATGAGCTCCACCCTGACATCTGGCAGTGAGTTGTGGCAAAGAACTTCAGGGGCTGATCTCATTTGTATAGGCACACCCACCCCGCCTAGCATGAGCCTACAGCTGCCCAAATGGTCACTTTGGCTGCTGTGGGATCCCCAGTTTCTCTGTTATTGGGGCAGGAAGAATAAATTGTTATTATCCTGATTATGTGAATCAAGGACAGTGGAACTGTACTTGGCCTTTTGTTATGATGGAGGGACTCGCCTTCAACTAAGTAGCATCCGCTAGGCAAGGGACATGGATTCCAAAACTCAGTGATTGGAGAGAAGTTGAGGACAGGTATTAATGCCTGGTGGTATGGGTCCCCTGATGAGGGCTTTACATGCTAATTGCACTTCCTCCTCTCTTCACTGTGGAATATCAGAGCTAATTTTGATTCCATTAGGAGTTTAGTTACAGGCTGCTGAACTGAATTCATTTTGGGCCAATGGTGCACCAGCATTGAGGCTCCCCTACTACAAGCTGAAATCACAAAAGAGCTAAAATTACTAAGAGCTGAAATCACTGTTGTGTTAAGTAGGGGGGGCCTGAAGATATATTGTGGAGCAGTTTGCGGGATGGCTGAAGCAGCTCATGGGGGTGGCTGGCAGAGCGGAGCGATTTGTGGGATGGCTGGTGGAGCGGAGCGGAGCCCACGGAGAGGTGAGGCAATCAGCTTCGGACCACGTAAGGTGCCCCTTAACCCCTAATCTCCATCCAGGTTGGGAGGTAAAACTCTGCAGATAAACTTTCAAACTCTGGCGCTGCACTGACCAGGGACAGAGACTTTTGGGTTGTTGGACTTTTGGGACTTTGGGGGACTTTTGGGTTGCTGGACTCAAGAACCAAAAGGAAAGGACATGGCCCAATTTGCTTGGGGTGGGTTTTTTGCTCATGGGTTGTGTTATGAATCCTGTTGGTGGTGTTTCCCCAACACAATGCCACATTGTTTCTTTCTGTTATTAAAAGGCTTTTGCTACACTCAGACTCTGTGCTTGCGAGAGGGAAAGTATTGCCTCTTAGAGGCGCCCAGCGGGGGTGGTATATATTTGTCCCAGGTCACTGGGTGGGGGCTCGAGCCTGTTTTGCATTGTGTTATTGGAATGGAATCCCTAGATCCTGAACTTGGCCCTTGTTGCTGCCAACTCTGACGGGCAGAAGGGTTACACAAGCACTTATAAACACAGTAAGTTCAGAGTTAGTGTTAAACTTACAAGATATCCAAACATGTTAAGATGTGGAAATGCACAGTTAAGGCACCCAAACAACCTTAACTATGCCTTGCACTTTCAAGAAACAGTATGAAACACTTTCAAGAAAACAGAATGAAACAATCTAACGTGTCTTTTAAAAAGATCAGTTCAATTTGAACTGGGACCAAAGAGCTATTATGCATCAACCAGAATTGTGAGGTTATTGCATTGGAAATTTTTTAAAATTCAGCACTTCATAGATTCTACAGAAATATTTGAAAAGCTATGGGATTTCGTAAAAAAAACAAATTTTCTCCCGTTTATTACATAGCTTCAAATAAAACAGATTTAAAATCAAATGATCCAGTACTGTGTATGTAATTTTTCCCTATGTTCATCTTCCCTTGAAATTTCCCATCAGAGCTTTCAATTCCACTCACTTATTTTCCAAATCTCCTCAAAAGAGGATGCTTTTATTTCAAAATGATGTTTTGTGCTAGAATCAAGAGGTTCATACAGGGACAGATTTTTTGTGAGGGGGAATGGGCAGGATGGGAGAAGAGGCAGTGGGTATTGAATTAGTGTGAAAAGATTGTGTTTTTATTGTTGTTAATCAGTACAATGCTTGTGCAGTTAGTTCTGCTTCAGCAACCAAGAGGAACAAAAACCAGACAATGTATCAGGTCAGATTTTAAAATTTGTTGTAGAAGGAAATCTGCAAGTCAGTTTCAGTTGATAGCATTCTGTCAAAGTGCTCCATGCTGGGCTGTAATACTGGGATACCAAGACATGAAAGACAGACAAACCGATAATAACTAGTTTCAGAGTAGCAGCCATGTTAATCTGTATCCGCAAAAAGAAAAGGAGGACTTGTGGCACCTTAGAGACTAACAAATTTATTTGAGCATAAGCTTTCGTGAGCTACAGCTCACTTCATCGGATGCATGCAGTGGAAAATACAGTGGGGAGATTTATATACACAGAGAACATGAAACAATGGGTGTTACCATACACACTGTAACGAGAGTGAACAGGTAAGGTGAGCTATTACCAGCAGGAGAGCGGGGGGGGGGGGGGGAACCTTTTGTAGTGATAATCAAGGTGGGCCATTTCCAGCAGTTGACAAGAACGTGTGAGGAACAGTGGGGCAGGAAGGAATAAACTCTTGTTACAGTGTGTATGGTAACACCCATTGTTTCATGTTCTCTGTGTCTATAAATCTCCCCACTGTATTTTCCACGGCATGCATCCGATGAAGTGAGCTGTAGCTCACGAAAGCTTATGTTCAAATAAATTTGTTAGTCTCTAAGGTGCCACAAGTACTACTTTTCTTTTTAGAATAACTAGCTACATCACATAAGGAATTCTACATAGTGTGCATCACATTTACTTTATTTTTATTTATTTGGCTTTTGCATTGCTCTCTGAAACAACCTTGGGTTCTGCTCAGATAATGTAGGGCCAGATTCTCCCTTGCACTGAGCAGTTTATAGTTCCTCATTCTTTGGGCCAAGCTACCTGGCTCTAGTGTGAGTTAGAGCATCAGTGGGGTTGCTACTTACACTAGATGGGCAAATCCCTAATGAGCCACATGGCAGCTGAGACTCAGCAGAACACAGCTATGCTTCACACCCGACCCAACCATCTATCCACTCAACATCCCCTGTATGCTGAGTTGGGAGGAGTGATGCGTGCAAGAGATAATTAAGCTGGCTTTATGCCATCTGAATGCTCCTCCCTGTTGGCTCCTGATTTTGACTGGCCAGACACAGTCAGATTGCAACTTCTTGGCACTGCTTGAGTGGTACCAAGTAGCTGAGTCAGAGGAGATAAGATTGTGAAGGTGATAATGGAATGGGGTGAGTATTGTGAAGTTGCATTTGAAACAAAGCAGGGAAACTTCAGTACTGAAATCTGACCAATTAAAGTGCATGTTGAATGAGGCAGACCACACTGAACTGGATAGAGCTTTCTTCTGTTGGCTAGCAAGTCATTCCACAAGATGGAATTTCTTTACTATTTCCCTCCTTATTACAAAATAATAAATTAAAAAGAACTAAGAAATGCCCTACATCAGAAGAATGCTAAAGTTACAAAATTAAGTTCTCAGAAGTCTGGAAAGGCCAAGGTTAAAGCTGCCCACACTACTTTAACTCTGTCTCCTTGAAAATATGCATTCCAAGCCAATCTTTATGGTACATGGCCACGTGCTATTTTTCCCAGAGAACACCTGCCTCACTCGGTGCAGCGGGTGGATGGCTCTCAGTGAATGAGCTAAGGAACCACGTATTGGACAGTGAGGACAGAAAATAAACATTGAACAGCTGTCTCATTCAGTGCGCTCCATCCAGATTGCAAAGTGAAGGAGGCAGAGGTCCGACAGAAAAAATAATGTGTTATGCTGGAATTAAAGACTGTATTGTAATGCTTGTGCACAAAACAGCAGAGTTAAGGTTTCCATAGCAACCTTGACTTTAACATTCAAGACTTCTGAGGACTTCATTTTTCAACTTTATTATTTGGAATGCAATCTACTCCAGGCCCTCTCCTGTAGCATGTTGGATGCGATCAATCTCCATGGAAGTCCAGGAGAACTGAGAATGATCTGCACTTTGCAGGATTGGGTCCTCAGTCCAGGAGGTGAAAATTCAGACCTTTTACCATGTGAAAAGCATTGATTTGCAGTTTTAACTACTGGATGAACAATAAAAAAAATGTTTTTTCTGGGGTGGGGGGGTGGGGTTATTGCTCATTTTTCAAGCTACTGTACCATACACTAAAGATTAGAAATGTCACAGTTTTGAATAAAGTCTTTCAGCGAATGTCCCAGTTCAGATCAATGTTTTGTTCCTGCTCAGATTAGACACCACTTCTCAGAAAGGGCAGCGTCTGCGCAGAAATTCACCAGTGACCCACAGAATCAACAATAATATGAATTAGTTATGAATTAAATATGCCGCAGCTACATCTGAGTTTCTGGTGAATGGCTGACTTGCTATGTGACAGGAATCTGTTGTGAAGCAAGTTTATATTGTCCAGTTGCACTAGCAGTGCTGGAACAATTGCCGAAGACTAAATTGCAAAGGCATTAGCTCTAGTGAGAACTGCTTGCTGGTGATAGTCTAGCATTCCGGGACCAGCACTAGTGATTGTTGAGGAAACAGCAGGAAAATATTAATCTTCTGCCGAATGGCCACATGAGCTCACTGTCCGGAGACAAACTCCCTGGTCTTCTTCACCTATGTGAAGGAGTCAGAATAAAGCTTTCACCCAGGACAATGCACCCAGAAAAAAGCAAAAATAATAATACTAATTTAGTTCGGCTCCTAGGGGACCATAAAAAACTGTCAGAAGTAGAAGTAATTTGCATATTTTTTTTCTTTCCTTCTCACCAGAATAACCTGGGGTAAAATCCTGGTGTCAATCTGTCCTGCAGTGGCTCAAGAGCATGCGTACCAAGCTCAGAGCAGACTGTTAAGAACCATGGCATAATTAGTTGTGAGTTCTATACTTAAATTTCACCAACCAATTATCAAGTGGAAACTCCTCAGGCAGTATAACATCCTTAATATGGAGTCACAGAGAGTCCCCTTGGGTACTCTGGTCTGTTTTGCCACCCAGGTGAGTTTGCCTTTGTGATAGATAGTCCCTTATACCATGAATCACAGCCACAGGTGCTGGAACTAGGGATGCTGCCACACTGCCTGGCTTGAAGTGGTTTCCATCATATACAGGGTTTACAGTTTGGTTCAATGGCTCTCAACATCCCCCTACTATACAAATTGCTCCAGCTCCCCTGATCACGGCAATATTCTGGTTACTCCCATTCCCAACAGACCAGTCACTTTCCACGAGTCAATTGCACTTTAGATCTCACACCAAAGACAACACTTGTAGCCAATCCTATAATAAACTAATTAAATATTTATTTTATAGGCAAAAGGAAAAGAGAGTTATTTACAAGGTTAGAGCAGGTAAACACATATACACACAAATTAGTTCCAAACTTGAGTTTCAAAAGGTAATAGAAACTTCTATAATAAGCAAGCTCTATATGTCATTTAGGGCTAACACAGACCAAGCACTGGGGATCTTTTGCTTATGCCTAGTAATCCTAGCCGCCCAGAGTCCAAGCAGCAGAAAGGCCCAGTTCCTTCTTGTTAGGGGGTTTTTATTGCCCCCTTACCCCCGTTCTGATTCGAGCTGTAAACTCAGCCAATGGGAGGAATTCATTTGCGAGATTCATCTTTCTGGCGGGTGGGGGAGAGTAAACAACAAAATCTTTTGTCCTCTTTAATATTCCACTCTAGCCCATGATGTCGATGGGCCTTCCTTGTCAGGCACCACATAACCTCTTCTATTGGAGACCAGCATGTCACACTAGTTAATGTCTTTCTCCTGGCTGATGAGGTACACAGTTACAAAGGTTTACAGTGCAAATGCTCAAATATTGCCTTACACTACGGAATACAAATATTATAAGTGAGCTACAGCTCACAAGCATTCAGTAATATCTTAACACTTAACATTCTTATAATTCTAATACCTGTTTTAACAATACTAACACAGGTGCGCCAGACTGATTCCAGCTATGTACTTGTCAGCGTTCAACCGGGTCATGGGACATTGGCCTGAGCTGGAACCTGGTCAGCCAGCAACACACCTGACACTATTGAAGTCACTAGCAAAACTCTTATTGACTTCCCGGGGTCCAGGACTTCACCCCAAGGATTGAATGGATTGAACAACTCACCTACCCCTACCTGTAATGCCTTCTGATCTGGTTTAAGGCATAGGAAGTCAGCATGGGGACGCTTGTACAGCTGCTACCTCTGGATAAATAGTGGATTTCAGTCCCCAGGGCTGTAACTCCAAACCTTTTTATTAACAACAAGGGCTAAAATCACTTCCTTTGGGGTTGGGGCGGGGAGAGGAAGAAATACACTCACAGTGAATGCATGTGTGAGAGTCTGTGTGTGAGAGAGAAAGAGGGAAACACTGAGAATACACCTTCAAGCAGTGCTTTATTTGTAATGAAAGAGGTACCGGGGCTCAAGCAATTTTTTTACTTTCATACCTGAGGCGACAAGCCCAGAGGTGCCGGGGCTCTGAACTGCTAAGCCTAGAGGTGCCGGGGCTCAGCTCTGGCAAGTCCTGGCACAAATTAAGCACTTCCTCTAATCTTAAAAACATATTGGGATTACAGAGATCAAACTGCTTCAGCCAGTGGGACTCTGTACAAAGGGCACAGCATGAGGTCGGAAATGCTAACTAAAATCTACAGTGTCAATCTAGGTGTTAAAAGAAAAGGAGGACTTGTGGCACCGTAGTGTCTCTAAGGTGCCACAAGTCCTCCTGTTCTTTTTGCAGATACAGACTAACACGGCTGCTACTCTGAAATCTAGGTGTTAAGACGGGTAAGGACAGAACCCAACAACCCATAGTCTGACATGGCATAAAAGCTGTCATCAAAGGTAAAGCATCCAAGTGTGAAATCTTCAATAAGCGCAGGAAACAGAATGCAAAAGAACCATTGAAACCCACATGAGATTCTTGATTGATGTTGGTGGTTGATGCAGCTCTATCTGAATTAACAAAGGCTATTACTCAGATTTTCATAGACTTGTTACACTATTCCTGGTACAAGTTTTAAGATATTCCAACAGAAAGTAGCAGTTTTACTATTCCTCTCAGTTTTTCACTTGTACGTGAATGCAACAAAACAAAGATAAACTGAACTAGTACAATTATTTTAATCATCTTGCATGATACTGTGTTATATGTGACTGTATCTAATTGGAATAAAATGTGTAATAATACGTTGGGTAATTTGAGATTGGCATACACTTTTTCTATCTCATACACACACGTGTTCATTGTTACAAGATACTACAAATCTACATCTAAGGTTTCATTAAAAGAAATTAACTATATAATATTGCATTACTAAGGAACAGCATGTGACTATGTAATAAGACTAATCAGGAATAATGTGCATGCAAAAGAGGGCAGAGTTCAGTTGCACCTATAATCTTAACTTAATTTCCTGACTTTTGAGTGCTTCACTTTGCAGCCTTACTGTTCTTCGAATGCAGTGAGTGATACTAACGGAAGTCTATAAGGTGTATATGTTCTACAAGTTATCATACAGCCATTGGGTTGCACTGACAAATTGAAACTCACAAAGGAAGTCTGATGCTATTCCAAATAGAACCATATCTCCTGACACATGGGACAGTGCCTTCCTCCTCCTCTCTTAGCCAGCTCTTTGATGGTTAACTTTACACCAGCAAGCCCTTTGAGGCCATAAATTTAATGAAGGGAAAATTTAATAAAGGGATTGGTTGAAAGCACATTAAATGACAATCTCTATCTACTTATGAGGACTGCACTGTTCTTATTCCAAGCATATGCCACTAGATGAGTCAAAGTTTCCTTGCTTTCATCATCTGTCTTTTACTAGACACTTTTGCTGCTGCCAGAGAGCGTGCTGGATTCACTCCATGATCCTCAGTCTCTTAGCCACTTAGGGTATGTCTACACTGCAATTAAACACCCCTGGCTGGTCCATGTCAGCAACGTGGGCTTATGGGGCTGCGAGGCTATAAAACTGAAATGTAGACATTCAGGTTTGGGTTGGAGCCTGGTCTCTGACACCAGGCAAGGGGAGGCGGGTCCCAGAACGAAAGCTCCAGCTCAAGTCCAAACATCTACACCACAGTTTTACAGTCTTGCAGCCCAAATCCCATGAGCCCAAGTCAGTTGACATGGGCCAGCCATGGGTGTTTAATGGCCGTGTGGACATACCCTTAGACTTTCCTCTGTCTTACTCCTCCTTTGCACCAAATGTCTTTTCTTAGGATGTGGTGTTTGTCTTTCAAATGGCACTTTTTTTGAAGTGGATTCAGTGTTCATAAAAGGTGTCAGTCTGACATCTCTGGAAACTGAAATCCTCTAGTTATGTACTGGAACAGTCCATGACTGCCAGGAAGAGTGCCAGTTGGGATGCTGGATGGGCTTTCTAATGAGGTCACCTGCCCACTAGGAGCTGGATGGAAACCATTAGCTAGGGGCTGCCGTGATTAGACGACAGCAAGATCTAGAAACAGTCTATTGTTATGGCGGTACCTGGAATTTGACAAACCAAGCCTACTTGGATGAAATTTTAGAAGGCGGTAGAAGAAAAATTGCTGCAGTATCATTTTCCTGCTCCAATCAGGTACAGACTTCAAGAGCCTCAGTGTGAGAAGAGGCAGATGAAATTGAAAATCCAACATTGAAACAGAGTAAAAGTACAAATGTTTCGAATGTGATGGGTAACTATGGAAACAAACATTCAAACAGAATACCCCTCTAAGGGCGAGGAACAATAAAGAAAACAAGCCAGCTCTATTTGAATTTTAAAATAAAACAAAACACATATTGTCCTCCCTACCAAGCCTTGCCGTTGGCTACATAACACTATATATATGGTTAGTGCACATGCAATTGAGATAATCAGGCATCTACTTGAAAAATAAAGAGGGTTTCTTGAAATCAAGCTTCTATTTTAGATACTTCACAGTTAGCTTAAAGTCAGGGTTCAGCTCTGCAGCCCTCTCTCATATCTGTAGTTTGATTAACTTAATGAAATAAAAAAATGAACAGTTGGAAAGATATAAACTAGGCCAGTGGTTCTCAACCCTTTTTGGGCTCAGGACCCATTTGTAAATGTTTATGGCCTGTTGTGATCCAGCAAATAGTCTGGGGGTAGAGGCCCCTGGGGTGATTTTGGTTGGGTCCTTCCCCTCAAAGGGGGTTGGGTCCTGCCTACCACTCACCCCACCATGGTGGCTCCTGCAGCTCCTGTGTTGTGGGTCTGGCTGGGCTTGGCTCTCTACTCCACGCATTGCATCCTCTGGGATTGCAGCGCCACTCAGGTTTGGCCCTGTCTCCCTGACTAGACCAAATTTGTGTGACCTGGCTCATGGGGTTGCAGTGCCACTCACTCAAATTTGGCCTACCTGGACTCCTATCATCATGACGGCTGGGCCAAACCTGAGTGGCGCTGGGACCCCAGAGGTTGCAGTGCCTGGAGCAGGGAGGTGAGCCCAGCCAGCTCTGTGGGACAGGAGCCACAGGAGTTGCCACATGACCCTTTGAAACATTCTGGCGACCTAATTTTGGGTCGAGCAATCCTGAACTAGAATTCAGTTCAGAACAGTGTACTAGAGAAACCCACTTCTTGCTTAAGATACTGAAGAGGAGTCCAGTGACTGATAGCATTGAAAGCCGTACTGAATAAAAGAAATGGAGCTATGGTCAGAGGCACAAAGCAGGCCATTAACCAGGGCAGTCTTGTTATTACAAAAGAACTATTATTGTTTGTATTACCCAGCATTTTGTATGTCAAGAATGAGGCCCCATTGTGCTGGGTACTGTATAAACACTTAGTAAGAGCGAGTCTTTGCCTCCAGGAACTCTAAATAAACAAGACATGCAAAGGGTAGAGGCCAAATGGATTTGCTTTACGTGTATATATAACATAAAATTGTACTGTACTGGATGTGAATTGTACTGTACCGGATGTGAATTCTCTTTAATAAATTTTTTGAAGAATGTGAGTCATTGTTAAGATGTGATTCATCTGAGTCCTTTTGTATAGTGAAGGCTATGAGTTATGCCCAGCGGCTATAGTGCGCACAATGCAACAAACTGCAAAGATATTCCATAGAGTGCCTAGACTGTGCTATAGTACAGGGTGTTCTGGGTAGGGATGAAGACAGCCAAACAAGGTACATGGGAGAAATGGGTTGTGACCTGAATTTTAATAAAAAAGTTGACCAGACTTGCCAAGTCTTGTGCTTTTCTTCACGTGAAAAATCAATTCCTTGTCTGCTGACAATCTAACACTATGGCGTGTATAGATCCCAGCTGTGCCAGACACATAGGGTATCTCTATACTGCAACAAAACATCCTCAGCTGGCCCACGTCAGCTGCCTTGGGCTCGTGGGGTTTGGACTGTAGGGCTATAAAATTGCAGTGTAGACATTCAGGCTTGGGCTGGAGCCCAGAGTGTGGGACCTTCTCCACTCACAGGCTCCCAGAGCCCAGGCTCCAACCTGAGCCCAAACCTTTACACTGCAATTTTATAGCCCCACAGCCCACTCCCCATGAGCCTGAGGCAGGTGACATAGGCCAGCCATGGGTGTTTAATTGCAGTGTAGACATACCCTCAAGGGTTAACAGGGAAACTAGCTGCCTCCTCACCTGGAGCTGATTGGTGGCCCTGCAGCTGGTGGGGAGATGAAAAGGCTACAGGTGGGAAGGAAGGGGTAACTGCAGTGAGGCTGAAAGCAATGGAGTGGTGAGAAGCCACCCAGGTAGCCAGATCTTCAGAGGAAGAGGATCACAGAGTGTGAGTCTGGGAAACAGCCTATTAGGGAGGCAGCGAGGAATTGGAAGTATCTGTTTTCAGCTGCTGTGGACAGGATTCTGGGATAGGAACCTGGAGGAGTGGTTGGAGCTGGGTTGGAAGCTGCTGGAGTGGTGGGGGCTGGGTTCCCCTGTCAACCCTAGCAGAGGGATTATTATCCCCTGCTGAGCAAGGGGCCTCAATCCCAAGAGATCTGAGTTTGTGGACCCTTTGCTAGGGTTACTGGCCTGCTGACTCACTAGACTCTTTATCCCCTCTCTGAGAAGGGAGAGACTATTGGTTTTGGCTGTAAGGCTGGAGTCATAACAAGGAACTACCAGATGGGGTTAAATGGTGATTGGCTGAACAAAAAGGGGAAACTGAGGTAGATTCTCCATAACACCTGCCCAGATGTGTGTGTGTGTGTGGGGGGGGGCAGTGGAGGTGAAAGCACCCCTGGACAAACACCAATAATGGTGTCAGCAGGAAATGGGGTTGTCCTTCTGAGTCAACACTGAACTAGTGCTCCCAGCATGATGCTGTCTTTGGATGAGTTGTAAAATGAAGGTCCTGACCACTTGTCTTCAAGACCCCAATGGTACATTTCATAAGAGTAGTGTCTTCCGCCTGGTGTCCTGGCCAAACAGCAAGTCAGATAATTGTGTTCTGCCCTCCTAAATTCCCTCTTACTGTTTCAGTGTTACGTGTACTCGCCACTTGGGCAATTAAATGTCAGGCACCATTCTGGATCTCTCGCTCCGCACTGAATCTCAGGGTGCTGGCTACTACGACTTCCATGTGCTCCAGAAAGATTGACGTTTTTTCTTGAATGTGACACTGCCGCAGTCACTAACTTCTTTGTCACCTCCTGGCTCAATTGGAGTGTCCTTTGGCAACTTCTGCATCTTTTTGGTCCGTTTCAAACATGGTTTCACAGCTGCACTTGGTATAGGAGCAAGGGAATTGGCAGCATGCATCTTTTGGGACACCTCTCTAGGTCCTCAGATCCAGACTATATCTAAAACTTGCTGATTCTTTCTGGATAACATCTCTAAGTTATGGCCTTTCCTATCCATCCACATAGCTACCACTGTTGTTCGAGATGTCCTCATCTCTCAGCTAGATTACTGTGACATCCTTCTCTCTGGCCTTGACAAATGTAGTCTTGCCCAACTCATACAAACTCAGAATACTGCTGCAAAGATCACATCCCTCACCTGTTGCTTTGACTACACCACCCTCCCTTTGAATCCCTCCACTGGCTTCCACTTCTCTATCGCGTCAAACATAAGCTGTTTGTATTTACTTTCAAGGCCCTCCACAGTCAGTCCTCACCCTCCCTATCAAATTTCACTCACGGTCGATGCCCACCTCTGATTGGTCCACGACACCAGCATCCACTCCCCACATGCTACGTTTTCAAACAAGCTCCTTTGTGCTTTCTCCCATACTGCCCCTCATGCTTGGGAGGAACTCCCTGTAAGCATGCACAGAACTACCTCATTATCCACCTGCAGATTCCTCCTCAGAACTCCCGTTTTCCATGATGCCTACAAAAACATGACAGTGGTTAGGCTGTTGGTGTGCAGAGACGGCTAACTATCATGGTCTTGTCTCACTGATGTCTTGTACGCTCCTGTCTGTCTGAATCAGTCTGACTCTTTTTATATTTAGATTGTAAGCTCCTTGGGAAAGGGACCTTCTGTTTGTACATCGCCTAGCGCAATGGGGCCCCAATCCATGACTAGAGCTCATAGATGATACAATAATACTGCTACTAATAACAGGACAAAGTGTTTCACTTAAGTGTCAAGTCTGTTACTGCCCACTGATGGAATTTCAGTATCTTATTTAATTAACTTACGTATTTCAAATTCTTTTCATTGAGTGATTTTTGTTTGTTAAAATAACATTTTTTTCAGGCAAAGAATTCAATTTTATAGCTGCACAGACAATCTTGAACTTCACTGCAAAATCATTTCTGATGGCCAGACTTTTTTTTTTTTTTTTTGAGACAATTACACACTGTTTAATAAGCACTCAGGTATTGAGTTTGTTAGGAGAGGATGCACAGCACTCTTACTAATTTCACAAGCACTCAGCTCAGTCTGACCCCGCTCTGACTTCTGCAAGCATCCAGTTCATGCTAGACATTCTGAGAGGCTTAACACAGCCTTAGTATAGAAACCACCATTCTTAAACATTTTTTTTTAAATCACTTTTACTAAGGTTTACAAGATCCTCAGTTTCAGAGTAGCAGTCATGTTAGTCTGTATTCGCAAAAAGAAAAGGAGTACTAGTGGCACCTTAGAGACTAACGAATTTATTTGAGCATAAGCTTTCGTGAGCTACAGCTCACTTCATCAGATGAATCAAATAAATGTGTTAGTCTCTAAGGTGCCACAAGTCCTCCTTTTCTTTTTGCGGATACAGACTAACACGACTGCTACTCTGAGACTCTGAAAGACATTCTTCAATAACTTGTGGGGAGGGAGAATGTTCATATTCTGTGTAACATGACGCCTGTGCCCAAGTCCCCCAGAAGGGTTGTTCCTTCAAACCAGTACAAAATTCCTCTGAGCCATATTGGCTTCTGGCATAGTATCTGAAACTGAACAAAATGTATGAACATAGCGTTAGTCCACAGCTTGGTTAGTGACAACAAAAGAGCTATTTTTTAAAATGTTCCAAGGTTGGCACAGAAAGCAGACGAACAAGAATAGCTGTCATACTGATACAGTGAGAAGTATAATTCTGCAGGAGCTTCAGTGGGAGCAAGATCTGGCCCCAAATCTCTACGTTTTGATTTCTGATTGTCCATCATTCATGGATTCCTATATGTAGCTTGCCTAAGTCTTTTGTGCTGAAGCACTATCTGAAAACATATTTTCTCTACCGCCTCCACTCCCCATCCCCACACCTAGTGTTTGGCTTGGAAAGGAGTTAGTGCTTCTCTAAATTCTCTCCATTTTGCATGTGTTCTTTGGCTTAAACATGGGAAGAACAACACGTAGTATGTTTATAGAAGTCCAAGGCCAAAAGGGACCATTGTCAGACTAGATGATCACCACCTGCATAGCACAGGCCACAGAACTTCCCCAAAATAATTCCAACAGCACATCTTTTAGAAAACCATCCACTCTTGATTTAAAGTTCTCAGAAATGGAGCATCCACCACCTTGGTAAAATTGTTCCAAATGTTAATTACCCTTACTGTCAAATTCTGACCTTGGTTCCGGTTGGCGTATGTCTAACTCCAACTTCCAGCCATTGGACGATTATACCTTTCTCTGCTAAATTTAAGAGCCCACTTTAAATACTTGCAATCAAGCCACTGCTTAGACTCAGAGCTCAATATATTTAATTTAGCAAAGAAGGCTATCCCTTTTTTCTAATCCTTTAATCATTCTCACATGGCTCCTCTTCAAACCCTCTCCAGTTTATCAACATCCTTCTTGATTTGTCGGCACCCGGACTAGACACATTATTCCAGCAGAGGTCGTACCAGTGCCAAATACAGAGATAAAATAACCTCTCTACTCCTACTTGAGATTCTCTTGTTCATGCGTCCCAGGACTGCATTAGCTCGTCTGTCCACAGAGTCACATTGGGAACTCAAGACAGCTGATTATCTACCACAAACCCCAAATCTCTTTCAGAGTCACTGCTTCCCAGGATAGAGTTTTCCATTCTGCAAGAATGGCCTACATTCTTTGTTCCTAGATGGCTACATGTAAATGTAGCCATACTAAAACATATATTGTTTGCTTGCATCCAGTTTACCAAACAATTCAGATTGCTCTGAATCAGTGACCTGTCCTCTTCATTACTGACCACTCCCTAATTTTTGTATCATCTGCAAACTTTATCAGTGATTGTTTTCTTCCAAGTCACTGATAAAAATCTTAAATAGTGTAGGGCCAAGAACCAATCCCCATGGAATCCCTCTGGAAACCTGTTTGACAATTCAATGTTTACAGTTACATTTTGAGACCTATCAATTAGCAAGTTTTTAATCCATTTAATTTATGCCATGTTCATTTTATATCGTTCTAGTTTTTTAATCAAAATGTCATGTGGTACAAAGTCAAATCCCTCACAGAAGTCTGAGTATGTTATGTCAACTGTATTACCTTTATCAACCAAACTTGTAATCTCATCAAGAAACACAAGTTAGTTTGATAGGATCTATTTTCCATAAACCCATGTTGACTTGCATTAATTACATTACCCTCTTTTAGTTCATTATTAATCAAGTCCCATATCAGCCACTCAATTATCTTGCCTACCACTGATGACAGGCCTAGAGTTACCTGGGTCATCCTACAGGTTTCAGAGTAACAGCCGTGTTAGTCTGTATTCGCAAAAAGAAAAGGAGTACTTGTGGCACCTTAGAGCTTACAGCTCTGTAGCTCACGAAAGCTCATGCTCCAATAAATTGGTTAGTCTCTAAGGTGCCACAAGTACTCCTTTTCTTTCTGGGTCACCCTAGTTACCCTTTAAAAAAAATTAGCATAACTTTAGCTTTCTTCCTGTCTTCTGGAACTTTCCCAGTGTTCCAAGACATAGTGAAAAAGCAACATTAGTGGTCCAGCAAGCTCTTCAGTCAGCTCATTTAAAACTCTTGGATGGAAGTGATCTGGACTTGCTGATTTTAAAATGTTTACTTTTGGTAGCTTCTGTTTAATACCCTCCAGAGATGAGTGGAATGGAAAGAGTTTTATCTGCCCCCCACCCCCAATACAGAACAGCTATATATCATTTCTGCCTTTTCTGCATTATTATTGATCATTCTACCACTTCCATCTAGTAATGGACTAATACTATTGTCAGGAGTCTTTGTTTTCAATATATTTTTTAAAAAACCTCCTTATTATCCTTAAGTCTGCTGGTTATAAACTCCCCCCTTCTGTCCTTATCAATCTTCTACAGTCCCTAACTTCTGACTTCTATTCATCACTATCAACTTCCCCTTTCTTCCATTTGTTGTATATTAATTTGTATACTGCCTTCACTTCCCCTCTAAACCAGGTTGGTTTTTTAATTATTATGGCCTTTTTTCTTTTCTTTTCTTTTCTTTTTTTTGGGGGGGGGGGCATCTAATAAAATGTTCTTAAATCATTCCAGTTATCATTCACTTTTTTCTGATTAAATTCTTCCTCCCAGCTAACTTGGCTCATAATTGTTTTCAGCTTGTGAAACTGGCCTTCTTAAAGCACTAAGTACATATTACTGTTCTGGACTTCATTCTGTTTGCACATTATAAATGTAATCAAGCCATGATCACTTGTACCTAAGCTAACATTAACTTTTAGTTCAGTTCCTCTTTATCAGTTAGGAGTCTATTAAAGAATTCCCTTGTGTTGACTGTAACGCTTCTTGAATTAAGAAACTGTCACTTCTAATGTTAAATATTCCAATGATGTTTTAGTACTGGCGTATGTCATTCAAACTGAAGTCCCCATGATCACGCAGCTTTTCCCCTAACACATTATAGATAGGTCCATAGGAAGGAGCTTATCCTTTTTCCTATTATGATTTGGTGGTCTATAGCAGACACCAACCAACTCCATCTTGGGCTTTCAGTGTTAGGACATTGATACATAAGCATTCAAATGACTTTCTTCTGAGTGATCAGTGATTCAGAAATAGGGAATGCCATTTTTGACAAACGGCCTCTCCCTTCCCCTTTTGCCCACTTGATCCTTCATAAATAGGGTTTTAACAACTGATTTTGGTCATTCCTATTGTGCAAATCATCCCACCAGGTTTCAGTAATACCAACTAGACTGAAATTTATACTCATAAATGAGCAATTCCATTTCCTCTTGTTTGTTACCCAGGCTCCTAGCACTGGTGTATAGGCAACTCAGTAATTTCTTTTCTTCTTTAATTTTGTTTCAAATTTTCTTGTTCTGAATGCTCATATCATCCCTCTTTTTACCCTCCCCTCTTGCTATTAGGTTACCCCCATCCTGACTACTCTAGCTAGCCTTCCCTGAGGAATTTGGTCCCTCTTCTATGGAGCTAGAGGCCATCCAAACTATACAGCCCCCCTCTGCATGGAAATTAGAGCAAATGTTCCACAAAATCAAAACTCTCCTTCCTACACCACTTACCTAGCCAGAAGTTCATATCCAGAATCTTCAAATATCCTCTAGTCTTAGTTTCAGCCAGAATTCTTTGTTTTATAGTGTGTGGGCTTTTGTTTGTTTGTTTTTGACATGCAACTTCAAGAGATCTTAGATTTAGTCTCTTTTATTCTCTTTGTAAAGGTGTGGGCAGTCCCTGCACGCTCCCTTGTGGCTCAGTGTGGCACTGCCGGTGTGTTCCACCCTAATTTCCCCAAGTGGAGCAGCAATAGATTAATCTTAATAGCGCAGGGAAAGGAAAAGCCAAAACACATTAACCAAATGCCAGGTCACCTTTTAATAAGGTTTCAGGAGAGCACTCCTACAACAACCACTTCATCAGCACGGTGGCTCGGAGCTCCCAAATAACATTCCCAAACCCAAGTCTGAGTCAGCTACCTGAAAGAAAAACCACCACATACTACAGCCTTCTACCTCATCTCTCTCCTTAGCTTCCTGTTCCTGTATTTAAATAGCTCAGCAGCAGGCTGGAGTCTACAGCCTGTCCTTTAAAGGGGTAGTACACTTTTCCCCCATATATTTTCATACTCGTATATTACTATATATTGAATCTTCCACTAGCTATAATGCATTTAAAAAACCTCCAAAAGGCCATTTGTTCTGGTAGCTTCAGGGAGGCCAATTATTCTTGCACTTGTACTTCTTATTTGATTCTCTAGAATCTCCACTTTATTGTTTACAGTGTTTTCCTTGAGAGGCTGTATGGTGATGTGCTTTACTGGCACTTCTGCTCTTTTGGTCTCAGCAGTATCAAAAAGGCTGAACAGGTCAATCACCTGTGAGACTGGGGTGAAATCCTCGCCCCATCAAAATCAGTGTGAGTTTTGTTGTTTTTCAGCAGAGTGTCAAAATTGGTATCTAGAAGTTCAGTTGCAATATGGATACTATTAACATTTGGCACTCTCTTCAAGGAGAATTTCCTTTAGTAGACTCACTGATAAAACCTATTACTCCTGATACATTGTCTACAGTGTTGCACCTGAGGCAAAGATGACAAGCATGTAATTTTTCCCCCATCTTCCCATCTCCCTGGGTTTCTCTTAGCTTATGTATTAATTTAGATAGAATACATGGACCCAAAGAGCTAACGGTGTTAACATGACCCTGTCACTGTCCAGCATTAAACAGTGTTAAACAAGGTTTGAGGTTTGATATACAGAGACCATCACATCATCAAAAATCCTTTTTAACCTTTTATTAAAGATACAGAAAAGAGGAAAAATAGTTTAAAGCTTTTGAAATGTAAAGTATTAAGCACAGTTTTCATTTTAACATCCTTGTTCCCTTTCTGTCTAGCTAGAGAGATACTTTTACAAGTGAAACCCCCTTTTGTTAAGTCTTTTTATATGGTAACTGTTCTTTTTTGGGGAAAAGAGGAAAGATAGGCTGGAACTGTTGTGTGTGTTGGCTTTGCTGTTCAGTCAATTCCATTCCCTAGCCTAGAGGATAAAAGACAAATGCACACAAGGGAAAAGACGAGAACAGCAAAGATAGAAAATGCAGCTTCTATCTCTGGTATTGACTTTCTCTTGCAACCTCACGGCTGAAAAAACACAGGCCAGGTACACAGTTTTATCAGCCACTCCATAACCCAGCAAACTTGTACCAGTATCAGGTTGTTTAGGGCATTGCTTCCAGTTGCAATTTCTGGTCATGGACTCAGTATTGCAAAATATATAGTCTTGGCTGGCTAAACCAAACATATTAAACAAGAAAAAGAATAAAGTGGGGAAGGAAAATGACATATTGTGTGACTGAGTGACAATCTCACATCTTTTTAGCTATCTATAAACCAAAAGGGATACATACAGGAACTGGAAGGAGGGGCATGTCACCCAGGAAGCATACATGGGAATAGCACAAGCACGGGAATAGCAACATCAGGAAAGCCAAGGCAAAGGAGTTACAGCTGGCAAGGAATGTTAGAGACAACAAGAAGGGGCTCTACAAATGTGAGACAAAAAGATCAGAGATGGTGTGGGTCTGCTGCTCAATGGAGAAGGTGAGCTGGTAACAGAAGATAATAGGAAGGCAGAGCTGCCCAATGCCTACTTTGCTTCAGTCTTCTCACAAAAAATTACTGGACGACTAGCAAAGTTACCATAGACAATAAAAGGGAAGGGAGGCAGATTGGGATAAGTAAAAAATGTCAGATCTTCTGAACAATTTGAATGAATTCAAATCAGCAGGGCCTGATGGTGTTCACTTCAGGGTACTAAAGGAATTAGCCAAAGAAATCTCAGAGCCACTGGCAATAATATTTGCAAACTCATGGATGACAGGGGTCCCAGAAGACTGGAGAAGGGCTAAAATAGTGCCCATCTCTAAAAAGAAGGAGCCAGGAAACTATATAGACTGGTCAGCCTGACTTCAGTATATGGGAAGCTACTAGAGCAATGTATAAACATGCAATTTGTGAATACATGGAGGAGGAAGGGGTAATCACTAGCAGTCAGCATGAATTTACTTGGAAATCATGCCAAACCAGCTTGATTTCCTTCTATGACAGGACTGGGGGAATGTGGTGGGTATAATATACCTGGACTTCAGCAAGGCTTTTGGCACAGTCCCATGTGACACGCTGGTAAGTAAGCTGGAGAAATGTGGGCTCGGCGGAACTAACATTAGGTAGGTAGATAATTGGTTAAACAACTGCAAACAAAGAGTAACTATTAATTGAATGATGTCAGATTGGAGGGAGGTCTCAAGTTGGGTTCCACAAGGATTTGTCCTGGATCCAGTGTTTAACCTCTTTAATAAAGACCTGGATGTTGGAAGAGAGAGCATACTGATCAGATTAGCAGATGACACAAAGCTAGGGGAGTTGCTGCTTGCCAAACACTTTGGAGGATACAGCTAAAGTTCAGAGGGATCTTGATTAAATTGGAGAACTGGGCGGTAGATAACAAAATGAAATTCAGTGAAGACAAATGTAAGATGCCACACTTAGGGAAGAAAAACCAAATGCACAAATATAGATGTAGGGGATAACTGGCTTGGCAGCAGCACTGCTGAGAACAATCTGTGAGTTGTGGTGGATCACAATCTCGGCATCAGTCAACAATGCGATGCTGTTGTAAAAAGCCCCAAATGCAATTTTAGGTTGCATAACAGACGCATAGCATGCAAATCAGGGGACGTGATAGCACTGTTCTACTTGGCGCTGGTTAGGCCTTAGCTAGAGTACTATGCCCAGTTTCGGTCACCAATGTATAGAAAGGATGTAGAAAACCTGGAAAGAATCCGTAAGTGAGTGACAAAGATGATCAAAGGGATGAAATACAAGCCATATGAGAAGTCTGAAGAAACTGTGTGTTTAGTTTGGAAAAGAGGAGATTAAGTGGGGACATGATAGTGGTCTTCAAATACTTGAAAGGTGGACATAAAAAAGATGGATAAAAGTTGTTCTCTTGCCAAAAAGGGTAGGCAATGGGTTCAAACTACAGCATAGCAGATTTAGATTAAATTTCAGGAAAAATTTCCTTACTGTCTGAACAGTAGGAATAGACTGCCTAGGGAGGTTGTGGAAGCTCCATCACTGGAGATTTCCAAAAAGAGGCTGGATAATCACCTTATCTAACCTCCTCCCAGGGTTAGACAGATGACCCTTGTGGTCCCTTCTAACCCTATGATTTTATCCCAGGTGGTATTTGGGGTTTAGCCTGAGGTGGTGATGTCATCTGGCTCCCTCTCTCTGCCCTGACCTTGTCAGGACACTTCTCAGGATTAGGATGAAGAAGGTACAATGGCCTCATGTTCGATTGCAGAATCTGGTGTGGGCTGGCAGCCATGATGATGATTCCTCTTCTCTCCTCTCACAGTCAACTAGCATTTACCTCCCCCTACTAATCTTCTTTCCAAAAATCTTTTTTCTTGTAAGGACCCCAAAAGGAAGTGATGGGTGGAATAGCCCATCCCCTCATTACTTTGTCCACCAATAGGCTTAATTTCTGACACAACAGTTTTGGTTCATTGATTTCTAGTCCCACACATCTCTTATCACAGTCCTGGGGTTCCAAACTGACCTTTTTTTGTCTGGACTAATTCAGGTTTTTGTCTCCCTTCCACACCTTTCCCCATCAATATTTATTGTTAGGGGTTATTATAACAGTTGATAAACTTTTATGCACTTTCCCACAGTCAGTTCACGGATGGGGTAAATTTGTAGGCCCAACTATTAAAAATGTCATCACAGTGATACAATTCCATTTTTCAAAAGACAAGTGCAAAATTATTTGGTTCCCAAGTCTGTTAAACGGACCATGTCATGGTTCCCTGCAGCCTGGTCTCCAGGAAGTCAACAGATTAACAAGTTGTTTCAGATGGAAACTGCCAATTCAGCTAAGCTTCATGTTAAACCAATGTTTTTTAAGAGCTTGTTTTAAAAAGATAATGAAACCAGCTGTATTTCAAACATGATCCTCCTTTTGTGGTTTGTAGCTGGGGGAGGGAGAACCCTGCATGTGTCTTTTTGACTATAAAGTCAAGTAGATTTTTCTTTTTTTTTTTTTTTTAAAAGCCAAATGCTAGTTTTCTTCCACATACACCAAAATATCTGTAAAATGCAGGGGCTATGTACTGAACTAAGAAAATAAATGAAGCACAATTACCTTTGAATATGCAAGAGGGTGAATCCTAGTGGTCTCTGTCCTTGATTAATCTCCATCAGTTAGCAACTTTTCTCTCTGTACAGCAGAGATCCTGGCAAGCTGCATCTACATAAAATGCTTCAGAGTAAAGGTCCAAGGAGGAGCATGAAGAACAGTCACATGAAACAGTTCTGGTTAGCAGTTGCAAAATACATAGATGCAATGGGCAAAATAAGGATGTATCAGAGCACTGATTCTCCTCACCGTCTAATAATGCGGTTATAGAGAACATATGGTCTCAAATGAAACTGATTTAAAACCAAATTGCAAAATAGAAAGTGGGACAAACTCATTTATGGAAAATATTCTGCAGATCAAAATAATATGGAGCAGAACAAAGATTTCTACATATATTTGCAGAGAGTTAGGAGTTGATACAGAACATTTCTTTGACATCATAAAGTAGATTCCTTATTTATTAAATATAATTGGCTTATGTGGCATGCACTGTTCTTCCCATATGTTTTCAATAATATATAAACTGAAATCATGGGATACATGGAAAACAAAAAAGAAATACAATACCATGGAAACTGAGCATAAAAAAAATCACATGGATACAACAGTTTTAAAACAGTTATTGATAGACTTTGTTTGAGATTTCTATCCTGTATAAATGTATTTGTTCTTTGTTACACTGTCCCAATAGATTACAGCTCATCTTTGTTTGAATTTGTTTTTTGATGTTTCAGTTAAAACAAAACTTCTTCCCAGTGTTCAGGAGTTGGATGAACAAGATCATTTAATTATACTAGTGCCCTAAATGGCCTTTCTGAAACTGAATTAACCAGTTTACCTACAAATATCAAAAAATGACTTCAGAAAGATTTGTAAACGAGCTTCAAAAGTCTGTTTAAAAGTGAAAAGAAAGAAAGGTTTACTAACCATAAAGGGAAGAGTTTTATACTGCATGACATGAGTGACTTAATTACTGCGCCTGATCTAGACAAACTTTACAGAGATTGTGGTTTTTTTGTCTGTTTATGATGATGGCCTGAAGTCAGGATTAGTCTACCTGGCATTAAAAACCAACCAAACTTCTAATACTGGAGATTCCTGTTTTAATAATATATATCTCCTTATGTATGTCAACTGACGTACACTCCTGTTTACATGTAACTGCTCACCAAATTGTTATGGAGGCACGGGTCAGGACAATATATAGCTAAGTTTGAGGCACATGTTCCCCAGTTAAACAGGAGGTTTAGATCTTTATTTTGTTAAGAACCTCATTGAAATGGAAATAAAAAATGAATCTGAGAATGTAAAGGGTGAGCACTATTTGACTTTTTAATTGGTAGTTTGATGGAAATTAAGTTGATACAGAAAGAATAAGATTTCCAAAATCACCCCGTTATGGAGTTATTTCACCTTTTAAAAAACATCTGTTCTGGGATCTGTGCCCTGCTCCACATTTTGCTACGTGGGTACTAATTATTACAGTACTCATTATAAATATGTAGTGTTTGTCTGTGGTGTGATTTGCTAAACCTTTTCCATAAGGGAAAAGAAATGCACCAATATGGATGTGACTGAGACCATGTCTAAACCACACAGTTAAGTCAACGTAAGTTACACTGACAATCATAAGGTGCTGTAATTACATCGCTTGTGCATGTTCACACAATGCTCCTTGTTTTGGTAGAGCACATCCATAATTTGTGCTCTAGCACCAGCAGAGAGAGCAGTAAACTGTGGGTAGCTATCCCACTGTGCAAATTGCCACCTTCTCCTGCTAGGAGTTCTGGTAATGGATCACAGTGCATCATGGGGGTGTGATTGCTACCCCCATTATGCAGTTTTCTCCATCCCATAATTCCAAGGGCTTCAGACTGTGTTTTGCACCGTTTTTCAACTGCCCCTGTAACCTTTGCACCCACCATCTCTGCTTGAAAGCATGGATCCTGCACTGCTCCCCAGTCTTGTGATGAACATTATGAATACAAGACAACTGATCCTGATCCACTGAACAGGAATCTGTGCTGCCTGCCCTGCTGTGTGCCACGGAAAGAAACAATTCAAGATTATTGTTGGCATTTCCAGGACAGCTGCACAAGGTGGACCGTCGCTATTGGGCTCAGGAAACAGGCATCGAGTGGTGGGATCAGATTATGATGCAGGTATGGGATGACAAGTAGTGATTGCAGTACTTTTGTATGTTCAAAGCCACCTTTCTTGAACTGTATGCGGAGCTCACACCTGCCCTGTGGTGCAAGGACACCAAAATGAGAGCAGCCCTAACGGTGGAAAAGCATGTGGTGATAATTATGTGGAAGCTGACAACTCTAGACTGCTTCTGGTCAGTTGCAAATTGATTTGGAGTTGGGAAGTCCACCATGGGGATTGCAGTGATGCAAGTGGGCTGGACCATTAATCTCCTCCTGCTACAAAGGACTGTGATGCTGGGCAATGCGCAGGAAATAGCGGATGGCTTTGCAGCAATGGCATTCCCTAACTACATCAGGGCAATAGATGGCACGCATATCCCAATTTTAGCCGCAGACCATCTTGAGAGAACATCAACAGACAGGGCTGCTTCTCTATGGTATTGCAGGTTCTGGGGGATCACTGGGATTGTTTCACTGACATCAGTGCTGAGTGGTTGATGCAGGACACATGCATCTTCAGGAACGCTGGCCTGTATAGAAAGCTGCATGCAGGGATTTTCTTTTAAGACCAAAAGATTCCAATAGGAGATGTGGAAATGCCCATAAAGATCCTGGGAGACCCAGCCTACCCCTTACTCCTGTGGCTCATGAAGCCTTACACCAGCAGGAAGGAGCACTTCAACAACAGGTTTAGCAGGTGCAGAATGACCATAGAATGTTCATCTGGCAGATTACAGGGTTGCTGGCACTGCCTTTTCGACAGTTTAGACCTCAATAAGGAAAATATTCCCTTGGTCAGAGCAGCCTGCTGTGCTCTGTATAACACTTGTAAGACAAGGGGCAAAAGTTTCTCCAGGGGTGGAGCATAGAGGTGGATAACCTGGCATCTGATTTTGAGCAGCCAGACTCCAGGACTATTAGAGGGGCTCAACAGGGGGCCCTTCGAGTCAGGGAGGCTTTGAAGCAGGATTTTGACAATGAGCCCCAGTAATGTGTCTCTTTGTAATGAATTGAGCTAGGCATTGTTTACTTGCCACCTTGAATAACCCTGGTAATAATTCCTGCCTGAGCGTTAACTGTAGTCTGTAAATGTATGAATTTCTGTTGCAACCACCCTGTGCAGGACACAAATAAAGAATCACTGTCTGTGTAAGACTAAATTATTATTAAACAGCAATACACGATTAACATTTCTTACAAGGGAAATGACAATGAGCAGCACTCTCTGAAGTATCTCACAGCTGCCTGTAAGTCCAGCTGTCATTATGGAAAATGTCCCTAGGGGTGGAGTGCAAGGGGTACTGTGATGGGCCAGGAATGTGTCTGGGGAGGGCAAGGAAGGCAGTTTTACAGTCAAGCACACATGCTCCACCTGCAGCATAATTAGAGACCTCAGCATCTCTGTTCCTCCATGAGCTTTATTGTCCACTCCTGCCCGTCTCCTCTCCTAGCTCGCCATTTCTAGTTGCTCATTTATTGTCTCTCTCCATGCTCGGTGCTAGCTATCTGCCCGATCTGATGATTGCAGCAATTCACGAAACATATCTTCTCTAACTCTTCCTTGTTCGCCTCATCTGATGGAGGTGCTTTGCTGGTGTGTAGGAGCTCACCTCATCTGATGGAGGTGCTCCACTGGTGTGTAGGAGCTGGCCCTCAGGGGCACATCTGCAGAAGCAAAAGAAATAGTCAGATTTGTTTGGAAGCAGGGAGACCTGGATTTAATTCTTTGCTCTGCTACATAGTTCCTGTGTGATGTTGGGCAACTTGCTCAAGGCTGGGTGAACTTGCATTTTGGTACCCCTAGCCCCCATGGGTGTGGCACCCCACATTGGCTCCCCACCATCCCTTCCCCCCTAACCACTGCACTGTGCCCCTTCACCCCTAATGCCTGCTCCCCCTCCTGTACCCCTAATACCTAAACCCCCTTCACCCCAACACCTGCCCCCTCCTGTGCTCCAACCCCTGCACCTAACACTTACATCCCTCCATGTGGGCAAACTGACCTGGATGCACAGGGAAGCTAGCATTGCTGCTAGCTCCCCCACTGGACTGCTGCCCTCCTTGCTACTAAAATAAATACATAAAATAAATCCTGGCTCCCCACTTACCCCCAAAGTTCAGAACTTAAAGGGCAAACACAAAGAATTCAACACTTATCTTTCTAAAAACTCCCACGGGTTAGGATCTCCATAGTGTCAATCCTGTAATGGGCCTGCCCTGGGTCATAGGACTGCACTGTCCCTACAGACACCAAAGAGGGAGAGTGGCTCAGATTTAAAAATGTTATTAAAGCTAATGTTAAAATGATCTAATACACAGGTTAAGAAAAGAGTGTCTGTACATCTGGCTGCAGTGCTTCGATTATCCCAAAGTACAAAATCTGGTATAAAGGTCATAAAATCAGAGTACTACATCATGGGGGGAACCATGGAAGCAGCTTCAATAGAAAGGGGCTCTGCTCCCCGAGCCCCCTGTCTTGAGGATCCCTGCTCCCCCAAGCCTCTGTACCCCCCATTCTGTGTTGTTACTCCCCCTTCCGCTGAGTGTCCCCATTCCCCCCCATCCCTGTGCGGAGGGGCCCTGCTCCCCCTTCCGCTGAGTGTCCCCATTTCCCCCCATCCCTGTGCGGAGGAGCCCCTGCTCCCCCATCCGCAGAGTGTCCCCATTTCCCCCCATCTCTGTGCGGAGGGGCCCTGCTCCCCCGTCCACTGAGCGTCCCCATTTCCCCCCATCCCTATGCGGAGGGGCCCTGCTCCCCCAACCGCAGAGTGTCCCCATTTCCCCCCATCCCTGTGCGGAGGGGCCCTGCTCCCCCTTCCGCTGAGCGTCCTCATTTCCCCCCATCCCTGTGCGGAGGGGCCCTGCTCCCCCGTCCGCAGAGTGTCCCCATTTCCCCCCATCTCTGTGCGGAGGGGCCCTGCTCCTCCTTCCGCTGAGCATCCCCATTTCCCCCCATCCCTGTGCGGAGGGGCCCTGCTCCCCCGTCCGCAGAGTGTCCCCATTTCCCCCCATCTCTGTGCGGAGGGGCCCTGCTCCCCCGTCCACTGAGCGTCCCCATTTCCCCCCATCCCTATGCGGAGGGGCCCTGCTCCCCCAACCGCAGAGTGTCCCCATTTCCCCCCATCCCTGTGCGGAGGAGCCCCTGCTCCCCCATCCGCAGAGTGTCCCCATTTCCCCCCATCTCTGTGCGGAGGGGCCCTGCTCCCCCGTCCACTGAGCGTCCCCATTTCCCCCCATCCCTATGCGGAGGGGCCCTACTCCCCTTCAGAAGAGTGTCCCCATTTCCCCCCATCCCTGTGCGGAGGGGCCCTGCTCCCCCATCCGCAGAGTGTCCCCATTTCCCCCCATCCCTGTGCGGAGGGCCCTGCTCCTCCTTCCGCTAAGCGTCCCCTTTCCCCCCCATCCCTGTGCGGAGGGGCCCTGCTCCCCCGTCCGCAGAGTGTCCCCATTTCCCCCCATCTCTGTGCGGAGGGGCCCTGCTCCCCCGTCCGCTGAGCATCCCCATTTCCCCCCATCCCTGTGCGGAGGGGCCCTGCTCCCCCGTCCGCAGAGTGTCCCCATTTCCCCCCATCTCTGTGCGGAGGGGCCCTGCTCCCCCGTCCGCTGAGCATCCCCATTTCCCCCCATCCCTGTGCGGAGGGGCCCTGCTCCCCCGTCCGCAGAGTGTCCCCATTTCCCCCCATACCTGTGCGGCTGGGGCTGGGGGCGGGACCGCGCGGGGGGCGGACGGGGCCGTCGGCCGCCGGGTTTCTGGCCCGCTGGGGGCCGGGCCGCGGCGGCCGCTCGATGTTTCGGCGCTCGGCAGGAGGCCGCGGAGCCAGGCGCAGCCATGGCCCTGCGCGGGGTGCGGGTGGTGGAGCTGGCGGGCCTGGCGCCCTCCCCGCTCTGCGGCATGATCCTGGCCGACTTCGGGGCGCAGGTGGTGCGGGTGGATCGCTGCCCCCGCTCGGCCATGAACGCCGACGTGCAGGGCCGGGGCAAGCGCTCCCTGGCGCTCGACCTGAAGCAGGGCCCCGGCGCTGCGGCGCTGAGGAGGCTCTGCCTGCAGGCGGACGTGCTCGTGGAGCCCTTCCGCCACGGTGAGGGGCCGGCCTGGGAGGGAGGGCGAGTGCCGCCGGCGGCAGGACCTTTGGGCGCAGGGTTTGGGGGGAGGGGTGCGGGTGTCACTGGTGGGAGGATCCCCGGGCTCAGGGTTTGGGGGGAGGGGTGCGGGTGCTGCCGGGGGAGGGCACCTGGGCGCAGGGTTTGGGGGGAGGGGTGCGGGTGCTGCCGGGGGAGGGCACCTGGGCGCAGGGTTTGGGGGGAGGGGTGCGGGTGTCACTGGTGGGAGGATCCCCGGGCGCAGGGTTTGGGGGGAGGGGTGCGGGTGCTGCCGGGGGAGGGCACCTGGGCGCAGGGTTTGGGGGGAGGGGTGCGGGTGCTGCCGGGGGAGGGCACCAGGGCGCAGGGTTTGGGGGGAGGGGTGCGGGTGCTGCCGGGGAAGGGCACCTGGGCGCAGGGTTTGGGGGGAGGGCACCTGGGTGCAGGGATTGAGGGGAGGGGTGCGGGTGCTGCCGGGGGAGGGCACCTGGGCGCAGGGGTTGGGGGGAGGGGTGCGGGTGTCACTGGTGGGAGGATCCCCGGGCTCAGGGTTTGGGGGGCGGGGTGGGGGTGCTGCCGGGGGAGGGCACCTGGGCGCAGGGTTTGGGGGGAGGGGTGCGGGTGCTGCCGGGGGAGGGCACCTGGGCGCAGGGTTTGGGGGGAGGGGTGCGGGTGCTGCCGGGGGAGGGCACCTGGGCGCAGGGGTTGAGGGGAGGGGTGCGGGTGCTGCCGGGGGAGGGCACCTGGGCGCAGGGATTGGGGGGAGGGGTGCGGGTGCTGCCGGGGGAGGGCACCTGGGCGCAGGGATTGGGGGGAGGGGTGCGGGTGCTGCCGGGGGAGGGCACCTGGGTGCAGGGATTGAGGGGAGGGGTGCGGGTGCTGCCGGGGGAGGGCACCTGGGCGCAGGGTTTGGGGGGAGGGGTGCGGGTGTCACTGGTGGGAGGATCCCCGGGCTCAGGGTTTGGGGGGAGGGGTGCGGGTGCTGCCGGGGGAGGGCACCTGGGCGCAGGGGTTGGGGGGAGGGGTGCGGGTGCTGCCGGGGGAGGGCACCTGGGCGCAGGGGTTGAGGGGAGGGGTGCGGGTGCTGCCGGGGGAGGGCACCTGGGCGCAGGGTTTGGGGGGAGGGGTGCGGGTGCTGCCGGGGGAGGGCACCTGGGCGCAGGGATTGAGGGGAGGGGTGCGGGTGCTGCCGGGGGAGGGCACCTGGGCGCAGGGTGTGGGGGGAGGGGTGCGGGTGGCACTGGTGGGCGGATCCCCGGGCTCAGGGTTTGGGGGGAGGGGTGCGGGTGCTGCCGGGGGAGGGCACCTGGGCGCAGGGTTTGGGGGGAGGGGTGCGGGTGCTGCCGGGGGAGGGCACCTGGGCGCAGGGTTTGGGGGGAGGGGTGCGGGTGCTGCCGGGGAAGGGCACCTGGGCGCAGGGTTTGGGGGGAGGGCACCTGGGTGCAGGGATTGAGGGGAGGGGTGCGAGTGCTGCCGGGGGAGGGCACCTGGGCGCAGGGTTTGGGGGGAGGGGTGCGGGTGCTGCCGGGGGAGGGCACCTGGGCGCAGGGATTGGGGGGAGGGGTGCGGGTGCTGCCGGGGGAGGGCACCTGGGCGCAGGGTTTGGGGGGAGGGGTGCGGGTGCTGCCGGGGGAGGGCACCTGGGCGCAGGGTTTGGGGGGAGGGGTGCGGGTGTCACTGGTGGGAGGATCCCCGGGCTCAGGGTTTGGGGGGAGGGGTGCGGGTGCTGCCGGGGGAGGGCACCTGGGCGCAGGGTTTGGGGGGAGGGGTGCGGGTGTCACTGGTGGGAGGATCCCCGGGCTCAGGGTTTGGGGGGAGGGGTGCGGGTGCTGCCGGGGGAGGGCACCTGGGCACAGGGTTTGGGGGGAGGGGTGCGGGTGCTGCCGGGGGAGGGCACCTGGGCGCAGGGTTTGGGGGGAGGGCACCTGGGTGCAGGGATTGAGGGGAGGAGTGCGGGTGCTGCCGGGGGAGGGCACCTGGGCGCAGGGTTTGGGGGGAGGGGTGCGGGTGTCACTGGTGGGAGGATCCCCGGGCTCAGGGTTTGGGGGGAGGGGTGCGGGTGCTGCCGGGGGAGGGCACCTGGGCGCAGGGTTTGGGGGGAGGGGTGCGGGTGTCACTGGTGGGAGGATCCCCGGGCGCAGGGTTTGGGGGGAGGGGTGCGGGTGCTGCCGGGGGAGGGCACCTGGGCGCAGGGTTTGGGGGGAGGGGTGCGGGTGCTGCCGGGGGAGGGCACCTGGGCGCAGGGTTTGGGGGGGAGGGGTGCGGGTGTCACTGGTGGGAGGATCCCCGGGCTCAGGGTTTGGGGGGAGGGGTGCGGGTGCTGCCGGGGGAGGGCACCTGGGCGCAGGGTTTGGGGGGAGGGGTGCGGGTGTCACTGGTGGGAGGATCCCCGGGCTCAGGGTTTGGGGGGAGGGGTGCGGGTGCTGCCGGGGGAGGGCACCTGGGCGCAGGGTTTGGGGGGAGGGGTGCGGGTGCTGCCGGGGGAGGGCACCTGGGCGCAGGGATTGGGGGGAGGGGTGCGGGTGCTGCCGGGGGAGGGCACCTGGGCGCAGGGATTGGGGGGAGGGGTGCGGGTGCTGCCGGGGGAGGGCACCGGGGCGCAGGGATTGGGGGGAGGGGTGCGGGTGCTGCCGGGGGAGGGCACCTGGGTGCAGGGATTGAGGGGAGGGGTGCGGGTGCTGCCGGGGGAGGGCACCTGGGCGCAGGGTTTGGGGGGAGGGGTGCGGGTGTCACTGGTGGGAGGATCCCCGGGCTCAGGGTTTGGGGGGAGGGGTGCGGGTGCTGCCGGGGGAGGGCACCTGGGCGCAGGGGTTGGGGGGAGGGGTGCGGGTGCTGCCGGGGGAGGGCACCTGGGCGCAGGGATTGAGGGGAGGGGTGCGGGTGCTGCCGGGGGAGGGCACCTGGGCGCAGGGATTGGGGGGGAGGGGTGCGGGTGCTGCCGGGGTAGGGCACCTGGGCGCAGGGTTTGGGGGGAGGGGTGCGGGTGCTGCCGGGGGAGGGCACCTGGGCGCAGGGATTGAGGGGAGGGGTGCGGGTGCTGCCGGGGGAGGGCTATGGGTGCCACTGGTGGGAGGATCCCTGGGCGCAGGGTTTAGCGGGGAGGGGGATGGGTGCCTCTGGTGGGAGGGGTCCTGCTGACTGGGGGAGTACTAGGGTGCAAGGCTTAGGTATGTCTGTGGCGGATCAGAGATGGGGGTGCTGTGCCAGGGAAGGGATCCTGGGGATGCTCCACAGGGGAGAAGAGGCTGAATGGGGGCTGGGTGCCAGGGGTAAAGTTGGGGAAGGTGCTGCTATAGAGGAGGAAGGACAGGTGAATAGAGGGCAGTAGTCAGGTAGTGTTGCCCCACGTGGGAGATAGGAGCTGCTGTCAGGGAATGACAACTGTCAACTGGCTGGATGCAAAATAGTGTGGTTGGTGCAAATGTCATGGGGCAAACCCAGATATATGGGACACAACAACCCACAGAATAGAGTTTAGAGTTATCCTATCCAAACAATGGCCCATTAAGCCTCAAACAACTTTGACAATTGTCCAGGAGCCCATAGATGACCCAATGGATGTATAATGGGGCAAATTGTGGCATGCTTCAGCCTTGACCCTGCAAAGACATGCATACACATACAAATGGCTTAAACACTTGCACGCCCAGTGTGTACAGTTTATCAAGCATGTGAAGCTTTGTATGTCTGGGGCGTTAGTTTTTAATATGGAGGTGCAATTCCCATGGAGACAACAGGTCCAGCATGCTCTGTTGTTTCCTAACCCCTTGATCCACAAATATGGCAAGTTTTAGCAGGAGGCTCAGCTTCAAGTTGCATGTCACATGTTGATGCCTGTTGGTCCCTTAGGGCTGCAATTCTGTATTAAAGATTAAGGATTCACTGAAGTATTCATGTGCTGTTTTCTGGCCATACCAGATTTAGTACTAAAGAGTCACTATATCATTTTAAACATCAATCATTGTAAATCAGCACATTTATCTGCGTTACTAATAACACCTGTGAACATTAAAACTGGGAACTTCATAAATCTGGTGTGCTTTTCTCTGTGTATTCCTGGGTTTTGACGTGTTGTATGTGTTTTTTTTCTCATAGGCTGTACAGTGGAAATCAATGAATCCAATTTCATTTTAATTTGTAGTTTCACATTTTCTATGTTGAAATGTTTGGGTTGCCGTGGGATTGTTTGGTTAAAGTGACAAATTCCATTGGAAATGTACAGTTAATATAATGGAAATTTCTATTGTCCTTTGGTTTTGTAAAAACTTAGTTACAAAGTTTAAATATGGGTGCAAGTATGAGTTGAGACTAGTGTCTTGTTAAGGGTAAATTTCCATCTGTGGTTCTTTGTAATTCTATAGCTAGATAATGCATCTCATGGACCTGGTCCTGAAATTGTCTCAACACTGGTTTGGATCTTCTGGCATAGAGCCAGTTGTAGGATTGGGGCCCAAGTGATATGTGGGGAGATTTTAAATGGCACAAAGAGAAATTAGGCATCCAAATCCCATTGGCTTTCAGTTAGTTTCTTTGTGATATCTGTTGGAGTTGGGCTTTTGAAAATCTGTCTGTCGTGGTAAGAGCAAGCAAATAAATTTTGTGCCTTGTCTAGTAAATTGTCACAACAGTTTTGTGAGGCTGTATTATAACTTTGGTTGTAGAAAAGGGGTCTATAAATAGGGTATGCTTTTGACTTCATAATAGGTCTCTTTATGTTGAAAGTGCTTTACAATACTGAGTTAACATTGACAGAGCTAAAATTGGTTATTTCCAGATTAAGATTCTTAGACTTTGATCCTTCAGCTGCATTTATGCAGATGCAAAGCTTCATCAATATGGTTTCATGTGAGTAGATCCAATTTGTATTTATAATATACCGTCATGGAACTTTAAAATTTCATTTTTGCAGGAAGGGGTGGATTTATTTTTGTCCGTTTAGGAATTTGCTGTTATTCAATGCAGTTCACCTTTCAGGGCAGGTGGAAATTTGAAGATCCAGACCTGTATAATTATATATATATTATTAAACAGATACATACATACCAGCAAATCTCTCTGCTTCTCTGCCTAGCCATTATCAGTTGACACTTCTCAGTCAGTGTCATGCTGGATCTGGGTCTTCAAGGAGTTGAAGGATGATAGGGTTGTGATTTTATAGATTAATTTGGGGAAGGTGTGTTCCATTCATAAAATGTAATGTGGAAGAAGGTATGAAAGCAATTTTAAGAATTAAGAATCCAGTATTTCTCCTTTCCCCTCCATATCAGATCGTGTAGCTCTGCGGTGTCAGCACTGTTTATCAGACATACTTCTGACCAAAGTTTATCTGTAATTTGCTAAACACAGATAAAAGTCCATTTTACAAATTATATACAGCTTAAACATTTCACCTGGAAAAAACAAACAAAAACAAGACACTTTTTGTGGGGGTTGGGTGCTAAAGGGAGGAAAACATTTCAAAATGTGAATTTATACAGTTTTTCATCCCTGTAAATTAAAACTGACCAAACCTACATTTATTTAATTTTGCAAAAGTTTCTTGAGCTTGAACCTACAGAAGAAACTTGTGTTTGTACAGTTTCTGAAAATCATTTGTTGTGTATAATTGCCCCAGTCTGCTCTTGTTTTTATGATAGATAAGAAGTAATAGTAGTAGATGGGTAGGCCAACGTAAGGATAAAATGGAGTGTCTTATGCCAAAACTGAAGGAAAGGGGAAATATATTGGGCAGGTAAGCAAGGAAAATGTCATTGAACTATATTCTGATAAGAGACAGAAGCAGTCCTGAGAAAGTTGTGCAGAGGTTCAGCCTTGTAAAGATTGGGGAGTGTATTAGCCAAAAGTTTGCCTTTCTTTTTACTATGGTGCGTGACCTCCTGGGAGCTGTCTCTTTGGTTCAGCTACGTTCAGTGGTCCACAGTTGAGGAAATTGGTCAGAATGGTCATGAAGGGTCTGAAATTGGGGAGAAACAAAGTGCATTTAAACTACTTTTACACTAAATTTATATTTGATGCATTCAACGTATAAAATAAACTTAGTACATTATTAATTTAAAAAATATTGGCAATTCATGTTTTAATATGGCTACTGTAGTTTAGGCTTTTTTGAACATAATCAGCATGTTAGCTTTAATTCAAATTCATAATGACTAATACATTTTACTGTTTTTCATTTCAAATCAAGTTTGTTTTGAATCTAGATTAAAAGCAAAAATTTGATTTGGGATTAAACATTTTATTTTTCTGTTAAGGTGTCATGGAAAAACTTGGTCTTGGTCCAAAGGTCCTTCTAAAGGAAAATCCCAAACTTATCTATGCTAGACTTACTGGATTTGGCCAGTCAGGAAAATATGCCAAGTCTGCAGGTCATGACATCAATTATTTGGCTTTGTCAGGTAAGCTGTAAAAATTCCTATTAGATTAACTTTATTTTTGCTTTAATTAAGAATTGTATTAGCAGGTACTTTGTGTACATGGCTTAAATTACCTGAGTGTTGTCATCTTCAAGTAAAAGAGGATAAAAGAAGAAAAATCTAGATAAAGTTTTTTCTTTTTTTTTAAAGGTAAATATAATTTTATGATAGTCTTCAGGTTTATCTTTTCATTTTGGGCCTGATCCCCCAACCTTTACTTACCTGGGCAATCCTTGCATGGTTAGTCCCACGAAACTACAAATCAATAGGTTTACTTGTGTGAGACTGGATTATTGAGGTAAGTGAAAGCTGCAGGATCCAGGCCCTTTGTGAGCTCTGTCTTGCCTGAGTGCTGTACATATCCTTATGTTGAATGCCAGCCCAGAGGAAAGTAGCTAACAAAGTGATGTTATTGACTTTAATATTGCTGGACTGTAGAACAAAGTCCACACTGCCTGCTAAAATAATTTTCTTCCTAAATCCGGTTTAATCAGTACCATTTTGTGTGGTTCCTGGCAGCTATTACTGTAACTTGGCAGCCTACTGCAAGAAGAAAACCTCAGCTAGCAACACCTGTATTTTTGCACACTTTTGGGGGGGCAGAGGGGTCCTTTGAATTAGAAAATGTAAAATATGCTTTTGCACCAATTAACTCTTTTTTCAACAAATCAAGTTTTATCAGAGTTTGTTGGCAAAAATATCAGACAAGTATATTGAATGTTTACAGATGTAGCAGTACACTTCTTATGTGATTCCGAGTTAGTATTTCTCAAACTGCTTTTGCCAGAACAGCCCAAAGTAAATGATAATCCTAGTTTTTGGCAAACTATTTTCTAAAATAAAACCAATCTGCCTGAAATGTCACAGGCATGCCAGATAGATTATTTCTGCCAAGTTTAAAACAAATTAGACAAGGCATTTGGGAGGTGTGACTGCTCAAAAATGAGGTGATCTCATGTTTTGGAAATTTTCCTTATGGTTTTTGGTTTGCTGTAACCCAAAAATGACTTGTCCTGGAAAGTCCAAATTAGATTTAATATATTCATGTACTGGTGTTTATGACACCGATTCGACTGTTGAATGGCAGATTTTAGTTATTGAGAAGTTTTCTGCATGCATCCTCAGTGGAGTTCTTAACACCATGTGTCAGCTTGTGTGCACTTTAGAAAACACACATTGGTGTGTGAGTTACTTAAACAATATATCAGCACCAGGCAGTGTTTTAGGATGCATTGAATTTGTACACTGCTTCAGCTGCAGGACTCAGATCCTAGGCTGATGGTTTAGGACGAAAGTGGCTCTGCAGGGCTGATAAACTCCACATTGCCCCACTGGCAGGAGGAGGGGAAAGAGAGTCGTTATGGGGGAAACGAGAGAGCAAAATGAAGGTAAGGGGGCTGTTTAGGGGAGCAAAGAGTGCTAGCAATCTAGAAGCCCCTTCCCAAATAAAAACAATGGCCAGATCCTTGGCTCTGCTTCAGTCCTTTTTTGTCACTCCTGCAGTGTAAAGGGGCCATAATGTTGTCTTAAACCACTAGCTGAGGATTCTCTTGGAATGTAGGGGATGCTGTAGTTACCTTGGTTAAGGTATATAAATTGAAGAAATGTTAGTTTTCATTTTTCTAACATTAATGGTCATACACTTTTTGATTAAATTTCTGTGCTTTTTGCACTGTTTTTCAGGTGTGCTGTCGAAACTTGGTAGAAAAGATGAAAATCCTTATGCACCAGTAAATCTTCTGGCTGATTTTGCTGGTGGAGGTGTCATGTGTGCAATGGGTATAATTATGGCCCTCTATGAACGTACAAAATCTGGCAAAGGGCAAGTCGTTGATGCAAGTATGGTAAGTTTTTGAAATTTGTTTATTTGTAGTTTTTTGTTTTTAAACTCTAACTCTACAAAAGGGAAAAAGGATGAAGTTGTTGGTAAGGCATAGCACTGGGAGTTAGGGAAATGAAAAGTTAAGCCACCTAATGGGACACCTCTACTCCTTCACCCACTGGCAAACATCTTATCACACCTTGCCACTGCCCTAACTCCTTTACACCACAGAAAATAGACCGCAGTCTTACCTCTGCCGCCCGTGGATGCCAGTGTCTGACACACCCTTTAACAAACTACCTCCTCTCAATCTGATTATTTGAAGATGATGATGTGGTAGGATGTGTTGGAAGGTGGTATGCCATGAGAAGATTTTATGCCTCACATGCACCCAGAATGATGCATAATGGCAAAAAATGACCCTTACTCCTTAAAATTACTTTTTAAAAAGTCTCCTTGTTGCACCAGATCTATCAAAGTTTCATCTGTCTGCCAATTTTTGTTTAGACAGACAATGTCTTTTGAAAATATATCAGTTAACAAAACCAAAAAACAAGTCAGACTGCCATGGATGAATTTCAACAACAGATGAGTTTCAAACACTTTGATTTCTTTTCATGATTTTTTTAAAATAAACAAAAACTACATAGAAAATTCAGAGGACTTAAAAATGAACACTGAAATTTCTCATCAAAAGGAGAAAAAAACCAAAAATGTACGTCCCACTTTAAACCTCTTACAGAAGACAACCTTAGCCATGGAGCCACAATTGGTGCCTCCATAATAGTATTTTCAAATTAATTTTTCCTTTTTTTAAAAGGAACACAGTACAATTTAGGTTTAAAACTTGACCTTTCTTAAAAATATAGTAATACAATGGGTAGTGTCATTTGGACATTTCATTATGTTCCATTCAGTTGAACAGACATTACATAGAAAAGTGCTGATGGAGCACATACATGCACCATCTCATCATCAGCAGCAAAAACAGTTAAATAATAATCTGAGACAGATGAGTCTGGTTCCACTCCCAACTCTGACCCATGGAAAGAGATTTTTCTTTTTAAACCTAACTAATACCACAACCTATCAATATTTGAACTGTCACTTCATTTTAACCTATTTTTGTTTAAAGGGCACATTACTTATTACAGACATTTGCATCATATTAAGAACTCTTTCAGGTGGTGGGATTTTCTTAAGGAGGAAAAGAGGAAATAGTTTTTTAACCTCCTCTCATGTCCCCACAATGACTTTTCATAGCATTTCAGTCTTTCATAGATTAGTTTGCCCTTTGTCATGTCTACGCCAAAAGGGAGTCTTGTTCTCAACTTCCTGCCAAGCGACCTTTTTCAAAAGTCACTTAACGATTTTCACACCGTTCTCTACAAAACTGTTGGTTTGAGAATACCTGGGATTTGAAGTTATGTGCTTAAACCCATACTCTCTAGCAAATGTTTTAAATTCACGTCCATCAAAGCACTGACCATTTTCAGGGATTCCATGCCTGGACAATATGGATTTTAAGCGCATTAAAACATATTCTGATGTACTAGTTTCTAATATAACAATCTCTAGTTAGTGAGAATAATAATCCAAAATCAAAACATAGTCGTTACCTACATATGTAAATAAATGCACACTAACTTTAGACCATGCCCTTAACTGTTCATTGTTTATCAACATAGGCTCTTTTCTCTGTTTAAGTTGGTATTTTTGACACGTTTAATACATTTTAACTGTTTTTTCCTATTTCATTATTCATTTGTAGCCAATAAAGTATCTCTCTGGCTCTGCATTTACATTTCTCCATGCCCATCTGTCCTTCATGTATTCTTGTGAGCTTGTAAGCTTTTTATATCTTGGGCACTGCTATTCTGTTTCCTGTAAACAATATGCTATCAGTAACAGACCTTTTTTGAACTGGAAATATGGACTTGGTATGTAATGTCCTGGCCACCCTGTGGTAATAGCTTTAATTATCTCTGTAAAGTCTCCTCATTAGCTGTAGCCTCAGCAAATTCATTCCACTTCCTTTCTGAGACAAGAAAATTCTTTTTTTTCATCAGGTTAACATGCACTATGTCTGACTCCACCTCTCTTTCTACTACAGTTTTATCAGATGCTCTGGACAATGTGTTCACTACCACTAACTCTTTTTCTGGTGTATATGCAATTGTTAAATCATACAGTTAGAGCTGGAAAAACAGTCGTCATACTGTGGGCGGAGTGTCAACTAACCCCTTAATTGCAATTGATATGGTCTGTTTGAACACATGGAATATTTTACAACATGCACTAGGGCTAAAGTTTCTTTTCAGTTTGGGCATAGTGGCATTCTGTTCTGTAAGAGCTCTGGATGTATACACCACTAGCCTTCAGTGGTAGTCATATTTTTGTAGCTATGTTATGTTGCCCCTATGCCGCCTTTGGAGGCATCAGTGGACAAGCTGGTCAGTCTTCTGTGGTCAAAATACTTCAGCACAGGGGATTTCTGAATCAGTTGTTTCAGGTTGACAAACTCTTTGTCCAGTTTAGCGTCCCTTGTCCATTGACTGTTCTTTTGCGTGAGTGCATGGAGGTTGCTGGTTTGTGCAGCCAAATTAGGTATAAATTTACCAACAAAATTAACCATTCCTATGAATCCCTGTACTTTCTTCTTATTTTCTGGGTGTGGCATATTTGTTATAGCTTATGTTCTGCTAGGATCAATAAAGTTAACTTTTCTCCTAAATAGGTTATTTCTCTGAGCCTGAATTTACATTTTTATTTGCTTAGCTTCAGACCTACTGCTCTAACCCTGTCCAATGCTTCTAACCCATAATTATGTTCCTCTGTTGTGTTGCCCCAGAGGAAAATGTCATCTATATACACTTTTGTGCCTTCAGTTTCCTCAAATATTTGCTGCACAGTTCTATGAAAGACATCTGGAGCAGATTTTAGACAAAACGGGAATCTGAGAAAGCAGTATCTTCCATATGGTGTAATAAAAGTACATAATTTGGAGCTCTTCTCATCTAAGGGAATCTGCCAGAATCCAGATTTTGCATCTAAAAAAGTAAAATACTCTGTACCAGCCATATCCCCCCAAATGTCTTCCCTGATATATAACTGAAAGTGTTTTCTTTTGATATAGTTGTTATTCTTTCTTAGGATCCAGGCATAATCTCAGTGTTCTATTCTTTTCCCCCCTACTATTTGCTAGTGAGTCTGTAGGCTCTTCGAATTACATCATTTGTTACTAAATGATCAAGTTCTTCTTTTGAGATTTTTTTCCCTCATACTTAGACGAATATTTCTAGGGGCTTGTATGATGGGATAATTTGGTTCTGTCAGTTCAGTTCTATATTCAGTTGCTAATTTTCCTATGCCTTCAAAAACATCCTGATACTGTTCCTTATCTCCTCCATCATGTGCACTCTTTGGATCAGCCCAAGGGCTCGGCATGTCTTTAAACCCTCTAAAGGTGCTTTATTTCTTTTAACTATTACAAAGGATATCAATTCTTTTTGATCTTTTACCTTCACTTCTAATACTCATGTACCTCTACCAGGAAAAAGAAAAGGAGTACTTGTGGCACCTTAGAGACTAACAAATTTATTTGAGCATAAGCTTTCGTGAGCTACAGCTCACTTCATCAGATGCATTCAGTGGAAAACACAGTGGGGAGATTTATATACATAGAGAACATGAAACAATGGGTGTTACCATATATACTGTAAGGAGAAAGTGTTCTCTGACTGGTTTTTGAATGTTATAATTCTTGACGTCTGATTTGTGTCCATTTATTCTTTTACGTAGAGACTGTCCAGTCTGACCAATGTATATGGCAGAGGGGCATTGCTGGCACATGATGGCATATATCACATTGGTAGATGTGCAGGTGAACGAGCCTCTGATAGCGTGGCTAATGTGATTAGGCTTTGATTATCACTACAAAAGGTTTTCTTCCCCTCCCTCCCCCGCTCTCCTGCTGGTAATAGCTCATCTTAAGTGATCACTCTCCTTACAGTTTTCAGAGTAGCAGCCATGTTAGTCTGTATTCGCAAAAAGAAAAGGAGTACTTGTGGCACCTTAGAGACTAACCAATTTATTTGAGCATAAGCTTTCGTGAGCTACAGCTTATGCTCAAATAAATTGGTTAGTCTCTAAGGTGCCACTAGTACTCCTTTTTTCCTTACAGTGTGTATGGTAACACCCATTGTTTCATGTTCTCTATGTATATAAATCTCCCCACTGTATTTTCCACTGAATGCATCCAATGAAGTGAGCTGTTGCTCATGAAAGCTTATGCTCAAATAAATTTGTTAGTCTCTAAGGTGCCACAAGTCCTCCTTTTCTTTTTCCCATTAGTCTCTAAAGAAATTCATCTGTTCCTTCCTCTTCAAATACAGTTCCTAGATAGAACTCTTCTGTGCTGCTGTTTGTGCTCTCTTTCTGGATTATGGCATCAGCATGCATGCTTTGCTTCCTCTTCTGCAGTTGTTGATCCTGACTGCAGACTTTGGTAAAATGATTGTATTTCTTACAAATATTACAGCGATTACCAAAAGCTGGGCATTGTTGAGGCCTGTGTTTGTGTCCACATCTTGTGCAGTCCTTGAAGCTGCCCCTTGCAAATTCTTGTGCTTTACTTGTTTCATGCTTCTCTCTGTTTTTTCGCTCTGTACTGAGTTACTGTTTGCCAGTTTTTTCTCTCTTGTTACTCTATTCAGAGTGGCAGTGACCTGTTTTCCTTCCATTTCTTTTTTATTCTGTTTAGAGTGATATCAGCTGCCTGACACAGTCTTACTGCTTTATCCAAAGTGAGAGTCAGATCTTCTTATAGTCCTTTTTGCAGCTTTGGATCTCTGATTCTAATTACAGTTTCATCTCTTATAACTGAGGCTACTTTTTAGTCACGGGCATTTTTAGTAAAAGTCATGGACAGGTCACGGGCAGTAAACAAAAATTCACAGAAGTCACGGAGGTCATGGAAAGTCACAGAATCCGTGACAAACTCGCAGCCTTACTTATAACTGAATCTGTTAATCCATAGGTTTCAGAGTAACAGCCGTGTTAGTCTGTATTCGCAAAAAGAAAAGGAGGACTTGTGGCACCTTAGAGACTAACCAATTTATTTGAGCATGAGCTTTCGTGAGCTACAGCTCACTTCTTCGGATGCATACTGTGGAAATTGCAGAAGACATTATATACACAGACACCATGAAACAATACCTCCTCCCACCCCACTCTCCTGCTGGTAATAGCTTATCTAAAGTGATCATCAAGTTGGGCCATTTCCAGCACAAATCCAGGTTTTCTCACCCTCCGCCCCCCCCACAGACAAACTCACTCTCTTGCTGGTAATAGCCCATCCAAAGTGACTACTGTCTTCACAATGTGTATGATAATCAAGGTGGGCCATTTCCTGCAGAAATCCAGGTTCTCTCACCCTCTCACCCCCCTCCAAAAGGTGAGGGGGTGAGAGAACCTGGATTTCTGCAGGAAATGGCCCACCTTGATTATCATACACATTGTGAAGACAGTAGTCACTTTGGATGGGCTATTACCAGCAAGAGAGTGAGTTTGTCTGTGGGGGGGCGGAGGGTGAGAAAACCTGGATTTGTGCTGGAAATGGCCCAACTTGATGATCACTTTAGATAAGCTATTACCAGCAGGAGAGTGGGGTGGGAGGAGGTATTGTTTCATGGTGTCTGTGTATATAATGTCTTCTGCAATTTCCACACTATGTATCCGAAGAAGTGAGCTGTAGCTCACGAAAGCTCATGCTCAAATAAATTGGTTAGTCTCTAAGGTGCCACAAGTCCTCCTTTTCTTTTTGTTAATCCATAGTTGCAGGTTTGGCTCATTAGCTTCCGCTCTTAGAAATTTTTCAAATTATCCTTCTATTTGTCTTCTAAGGTAAAACATGTGTCTTTCAAATGTTACTCTTTTTAGGTATGCAGTATTCTTAAATTTCTGCACAGTTGTGTCATAACTCACTCTCTTGGCCTGATGTAATGCATGTCTTCAACTCCTGTGCCTCAGGTCCTGCAGTATTTAAGAAGATTGCTATTTTCTGCTGGTTTTCTTTCCCACCAAAGCTAGCTGCTTGCTTGCATGCATGCATATATATAATCTCTGTTTGACCAGGAGTCTGCTGCATTACCTGAGAGTTTCAATTCTTTGGGGACTTTTAGTTTCTTTATCTCCAAGGTGACTTCTTCAACACAGTCCTCTTTTCTTTGTCCTTTCTTCTACCTCACTCTGGTACCATGTGTTGTTTGTGGATTCATAAGAAGAAGGTATAGTCTAGACTCTTAGAACTAAGACTTTATTAGAACTAAAACAGAGTTACATAAGACAAAGGAGAGCCATGTGCTCCTAGCTACATATCTGCTGAACCTGACTTCAGACTGCTTGGGTTTTCTCTAGCCCGGTTTTCTCTAGCCCAGCTCCCTCTAACATGTGCTCTGCTCTTAAAGGCACAGTGCATACTCCTAACAATTCCGTTGATACCTTTCCTTTTCTTTTAGGGCACCTCTTACATAAGTTTAATAAGCTCAATGTCAAACATACCTTTTGGTTTCCTTGATGTAACTGTAATCAATGCTCGGAGCTCTACACCCATATGTCAACACCCTCACCCTCTCTGCTATCTTGTAGGGTTCCTAAAGTGTGCTCGCCAGTGAGAAACAGGGAGCTCTACAGATTAGAGAGAGCTGTGGGAGAATAGTCAGGTTAACATAGTTATTTCTATGTGCATCTCAGTTTTCTAGGTACTGAGAACTAGAGAGAGGTTTTATCTTTTGACCTCCTTCACATTTTCTGCAAGCAGTCTTATCTCAGCCAGTTAAGTGCTGAGGTACTTACTGTCCTGTAGAGCCACTGAGCTTGGCCTGTCACCTTACAACTCATTTCTTTGCTATTTGAATCACTAGGAGCTTGATAAAGTAAGAAACATTATCCATCCAGTACATTAATATGTCTTATGTCAATCTGATATTATCTTTCAGGGCTCCTTTTTACTCCTTTTAAATTTAGAAAACATCACACGCATAACTTTAAAGGCAAGATTGTTATGAATGATATAATCCTTAAACCAATTACTTAACAAGAATATTACAATTCAGAATCCTAACTAAGTATAATCTTAATTGTAAGTTTATGAATACTTGTTTGTGTGGAATTGCCAGCGATTTCACCAGTAACTCTAAACTTTTTATTTATTTATTTATTTTTTAAAATAAATCTTTAAGGTAGAAGGAGCAGCATATCTAAGTTCTTTCCTGTGGAAATCACAAAATTTAGGCCTTTGGAATAGACTTCGAGGGGAGAACTTGCTGGACAGCGGAGCCCCTTTTTATGAGACCTACAAGACCCTAGATGGGAAATTCATGGCAGTTGGTGCCATTGAGCCACAATTCTATGAGCAGCTAGTAAAAGGTAAGTAACTTTCAGCAGTTGGTTCATACACGTGCCTTTCCTCAGTCAGGTGTGGTTATCATTTGATATCTTTGTTCCATGAAATCCATTATATTTGTTTTTTTTTACAGGCAAACCACCTTTTGAAACCAGTTTGAATAAACTATATATTTTTTGTAACATTTGAATGGGTAGGGGTTTTTTTTAATATATATTTTTAATTACAGATTTTCTTCTGGAGATTTGCTACTGTGTTGTTTTGTGACTGAATTACTGAATAATTTCTTTGTAAACCACTGTTTTCAAAGGGTTATAAATCTGCTTTAAAAACTCAGTGTGGGTGGAATGCAAGGTTTTAGGCTAGACTGCAAATTAAAAAATATCTTTCAATTTTTCAAAGAAATTAATTAAACTATTTTAAAATGCACTTGCAGTGTAGATAGTTCGTAATAGCATTTCACTTTTTAAGGTTAAATTGGATTTTTTAAAACAAGTTGGCTATTGTAAAGTAACTTGTACTGCCAAATTTCATAAAGCTTTGTAGTGTCTGACATCAGATTGTCACGCTATTAATCTGTCTTGCAAATACTATATTCAAGTTTTTCTAAAAATCCATGATAAATAAAGTAACAAACTTATAAAAGATGATTAACACCAGACTTCACTAGACTTTCCTCTTGCACTTAAAACCTGATGTGGTCCTGGCTTCCCACATCTTGCCCCCATCCCCAGTGGTTCCTTCTGTGCAAGATAGACCTTTCCATTCTCTCTAGTCAGAAGACTGGGACTCCACATTTATTGTGAATCTAGAAAGAATCATAGTAAGCAGTTAGTTATAGCTATAACATTCCATTCAATTTCATATTTACACACACACACACACACACACACACACACACACGTTCTGCAAGGTTGTTATCGTAGTTACCAGCCTTAGAGTTGCTCGTGCCAAGCCACTGGCCAGGTGGCCTGGACACGAGAAGGGAGCAGGGCCTTGTCAAATGCTTATGCTCTTGGAAGTTGGTTTGCAGAATCAGACCCCAAAGTTCTCAGTTTCTGTAGTCCATTTTTATAGGAATTTATTCCTATGCCAGTCTATGGGAATTGCTTCATCATGCTGTTGCTGAATCAATCAGCAGATGGCACATTCCTGATGGCTCTGTGTTGTTCTTTGGTTCTCCCATCCTTGAGGCTGTTGGGTGGATTCCAGTCTGCCCTCCGGGGGGTCCTCTGGTTGTTTCCACTTGAAGCCTTCTTCCTCCGATGGACACTGGATTCTTAGGCTGGCACCTCCCTGATCATTCAGTTATTATCCACACACATCCTCTATCTCTATTTTAATCACAATTGTTAACAAAGCGAGATAAATACAACAAAAGGGCAGGGAGTCTCTGTGTGAGTAGTTGTTGTTACAAAGTATTGCTTTGAGAACAGACTCTGTCTTAGGATGTACGAACACAATTAGCAGCTTGCAAGTTTCACACAGAGAGGGAGAGAAACAGTAAAAACAAGAGACCAAAAACCAAGAGACCTCTTAATTAGTAATACCCTGGAATTTAAACTATGGGGAATCAAACTCATTTGTGATTTTAATACAGAACTTCTTTAATATCATCCAACATAATCCTCCTTTTGACACTAAGATTTATAATCGTCAGTGTCACTTTCTGTGTAGCCTATTCAAGAGAAGGTACTGTGAGGCAATTTGAGTTTGTGATTCCAATTCATCCCACGTACATGATCCTACTACAAGGTTCTGGGGTAACAGGCAAGGTGAGGCACACCCACTTTTGAGGAGTCCATTCGGTACAACCTCTAGTGTCCAAGAGCTTCCCTCCCACCCCAGCCCACTGGCTCGAGGTTCGGGGTAGCCAGAAGGATCCCATGTGTAATATGGGGAGTGGGCTAACCTTCCATACCTTTGCCTCCAGAGACTGTTGGTGTGCAATTTTGACAACAATTTCACCAATTAACAGGTCTGGTTTTACAATGCTAGAAACATACTGCATCCATTTGTACTGATAAGTATCAAACAGTGATCTTTTTTTTTTCGGAGAGCTTAATTTATTCTTAATCAGGTCTGCAGTATTTTTTTTAAACACACAACAGTGCTAGCAACAAGACAAAACATAGAACACAAAACACAATTTCTATTGTGACAGTAGATTCATGGTATTGGGTTGCTCTTCTGCTGGCATCAGCTTTTCCTGATTTTCTGAAAGACACAAAGAACATGTTTCTACCCCTTTTGGGGTGGCAGATTACTGCTTAAAATATTTCTTTTACAAATACCCTTGCTGATTGCAAAACAGAGGAATTACCCCCATATTTTCCTGTGTTTGTTCTATAGGCAGGCCAGGTTTCAATGGCTTCTATCTTTTAAGGGTTATGGGGAAATTATCCCACTGTTTAGTCATTACATCCATGAGGTGGGGTACCTCATTTTCCCTTTTTATACAGCAGACCAAGTTTATAATGTTTTTCCTGCTGTGTTAAGCTTTAAGTTTATTTACAGGTAATAGCTGAGAAGCATCATTACCATATGATCTTAAAGGATTTTTCCAAAAATCATACACACTATATACATTGTTACAGTGGTACTTATTATAATTATTATCATTAAATTTATTAAAGTTATCTTGTTATACCATGCCTTTTATTTAGACAGTTTGTTTGCTGACCAGGTATGTCCTTTAGCAGCAAAAGGAGTTGCAGGTAGTTCTTTCCTTCCTTTACCAGTTAGGTAATTTGCATTTTCACAGACGCTTCCTGCTTGCTTTTGGATTTAAAGCCATCAGCAGCTCAGAGACTCTCTATCTTAAAAGTTTTCACAGTAGCAGCCGTGTTAGTCTGTATTCGCAAAAAGAAAAGGAGGACTTGTGGCACCTTAGAGACTAACAAATTTATTTGAGCGTAAGCTTTCATGAGCTACAGCTCACTTCATCGGATGCATTCAGTGGAAAATACAGTGAGGAGATTCATATACATAGAGAACATCTTAAAAGGGACACAATCAGCTTTCACCAGAGTTTTGATTATATTTAACTTCTGCTTCCAAAACACACAGCAATCTGAAAAAGAAAACCCAACCTGTTGTGGCTCCCTTTGGAGCCCTACGAGCATTTTAATTCAGTAGCATGGTATGTTTGCATTTCTTTTGCCCCTTCTACAATATACACTGCACATGTTCTGGGGCAAATGCACATTCCTTCCATAGTTTAACTTCTATAACATTATCCATATCAATTTTTACATAAGGTGTGACTATTTCTTTTGTGCTTACAGAGTTTTCATGTACCTTTATCCAAGTTTCAGAGTAGCAGCCGTGTTAGTTTGTATCCACAAAAAGAAAAGGAGGACTTGTGGCACCTTAGAGACTAACCAATTTATTTGAGCATAAATAAATGCATCCGATGCCACTGAATGCATCCGATGAAGTGAGCTGTAGCTCACGAAAGCTTATGCTCAAATAAATTGGTTAGTCTCTAAGGTGCCACAAGTCCTCCTTTTCTTTATCCAAGTGACAGTCTGATTACATAGAGCCATTTTAAGGCTCTGTGTTTCTAACATTGCTTCTTTTTGTTTTGTGCACCTCACCCCTGCTGGTGCTTCAGAGGGGCACGGTCTTTTTTAATTTCTTATTGTTTTACCACAGCTCTTATCTGCTATTTTGTTACAAAAAAAAAAAAATAAACAAAAAGAATCCAGACTCTCTCCCTATTCTCCTGATTTTGACTGCCCTGCTGCAGCCATTACTTAAAAACATTTTAAATTTTGAAAAGCATTGAGTTACCTCTTAAGGATTAAATGCCAAATCCCAAAGCCAAGCAACACTAATCACCTGTGTCTAGCAAAAAGGTCGGCCAGTTTTGCAACTTTGAATTAAAGAGACAAATGGATTTTTAGTGGCATTATTTAAAACAAAAACAAAACCAGTTGGTCCTTAGAACTTTACATATTTACACACACAGAGATAGATACATACACATTTTCTTTTCCTTAACATCCCTTCCACCCTGCTCTGTTTTTTACATCTTACATTCCCTTTATACATTTGAGGCAGTTAAGTTCCAGTAGAACCCCCTTATGTTCTTTTAGCAAATTTGACTTAAGTTGTCCATAGTCAAATGATTTCAATCAGATAGTTTATTTTTCCCTGGTTTATTTACACACATTCCTTTGGAAAAGGGCCCATTTTTCCTTCAGAATGGCTGCAAAGAAACCAAGAATTCTCTTTCTCTAACACTTTTCCTTTTTAACATTTTCACAAAGTTTAACTGCTTAATTCCCTCCAGCCTCTACAGAGTTAACTTTTCAATCTCTTTTCTCTTCGTAATTATGGCTGGGGGTGCCGTACATATGACCTTCTCCCCCTTCACCCGCTCTAATGGCTGCTACTTGTTAAGTGGCAAAGCCCAATTTTTGTCTCAGACTCTTAATTAGTGACTCACGATGACTATGATTTGCAGGTGCTCTTCCCTGCTTCAAGGTTAATTTCTTTACCATACTTTTGAGCACATCTGTGTCTCTCTCAATTTTCTCAGAGGATTTAGCTTGGTCTGCCAGGAATCTTTCTCTCTCTCTCTGCATTCCTGGAGTGCCTCTTTCACTATTTCCAGCTGACTCTGGCTATTTGTAGCCAACACCTTCCAATTGTCTGCTCCCTTTTCCGTTTGGTTTAGCTTTTCCTGTAAAGATGCCTTTTCCTCTTTACATGAAGACAAGCGGAGGGAAGAATCCTTACATGCCTCCCACAACAACCAAATTGCTGCTGCATCTCTTTGGGCAGCACGAGAAGGTTTGTATATGAGGATATACTGAGCCAATCTATCTTCTAGGTCCGAAATAGTGCAGACATCAGCTAGGGCTTGTTTAGTCCAAGGACTGTGCCCAGATTTTTGAAGGATTTGTTTAAAAGGTGTAATTTCTTTAACAAAAGGTGAGGTTGGAGTTCCTTCTGACTCCATCCCTCACTCTGGTACTGGCTTACCCTGTTTTCTTTTAAACATCTTAACACGGGTATTTCAATCTCTTTGTCACTCCTGATATTACTCAGCAAGTGACACAGCCTAGATTCTGAAATCGTAGCTTATCAAGTTTCCTCGTCACACCTGGCATAGGTCAGCGAGTGACACAGCCTAGATTCTCTGATCCTGCTACTCCTTGTTCCAGCGAGCAGCACTGCCTGGCCCTTAGGCCTTCTTGTTGCCCCTGATACTTTGGTGAACAATAGGACTTGGATTCTGTAATCGTAGCTTAGTAATATGAGCTCTGTATATTTTACCTCTGCCTCCTGGAGGCCAGAAGGCTGGTTAACCAAATAGAAATGCCGAGCTCAACAGAGCTGGCGGTATGCACACCAATATTTACAATAACTGAGGTTTTTTACCAGTATTCTCCCTTTCGCAATGCTCCACCAAAATGTTATGGGTAAAAAATTGTGATTTGTGTGGTTTTCTTATTTGTATGGTGCAATCTGGTGCTTTTCCGACATGCAGGAAGACATGAAGTCTAGTGCTTGCAATCTAAGGCCATGTCTACACTGAAAAGTTAGATTGACCCAGCTAAATCACTCACAGATGTGAAGAATCCACACCCCGAGCAGAGTAGTCAAGTTGACTCCCCCCGACTCCCTGTAGACAGCGCTAGGTCGATGGAAGAATTCTTCCATCTGCTGGACCGCTGCAGCAGTGCCACTGTAGTGTTTCAAGTGTAGATAAGCCCTTAGCAGGCGAAATGGGAGAAAGTGATGTAGCATCAAAGTAAAGTGATAGGGGATCTCCAAATTTTTGCTGCATTTTCCAGGAAGGTTTCATTTTAAAAAGATGTTTCTATTTCTTTTTTGTTAAAGGTGTCACAGTACAAATGATAGAATCATAGAAGCTAAAGATCGGGAAGGTCTGTTAGGCAATAGGGTCTCTATCCCTATCTTTTCTACATTATTTTTTCCTTGTTTTAGAGCTATCAAGTCAAAGGTGTATAGCTCTTAGCTCTGTACCCAATTTGTGCTGTCTTTATGAGCCTATATCTGATGCACTTTAATATAATGGCAAGAACCAGGGATGGTCGTTTTCCTTTCCTTTTTCAAATTATGTGCCCTGTAATAAATTTTGAAACCACTTGTAACTGAAGCCTAATGTGCCATGACCCTTGTGCTGTCTCAGGCTGCCTGCAATAAATATGCTTGAGAAGCAGGGTGAGCTATGGGCTGCAGAAAAAACATTTACTCTATTTTTATTAGCATGCCTAAAGTACAATACATTTAAACTTTGTTTTTATCCTTTTAGGACTGGGGCTAGATTCAGATAAGCTTCCCAGTCAGTTGAGTTTCTCTGACTGGCCTGAAATGAAGAAAATGTTTGCAGCTATATTTTCCAAGAAGACACAGGCAGAATGGTGCAGGATCTTTGATGGCATAGATGCCTGTGTGACACCTGTTTTATCCTTGGATGAAGTTGCCTTACACGAACATAACAAAGAGCGCAGTTCTTTTATCAAGAATGATCAGGAAGAGATAAGTCCTAGACCATCTCCTCTTCTTTCAAGGACTCCAGCTACTCCATCTCCCAGAAGGGATCCTTTTATAGGAGAACACACAGAAGAGATACTTCTAGAATTTGGCTTTACCAAGGAAGAGATTGCTAAACTTCACTCTGAAAAAGTAATTGAATTCAATAAGCCAAAAGCAAATTTGTAATATCTAGCCATGCAAATCAGAAAAGTTTCAAACTGTCACAATAAGATTTTGTGCATTAAAGTTGGAATTACATGAGGAAATGTTAATGTAGCATCACTTTTTCAGGGCCAGGGTGTGTGTGTGACTGTTAAATTAATGGATTAATTGAGGACTAAATATATAAACTGTATTCCTAATTGGATTAGAATGCCTATAGAATGTTACCATTGAAATTTTGTCCTGGGGGTGTTTGTTTTGAAAAGATGTGCAGTATTTGCTTGTTATAATGGTTTATGTCATTTTTAATGTTTCCTTCAATAAGTGTATTATAGGAAATGTGTGCTTGTTTTAATCCTTGTGTTTTTAATATATGTTATAATTAGCTGAAGGCAATGATTTTTATAAAATACTGTTATTCTTCATAAACAGGTTGCTGTGTTGTTCATTTATAAATTTGAGAGAGAGCTCTTTTGCCTGTATTTTCACAGTATTGATATAAAATTCATTTGCATTATCCTCCCAGAATATTCATTAAAATACCATGGCAGAGCAACTATATTTAATGCCTGGCTACATTTCTGTAGTACTGTTAGTCCCATGACTGTATTACATTTGGAGTCTTAATTTGGCTGGAAAAATTGCCCTGGGTTGAAATTTGATATATTAAAGTGTCTGCCAATAAGCAACCCTTTTCCCCGGTTGTGAAAAAATGGAAAATAGTATGAGTAATAAACAATAGTTACTGCATGTAGACCATAGTCTCTTTCAAAGTTAAAGTGGCCATTTGAAACTTCCTGACACTTGAAACATTCTGGCATGTCTTATTCTAAGTATAAATAAAGCAAATAGTTACAACAATAGTTATTGCATAGATGCCACAACCTCTTTTAAATTGGCAACTTTATGCATTTTTTCCAAAAGCAGTTAGATCACATGATGCACTAATTGTCTGACTTTAAAAAGCTAACCAAAAAACACAATTCAAAACCGTTTGCGTTCTAGGAGCAGATACGTTGCTTCAGTGCCTCTGCACCTAGGATGCAAATGGTTTTGAATGTTTGTTTTAAAGTCAGACAGCGCATCATGTGGTCTAGTTGCTTTAACTTTAAAAAAGGCTGTGGCCTCTAAGAGTAAGTATTTTCATAACCATTTTCCTTATTTATACTTGGAATACGACACATCAGAATGTTTTAGTGAGACCTTAAATGCTCTTTGAGAGTGTTTGCTCTTTTAGGATTACATTCAGTATTTACTAAAACTGAGGTATAGTGTAACTCATCTGGCCTCTGTATAGTCAACATTACTGCTGTGGAAAATTTTTTTTTTCTTTTGGTACTTAATGGCTGCATGGGCTTGGGAAAACTTTTATAAACACAGGGTTATGATAAAAAAAAAAAATTAGACAAATTTGACAAAAAATGCATTGGGTCCCTGGATGATGATAATCCTAATGAGTCCTTGTATTTTAAACACATTTTGAAAGATATTTTTTTTGTCTGAAATTGTCCTAATCCATATCCATGATCAAATAATAATTTACTTTAGTTCAGATCCTTCTGGTCAAGCCAGGGAATTATAAATGTGATCAAGTTGGGGAAACAATCTATGGTGTATATTTAGGGCCTGATCCAGATTCACATTGACTTCACTGGATTTTGGAACAGATCCCTAATTCAGATATATAACCTGATCAGTGGTGTTGATATATCAAGTACAGATTTCTACTGAAACTTTCAGTTTTCACTTCAGACCTATTACTTTTTCATGTAAGAAGTTTTTCTTTAGACTCTCTTTCAATAAATTGAGAGATTCTGAAGCAACTTCGCCTTTGATTTCTTAGCACCAACAAAAATGTCTACCTTGATTTAGTTCTGCATGAAATGGATGCAGAAATAAGTCCCAGACATCTTTTGGCAGATCTTTGCTAGGCTTTGTATTGCTTATACTTTCCCACCATTGTATCAACAAGGAGCAATGGTCTCAAGTTGCAGTGGGGGAGGTTTAGGTTGGATATTAGGAAACACTATTTCACTAGGGGGGTGGTGAAGCACTGGAATGGGTTACCTAGGGAGGTGGTGGAATCTCCATCCTCAGAGGTTTTTAAGGCCCAGCTTGACAGAGCCCTGGCTGGGATGATTTAGTTGGTGTTGGTCCTGCTTTGAGCACGGGGTTGGACTAGATGACCTCCTGAGGTCTCTTCCAACCCTAATTTTCTATGATTCTATGATCATACTATTACAGACAGACAGTAGAAACAAAACATTGAGACCTCAACTATCTATAAAGAGCTGCACGGACAAAATACTCCAGGTCTTTCCTGCCCCACAGTTCAATTTATTTGTTACCTGTGCTGACCTAGTTTATAGTTGAGCGGTGTGGGTTTCTCTGTTTTAATTGGAAAAAAAAATGGGAGAGTTAATTACTCTAAAGTGGGAGCACAGCTTATTGTAAGACTGTACTTAAAGACTAGTTATCAATGGTTTGCTATTAAAGTGGGAGGTGGTATCTAGTGGGGCCCCACAGGGGTAAGTCTTGAGTCTGGTACTAGTGAATCGTTTCATTATGACTTAGATAATGGAGTGGAGCATATGCTTATACAATTTGTGGATGCCACCAAGATGGGAGGGCTTGCAAGCACTTTGGAGGAGAGGATTAGAATTCAAAACAACTTTGACAAATTGGAGAATTGGTCTGAAATCAACAAGATTAAGTTCAGTAAAGACAAATGCAAAGTACTGCACTTAGGGAGGTAAAATTAAATGCATATCTACAAAAATTGGGAGTAACTGGCTAGGTAGAAGTACTGCTGAAAAGGATCTACAGGTTATAGTGCATCACACTGAATATGAATCAACAACGTGATGTAGTTGCAAAAAAGGTTAATAGATTCTGGGGTGTATTAAGAGGAATGTTGTATGTAAGACCCGGGATGTCATTGTCCCACTCCACTGGGCACTGGTGAGGCCTCAACTGAAGTACTGTGTCCAATTCTGGATGTCATGCTTTATGAAAGATTTGAACAAATTGGAGAGGGTCCAGAGGAGAGCAACAAAAATGATCAAAGGTTTGGAAAACCTGACCTATGAGAAAAGATTAAAAAACGTGGCATGTTTAGACTTGAGAAAAGAAGACTGAGGGAGGATCTGATAAATCTTTAAATACGTTAAAGGCTTTTTCAAAGAGGATGGTGATCAGTTGTTCTTTATGTCCACTGATGGTAGGACAAGAAGTAATGGGCTTAATTTGCAGCAAAGGAGATTTAGGTTAGAGATTTAAGAAAAACTTTCCTAGCAATGAGTTTCCAACTAGGGGTAGTTAAGCACTGGACTAGGCTTTCCAGGGAGATTGTGGAATCCCCATCACTGGAGGTTTTTAAGAACAGGTTGGACAAACACCTGTCACAAATGGTCTAGATTCATTTCGTTCTGCCTCAGTGCAGGGGGCTAAACTTGATGATCTCTTGAGGTCCCTTCCAGTCCTACATTTCTATGATTAATTTATCCTGTATTTGGTAGCTCAGATAGCTCTTTCACTTCTAGTGATCTTGTAACAATAATAAATACAAAATATTCAGATAGAAGTGTGGTGTTTTTTTTCCAGTTGACAGAGTTCCTTTAAATTATCAGAGTGCCTATCGTGTACTCGGTACAAGAAGTATGGTCTCTGCCCTAAATGGTTTATGCAAATGGTAAATGGTAAATGCAAAGTGTAAGCAAACATGAATGGTGGAATATCCCTTCAGTGTATAATCCCTGATCAGTAACAGGTAAGGAAACTTTTGAAATGACTTTCCTTTCCCTTTAGAGAGCAAGGCCTTGTGGTTAAAGCACAGGACTTGAAGTCAAGGGATCTGGGTTCTGTTTCCCAGCTCTGGCACTTCAAGTTATGAGCCAGTGATAACATTTATCTTTGTAAAGTGCTTTGAAATCATACCAGGAAAGGTGATTTCTGGAGCAAATCTCCCCCTCCTCCCCTCTCCCCCCCCCGGGTGTGTGCCGAGGTCCTCCAAACAGCGGAACCTGTGTGGATCATTTAAAGCCAGGGGAGTGCAAGTTTTGGGGAGGACTGTGCAGGATGCACAATACCTATCTGACACGGAGCTCTGTTCTGGAGCAGTTCTCTGTCAAAGGAACAGTGGAGATGGCTCTGTGGATCCTTCTCTCTGGATCCCTGGAGGGGGCATGTTAGGCCCATAGTAGCATAAGTGACTTTACAGCTATTCAGCAGGCTTCCCACTACCGTGGAGAATGAGCACACAACCCAGTATTCAGGCTGTTTGCTGAATGGAAGGATGTGGGCCTACGTGCTTCGTACCATAATTGCCTTATAGCAGTAAAAGTAGTTTTGTTTTTAGGCCAAACCTATGCCCCAGCCCACGAGACATGGGCACCCATTATCTCTTCTTTCCCTGGAAAGATAATCCTTCACTCATGGATAGTTGGGAGCTCTCCAGATAGCCAGAAGCTCGGTTCTGCTAATCTTCACATACACTTCCCCACCCCCTCCTTTCCTAACTTGTGATCTTAGAGGCAGGAAAGTATGTGAGCCCCTCCTCCACCCCAGACCTTTCCCTTTCAGTATGTGAGCCAGGCTCCCTGTCATCCAGAACTAGAACAAACCTTCTCTGAGCCACTTACAGGAACTTCAGGCTTAGCTAGTCCAATGACTTTAATGAAACAGGATTTCAGTCGGGGACTTCCACCACCATCCGAGCTGTGAATTGCTGGCATGGACAGCAGCAGAGGGAAGGAAAAAGCTGCGTTGGAATCCTTGGCAGGAGGAGACCCCTTTGGATCAGTGGAGCCTGTCAAAAAGCCCACGGGCAGGCTGATTATGCACAGCATGGCCATGCTTGGCCGGGAGTTTTGCTATGCAGTGGAAGCTGCCTTTGTCACCCCGGTGCTGCTCAGTGTGGGGCTGCCCAAGAGCCTCTACAGCCTGGTGTGGCTCATCAGCCCCATCCTGGGCTTTGTGCTGCAGCCTGTGGTGGGATCAGCTAGTGACCACTGCACCTCTGGCTGGGGCAAGCGGCGCCCTTACATCCTGGCTCTGGGCATTATGATGTTGCTGGGTATGGCTTTGTACCTCAATGGAGACATGATGGTCTCAGGTGAGTGAGCTGCACGTGCTGAGCGAATAGACAAAGCTCATCCTGCTTCTTGAACCAGAAAGAAAAGAGGTTTTTTTCTGTCTGTAAATAAAGGTGAGAACAGGAGCGTCACATGACTAGGTCTCACTGAAAGAACTGAGGAACAACATGATCTTTTCCAGGTTCCACCCTAATGCTGCCTGTTATTTGCCAGATTGTTCTGTACTCTGTCTGTGCGAGTACAATTTATTGTATGTTGGTGCGGTTGCTTCAAAGTTCATCTCAATAATGTCCAGGCCCAGACAGATTTAAAGAGCTAACACATGACTCGTTTAATTTGACAGTAGATTTTATTTGTATGGTTCAAATCTGACATCTGCAACTGAATAAGTATTGCCCTTCCCCACCTCCCTGCTCCAAAACCTCTAAACCAGAGTTGGTGTTCATAGCAAATAAAGTCATTATTCATGCCTGTGTTTAATTCAGGAACGTGTAGTGCTGGTGAATAATAGATAAGAAACAACTCCTTGGGGATTATTTTGCATTGGAAATCTTGAGCAAAACTGTAAGAATAACATCCTAGAGGCGATTATGTTTCAGCTGAGGATGTAAGCTATTGAAGTTTAGCAGCCCAGGTGGAAAGCTACCTTTGCTATTATAATGGGTTATTCAGGAGAAGAGTTCATGTCTCGAAACTTGTGTCTGCTGTGCTGCTAGCTTTCCCTTGAGCTGGTTTAACTGGGATGTGTCTGCCCGTATGAAGACACTGTTTGCAGGCACTGAGGGAGAAATAAAATATCACTCTCACAGTCACAGCTCTGTTGCATTTAGTCTATAAACTACTGCAAAGTAGGGAGGCTGTTGTAAGAGTCAGTTTATTTTTCTTTTTGCAGCTTTGAGCCCTGAGCGAGGCAAGCAGCGGACCTGGGCCATAGTCATAACCATGCTGGGCGTAGTGCTCTTTGATTTTGCAGCTGACTTTATCGATGGCCCCATCAAAGCATATTTATTTGATGTTTGCTCTCATCAGGATAAAGAGAAGGGTCTTCATTACCATGCTCTCCTCACAGGTATGCAGAGCCCCTTCTCTCACTCACTGTCTCTGGGGGCAGGGAGTGAGCGGTACGGTTTTTTCCTCTCACTGCACTTCTAATCTTCTTGAATGAACTGATCATCTGATCCTATGCCTCAGTCACGAGTGATTTGTTGCTGGGCTTTTATTCTGGCAAAGGTCAGCTTGTGACTACAGCTGCAGGGATTCTGCTGCCGAAAGCTCCAGGCATAGACTGAAAAGTGACATTTGCAAAAATTCCTACTAGGGTTAAGGGTGATTGAACAAAGTTGTCCAACATTCTCCCTTCCCCACTTTTAAAAAAGACATATTGAGTTTTGCAGCCTGTTTTGATTCCTCCCATCTGCCCCCCCGCCCCCCGGCAAAAGTTAGTGAATATCATCTGGATTCAGTGTCCACAGAAGATAAAAGGAATAACACTCCTTTATTAAAAAGAGAAGGAGAGATGCCTAAGCTGCATTGATTGGACCCAAACTTTAGTGGTATTCAGATACAGGTTGGGGCCAACTTGTTATATAGATGTAGAGGCCAAGATGAAGTTAATAGATCCATACATTTTAAGGTCAAATCCAAATTTCCACAAATTTTGGGGGTGTTTGGGTCCAGGGTTTTGGTTCAGTTTGTTACATGTTTATATTCTGTGTGAAATTCACTCATGGTGCAGAAGGACAGGGCAAGGCTCTCTGTTCCCCTTAAGTCCCGTGTTGAGGATACACAGGGGATCACAGAAAGTTGCCTGCACTAAAAGGGTCTCCAGCTAGCTCTGGATAGGCCAGTATGGAAGGGCTATGATAGGAGCTGACCAGGTGGTCTGTGGCATCTATGATTGTTGTTCAATTCCTGAGGATGGAATAGTGGCTACTGGCAAAGATCCTGCGTCTGGAGCCCTGGCCTCTAGTTGGGGGCATTTCCTGCCCACCTACATTTTATTCTCATAGATCCTGATTACTTGGGCTTTTTGCAAATTAAGTCCATTTCATCCATTACACATACCTAGATAGAAGCTGTTTGACAAAGAGCACAACTGTTAGTTATGTGCAAATGAAGACGTGAGTCTCTATAGCATGTACACTAAATGCATCCCTTCCTCTTTCAGGTTGTTTTTTCATACGACATAATAAGAGCCTAATTGCCAAATGCTGAGTTGTGCAGCTGCAAGTCTCATTTGTGAGTGCGGCTGATCTGTGATGAAACAGACTCCAAATATTAATCTTATTCAATGCTGCACAAGGGGGAGGACCATTTTCCTCAAAAAAGACATTCTCAGCTTAATCATTATCATCCGTGATATTTCATGTGTCCAGAAGTATTTTAGGCTCAGATCAAGCAAGGATACAGCCCTTGTGCCAAAAGGCACACAGTCTAAAGTCAACATAACACAGTGAATAAGGGTTATAATCAGTCAAGGGAGGGAAAGGAAGGACAATGGTAACCGTAAGATCACATTACGGGGTAAATAAGGCATGTGCACATCCTGTTGGTTCTGTAACTTTTTGTTGTTGGTAGTGGTATTGCCTTACTCCTCCTCAATTCTCCTAGGCAAGAGGGCAGGTATAGTTCCTGCTTCTGCAACTTGTTCCATGTATATGGATCCTTGCACCCATGCAGAGCCCCACTGAAGTTAATAGGGTGCCATGTAGGCATAGGAGGTCTGCCTGTATAGATCAGCTTGCAGGATCAGAGCCTTGTACTGTGTTAGCAAAACACATTTACCTTATGCTACTGATAATACTGTACAGTACTAAAAAAATAAGAGAATTTTAAAAATTCAAGGTAACTCCTGATCCTCTTGAAGTCAGTAGTAGCTTTGCTGTTGACTTCAATGGAGACAGGATTTCATTTGCAACGTACTTTGAACTGCTTATGCTATTTATTTATTGTGGCAAGGCACCTTCTCGGTCTCACCAGACTCAGCTGTTTAGCCTTGGTGAGACGGGCTTGGGGTAAAACAGTCCCTCTTGGCTGCACAGGGGTAGTCCGCTCCTTCTCTCAGCCAGTCTTTTAGGTTGGTTTTTCTCCCTTATGGGAGGGAATGCAGCCTCCCCTCCTGGTGAGGCTTGCTGTTCCTTGCCTACTGGCAGCTTGACTCTCCCCCCCCAACAATGGAGGGTTTAAAAAAAGGTCTCAGGCAGCCCTTAGTTGGAATCAGCTGATCCTAATTGATCGCAGGTAACTCCCTTCTCAGCTGAACCTGATTGACCTGTAGTTACCCCCCCTTCTGGGACTCCTACCCCTCCTTCTGGGACTGTTTTCTACTCCCTCCCCCCCCCCCCCCCCCCCGCCTTTCAGCTGTCTGTCCTGAGTTTATCACATTATCTTTAGCCTTTTTCTCCTCTGGGATAATGAAAATCAGTGAAGTCGTTTTCACTTTTTGTTGATAGTCCCTTAAAGTTTTTGGTCTCAGTGCTAACATGTTTGGGATGTGAGGACTGCAAAAGAATGTTTATTTGTTTAAAAACTAGCTTCCTTTGGAATTTTTTTCCAAGGCAATATTTCTATTGATCTTAGGTTTTTCTGAAAGCTTGATTTACAAAAATTGTAGGCAGTAGTAGTAATAATCAAATAATTACATTCTGTGAAGCTTCTCATCTTCGAGCACATTACAAACATTAACAGATTCATGGAGACTCACTAATTACTAGGTATTGTCTCAGGAAAAAAATGTTCTTTTTTTTTGGTTGAAATCATTTAACACAAAACTAGAGTAAAAGAAAATTCTACTCCGGATTTTAGCAGCCTCTAAAGAAAATAGACTCCTATCACACTACTCTGCAGAGGATTACACATTAATGTAACAGTACACAAATTTAAATGTTTACTCTGTCATTTTACACAGTTTCTTTGGATACCTGCTCTTTCATTTTTGAGGAAATCTCTAGATTATTTTTTCTAACTTGAGTAGAGTAGAGGAGAAACCCCACATATTACAGTATCTAGCATGTAGGAATATTGTAATGGTTAATGAGTTGGTGCATACTGGTGTTTTTTCTCTCTGGTTCAGATTAGTTAATATATTGTAGAGCTCAGTGTTGCCACCCTTTACTCATACAGGCAATCCTTGCTCACATAGGCAGGCCATGGAAGTCAATGGGATTACTCATGTTAGTCAGAATTATTCACAGGAATGAGATCTGCAGGAGACAATTTTGGTATTAAGAGCCAGACAGAATTCTAATTCCTCAATGATGATGAGGTTGAGATATTACAGTGTAAGATTGATCACAAGTCCGAATACAGTCTCCTTCTCCCATCCAGGAGTGGAGGGAAAATTAGTTAACTCGAGATGGACGTTTGTTCTTAGTAAAGGAAACATTGATTCCTTTTAACTGTGCACAGAATTGCCAACTAAAAAAAGGAAGGAGCGTTAATGAATGAATGGAAAAGCAGAACAGGCAGCAGAGAATATTAAACATCCCTGCTGTTTCATACTTTTCCGTGGGTGTGGAATGAAAATATCTTTTACTCTCTCAGTATATATGGCAAAGATTAGTATGAATAATCTCTGGACCAGCATTTTTTCCTCTAATGTTACTGTATTTCTAGACAGGTTTCAGAGTAGCAGCCGTGTTAGTCTGTATCTTCAAAAAGAAAAGGAGGACTTGTGGCACCTTAGAGACTAACAAATTTATTTGAGCATAAGCTTTCGTGAGCTACAGCTCACTTCATTGGATGCATGCAGTGGAAAATACAGTGGGGAGATTTTATATACACAGAGAACTAGACACACAGTTACATGCCCTGTATCAGGTCTGAATCCATTTAAAAAAGGGTAGAGATACAAATAGATATGAAGGCCCTAAGCCTGCACTGGGATCTGCTTCGATCTGACTCCTCCTATGTGGAGTCCCAATAAGCTCAGTAGGACTCTCATACGGGCAAAGGAGCCTCCGACTGGATCCTGATGAAGGATCCAGCGTAGATACATTAGAAAGGAAAAATAATGAGGAGTACTTGTGGCACCTTAGAGACTAACAAATTTATTTGAGCATAAGCTTTCGTGGGTTAAAACCCACTTCATCAGATGCATGGAGTGGAAAATACAGTAGGAAGATATATATAGAGAGAGTACATGAAAAGATGGGGGTTGCCTTACCAATTTTAATAAGACAATTCAATTAAAGTAGGCTATTATCAGCAGGAGGAAAAATCACTTTCATAGAGGTAATCAGGGTGGCCCATTTCAAACAGTTGACAAGAAAGTGTGAGTAACAGTAGGGGGGGAAATTAGCATGGGGAAATAGTTTTTAGTTTGTGTAATGACCCATCCACTCCCAGTCTTTATTCAGGCCTAATTTGATGGTGTCCAGTATGCAAATTAATTCCAGTTCTGCAGTTTCTCGTTGGAGTCTGTTTTTGAAGTTTTTTTTGTTGAAGAATTGCCACTTTTAAGTCTGTAATTGAGTGTCCAGGGAGGCTGAAGTGTTCTCCGACTCATTTTTTAATGTTATAATTCTTGATGTCTGATTTGTGTCCCTTTATTTTTTTCATAGAATCATAGAATATCAGGGTTGAAGGGACCTCAGGAGGTCATCTAGTCCAACCCCCTGCTCAAAGCAGGACCAATCCCTAACTAAATCATCCCAGCCAGGGCTTTGTCAAGCCTGACCTTAAAAATATCTAAGGAAGGAGATTCCACCACCTCCCTAGGTAACCCATTCCAGTGTTTCACCACCCTCCTAGTGAAAAAGTTTTTCCTAATATCCAACCTAACTAATATCCAACCTCCCCCACTGCAACTTGAGACCATTACTCCTTGTTCTGTCATCAGCTACCACTGAGAACAGTCTAAATCCATCCTCTTTGGAACCCCCTTTCAGGTAGTTGAAAGCAGTTATCAAATCCCCCCTCATTCTTCTCTTCCACAGACTAAACAATCCCAGTTCCCTCAGCCTCTCCTCATAAATCATGTGTTCCAGTCCCCTAATCATTTTTGTTGCCCTCCGCTGGATGTTTTCCAATTTTTCCACATCCTTCTTGTTGTGTGGGGCCCAAAACTGGACACAATACTCCAGATGGGGCCTCACCAGTGTTGAATAGAGGGGAACGATCACGTCCCTCGATCTGCTGGCAATGCCCCTACGTATACATCCCAAAATGCCATTGGCCTTCTTGGCAACAACGGCACACTGTTGACTCTACTGTTTTGCGTAGAGACTATCCAGTTTGGCCAATGTACATGGCAGAGGGGCATTGCTGGCACATGATGACATATATCACATTGGTAGATGTGCAGGTGAACGAGCCCCTGATGGTGTGGCTGATGTGGTTAGGTCCTATGATGGTGTCCCTTGAATAGATATGTGGACAGGGTTTGCTGCAAGGATAGGTTCCTGGGTTAGTGTTCTTGTTGTGTGGTGTGTAGTTGCTGGTGAGTATTTGCTTCAGGTTGGGGTGCTGTCTGTAAGTGAGGATTGACCTATCTCCCAAGGTCTGTGAGAGTGAGGGATTGTCCTTTAGGATAGGTTGTAGATCCTTGATGATGCGCTGGAGAGGTTTTAGTTGGGGGCTGAAGGTGATGGCTAGTGGCGTTCTGTTACTTTCTTTATCAGGCCTGTCCTGTAGTAGGTAACTTCTGGGTACTCTTCTGGCTCTGTCAATCTGTTTCTTCACTTCAGCAGATGGGTACTGTAGTTTTAAGAATGCTTGATAGAGATCCAAGAATGCTTGGTAGGTATTTGTCTCTGTCTAAGGGATTGGAGAAAATGTGGTTGTATCTTAGAGCATGGCTGCAGACAATGGATCATGTGATGTGTCCTGGATGGAAGCTGGAGGCATGTAGGTAAGTATAGTGGTCAGTAGGTTTCCGGTATAGGGTGGTGTTTATGTGGCCATCGCTTATTTGCACTGTAGTGTCCAGGAAGTGGATCTCTTGTGTGACTGGTCCAGGCTGAGCTTGATGGTGGGATGGATATTGTTGAAATCCTGGTGAAATTCCTCAAGGCTTCTTTTCCATGGGTCCAGATGATGAAGATGTCATCAGTGTAGCGCAAGTAGAGTAAGGGTGTTAGGGGACAAGAGCTGAGGAAGCGTTGTTCTAAGTCAGCCATAAAAATGTTGGCATACTGTTGGGCTAAATTCATTGATGTTTATGAATGCATTGAAATTCCCAGAAGGAAAGCCCTTAAAGAAATGAAAATGTAATTTATTTGTTTGTGGGTTTGAACCTGGCACCTTCAGTTCTTAACACAAGTCTCCACTGCTTGAAGTCAGTTTAATTTCTTGTTATTCTTACACAGGTGAAATTCTGGCCTTACTTAAGTCAATGGAAAAACTCCCACTGAATTCAGCAGGGCCATGATTTCACCCAATGTGTCCATCCCTGTTAGTGTTACCACATTAGCTCCAGAAGAGGCGGTTCTTGCTTTTAGCTCTGAAGATCTTGGTTTCAAACCCGGCTGCTGTCCCAATTAAGTCATCTTATTTATTTCTGTCATAAATATAAAGGGAAGGGTAACCACCTTTCTGTCCACAGTGCTACAAAATCCCTCCTGGCCAGAGGCAAAACCCTTTCACCTGTAAAGGGTTAAGAAGCTAAGATAACCTCGCTGGTACCTAACCAAAATGACCAATAAGGAGACAAGATACTTTCAAAGCTGGAGGGGGGCGGGAACAAAGGGTCTGTCTGTCTGTGTGATGCTTTTGCCGGGAACAGATCAGAAATGACGCTCAGAACTCCTGTAAAAAGTTAGTAAGTAATCTAGCTAGAAATGCGTTAGATTTGTTTAATGGCTGGTAAAATAGTTGTGCTGAATGGAATGTATATTCCTGTTTTTGTGTCTTTTTGTAACTTAAGGTTTTGCCTAGAGGGATTCTCTATGTTTTGAATCTGATTACCCTGTAAGGTATTTACCATCCTGATTTTACAGAGGTGATTCTTTTACCTTTTCTTTAATTAAAAGTCTTCTTTTAAGCACCTGATTGCTTTTTCATTGTTCTTAAGATCCAAGGGTTTGGGTCTGTGTTCACCTGTACAAATTGGTGAGGATTTTTATCAAGCCTTCCCCAGGAAAGGGGGTGTAGGGTCTGGGGGGATATTTTGGGGGAAAGACGTCTTCAAGTGGACTCTTTCCCTGTTCTTTGTTTAACGCGCTTGGTGGTGGCAGCGTAGGGTTCAAGGACAAGGCAAAGTTTGTACCTTGAGGAAGTTTTTAATCTAAGCTGGTAAGAATAAGCTTAGGGGGTCTTTCATGCTAGTCCCCACATCTGTACCCTAGAGTTTAGAGTGGGGAAGGAACCTTGACAATTTCAATAAAAATCAAAAACTGAAAGGGAGACTAAACGCACATGTAGATTTAAGTGCCTGCGTGCCACAGGGCATGAAGTAGCAGCTGCCAATACAGCCTTTATTTTAATGGGTGGTTTTTGTTTTCCCCTTTGTTAGCTGTGTGGTGTGACTGCCTGTGTGGTAGCAAAATGCAGTGGAAGGAAGCGGCTGCTGGAGCAACAACTGATTATTAAAAACGTATCCTCGCACTTCTGCAACTAACTCACCGTTTAGGAATGTGATGGATACAATGCTTATTGTGCTAGTATTAGATTTAATTCAGATCATGGCACTCTCAGTCTACAGGACTGGGGCTGAGTGGACCATAGGGAATGATCTCCCATCTCAGCCTCTTGAAATGGTCCCTCCAAATCAGGCTTGAAGAACATTGGGGTGGGGTGTGAGGGAGCCTGCACTGCTGTAGTCCATGCTGTACTGCTTATGGGAGGACTTTGTACCCAGGGCTGTCAATTCAGCATCTCTTATGAACATTAAATCATTTCATTTTTTAAAAACAACAACAAGCTATTGTGTAAGCACTTGGATTTCTATATCCAGACGAACTAGAATTTAGGAAGCTGTTTCATGTCATGACTCGATAACTATCTATGCCAGGGTGTGAATGAGTCCAGAGCCCATGGCCTTGCGGTTGCAGTCTCTGGCGGTCACCCCGCCTCATGGTTGCAGTGTCTGGTGGTCACCCCGCCTTGTGGTTGTAGTCTCTCGTGGTCACCCCACCTAGCGGTTGCGGTAGGGGAAGTAGGGGAACCTTGGCCCTTCTGCTCCACCAGGTTCCAATCCAGAGCCCTGCAAGGCCTGTCCCATGCCTTTTACCCTGGGGTGCCTCCCTGGGTCACTTCCTAGCTCCCCCTTCCCTGCAGCAGGCTGCAGTTTGTCCTGGCAAACCTCATGTCCTACCTCATGGGTTGCCCACCCATCTCCGGCCCATAAGAGCTACTGCCCCCTGATGCTCCTCCTCCCGGTCTGTGTCTGGCTGCATCATCCTCCAGAGCTGGTCCTTCCCCCTGTTCTGTTCACCCCCAACTGAGCTGGCCAGCTCCCCTTTAAACCCACCCACCACCAACGGAGGAGTGGGGCCTCCTGAGCCCAGAACTGCTCTTGAATCCTTTGCTGTCCCGTGAGGGGTTTATACACCCAGTCACACAAGGATTCAATAAAGCTCTAATTTCTTGTGATGCCGGGAATTCCCTCATAGATATTGTGACATCTTAATAATAATTCTTCAGTAACTTATTGGAGGTTGGGTTTTTGCTTTGTTTTTAATAAATGACAGTGGAGTTTTCTTTCTTTCTCTCTCCAGGTCTGGGTGGTGCCCTGGGTTACCTAACAGGTGCTATGGACTGGGGGAATTCTGTACTAGGAAGATTTTTGGGATCGGAATTCCAGGTGATGTGCATCATTGCGGCTTTGGTTTTCCTAATCTGTCTTACTGTACACTTGTGCAGCATTCCCGAAGCCCCTCTCAGAGATGACAGTACAGAAACTAAGCTCTTGCTGAAAGTGGATGGACCCTCCGAGTATGGTTCCATCGAGAGTGTCAACAATGGTTATCTAAAACCAGGATATGCTGAAAAAAAGACTTTATCTGAGTTGGGGAAATCCACCGAAACACCACAGACACAGGTAATTGTTTTGTAGCCTGTAACATTCCATTTGGGGAAGGTCATAGCCATACTACAAGCCTGGAGCCTATGATGCAATGGCAGGTGACGTGATCAGCAAGACCCTCAGGTCCTCTAGAAAAGTAACATGGAAGCAGTAACATTCTTCTAGAGATAGTTACTTTTCTTCAATTTGTCATCAACAGCCAGATTGGTGAAAACTACAGGACAGGCAGCATTGTTTAGTGCTTACGGAAGGCAACTGAGGAGCAGGAAATCTGGGTTATCTATTCTAGACCCTTCCATGGATTAATTATATAAGATCAGGCAAATTTCTTAGCCACTGTTTCCCAATATTTCCCCAGATGGGGTTAGCAGTATACCACTTTGTAATGAGCTTTAACACCATAATGTGTAGAAAGAACTAGAAACCCAGCTGTCCTCCGATACCTATGAACAGCTCCTGTTGAAGTCAATGGCACATACACATGGAAACTCCAAAGGCAAAATACCTGTGTTCACTGCTCTAATTGAGTATGGTATTCAGATCTTGGAAAAGTAAATCCTGGCAATACTGATTGTGTTGTAATTGCTCCTCAATCAGACACACCAACTGTGAGTCAGTGGTAAACAACTGGCTGCTGCGTTTTGTTACTTAGGGGCTTTATCCCTATCCCTTCTCCAGTGTTCCCCAGGTGCGAGCGGGTGCTGAAGGGTTGTAAATTGGCACCTGCATTTTGTACATTGCATTGAGGCATTTTTTCAAGCCAAGGCAACTGGGAAAATCGCTGAGATGATTCTCTCTGAAAACCATGGGACCATTGTATCTCCAGCATAATGCTAGCCAAGGGAAACAGGCAGGCTTTTGTTTTTGCTGTTACATTGACTAGAAGTGTTCAGAATCCCCATTGCATTCTTGTGGTACCCTAGGAAAATGAAATGCTCATCTGTGTGTTTGTTCCTAACCACGGGTACTGAGCTAGTGAGCTGCTTGTTTTGCTTCCATTCTGTGTAAGTGTCTCTGGTTTAAATCTTTGGAAACTAGCTAAATCCTGTGGCCAAAATGTTCAGATCCGGGTGCTTAAAGTTAGGCACCCAAATCCTCATTTAGGTTCCTAAATAAAAGTGGCCTGATTTTAGGTGTATTACTATTTGTTTATATTCCGCTAGCACCTTGAGGCCCCATTGTGCTAGGAACTGAATGAACATAGAATGGATGATAGGCCCTGCTTGGAGGGAAGACAAAAAGAAAGAGACAAACAACAAATAAGTAATTTGTCAGAATTATGGAACTTACACATTACAATGTCTTCCTGCTTTACCCCTGCCATTCCCTTAGCCCAGCCGCAGCAGTCAACATCCTTCACCACCATTGCTCACCAGAGTGTCCAAGGTGCCAAACACCCACCACTCCCTTTGGCCACAGAAGTGCTCAGAAAGGGAGATTTATTGAGAACAGAGAAAGCGGGTCACGTAAGAACATGATAATCAAGCTGCATAATACAGCTAGCCTCTCACCACACAAGCTAATGCCAGTGAATCAATCACACATGATACTTCAGAAAATCCAACCTGTCTTTTCTTGCTGTTTCACTGTCTTCCTCTCTAACCATTCAGTTGAGCAGCTTGCCAGAGACCCAGATGCTGGTATTGAGGGTCTTGTGTCTCTCAGTGTCATCTTCCTTTCCTCCACCTGACTCATAGCATTCTTATGCATCTCATGTTTCTTTGATGTGCCTGGCTTAGCAGTATCAGTCCAGACGCCCTCGCCTTGCCACAGATGTGTGTACCACTCCAGTGCCTCCCTAAAGACACATCTTCTGTCTGTCTCATGCCATATCCACTGAATGTTTTCCAAGTTCATTTACTACCACTGCTAAACCGCTTAACTTCCTATTGTTCTGTCCCCCTTTTATATTTTATTTCCAAACAAGCACCCCTTGAGGCTCATATTTGTTCTAGTCTAAGGACCATGCTCTTGCATATTTATTTTCTCTGCAAGAGGTATCAACCTGAAGCCAGGTTGGTGTGCTTTCAATGAGACAGGCTTGGATTATTTTTGCAATTCCCTCTTCAACTGATTTGTGTCCTATATCAAATATAAATTGACATTGCTGAAAGCTTCTGTGAAAATTTGTGAGAATTCAACACCGATCCTTGAACGACACTAAAAATACCCTACGTTTACAAAATTAGAAATACTATATGAACTAAAAAAGCACTTGCAAATTGCTTTATAAAGACCTTTCACTAAAAGAGAAGCAGTTCTGTTAACATAATTTTTGCAAAAAGCAATGATTTTGTTTTTTAAGGGCTACCAGTGAATTAGCTAATCTAATTAATGCTGGTGTGTTGTTCCAAGATTAGATACCTTAAAAGCAATCATAGACTTTCAGTATTTATTATGAATCTTTTGACTAAACTCATGGTTCTTCATGGTGATTGAACTGTGTCAAGGTTCCTTCCCCACTCTGAACTCTAGGGTACAGATGTGGGGACTTGCATGAAAGACCCCCTAAGCTTATTCTTACCAGCTTAGATTGAAAACTTCCTCAAGGTACAAACTTTGCCTTGTCCTTGAACCCTATGCTGCCACCACCAAGCGTTTTAAACAAAGAACAGGGAAAGCGCCCACTTGGAGACGTCTTTTCCCCAAAATATCCCCCCAAGCCGTACACCCCCTTTCCTGGGGAAGGCTTGATAAAAATCCTCACCAATTTGCATCGATGAACAGAGACCCAAACCCTTGGATCTTAAGAACAATGAAAAAGCAATCAGGTTCTTAAAAGAAGACTTTTAATTAAAGAAAAGGTAAAAGAATCACCTCTGTAAAATCAGGATGGTAAATACCTTACAGGGTAATCAGATTCAAAACATAGAGAATCCCTCTAGGCAAAACCTTAAGTTACAAAAAGACACAAAGACAGGAATATACATTCCATTCAGCACAGCTATTTTAACAGCCATTTAACAAAAGAAAATCTAACGCATTTCTAGCTAGATTGTTTACTAATTTTTTACAGGAGTTCTGAGCTGCATTTCTGATCTGTTCCCGGCAAAAGCATCACACAGACAGACAGACCCTTTGTCCCCCCCTCCAGCTTTGAAAGTATCTTATCTCCTCATTGGTCATTTTGGTCAGGTGCCAGTGAGGTTATCTTAGCTTCTTAACCCTTTACAGGTGAAAGGGTTTTTCCTCTGGCCAGGAGGGATTTTATCGTTCTGTATACAGAAAGGTGGTTACCCTTCCCTTTATATTTATGACAAACTGTTATAGTATGAATAGACATCTGGACTGAATGCTTGTCCTCTAACTTGTTGCCAGATCGTTTAGGGCCTGCTTCTGTAACCCTTAGCCATAATGAGTAGCACTTATCCCCATGAATAATCCCATTGACTTCAAATTGATTTCACTGAGACCAGCTGAGTGTTTGGTGCTTTCGAAAAACAGGTCACATTTAGGTGCATGTGATGGGGCCCCATGGCTCCTGTCCTCTTTGCTTTGCACAGACTGCTCAGAGACCTTTTCTATAAAAGATACCACGGTGCAGTTTATTTAGTGTTTCACTCCACCATCTTTCACATACTACTGCGGTCACTGCATTTTACAATGGTATCCAGCTTTGCCAACCCTTCTGCAAAAGGTGGGGAGAGGGGAAGATGTCTCCTCCCCAAGAACTCCAATTTGCCTGCCACCCCGCCCACCCATTCACATGAAAGGGCAGATTTTGGCCCACTTAAGTTTTTTAATTAGCTACAAAGATTTCAGGAGAAACATAAGTGAGGGAAAGATTATTTTAGCCAAACCTAATTGCCTAACCTTTGGCTGTTTGGTAAATTCATGGGTTTTATTATTTAATGCCCACCAGTACAGTGCTCTGCATTGTACAAACAAATAAGCCGCGGTACCGATGCCTGATAACATAAAGTCTATTTCAGATTCACATAAAACAGTTTTTGTAGGTGGACTGTAAGAAAACCTCTCTTTGTAAATGGTCTTGTAGTTATGGCATTGGACTGGTACTCAGGAGATCTGGGTTCAGTTCAAGCTTTGCCACAAACTCTGTAAGCTTGGGCCAGACATTTAATCTCTCCGTGCCTCAATTCTCCGTCTGTCAAATGGGATGATAATATTTCTTTCTCCCACCATTTGTCACCTCTTATCTATTTAGAGCTAAATTGTGACACCTATGCTGAGTAGTATCTTACTCATTGGGTAGTTCCATTGGTTATTTGTGATATAAGACACTACTCAACACAAATAAGGCTAACACAATCTGCCCTTGTGTTGTAGGTTCTTCAGGCCAGGGACTTTTTCTCATTGTGTACTTGTACAGTGCTTAGCACAATGGATCCCTGATCTCAGTTGGGGCCCTAGGTGCCACTGTAATACAAATAAATAGAGCTGTTCAGAAAAATGGTTTGTTTTTTCTTCCCCTATGGAACATTTTGAGTTTTGGGGAAAATATTTTGGCCAAACCCAAAATATTTAAATTTTGAACTGCCACCATGGTGCCTCATGGACAGTGTAATTCAGGTACCCTGTGCTCTTGTTGTTTTCTATAAGCCAAGCTCCCTGGTTATGCCTCATGGGACATGTAGTATCGTGGTGTCCCCTCAAGGTGTGGTGATGTATACAGGCAACGTGGCAGCAATGTGTGATGGGAGCTGAAGTCTGGTTGGGGAGACCAGCCCATAGAGGAGAATGGGAACACCTGAGGCACCTGAACTACGACTCCCATGAGGCACCACTGTAGCATTTCACAATAGAAATATTTTGATTTTCAGATTAAACATTTCATTTTCTGCTATTCAGTTTTTCTATGAAAAAACTGAATTCTGACACTTTGTGAAAAATTCCATTTAGTCGAAAACCCAATCTTCTGCTGAAAAACAGTTTGACAGAAAATTTGGAAATAAATAGTAATATTAATATCAAGAAAGACTTTACCGTATTGGGCTACTCCAGCTCCCATCAAAGTCATTGTGAGTCTGTCCATTGACTTCCTTAAATGCCAGCTAACCAATGCACTAGTTCCGCTGATACCAAATAGAAAAGAAAGGTACAAATATGTAGTTACTGAACTTAAACAAAGGGACCGTCAAGATTGCAGTGACCCTTCCTAGTGAAACAAACAGAAAAGGCCCAGAACTGAAAAAAGCTGAGGTCTTGCTGACCTGCTGTCAGCTGTTTTGTTAGTTTTCAAAGCAGCAACCCTGTTGTTGTTGTTTGTTGTTAATTGCTTCCTTCCAGGTTCAGACACGGATGACCATTAAATGCCTCCTGAAGGCAGTTTTAAGCATGCCTTCCCACTATCGCTGTCTGTGCATCAGCCACCTCATCGGGTGGACAGCTTTCCTTTCCAACATGCTCTTCTTCACTGACTTCATGGGACAGGTAAGATATGTACACATCTCCTCACATCCCCCCAAAATAATCTTCTCATGGGATTGTTTTAAGCACTTGCCTATGCTGTGACAATGATGTCAGGGTCAGTAACTGCTAGAACAACTGACTGAGAGTTTTGTAAAGGACAGATGAATGCCCTCAGGTCCTCATTATAGAACTAGATCTGTCAGGTAGCAGAGGGGGTGGGAGGAAAGCCCTCCTGCCTTTTGATGCACATTTGGCTGCAAGAGTTGAAATAATGATTTTAATCATGTTTCCTGGAACTTGCAAGGACATCCGTTCCCATGTGACTATTTAGAACAAAGCACAGAGATCTGTTGCAAACACACCCGTTCTCTGCTTTGACTGTAACGCTGTTCACTGAAGGTGTGCTAAGTAGAGACCTGCTGTTGCTTTGTAATAGGCTCTGCTGTGGTGCACTGGAGTAGCAGTCGCCATGTGCACCCTTCATCTGGAAGCACAACAGAAAAGCTTCTCTAGGGCAGTACAACCCTCTGCAGCTCAGCCCTCTTACCCCCTTTATGAACAGGCTTCCCCTGCCATGTCCTCTAGACTGTGCTGTGATGCCTTCTCTGGAGCATGACATCAGCTCCTTGCCATCAGTGATTCCTTCCCTTCAGGGCCCCTGGGGCTCTCCCTTCCTCCAAGCAGTTTCCAAACCAGGGGCTCCCCGTGCTCTACCCTACCCATGTGGTTCTCCTGTCTTCTTGCCTCTCTGGTCCCAGCTGCTTCTTTTCAGTCAGGCTCCTGACTACATCCCCAGCAGCTGCTGCCATTCCCACTGCTTATCCCAACACCTCCCACCCAGCAGCCTGTTTTCTTCTGGCCCCCAACCATTTGCTAGGTGTCACTAGGGGAGAGGGAGTGTGAGTTTCCCAGGGAATGTGCATGTGAATATACAGCAGCATGGGAGAAAATGGGTGAGAGGTGAATAAGAGAATGAATGTGACAGAGAATGAATGGAAGGAAGAGTATGTATGGGTGAGTGAGTGTAAGGATGAGTCTGAGAGAGAGAATGAATGACTGCAGCAGAGAGGGACTGAGAATGACTGACTGTAGGCAAGTGAAGGGGGATAAGTGGTTGAAAAAGGGGAGGGACAGATTGGGAAGAGAGGAGGGGAGGAGGACAAGGAAGAAAGGAAGCAAAAGGCAAAGTGAGAAAAAGGAGAAAACAGAGCCTTAGAGAACGGATAATCCAGAGAGAAGAGGAGGGCAACAGGAAGGGTGGGACGCAAGGCAAGTCTGAGAGGGACTGTGGGGAGCTAGCTGAGGGAGATAAACAGCGAAAAGGGAGAGGAACTTGAGAAGAGGAAGAGAGAGATGGTGGGAATCTGGGAGGGAGGGAGAGTCTCAGTGGGTTGGAAGAGGCAAGAACAGGTTAGAAAATAATAGGGAGGGAAACGGAAAATGGAAATGAGAAGGGAAAGAAGAAAAGAAAAACAGAGTGCATGGTCGTGCACAGCTTGAAGGCTACACAGAGTTGTGTGATTGGTCTCTAGTTTTCTCCTTGCCTGAAGTGTATTAGGTCCTACACTGGGAACTCAGGTTCCTTTGGACCTGAGACTCTACGTGAATGCAGAGCACTCACCTGCACTTTGTGTATTTCAGATAGTATACCACGGAAATCCTTATGCGCCACATAACTCCACAGCTTACCTTACCTATGAAAGAGGAGTAGAGATTGGATGTTGGGGCATGTGCATCAATGCAATTTCTTCATCGCTCTATTCCTGTAAGTACCTGGGAATGTACTCTGGCACTGTGTTTTAGAATGGGTTTGATACTGTACATCGTTTCCCATGTTTAAAAAAAAAACCTACTTTGTGCAGTGTTATTGTAGCTGTGTTGATCCCAGGACAATAGAGAGACAAGGTGTGTGGTAATATCTTTTATTGGACCAACTTCTGTCGATGAGAGAGAATATCTACTGTTTTTTAATATTAAAACCTTTCAGAGATATTACAAAGACCAAATTCACAAAGGGACCTCAGCATGGCAATGCCTAACTTTTGGGCATCTAGCAAATTACAGGAACAAAAATGGGATCCACAAAGCCTGAGCCTGATGTGCAGACTTCCTATACAATGAATGGGGAGAGATAAACTGTGATTCAAAAGAGCCGGCACCTTAGCTAGCTAATGGGAGATGCTGACAAGAGGGGTGGGTCTTAAGCCTCACCTTTCTCTCAGAGAAAGGCACCTGGTCCATGATTGGGACCCTCCCCTCCTAAAGTCAGGTGGCGTATGCACCTAACTCCACAGAAGAAGGAGGGATGGTGGTGCTGTTGCTGCCCACTTTATAACCGTCAGCTCAGTGATTAGGGATGTGGAAGACCCAGGTTCAAACCCCTTCTCTGCCTAAGGTGGAGAAAGGATCTGAATAGGGGTCTCCCACCTCTCAGGAGAGGCGCTCTAACTACAGGGCTATTAGCTATTCTGATGTGGGGCATCCTCTTTCTCTCCAGTTTGAAGCTGTTCCACTTTGGATAAAGACTTTGAGTCACTGGGTCAGAGAGAGAGGCTATGTCCATGTGTAGCGGCGTGTAGAGTCCCGATGCTGCACGCCCTTCTAGCCTGGGTATCAATAACAGTGTAGCTGATGGGCACTGTTTAGCTGAGTCGTGTGAAGACACGCCAGAACCTTAGGGCGTGTGCCCTACGTGGCTCTCCGCATGCCCATGCAGTGCCTCTGCCACCTACATTGCTATTTTTAGCAATGTAGTGTCCCACTGCCTCCCCACCGCCAGAGCCTTTTCCCGTTGCAGGGAGCTGCTGGCGCCTTTCCCCACTGCAGTGAAAGACTCCAGCAGCAGGGAAAGGCTCTGGCAGCTCCCTGTGTCGTTCTTCCCCCCCGCCAGAGCCTTTCACTGACCCATGTAGCTACACGCCGCAGTGAGTGTGGACACAGCCTGCTTTCCACTACAGCGTGTAGCTACATAGTCCCTGCATGCCACTGCCAGCATAAACAAGGCCAGAGAACAGGAGTGCTGGAATAATTTGTATAGTGGGGGTGTTGAGAGCCATTGAGCCAAATTGTAAACCCTGTATATGATGGAAATTGCCTCAAGCCAGGGGTGCTGCAGCACCCCCAGCACCCCTAGCTCCAGCATCTGTGCCAGAGAAGGAGAATGACACTAGCCTGGTGGTTAGGGCATACACCTAGGAGGTGGGAGACCTAGGGTCCAGGGACTCTATTTATCTGATCATGCCTACCAGATTGGGCCCCACAGGCAAGGTAGGCAGAGGAGCATGTGCCTTCCTACAGTCCATGGATTGCACTGAAGCTTAGGTATGAGAGAGGTGTCCAGTCAACTACAGTGAGGCAGCAGTGCGAATGTTCAGGCTCCTAGGGAACTTTTATAGCAGAAATGTAAGTGCCGAGTCAGGGGCCTATAAGGTTAGGTAGCAGCTGAACGGGGTTTTGTGGATTACAGTGATGCCCAAACCCTAAATCTGGGTTTTAGGTGCCTACCCTTTGTGGCTCTGAGCCCAAGTTTTCATTCCATTGCAGTGGGACTACTCAGGGAGTGAGGTACTATTCAACAGGAGAGGTGGCCCATAAGTATTAAAAATGACCCCAAAGGCGAATGCTGGAGATAGAATGGATATGCTGAGGATAGTTCTAAGGTTCTGTTTCACCTAGCAATCCTGCAGCTGTTGCCCATCTCTTCATGGCCTCTCCCCACCTGTGCTCCTCACAAGAGAAAGTCATCACAGTATATTGCAAGACCTTGCGATAAAAATGAATCTCACTCTGCAATATCATTGTGTAAATGTGTTAGCCCAGGGCCAAAAATCTGCTTACTAGCCCTTGGCATGGCGATAAGGGAATAATATATAAAAAAACGTTAAAAAAGCTTTCACTTTCTCTGTAGGCAAAAAAGTGAGTAGACTTTTGGGGGGCTGAACTATGCATCTAATAAAATGGCCTTATTGTAATCCTGTGTGGATCCTTTCCTCTTGGCTCTCAATTGCAGATATTTGTGTAATACTGCCTTCGACTCCAACAGGAATGTCTAAAACTGATGTCAGATGCTCCTGATGTCAAACCGTGGATCTGTTTGTCTTCATCCCAGCTTGTCAAAGAGATTCTCTTATAATTGAATGCTCGGAAGAAATACTATTGCAATTACTAGGTTGGGTTATTTTTAGTCTCAACAGTTTCCCCCCTTCCCCCCTTTCTTTTCACAGACTTGCAAAAAGCTCTTCTGCCTTATGTAGGATTAAAGGGACTTTATTTCATTGGATACCTGCTTTTTGGGATAGGCACTGGGTTTATTGGACTGTTTCCCAAGGTATATTCTACTCTGGCTCTGTGCTCGCTCTTTGGAGTCATGTCCAGCACTCTGTACACTGTCCCGTTCAACCTCATTGCAGAATATCATAGGGAGGAAGAGGTGAGTTTAATGTCTAGGTAAAGAAGGAATTGGTATTTGCCTTGTTTTGTCCATTTTAATGGGAGAAGGGGTTTTATTTTCATTTCAGATTATTTGTGGCAGCACAGGTGCCATGGAGGAAGGTGGAGTTTCAAATGTACAGAGCTTCAAGAGTGTGGTGATAAACAATGCTAATATTACAAATCATTTGCCATTATAAAGTACTTGTCACCTGACCATCTCAAAGAACTTGAGAAACATAAATGAAGTTTGTGCCAACCCTGTGAGAGAGGGAAGGCCTGAATCAGTTTAGGGAACTGAGGCTGAGGCCCCAATCCTGCAAGTCACTCAACACAGGCAAACCCATGTGTCTGCATGGAACCCCACTGAGTCAATGGGTTTCTGCAAAGGGTGTCTGTCATGTTGTGGGACGCAATCCAGACTAGTGAGGGATTATGTCACTGCCTGACCTGTAACCCTGGGTGCCTTAAATGTTCTGCTGCTCTGGCTCCCAGCCTGGTCACTAGTAGGCAGCAGACAAGCATTGCACGGAGTGTCTGTGTATTAAGCTACTCCGGTTCAGCAACCCTAATTCCAGTAGCCTACTATGCTCTGGTCTCCACCAGCCTTGGTCACTACTAGCCAAGTGACTCCAACATGCTCCCAGTCCCAACTTTTCCCCAAACCCTGTGCTCTGCAATTTCCAGCCCTTTCCTGGACCATTCAGAGAAATATTACGGTTTGTTTGCTCCTCTAAAGAGACAGACTGCTCAGCTTATCACTTTAACTGGAGTTAACAATCACCTTGATTCACACAAAACACTGGGTTGGCTTAGTTTACAAGTAAAACAAGTTTATTAACTAAAGGAGATAAGATTTTAAGTGGTACCAAGTAGAAGGAAGAAAGTTAGAAAGGGTTACAAATGAACTAAAGTAAAAATAAGCTTTCTAGTGACTCAGACTTACCAAAACCACAGTTTCGGTTCAAAGTAAGGTTCTTCTCACACTTCCTTCCAGCAAAAGATGGCTGACCTACCCCTTGGTCAGGATCTCCCACAAAGCCCAAAGTGCTTGGTTCCTTTGTCTTCTTAGGTGACAGCTCACTTGAGGATCTTTGCCCCCCCGCCTTTTATAGTCCAGTGAACATTTGAAATGTATTCTATTGAAGGTTACTCCCCTCCTCCCCCCGCAATAAAGTTCATTCAAGTTGTGAGGAAGGAGACATGGAATCTGGTGGCTAAGGACATTCCATGCTGGTTTTTTCCCCGGTGGTGTTTGCTATAATGCAAAGTAATCTGTTTCTGCCCCCTCTGCTGCAAATGAATGGCCACTTGACATGTGATTGTCAATCGATTCCGATGATACCTGGCTGGAGGTGTTGGCTTATCTTTGGTCTGGGAGAAACTCCCCAGACTTATCTGGTAAACAGATTTTAGTCTCACATTTTCTTCATGTTTGTATGGGCCCTTGAGCATTTATTGTGCATAGCCCACACAAGAATATTAATGATCAGTGTGTTGTTGGTTTTCCAATGATACCTTCCATGATACATATACAGTTTATTACATTAAAGAGTTGGGGTACACTGAACTGGTCACACCAGCAGAAACTCTCTACCAGATATCAGGGAGTCCCTTGCTCTCTGACATTGGGATACTTTTAGGTACATTGTCCACACAGAGCTCCTTGCAGGATTGTATCTTAAGAGCTTGTCCACACAAGATAGTCATTCTGATATAAGGTCGGGTGTGAATTTAGAGTGGAATAGCTTTTCCAGAATAACTCCATGTGTAGACAAGCCCTAAGTGACTTACCACATAAGTAGTCAAAGATGGAGTGGAAATATAACCTACAAGCTGTGGTTCCATCTTGTGCTTTAACCACTAGACTACATTTCCCCATGAGCAGGAGGGGGAAACATTCAGCATTCTGAGAATGGCATTTGTTTAACATCACATGTTATTTAAACCCAGGTATGGTACATATTTGAACAGTGTTTAGCACAAAGGGGCTCTAATCTCTGATTGGGGCTCCCAGAACTGCTATCATACCAATCAATCATATACGACATACATAATCAGTTTTACAAGCTAGGTCTGTGCACAACTCTGTTACTGCAAGCAAGACTGAGGGCCAGATCCTCATCTTGTATAAATCAGTGAAGCTCTATTTACTTCAGTGGAGCTGGGCTAGTGTACGCTAGCTGAGGAAGCAGCTGAGTCCCTAAAGTATATAACCAAAACGTGTAAGGAAACGTAAATAGCTTTGTTAACTAAAAGTATTATACAAATGATTTGTTAAAAGAAATGGAATTTTATTCACTTCAGCATTAAATTATCTGAAAACAAAAATAAGGTATTTGTTATGCTAGTAATATAATAATTGCCCTACCAGGTCAAATTTAGCCTTGCATTCTGTCTCTGAGAGTGGTCAGCACCAAATGGTTTAGAGGAAGGTACAAGAAATCCCATAGTGGACAATTATGGCATGCCCTACCATTGGTGACATTTCTTCCTGACCTCTGTGAAAGTCGTTAGCTCATGCCTTGAAGCATGTGTGTCATCCCTGCTTTTATCCTGTATAGTATAGCTTCTCATTATCCACACAAATATTTGGAATCTGCATGCAAGCCTGCACAGTGGAAAATACAATTCCAAAAGAAAACCTTGAAAGGACTTCATTTCTTATGCTCAATTATATCGTCTTACTCTGCACAGCAGTTCCTTCATGTCATGTAAGATAAGTGTGACAGGATCGGGCCAGATGGCTATAGGAGAGTAACAGAAGGCAGATATATTAGCCCCAGGCTAAGTAGGTCCGCTTTCCCTGGGTAAAGTAACAGGGAAGGTTCCAGAACAATCAGGAACCTTCTGGAGACAATTAAGACAGGCTGATTAGAACACCTGAAGCCAATCAAGAAGCTGCTAGAATCAATTAAGGCAGGCTAATCAGGGCACCTGGGTTTAAAAAGGAGCTCACTTCAGTTTGTGGTGTGCGTGTGAGGAGCTGGGAGCAAGAGGCACTAGGAGCTGAGAGTGAGAACACAGACTGTTGGAGGACTGAGGTGTACAAACATTATCAGACACCAGGAGGAAGGTCCTATGGTGAGGATAAAGAAGGTGTTGGGAGGAGGCCATGGGGAAGTAGCCCAGGGAGTTGTAGCTGTCACACAGCTATTCCAGGAGGCACTCTAGACAGCTGCATTCCACAGGGCCCTGGGCTGGAACCCGGAGTAAGGTATTAAGCTCTTTAAAGAAAAGTTCTCTCAAGTGTCTTAAATTGGTGAGAGAATCTGAAACATGAATAAGAATTTGGAGGACTTGATCTTTAGAAAAGTTTTCAGTATAGGCTGGAACTGGAAACTTTGGGGAGATGAATAAATGAAATGTGAGCAAAGCAAATCATGATACAATATATATGGCTGCAAGCAGTGCCAGGCTAGATTGAGTCAGTGAGAGTACAGCAACTATAAGAGCAAGTGAAACTGCAACCCGACAGTTGAAAGATGACTTACAGAAAGCTCTTATTCCAATGAATCCTTGGAGGGTATTTTTCATGTGATGGAACATTTCCCAGAATTGACTTTTAATTTTGCCAGTTAATTTCTCTGTTCTTGGCAGCCCAGATCAGTTGTCACTAAGTATTTTAGAAAGACTTAATAAGGAATGGGGATGAACCACAAAGCTAAAATGTGGGGGAGGAGAGGAAAGGGAAATTGAACCCATTATGGTGATAGGAATGAGATGCATAATGCAAATCTAGTTCTGGGCAGGTTCAGGGATGCTGGATTCAGACCCATCCGTCACTAGACGTAACTGAATTAAAAGCTGTCAAGTGGAAATGTGTAGTTCATATTTAATAAGCCAATGTCCTCAAATTGATAATCAGAAGAGAACCAGCTGCTTCTACTTTGATGCCTGCTTCTTGATTAACGCTGTTGGATGGTATGGTTTCACCAGTTCTGACACTAACAAAGTTAGTTTTAATCTCAAACCTTCTAAAATATACAAGATAGAGTAATGAAAAAGCATCTTATAGTTGGCTGCATTTGTTCAAAAACTGACGTACTTGTCTTTGGAACCAAAGGCACATCATGAGAATAAGCACAGCCCAGTAAAACATTCACCATTTCAATAAAAACTATGATTTGAGTCCAAAATGCCCCAGATGACTTGCTTTTGCATGATGTAGTCAAAAATAAATGTGGTTGGATCATGTTATTCAAGACCCAGCATAGAACAAAGAGCAGACCTTTTTAATCAATGGGCTTTCTGTGAAAACAGAACTGCACCAGGATGTAAACTATTGGCCTCTCAATTCCACTTGCGTATTGAGTACAAAGCTCGCTTGTTCCCTGTTATTTGAGTATGGTTATCTGTAGCTGATTTGGAAGACACTCGGGGTAGGATCCATGATGGGACATAGGTGTTGTAGTGCTGAGAGTCACAGCCCCTAACTTTAAATGGGAATGAATGTGGAAGAGGAGGAGGAGGTTATGCCCACCCTATAACCCAGTGGTTCGAGTACTAGAGAATAATTCCCTCTGGCCAAATGACTATTTAGGTATTTATCCAAAGTCATTGGGCCAGGGAGTGAGCAAGCGAGGGAATGACTCTGTAGCCTGGTGGTTAGGACCCCCTGCTCCAATCACTATTTAATCCAAAGTGGAACAGCTTCAACAGGAGAGACTAAGGCAGTCGACTTCAGACTCTCCCAGAACTCACTGGTTTGAGCATGCTCCTGAGAGGTGAGAGACCCGCTGTGCTCCAATCCCTTTTCCCCCTCTGGCAGAGGTGGGGGATTGAACTGGGTCTTCCACATTCCAGGCCAGTACTCTATCCAGTGGGCTAAAAGTTATAAGGTGCCTCTTCCTCCCGCTCCGTTTTGAATGGGACCTGATCTGGTAGGCATGCTCAGAGGCTGCCTACAGGATTAGGCCCTGCACCTCACTTAGGTGGCCAAATGTGCCCTTCTTCCCCTGGAGCATAGTTGGGAGATAGGCATCTGGGCATTTAGAGTGGGGCAGCAGTGCACATGGTCCAAAACATAGGTATCTACGGAACTTTGGCAGTGGAAAGTTAGGCACCAAATGAGTTTAGGCACTTACAGGGATAGGCGGCAGCCAAGTGGGAGGGCCACGTCACCTCTACAGTGGGAATAGGCTGAAGAGTCTTGTGAGGAAGCTGAGGTTGGCCCTCACCACAAGAGGGCTCTCCAGAATGATGTCATGTAGCAATTTCCCATAGTTTTTTTAAAAATTGAGTCTGAGTAGCATTTTGAAATACAATATGAAAAGAACTTAAAGAAATCAACAAGCATACTTAACAGCACAGGCGTTGTGTTCCCTGAGCAAGCTGCCCACTCACCACAAAGCACTGAAACTCTCCTTATCTCTTGTTCTTTGATCTTGCAGTGAGTGCTTACCACAAATCCTCTGTGTTCAGGAGTCTGCAAGAGGGGCAAAGTGAATCTATAATGTGACAGTGTTGGGCCAGATAGCTACAGGAGAGTGATAGAAGGCAGAAATATTAGCCCCAGGTTAAGTAGGTCCCTTTTCCCTGGGTAAAGTAACAGGGAAGGTTCCAGAACAATCAGGAACCTTCTGGAGACAATTAAGATAGACAGGCTAATTAGAACATCTGAAGCCAATCAAGAAGCTGTTAGAATCAATTAAGGCAAGCTAATCAGGGCACCTGGGTTTAAAAAGGAGCTCACTTCAGTTTGTGGTGCACGTGTGAGGAGCTGGGAGCAAGAGACACTAGGAGTTGAGAGTGAGAACGTGGACTGTTGGAGGACTGAGGAGTACAAGCATTATCAGACAATAGGAGGAAGGTCCTATGGTGAGGATAAAGAAGGTGTTGGGAGGAGGCCATGGGGAAGTAGCCCAGGGAGTTGTAGCAGTCGCACAGCTGTTCCAGGAGGCATTCTAAACAGCTGCATTCCACAGGGCCCTGGGCTGGAACCCGGAGTAGAGGGTGGGCCCGGGTTCCCCTCAAACCTCCCAACTCCTGGTCAGACACAGGAGGAGTTGACCTGGACTGTGGATTCACGAAAACTGCCAAACTGAGGGCTGCTGTGAAGCTCCAAGGCGAGCAAATCCGCCAATAAGTGCAATACCCACCAAAGTAGAGGAGGAACTTTGTCACAATAAATTATCACTCAATTTTAGTATCACAAAGAGAAGAAGAACAATTCTTTCACAATGCAGTCCACACATATGAATTAAGACAAATCTTGTGTTTTGCTACTTAGAAATAAAAGGATTTTATGGTTTTGCACCAGCTGTTTGACCCCCAGAGTTCATAACAGTATTTGTTACGCAGAAGATTTCCAGACTATAGATGGTTTTCAGATATGAAGGGCTAAATCCAGCCATGTGCAATGCTGGTGCACTGCCGGGGAAGGGAGAATGGCTGCTGTTCAGCATTAAGCACTAACTAGTGGCACGGCAAGGTTGTGGTATGGGCTGCTCAGAGGCCCACCAAAGTGCACTCCTCACCATGGTACCCCATTATGAGGGATCCTGGTGTGTGTGCGTGTGTGTGTGTATGGGTAGGATTCCTGTTGCCAGGGCCGGCCCACAACATTTTGGCATCTGAGGCGGGGAGCTCAAATGCCCTCATGCCCTCTCGCTTGGGCCAAAACTTTGAAAGGTCTCAATTCTGCCTTCTTCCTGTTCTGCTCCTCTCACGGTACTGCTCTGCTGCCTACCCCAGTGAAGGAGAACTAACAACTTAAAATGCCTTGTTCAAAAATTTTAAGTAACACTTAACTTTCAAATGCCTGAAAAGCAAATGTAATTTTTCTTGTCTGCATAGTAAACACAGGTATTTTTATCTGTTTGAATAATCAAAGTGGTGCTTTCCGTGCCTTCTTGGTTGCAAAGATTTGAACTGCTTCCTGCTGAAGGTCCACAGTCTGGGCCAGTTCATGCTCTGTTGAGATGGTTGCAAGGCCGACCAGCCTCTCCCGTGTCATTGTGGAGCGTAGATGTGTTTTTATTTACTTCAGCTTAGAGAAGCTGCGTTCTCCACTGGCAACTGTTACAGGAAGTGTTAGAAGTATGCGCAGAGCAACAAAAGCATTTGGAAAGAGGGTGGTCATCTTATTTGTACACATATATTCCAGAACAGCCTTTGGAATTGATCCTGCTGAAATGTATCTTGAAAAGGCTTTCAGTTCATCACCTAAATCACTTGCATCAATACCGCACATGTCAACAGTGTCTCTAGTGCCCTGTATTGCTGTTGTAGGTCTTCTTCAGGTATAGTGAAGAGTTTTGGAATATCATACAATATCCCAAATACACTGCTGTGTTCCTTGAGCTGCATGAAATGTTCTTCAGCTGACTATATTGCACAATCTAGCACCTGGTTAAAGAATTCAACTTTGAATTGTTGTTTAGGGTCTCTTATGGGATTATCCTGTGCCTCGTAATCAAAATGTCTTCATCTTCTGTGACTCTTGTGTTCTTGAATGGGTGGGAAAATAGCTTCAGTGTGAAGTTCCTCTGCCAACTTTTGTGCACTCTTCAGAACGTTTTGAAATCCCTCATCTGACCGGTAAGACTGTACATATGACTTTGCTTTGTCCAGTTGTTCCATTGCTCCCGATATATCAAGGTCAACACCTTGGAGTCTCTTGCTTAAAACATTTATTTCAAACAGTATGTCATGCGACAACACTAAGCCACAGAAGAAACTTGAAGTTATGTATGTTTCTGCTGATTCCATTTCCCGCTGCCACTATTCTCCCACGAACAGTTCCTGTCATAGCATTATCCTCCATAATGGAAACTATGGCATCATCTATCTTCCCAATCTGGTGTTTGATAGGCTTTATCGCCTCCACTCAACTTTCTCATCATGTGGCACTCAGTGGTTTCAGTGTCAGAGAGGATGTTCCCAGATGTTGCTTCAAAATTTGCCATCGATGAGTTGATGCAGAGAAAAATACATAGATGCTTTGAATTACATTAAAAATTTCAGCAGCCTTACTAGAAGCTGATGCTGCATCACTGACCACCAAGTTCAATGAATGAGAACTGCATGGGACAAAAAAAGCTCGAGGGTTTAACTCTCGGATCCGTGTCTGCACTCCTCTGTTCTTTCCTCTCATGTTGGCACCATTATCGTAGCCCTGACCTCTCATGTCAGCTATCGCAATTCCCATACCTTCCAGCTTTTTAAGAAGCATATTTGTCATACCAGCTCCTGTAGTATCATCAATGTCAATAAATTCTAGAAAATGCCCTCTGACAGTCACCATTGCAGGGACATTTTCACTAGGTTAAGTTGTTATTACAAAAAGCACCATTAAGGTCATTTCTTCCATATGGCTGATGTTAACTCTGCAGTCCAGAATAACAGAATAATATCTTGCTGACTTCAGATCTACCACAATCTTCTGTTTGACTTTTGTTGCCAGTAACTGTATGATCTCATTTTGAATTGTTTTTCCAAGGTAGTGGTGTGTGTACATTTCTTGGGTGGTGACTCTTCTTAGATGCTCCTGGAGTACAGCATCAAACTCAGCCATCAGCTCCACAATTTTAAGGAAGTTCCCATTGTTTGGCACATACGCCGATCTGAAGTGCCACACAGTGCTAGGTTTTGGGTAGCAAGCATTCTCACAATGGCAATGAGCCTTTTCAGAACATTTTTCCAGTGAAGAGACTCTGATGCAATCTTCTCTTGATGCTGACCATCTATGGTGGCTTTTAACCTTAGTCTCACCTCAAGCTCTTTCCACCTATGGAATGCTCTCTGGTGATTTGCTGCCTTCTCATGGCATGCCAGATTTCTAGCCAGAATTTTCTAGTCCTTTGTTCCTGTAGAACCCAATGTGGCTGGAACATTAGACTGGAAGAGTTTGCAACAAAACCAGTATGCAGCATTCTGGGTTTTTGAGTATATAAGCCATGGCCTCTCCACTTTGTCACCATTGGGAATTTCACGCCAGTAATGTGTGGGATGGAAACTTCTGTTTTCATTGTCTTTGGGGAACATGGAGTTTTTCACTTGCTGTGGTCCATGCAGTACAAGGAAGTCCCTCAGGCTATTGCTCAAGTGGGTCCACAGTCCTGGATAATCTAGACTTAAGGAACTAAACTCAGCACCAGCTGTTTCTTGCACCTCCACCACACTCTTCTCTGATCTACACTTTTCTTCAGGAATGTGCATGGTTACATCCATTTGAGATGGAGATATGGATGCTGCAGTAGCTGGTCACCCGCATTCTGACTAACTGGAAGATCAGGCATCTCCTCACCACTCACATCCTCACTGGGGCCGGAAGGCTCACCGTGAACATTTGTGCCTATGTATCTCAGGAGAGCTCCTTCCTGCTTAGATAGAAAAGCTTCCTTTGCTTTCTTCCTTTTTCTGAATGCTGCCCCAGAGGGGCGTTTTCTTCTTTCACTCATGACTGCTGTTCTGTGCCAGCTATAGTGGCTCTCAACACTCAGTTGAAGGGGACAAATAAGCAGGCTGGTAGCAGGGCCTAAGTAAGGGAAGATATCAGCGTCTTAAAGGCCTAACTGGCTCCTACTACTTCAGTTGACTGCCTGTTCTCCTCAAGTGGGTTCAGGGAAGCAGCAGGAAACAGGAAGCTCCCTGAGAAGCTGGTGTTACTCACTCCAGGCTCCTGGGGGTGCTAGAGAGGTACATAAGAGGCTCCTCCTCCTCTCTCTCCCTGCAGCTCCTGCTGCTTTCTGTTATTCCCTCTCACCTTTTCTCCTGCCTGCCTGTTATATCTCTTGTGCCCTCCTTCCTCCAGCACAGCACTCCACCATCTCTGTGTTTCTCCAGTAGAGAGAATACATATGCACCAGCAGCAGACACAATTTTCTACACTCTGGGTCCTAGTGGCGCCCCCCCCCCCCCCCACAGTCTGGCACCTGAGGTGGCCTCCTCAGTTCGCCTCATGGTAAGGCCATGTTGCCTGCCTGTTGTCTAGGATACCTCACCTGGGTGCAATTAAGGCTGTTGCTTTGGCACTGAAACTTTTAAATACGCTGTGGACTAGTCTAGATACCCCTCTCTCTCCCATATGTTTACTGTGACTGCTGCGATCAGACCAGGAAGCAGGGCAGTCTTGGTGCATGGTCTTCTACTGTGGAATTCTCTTCCTGCCTTGGTTTGCCAGAGGCTGAATCTGCTGACCTTCAAGTCATGCTGCAAGGTCCATTTTCCCCCTGGCTGGGCATGCCTGTAGAGGGAGAAGGTAATGGGACAGTTGAGGGTTGTGTAGGGATTTGGAGAGTTTGTCATTGTTTGTAAGGACTGTATCTGAATGATTGTTTTCATTCTGTAACTACTACACATGCACCCAGAGCGTGGGACTAGCACATTTTAGACACCAGAAGAATAAAGAGAGAGCAAGCAAGCCAGCATCCATTGTTGGCAGCAGCTATCTGATGATCTGGCAATAGCTGCATGTAGTACAATGGTTTCCCTTCAGAACACTGTAGTCTGGTGGTTAAAGCACTGATGTGGGACTCGAGACATAGGGTCTATTCCTAATTCTGCTGCTGGGTGACCTTAGGCAAATCATTTCTCTGTTCTGTGCCTCTGTTTCCCCACCTGTAAAATGGGGAGAATGATAGTGACTGCCTTTGTAAAGCACTTGAGATCTACTGATGAAAAATGCTATACAAGAGCTAGGTATTATTGTATATTAATCAGTTGTCTCATTTGATTGGGTTTCATTTTATGCTTATTTGCAGAGCCAAAAGGAACAGCATGGAGGAGAAACTGAGGCCATTGGAAGAGGGAAGGGAATTGACTGCGCGGCTCTCACTTGCATGGTGCAGCTGGCACAGATCATTGTTGGAGGGGGCCTAGGGTTCTTGGTCAGTGCTGCGGGCAGTGTAATAGTGGTTGTGATTTGTGCATCTGCTGTGGCATTAACAGGCTGTTGCTTTGTTGCTTTTTTTGTTCGGTTTGTCGAATAGAACAGTGGACAGATGAAGGAAGAAATTCCCATGGGAACATTGTCATTCTTGATCTGTATCCATTGGGTGCAATTTCTACACTGATATTTTATAGCACCCTCTTCTTTCATTGGCTGGAGTGGTTAAAATTCCAGGGCATTATTTCTCCCCAGAGTGGAAATATGTGGTAACATTGGTGGCCTCGCTTCTCAAGCTGTAAGATCTCTCCATGGCTTTCCTTCCTCTTCCCCAATTTTGTGTTAACATATAAGCCACTTTCATACATGGCAGTGTAATGCTCCTCATCATTAGTGGTAATGCTCATCGTTAGCCAAGCTGGAGAAGAGAAGAGCTGAAATGTGTGGCTAAAAGAATGTATCCAGTAAGGATGAAAACTGGGATTACTGATCCCAAACTCCAAGGATGGGGGTTCTTATTAAGATGGGGGTTCTTAACCTGGGATCATGGACCCAAGGAGGTGTCAAGGAGTCACACCCAGTGCTTAATTTGTGCCAGGGCTGAGCCCCGGCACCTCTAGGCTTGGCAGTTCATAGCCCCAGCACCTCTAGGCTTGCCACATCAGTTATTAAAATTAAAAAAGTTGCTTAAGCTCCGGCATCTAATTGCTTGAGCCTCAGGACCTTCATTACAGATTAAGCACTGGTCACAACCACTGTGTCCTTCCAATATTGCCAAATTGGACAGGGGCTCTGGCTAGATGAGGAGCAGGAGTTGTATGGAAAAGTGGATCCTGGTGTGGAAAAGGTTGAGAAGTCCTGCTTTAAGGTATATCCCACTACTGGACAGCTTTATGTGGAATGTTGTGCTTATATAAATGTGAAGCAAAAACACAGAACAAGATTATCAAATAGGGGTGCCTAGAGATGGGCTCCTAAATCCATATTGAGGCACCTAAATAGGGAGTCAGTGGGAAACTGCTGGGAGTTGAGCACCTTTGAAAATCTAGCCACTTGTTTAAATGTCTAAACAAGATTTTAAAAAACCTTGGCCTAAAATTTGTGAGCCACCTCAAATGTTCAAGCTGAGTGGTATGGTACTTACCTTAACTGAATAAATTCAGACCTGTTTACCCTACTCTTTTGCACATGAGAGTCTAACTTGATCAAATTCTTGTTTTGCTTCCTTCACAGCATTCGACAGAATATTATTGTAACTTAATTCAGTTCCAGAAAGCATTACCGTAAATTGTTCCATATCCACACCTCAAACCAATATATTAAATCCTGTAGGCAAACCAGTCTACTTGTATTTGAGTACGGAGCTTGCATCTTTATTTTCATTAAAACACCAGAATTTGTTACAGGGAACTTCTCCTGAATCATTCCATCCAGATTCAAGTCAGTTTCAAATTGGACCACAAAGGGTTAAGATTTAAGATATCTGAATGAGCTATAGAGATCTGATTCTGTATTCCTTACTAACTGCAGTCAATGGACGTTTGGGGTACTTAAGAAATACTGGACCAGACCTGTTATTAAGATATATTCCTGGCTAAAATGTATCCAAAAGGAGCATTGAGCTGCTTGCTTCCAAAGTTAGGCATTTGTTTTTAAAGCAAAGTGTCTTTATTTGTGGTGTGCATCTTCTGTTCTGGTGCTGTTCCTATCCATGTCCCATGTTAAGTGCTAAGCCACATGAATCCCTCTGTTAATGCAATATTATTACACAATCCCACAGCAAGGGATCGTTGCCAGGTATTTTTTCTAAAAAGTACGGTACTGTTCTGACCAACACCATTTAGTCAAATGTGTTATTGACTTCATCACACAGTGAAGTACCAGCAAACAGCATGAGGTGACAACCCTGTGCGTGTTGCTCAGGTTTTGATGTGAGTGCTAGGGTGCTTTTGTATTGACATGCCACCTTGATGCATTCTTTTATGTTTTTCGACTCTGCCAAGCGTTTCCCATAATGTTATAAATCTCTCTTTCACTCTCCCTGTCATTGTGACGGGGTGTCCACCCCACACAAGGCCAAGCAGCTTGTTGGGCTGCACCTCGGAGACAGTCAAGGCCTGAAAAGCTAACTGATGATGGATCCCAGCTGGGCAGAAGAGGGCTGCAAGGAAAGTAGCATGCAGTCTCTCCCTGGGAAAAGGGAGGTGTGTCTGGAGCTACAGTGTCTGGCAAGAAGCCAAAGAAAGGAGTAATCTAGTTACTCCCTGGGAGGAGGGAGTTTGGGCTGGCAGACCCAGAGGAGCGGGCTAGAAGATAGAGAAGGGAAGAAGGAATGAATCTAGGGAAATAGCAAGAGGGTTTGGGAGCAAGCAGCCTGGAGTTACTTGACAGAGGCTCCCTGAACTGGAACCTGGAGTAGGGGATGAGCCTGGGTTCCCTGCCAGCCACAGAGAAAGTAGTGTAGGACCTGGCCTTGGAGCAGAAGACTGTCTAGAATGGCTCAGTGGGACTTTGATACCCCAGAAAGGGAAGACTATACAGGGAGCTGGCCAGAGGGCTGAGACATGAAGAGGGAGAGCTGCGAGTCTGGAGATCAAGGGGTGGGGATGCAGTGTGAACAATTGTTGGAAGGAGGGCATCTGACCTGAGTGGAGCTAATCCCCTGACCTAGCCACAGGGAAGCACCCAACAGTAAGCCCCTGGAGGTCAATTATCAAACGTGTTTCCTTGCTGACATTTGAGATTTCAGTGAAGACTCATACTGGCGAATTCCAGTCTCCATCCTTGGGCATCTGCATGGTGTACCTCCCCCCCGAACATTGTTCTCATCCCCCCTGACAGTACAGCTCAGGACAGACTCCCCCATTGCATTGCTGCCTGTTAATCTCTCTCCCTTATTACCTCTGCTGTTTGATTATGAAGAGAGAGCACTAAATACCAGTGGAATCAGGCTCGGGGGCTCAAAGGGTGGCTTGTCAGCTCTGCAGCGTGCTCTCCCCTCCGACCTGATCTTGTGGAAGCCCATTCACCAATACTGTGTTGCATTTGAGCTCACATAGTCAGGGATTGGACAGAAACTAAAACACATCCCCTGCTTCTTTAAGACTCCAGAATAATATTCCTGCTGAAGCATCTCCTACAGAAAAAGGCATCCTCACAAAAATACAAATATTCTGATTAGAAAAATGGAAATATTCCAGGTGTGTGCATCTTATGGAAAAAAAACTTTTAAATGGCAGCAAAACCAATCTTAAATATTACAGGTCCTAAGCAGAAAACAAAGGTTTGCTTCAGCGCTTTGAAAATGTCACAGATATAAAACATGTTCACTGTAGAACCATTCATTCCAAGGGTTCCACCAATTCTGTCCTTTTAATTTCATTTCAAAGCATGGACCAAATTATAAATAGGATCAGTTATTGCATTTAATAGCAGACTGATGGGTGCTTTTAACTGAATAACATGGGCTATGAAGTCAGGAAGACATTGAGCTTGGCACTGGTCATCCAGTTTTACCCTTGATATAAATAGGATCCAATATATACAGATCTGATGTGGAGTATAACCAAATAGAGTGAGAGTGTGTTTGTGTGTGTGTGTAGGCATGTGTGTAGGCGTGTGTAGGCAGGCACCCTGTCCAGGTGTTTGTCTAACCCAGTTGTTCTCAACCCATGATCTGTGGGCTACTTGTCGCCCAATCATCACACAACTGCGGCCCATGTGACATCCTCAGGGCCATACAGGTAGAATATGTATTTACACCTGAGGGAATTCTGTGCCACTGTGCATGTGCAGAATTCATGACCAGTGCAGAATTTTTTTTCCACAGAAAATACATTTTACCTGAGAAATGCTGCAGTTCTACCTTCACCCACCAGAGGCCTTTGTGGCACCAGAACAGCTAGCAGCTGCCTGAATTCATCAGAGCACCCTGCCCATTGAGCCAGGTTAGAACAGACAGAGTGGGGCACACGAGGCTGCTGGGGGTCACAGACTGGGGTTCAGAGTGGCTAGTTGGGGGGATAGACTAGGGCTTGGGCTCAGGAGCTAGTGGACTGACAGAATTGAGCCAGGGGCTGAATGGGAGGGGTGCTGCAGGGCCACATCGGGCATGGGGGAGGGAGCTGTAGGGACACATGGGGAAGAGGGACAGATGTGTCCAACTGAATGGGAGAGGTTCGGGATCAGCAAGTGTCTGCATGGGGGAGGCTCCACAATTCCCTAACAATCCCCCCCCCCTCAAAAATATCTGTTCTATACTACTCCCACACACCCTCTAGGTTTACTTCCAGGCTCCTTTCCTCTCCCTCAGCTCCTCTGTTACTCCAACTCCCCCAAGCCTTTGCACTGCTTCTGAGGGGTGCAAGAAATACATTCCTGTATTGCAAAAAGAACAGGAGTACTTGTGGCACCTTAGAAACTAACAAATTTATTAGAGCATAAGCTTTCATGGGCTGCAGTTCACTTCATCGGATGAATAGAATGGAACATATAGTAAGAAGATATATATATATATATATGCATACAGATAAGTTGGAAGTTGCCATACAAACTGAGAGAGGCTAATTAGTTAAGATGAGCTATTATCAGCAGGAGAAAAAAAACGTTTGTAGTGATAATCAAGATGGCCCATTTAGACAGTTGACAAGAAGGTGTGAGGATACTTAACTTTAGGGAAATAGATTCAATATGTATAATGACCCAGCCACTCCCAGTCTCTATTCAAACCCAAGTTAATGGTATCTACTTTGCATATTAATTCAAGCTCAGCAGTTTCTCGTTGGAGTCTGTTTTTGAAGCTTTTCTGTTGCAAAATTGACAGCCTTAAATCTTTTACTGAGTGGCCAGAGAGGTTGAAGTGTTCTCCTACTGGTTTTTGAATGTTATGATTCCTGTTGTCGGATTTGTGTCCATTTATTCTTTTGCATAGATATTGTCCGGGTTGGCCAATGTACATGGCAGAGGGGCATTGCTGGCACATGATGGCATATATCACATTGGTAGATGTGCAGGTGAATGAGTCCCTGATGGTGTGGCTGATGTGGTTAGGTCCTATGATGGTGTCCCTTGAATAGACATGTGGACAGAGTTTGCAACAGGGTTTGCTGCAAGGATAGGTTCCTGGGTTAGTGTTCTTGTTGTGTGGTGTGTAGTTGCGGGTGAGTATTTGCTTCAGGTTGGGGGGCTGTCTGTAAGTGAGGATTGGCCTATCTCCCAAGGTCTGTACTGTTACAGACATATTTGCTGACAGGTATTTTGAAATAAATTACCAAAATAATTGAAGCTGGCATAATTGTATTTTGACAAATAAAATATGCAGAATTTTAAAATATTCTGGGCAGAATTGTTGTTTTTTTGCTGCAGAATTTTTATTTTTTTGCACAGAATTCCCCCCAGGAATAATATATTGTGTGGATGCATATGTGGCCCACAATGGTAAATAAGCTGAAAAGCACTGGTCTAACCTGTTACTATAAACCTCCAATGATGGGAATTCCATGATCTCTGTTGGCAACCTGTTTCAGTACTTAACTATTCTTAGAAAGTTTTTCCTCACATCTAACCTAAATATCCTGTGCTGCAGATTAAGCCCATTACTTCTTGTCCAACCTTCAGTGGACATGGAAAACAATTGATCAGCATCCTCTTTATAGCAGCTCTGAACATACAGTGTTTGAAGACTGTTATCAGGTCCTTCCCCCATCCCTCAGTCTTCTTTTCTCAACATGGGCTAAACATGTCCAGTCCTTTTCAAATTTGTCTTCGCAGCCATGTTATCTAAGCCTTTTATCATTTTTGTTGCTCTCCTCTGGACTCTCCAATTTGTTCACATCTTTCCTGAAGTGTGGCATCCAAAACTGGACACACTGCTACAGCTGAGGTCTCACCAGGGCCAACCAGAGTGGGACAATTACCTTCCAGGTCTTAGATACTACACTCCTGTTACTACATCCTGGAATGGTATTTGCCTTTTTTGCAACAGTAAAATATTGACTCATATTCAATTTGTGATCCACTATAACCTCCAGATCCTCTTCAGTAGTATTATCATCTAAACCAGTTATTCCCCATGTTGTATTTGTACACCTGATTTTTTTCTTCCCAAATTAAATACTTTATTGAATTTCATTGTCGATGTCAGACCAGTTCTTCATATAGCACTTTTTATCCTTAGACCTCAAAGCACTTTACCAAGGTCAGTATCATTATCCCCATTTTTCAGATGGAGAAACTGAGGCGTAGAAAGGGGAAGGGAGTTACCCAAGGTCCCCCTGCAGACCAGTGGCAGAGCTAGGAATAGAACCCAGGTCTCCTGAGTCCTAGTGCCCAGCTTGATCCACTAGAATACAGTGCATTCTGTGATGAGCAACTACCCCAGCCTCAACGGGAATAGTGATGGTCTAAATGAATCAGTGCACAAAACAAGGGTTAGCCTTGTTAATTTTCTAGGCTGACCCTTCATCTCCTTTTTCTTTCCCTCAGGAAATACTATTTTATTTCCTGTTTCACAGACTAGCATGGGACTTAAATCAAAAAATGCAATAAGGATATTTGTTTGCTTGCTTAGAAGTGCTTTACAGAATTAGTAATGTCATGCTCATCATCCCAATTTACATCCTATTTTTCATAATCCCATTTGGTTCCCTTGAAAACAAGCAACTCAAGCAGCTTGTGTGAAATGCTTTCTCCTTGATTAGATGTGCAGCTCAGGAAGCAAACAGAAAGTCTTGACTTTGGCAATGCTTGCAGAAAAATCACACTATCTCCCCAGCATTGATCCCTTCAGTCTTGTCGAAAGATGTTGGGGGAACAGTGGTTGTCAAGAGGAGACCTAGTGAGGGTATGCTTGGTGTTCCCTAACTATTGTAGGTGGCTAGCTCAGTGGAGGAAAAGGATGATGGCATTTGCTGTAAAACTACTTTGAGTGGCCTTTCTCAGTTTAAAGCTATCAAATACCACACACTTCCCCCCCCTAAGTTTCTGGAAATTTTCATTTCTCAGTACCTAACTGGTGCTTCTATGTGTACCCATGGAGCAAAAATTTTGAAACAGTCCTCCCAGCCTAAACTATTAAACTTTTCTTAACTCTGCGGCTCACTACAATGTAACCAGTATAGTACATAATTTTTTAGTTATTTTTATATGGATCTCCCTAATTTTTTCTTTAGGAGAATTAAATCCTCCCCCATATATTAACATCTCCCTTGTGTAGTAACTATATTGGTTCTACGCCCTTGTAGGGGCATTAAAACAAGTTAACATCTATGAAGAAAGGCACAGGTCTGCTCCCTGTGTGTCTTCAGAGTAATCAATGCTGCCTGTAGTGGGAAAAATAAATGCTTACGGCTTTCCACTTTTGTTAGCCTGGCAGAACTGACACAGATAGATCTGGTTTGTCACATTCAAGACAGGAGATCTTGTCTAAAAATTACCTTTTTGTGGGCACAATTATTTGTGAGCACAAGACTGTGCCTCTATAATGGGAGGCTGGGCTGTAGCTCTCTTAAAAATCAGGCGAATTCCTCCCACCCCAAAGCCTGAATGCTTGGTTGGTCTCCAGTGTCCAATGAAACAATACTTCTTAAGAATGTTGTGAATAGCTTCCCTTATCAGCTTCTAGCTTGATAAGTGTCCCACTCCCTTTTGTCCAATTCTGAAGGTTCACTATAAATATACATCATCCGAGTCAAGAAAACCATGTGCCCCTTTCTGGTTTTAGAGTTCTTTGGCTAGCATCTCATGGTATAAAGCTGCAAATATGCTCAGAAAAATCTCTTGTTCATATGTCTGAGACTTAAAAACCCAGTCACAAAGAGGAATTTTTGAGTTATCAGACACCAGAGATTTTAAAATAGTGCCTTTCCACTGGAAAGTAATAAACTAACCTTCCCGGCTGGCAAGCTGTCTTTCCCTATTTAGTGCCTCTGTCCTCTCTTTCACCTTCTATCCCCTAGCTAGCTTAAGATATTTTCCTGATATTTTGCCCAGGTAGCAGCTACGTATCACATTGGTCCTGAGTCTGCAATTGTTACTCCAGCAAAAGAAGTAGCTGGCTGAAGTTAGCATCGAGTACACAATAAGCTAAACGTACTTCTAGCAACTGAATGTTACTGGTAAAGAAAAGGAGTACTTGTGGCACCTTAGAGACTAACCAGTTTATTTGAGCATGAGCTTTCGTGAGCTACAGCAGCTGTAGCTCACGAAAGCTCATGCTCAAATAAACTGGTTAGTCTCTAAGGTGCCACAAGTACTCCTTTTCTTTTTACGAATACAGACTAACACGGCTGTTACTCTGAAACTGGTAAAGAAGTAAGGCAGCAAGCTGCATGCAGGGAACCCCCTAAACCTGTTCAAAGCCTCACTGAAGTCAATGCATTTCATGTGGGTGCAGGGATCTGCATTGACTTCGGCGGGGTTGTACATGAGCACAGGGACCTCACTGCAGAGTCAGGGCCTAAGTTTTGAATTTCAGAAAAACATTCAGGGTATTGCCAACCTCAAGCATTCAAAAATCTTGAATCAGGTCTCAAAAAATCATGAGATTTTTCTTAGAAATCATGTGAATTTTTTTTAAAAAAAATATATTGTGGGTTCTTTTCATTTTCTGCTTTCTCAGCCTTTAGGGTGCTCTTGAGTTATATTTTCATAATATTCTCCACAACCATCAGGGCTAATGTTGTGTGCGCATGTGTCTGAGATTCTCTTAACTCTAGGAGCTGGAGTTTTAAGAGAAACACCGAATAATGGGAGACTTGCCATAAAATCGCAAGAGTTGGCAACAATATGTTTAGAAAAGACATAATTGTCTCTGTAGTGGGGCGAGCACCCTGCTCCTGGGAGAAAGGGGTTAAAACCAGCTCTGGGAAAGGGCTGCCCCGAGGAGCCAATCGGGGAAGGCAGGTAGCAGCCAGTCTGGGCCCAGCAGGGCTCCTATAAAGAGGGCTGTGAGTTAGGAGGAAAGCAGTCTTACTCCAGCCTTGGGGTGGGAAGGACTGGGCAGCCTGGGAGCACAGGGTACCTTCAACAGAGCAGTGCCGGGGAAGGCTGAGCTGGGGAGCTCAGGCCTGGTGACCTCCCAGGTTGAGGCCTGACAGGAAGGCCTAAGGAGGTACTGGGGTTGAAGGGAAAGTCCAACCTTCTAGCCAATGATGAGTGGCCATTGCAGACTGCAGTTTGCCCCTGCATCTGGGCTAGATGAAGACTGGCAGTGGGTCACTAAAGTGAGGTGGGCTCAGGGGAGTGGGGTTCCCTGGCTGAGGGGCAGCACCCCAAGGTAAGGGGCACTGTGGTCTGGGAGGGATGTGGGGCCTATACATGATGGAGATAAAGGGACTGCAGAGGGGAGGCAACAGAGGGCGAGACACCGGCCTGTAGAGGGTGCTCCAGGGCTGAGAGAGCTAATTCCCGGATGCCTAGCAGGAGGTGCCGCACCGGTGAGTCAGTGATCTGCTACAGTCCCCAGGAGAAAGCACTTACACCTTTCATAGTAGAACCACACTACATATCTGTAAAATGGGTTAGACCTTTCCCTTTATGATTCCATATCACCTGTGCTCAAATTCCAAGACTTGTTTTTCATAATGACAGCTCTGAAACCTAGGATCCAAGAGTCTAACTAGGTTCTTTTCTTATACGTAATCACCTGCCATATAGGGGCAACAGGGAAAATTAGGGCCTTACTTTGAGTTGTGGAATCCCTATTGCCTTCAGATTAGGAACTCACTGACAGCTGTACAACCCACATCTCCATCACTGAGTTTGCACTGGTGTCACTGATTGGCACTTACTAAACAATTTTCTTGATGATGCAGAAGGAGAAATATAATCCCCGACTCCCTCTTAGCCTTGTCAGATCTGTGGGCCCTTATGTGTGATTCCAGCTATGAGGCTGCTTCCATATCCAGTCTGAGAAATGTGTGCATATATGTACATGTTTATGAATTTAAGAATCCATTTATTTTCTTGCTTTGAATGTTCTAAGGAACATATCTTCTTGCAGTTGAGACATTGGACAGTGGTTAGAGAAAAGCAACAAGATATTTAATGCATTTTTACCGGTGCCGAGTCAAGGGAACTATTTAATCCACCATCCAGTCTTTTCTTGTAGAACTCTGACACCTTGTGTGATGTAGAGAACTCTGACAGTGGAGTTTTCATTATAACCAGATTGTCAATAATCCCCTTGATCTGGATCAGTAACAAAATCTCTCTTTAAGATGGAGGGAAATATCTCTTAGTAAAAGCTTTAAATCTAAGGTCCCAATCCAGCAAATGGTTCCTTGTGGATCAACTCTGCACCCATTTGAATTCAGTGGAGCCCCAGTGGCTGTAGGAGTGTCTGCACAGGGAATTACTTGGAGGATCAAGGCCTAAAGGAGACAATAATGATGTAAGGAGTGGGGACAAGGGAACAACTAGATTTTTTTCCTGATGGAGAGAGTGCCAACACACACTTGTGTCTTTAATATCCTGGGACTGACATGGCTACGACGACAGTGCATACAACGCATACTAGGAGAAAGTTAGGTAATGTCACTACCAGAGAAATACTTCAAAGGGAAGGTAGGAAATAAAATCTGAGGTCCTGGTTGCTCTAAACTTTTGGCTAGTTATGTGCAGCCAGACTATTCACGTGTTTAAAGATACAGATATGTGCCTAGTGAGATTTCCAAAAGCACCTAGCCTAGCATTAAAATCAATGGGAGTTATACACCTAGGCATAAGAACGGCCATACTAGGTCAGACCAATGGTCCATCTAGCTCAGTATCCTGTCTTCTGATAGTGGCCAATGCTTCAGAGAGAATAAACAGAGCAGGCAATCATTAAGTGATCCATCCCTGTCCTCCACTCCCAGCTTCTGGCAAACAGAGGCTAGGGACACTCAGAGCTTGAGGTTGCATTCCTGACCATCTTGGCTAACAGTCATTGATAGACCTATCCTCCAGCAATGTACTTAATGCTTTTCTGAATCCTGTTATAGTTTTGGGCTTCACATTACCTGCCAATGAGTTCCACAGGTTGCCTGTCTGCTGTGTGAAGAAGTACTTCCTTTTGCTTGTTTTAAATCTGCTGCCTGTTAATTTCATTGCATGACCCCTGGTTCTTGTATTATGTGAAGGAGTAAATAACACCTCTTTATTCACACCAGTCAAGATTTTATTGATCTCTTTCATATCTCCTCCTAGTCATCTCTTTTCCAAGCTGAAAAGTCCCAGTCTTTTTAACCTTTTCTCACACAGAAGTTGTTCCAGATCTCTAATCATTTTTGTTGTCCTCTGTACCTTCTCCAATTTTAACATACCTTTTTTGAGATGGAGTGACCAGAACGGCACACAATATTCCAGGTGTGGATGTACCATAGACTTGTATAGAGGGACTATGATATTTCTTACTATCTATCCCTTTCCTAATGGTTCCTAACATTCTGTTAGCTTTTTGACTGCTGCTGCACATAGAGCTATATGAACATTTTACTTTGATTCATAAGAGGATTTTTGTTATAAATCCAAACATGGGCATTTGGAGGAAACCAGTCAGCTCTGCATTCATGCAATTGTTTGAAGAATGTTGCTCAAACAACCTAAGAAACAGCCCATAGATGCTGTGCTGAAGATGTTTTTTCCCCTGTGTCGTGGAAGTTACAGATGGAAAGACCCTCCTGAATCCAGTCCCTTTCACTACATATGCAGGATGATTCCCTACACGTTCTAAAGTTTTGCCCTGCCTACAGTCCTAGTGATTGTACTCTTGGCACTTTCCTTGGGCAACAGTGTAATCTAGCTCACTGCTCTGAACAAAAACCAGATTGTTCTGAGCAGCTTTTACCCCATACTTGCTGTTTTATTCACTTACCATAGCTGAGGTCCCCTCTCAGTCATCTCCAGGGTCTTTGAATCTTTCCTCCAAATAATTTTTGTTGCTTTCTGAACACTGCCCTATGTCTCTATCGCCCTGCTCAGGATTATAAGGATACAAGAAGTCTCAGCTGTCTTGAGACAGAATAATGGTGCTTTGGTTCAAATGCCTGACCCAGTTACAGCCTGTGCACAGGAGCAAGTCTTAATTCTATCCTGGACTTCATAGGCATGTACAGCATAGAATCGTAGATTAGGGTTGGAAGAGAGCATGGGGCCAAATCCTGAAGGACTCTGTACCTCTCTAAGGACAGAGTAAAATTCCCATTGAAGTCAATGCAAGGTTTTCTGGAAAAAACTGAAGGCCTCATGCTCTAATCTGTGTCCATAATGGAGGAAAATTGCCCCCACCCCCATTGCCATTTTATGTAATACGCTCGCTCCCCTCCCCCTTTCCACCCACTTCAGTGTTACAGGAGTGAATTTCACAGAGGGAATGTTTGCTGTAGGCTAAGCCCAAAGGTGAACCACAAACACTTGGGTCCTGGACTAAACTGCTGTGCAGTGTCTGGGGCATCCAATTTACAATTGTGTTAATTAGCTCAAGTTAATAACTAATAACAGCTTGAGTTACAACAGGAGCAAAACCTCTAGACCAGAAGAATCCATAGAGAGAAGGAAATTTTACCACTCTCATTTGCTCCTTCCCACCCCCACAGTACTCCTCTGTGCGCTCCCCTTGCACTTCCAGCTTCATGAGTTGTAGAGGTCAGACCAGGGGCAGAAGGGGGCTCCTCCAGATTCTGTCCTCCAAACCCACAGCAGAAAGAAATGCAAAGTAATACCGCCTGACCTTGTGCTTTAGTCTCTCCCCTTTTCCCCGTGGAACTATTTTTCCTCTAGGTTCCAAAGGCTGCTGTGTAGGGGGAGCACCTGGAAGCATAGATCCTACAGGAGCTGGTGTGGGGCCAAGCATAGAATGGAGGCAACAACATCTGCATCCTGTCTTCTGTGAATCTCCTGAGATCAATGTGGATCTCATGGTCATGCTAAAGGAGTGGACCCCTCCATCCAGCAGAGGAATAAACCTGTCCCCCCAGATGAACGGATGAGTAGGAAACTCCACAAGCTGAAACTCCTGGAACTGGTCTTGTCTCTGTCATCCCCACCCATCATTCTCACATGGGTTAGCATGTATGAATTGTGACCAGAGGCATGTAATGATCTCTTGTGGCACATCTTATATACAGAGCCCAATGGAGGGAAGCATCTTTGGACATCTAAAATCCACAGCAGCAGATATGAACAAAAATGGACACATGGAAACACTGCCAAGTACCTCTATATTCATATTTGTCTGTATCTGGGGAAAAAACAGATGTCTCATTTTATGATAACCCTCTTTCCATTCCACTAGTGTCTCTGGAGGATATTAAACAGAAAATACTAGAAGCAAACATTTTGAAATCAGCAGGTCCAGATAACTTGCATCCGAAAGTTTTAAAAGTGCTGCCTGAGGTGCTTGCTGCACTGTTAATGTTGATTTTCAAGAAGACTTGGAGCCCTGGGGAAATTCTAGAAGACTACAGGAAAGGTAATGTGCCCATTTTTAAAAAGGTAAATGGGATAACCGAGATAATTATAAGCCTGTCAGCTTGATATTGATCCTGGGCAAGATAATGGGGCAGCTGGCAGGGGACTTGATTAACACCAAATTAAAGGAGGGTAAAGTAATTAATGCAAATCAACAGGGGTTTATGAAAATAGATCTTGTCAAACTAAGTTGATATCTTTTCTTAGCCCTATGCTAGTTAACATTTGTGTCAATTACCAGGAAGAAAACATAAAATTGTCACCGATAAAGTTTGCAGATGACAGAAAATGTGGGGGAGTGGTCGGTAATGAAGAGGACAGGTCACTGATACAGAGTGATCAGGATTGCTTGGTAAATTGGGTGCAAGCAATGTGGTTTAATATGGTTAAGTGTAAATGTATACATCTAGGAACAAAGAATGTAGGCCATACTTACAGGACTGGGGACTCTATCCTGGCAAGCAGTGACTCTGAAAAAGATTTTGGGGTCAGGGTGGATAATCAGCTGACCACGACTTCCCAATGTGACGCTGTGGACAAAAAAGTTAATGCAATCCTGGGATGAATAAACAGGGGAAGCTTGAGCAGGAGTAGAGAGGCTCTTTTACCTTTGTATTTGGCACTGTTGTGACCACAGCTGGAATATTGTATACGGTTCTGGTACCCACAATTCAAGAAATAGATTGATAAATGGGAGAGGATTCAGAAAAGCGGCACAAGAATGATTAAAGGATTAGAAAACATGCCTTATAGCTGTGGTTCTCAACCAGGGGTATGTGAGTACACAGAGGTCTTCCAGGGGGTATATCAATTCATCTAGATATTTGCTAGTTTTCTAATAGACTACATAAAAAGCACTAGTGAAGTCAGTACAAGCTAAAATTTCATACAGACAATGACTTGTTTATACTGCTCTGTGTACTATACACTGGTTTCAGAGTAGCAGCTGTGTTAGTCTGTATTCACAAAAAGAAAAGGAATGCATCCGATGAAGTGAGCTGTAGCTCACGAAAGCTTATGCTCAGATAAATTGGTTAGTCTCTAAGGTGCCACAAGTACTCCTTTTCTTTATACTATACACTGAAATGTAAGTACAATATTTATATTCCAATTGATGTATTTTCTAATTGTATGGTAAAAATGAGAAAGTAAACAATTATTCAGTAATAGTGTGCTGTGACACTTTTATGTCTGATTTTGTAAGCAAGTAGATTTTAAGTGAAGTGAAACTTGGGATACGCATGACAAATCAGACTCCTGAAAGGAATACAGTAGTTTGGAAAGGTTGAGAACCACTGCCTTACAGTAACAGACTCAAGCAGTTCAGTCTACTTGGCAAAGAGAAGAGAAAGGGGTGGCTTGGTTGACTGCATCCTCTAAGTACCTACCTGGGGAACAATGATTGGATAATGGGCTCTTGAATCTAGCAGAGAAAGTTGTAACACAATCTGAGGGCTGGAAATTTTGAAGCTAGACAAATTCAGACTGGAAATATGGTGTACATTTTTAACAGTGCGGTTAATTAACCATTGGAACAATTTATCAGGGTTCATGGCTGATTCATCATCAGTGACAATCTTTAAATCAAGATTGGATGTTTCTCTAACAGATGTGTTCTAGGAATGATTTTGGGGAAGTTCTATGCTCTACAGGAGGTCAGACCAGATGGTCACAATGGTGCCTTCTGGTCTTGGGCTCTGAATATTCAGCCCCTTTAAAATTGGCAGTGCAGTGGTTTCATTCTTTCTAAGCAATGGTCAGTTACAGATACAGTACCCCATTAACCACAAATGATCTACAACAGTGGCTGATGGTTGGACATAACATTTCACCGCTAGTGCAAAGTTTCTAGTTACAGGTAATAAAATAGAAAAAGCCGCTTCCCCTATTCAGCAGCCCCCAGTTCCCAAACATCAGTTACTCCTGTTCTTGTTTATCAATGAGAATCATTTTGCTTTGGCAACAGGCTAAGAGAAGATGAAGTGCTGCAGTGAACGCCCCACAAACAGACTTCTCTCTGGAACTGTGCTAGAGCCAGAGCTACAGTTGCATTTACAGTGAGTTGTGCTTGGTACCTCAGTTCAGTGCTGGGAGAGGGCAAACAAAGCCAGGTCCCCCCAACCTGGGCTCTGTGGTGGCAGGTGGAAAGTCCTGGCTTGCTTCCCACACACCTCAGCCACCTCCTCTGCACCTGGGAGATTGCAATGAGGAGGCAAGGGACACCCCGACGGTGCCTGGACACGGCACCGCTCCAGCTGCAGTCTCACCACCCGGCGCTCCCGCAACCTCCTCATACGAAGTCCGCAAGCGCCCTCCACTTCCCAGGCGTCCTTGTCCCCCATTTAGCCCACCCGGCCCCTCCATGCACAGTAGCCTGGCCACATGGAGCCTCAGTCTCCATGGACACCCCCAAGGCTGGGCCTCTTGGCAAAGCTGAGGGGAGAGCTGCAATTTCATCCCCCATGGACCCTCCCTTCCCCCCCACTTCTCCTAAGGCCAGAACACACAGCCACTCCTCCACCGCTGGGACGGTCCCCAGAGCCCATCCCCCTCAAATACCCGCTCCACCGCTCCCAGGGCTGGGACACTCCCTGGAGCCCATCCCCCCCGTGGGCATTGCCCCCAGCCTCCCATTCCGTCGCTCCCAGGCGCCCCTGCGGCTCAGCAGCGCTGCTCGGCGGAGCTGCTGGGCAGCGGGTCCCAGCGGGCGCTGCACACCACCACGCCAGGCGGGTAGTAGAGGAGCTCGGGCTGGGCGGCGGCGGGGGGCAGCGGGCTGGCGGGCACCAGGGCGCGCAGCGCCTGCTCCTCGGGCTCGGGCTTGGTGGTGGCGGTGAAGGGGCGCGTGGCGGTGAGCGAGGGCGAGGCCAGGCGCCGCAGCAGGCGGCGCAGGGCGGCGCGGAACTCGCGGCGCAGCAGGCAGTAGAGCAGCGGGTTGAGGCAGCTGTTGCAGTGCGCCAGGCACACGCTGACGGGGAAGAGGTAGGCCTGCGAGAGGAAGTACTGCGGGCTGAAGGGCACCACGTTGAGCTTGACCAGGATGCCCCAGGCGGTGAGCGCCTGGTTGGGCAGCCAGCAGAGGAAGAAGGAGAGCACCACCACCGTCACCGAGCGGGTCACCTGGGCCCGCCGCCTGGGCCCGCCGCAGGCCCGGCCCACGTGGCGCTCGCCCAGGAAGCGCAGCAGCAGCAGGTAGCAGAGGCTGATGACCGCCAGCGGCACCAGGAAGCCCAGCAGCACTTTCTGGGCCTGGTAGAGGCCCAGCCAGAACTGGGCGCTGTTGCCCCGGCCCTCGGGGAACCGGACCAGGCAGAGCTCCTCGCCGAAGACGGTGGCGGTGGTGGAGAAGACGGCGTGGGGCAGGGAGGCCAGCATGGCCGCGCCCCAGATGAGGAGGCACAGCCACCTGGCCGAGCGGCACCCCGGGCCGCCCCGCCGGCGGCTCAGCGCCGAGGCCACGGAGTGGTAGCGGGCCACGCTCATGGCGGTGAGGAAGAAGACGCTGGCGTACATGTTCATGGCCGTCACGTAGGAGACGATCTTGCACATGGCCTTGCCGAAGAGCCAGGTGAAGTCCAGGGCGTTCTCCACCGCCCAGAAGGGCAGCGTCAGCACGAACTGGAAGTCGGTGAGCGCCAGGCTGGTGACGAAGAGGTCGATGGAGGATTTCTTCCAGCCCTGCTTGCTCTTCATCAGGTAGAGCACCAGCAGGTTGCCCACCAGCCCCAGGGCGCACACCACCGAGTAGACGCTGGAGATGAGGATGCGCAGGACGGCGGAGCCGTCCCCCTGCAGCCCCTCGGCTCGCTCCAGGTTGATGCTCCTGAAGAGCTCCTGCAGGGACTCGTTGGTCCCGTTGCCGAACTGCCCGGCCAGGGACGCTCCCTCCCCGGCTTCCTTCAGGCTGACGGCGAGCGGGCAGTAATTGGGCTCGCAGGGGGCGGCCATCCCATGGCAAGGGGAGGCTGGAGGGAGCCGGTCTCTCTCCTCCCACCCAGGGGCTGCGATCAGGAGCTACGCTCCGGTGGCGGGCACGGGGTCCCCCTCGCCCGCAAAGCACATGCTCAGCGCCTAGTCCAGCCCGCGACGCGGCAGCTCAGGCAGCGACGAAGCCCAGCGCGGCGGCTGCCGCTCCAGGTGCCCAGCGCAGGCGGCACCCGCAGGGAGGCGCTGGCAGGCGGGGCGCCCCTTCCCGTGCCCGCGCCCGCCGTGGGGCACATCAGGCTGAGCAGAACAAGCCCAGACCCGCCGGGAGCGGGCGGCGCTGCCCCGGCCGGCAGGGAGACTCCAGCACCGCGGGGCTGGGGTGGGACAAGAGGCCGCCTCTCGCTGGTGCAGTGAAGGTCCCCGTCCTGGAGGCGCCCACCTGTGCTCCGCTGCTGCTGCCTCTCTAGGAGCCTCTCTCCTCCCCGCGGCTCCCAGCCCTCACTGTCTCCTCCCGTCGGCTCGCCCGGGTTATATTCCCCTTGTGCCCCCGCTTGAGCGGGCTGAGGTGCGTGCGCAGCGGCCGGAGCTCTCCGAGGTCCTTACAGGGGCCAACCCTGGCGGTGGCCAGTGCCCGCTCTCCCAACCTGCCTCCCAGCCAGCTCGCGTCCTCCGCTGCCGAGTTCTGCGGGGCACCCGAAGGCGTGAGCAGCTCACACTCCCCCGCAGCACGCGGTTCTCCCTCGCAGCGCGCTCTCAGCTCCCCTTCCTGGAGAATCTCCGCCCGGACTGTCTTTTCCCCAGCGCTGGAATGTCATATGTTGGGATTAGCTGCATTTAAATAGTATCTGAGATTCAGAAGAGGAAGATCGTGTGAAGTGCAGCCCCTCCCCACTTTAAAAAGCCCTCCACTTCTATCCCCCACACGTTAAAACGCACCGATCTTTTCTATTTATCCTAAAGTAGAAAATGTAATGGGAAGTGGAAACCATCCCACACTTCCTTTCTCGACACAGATTTTAAATGTATAGTGAAATGTATCTTGGTTTAATGAAACTGGTAAGAAGCCCCTCCTGTGTGCATCAAAACTTTTTTTAAAATCTGTAGTACAGTTGCACATTTGCATTTAGTTTAAACAAGCACAGAGCTTGTTTATCATTCAACTTGTCTGTGCCAAAAACTGATGTACATCTCTATTATTTGTTCTCTTGTGTAACTAATTCTGTTCATAATGAGGTACAATATTTATTTCCAGTGTTATTTTGTTTGCATATCTTACACCCACCTTAGACATTTCAATCTACCAGAGTCCTTAAATTCTCATGGGTTTAGACAATGCAATTTAATGAAAAGCTTTGCAAATGTTTTGGATTATTAACAAACCAACCTATCATTATCCAATGTTTCCATAATGCTTGGATTCCTTGGAGGGATGTGGTATTACATTTTGCTTAGCTACAGAATGAATCTAAAATTATTTGATCTTTCTTCCCCTCTTCCTTTTTTTTGTGAGCAAGCAATGCAACTCGAAAACGTCTCAGAATTATTTTTCTATAATGAAAGGTAAATATGTTAAAACCACAGATTAATATTAAATGACTACAAATCTTTGTCTCCTTAAAAATAAAGGTTGACTGTAGTGGTGATCCTTATCTCTTAATTTGAAATGAGTTATATGAAAACAGTAAAGATGAACATTAGATACTAGGTCCTTGTAAAGTGGAAAGAATGCAGTAGAGGATTGCTAAGGGAAATTGGACAGGGTAGGTGGTCCTGGCTTTGGGTCCTATTCTCCCACTGAAGTCCATCGGACATTTGCCGTTGCCGTCAAAAAGCGCAGACCCTTTGATAGAAAATCCTTATGAATATTTTAACATTCGCCACTAGAGGGCTCTGGGGTTTCAGGGGAAAATAATGCATAACAAAATAAGGGTGTAGAGAAAAACAGCAGCCACAGACAAATCTTCTTACAGACACCAAGAGTTGACAAGAAGTTTACCTTTGACCAGAGCCCTTGAACTGAATAAAACTCTCATGTCCATATTTCATTATTGTAGTCCCTGGGAGGTTGGGGAAAAGTTTAAGAGGAAGTAGCATCTGGTGTCACGCTTGAGCAACCTTCCCTTTTTATGTCAGATTTTCTCCCTACAAGACACAAATCAAACCATATCTCCGTCCCTCACTGCTAGCACTGCAGTCTCCCCCCAGTATTGGAAACCCAGCTCTGTTCTTTCTGTTTCATATGTCATCAGGAACAATAAAAGATTCTGGAAAATAACTAAGCTGGCCATTTTGTTTGTGAATTGATATTGCACATGAGGCAGAATAAAATACAGCATTTTCTGCTGCAAGGGTTCATTGTCTCTGTTGTTCTTAAGGTAGTAAAATATTTTTGTCAACAAACTAGGCAAAAGATACGTTGAAAGTGTGTGTGTGGGGGCGGGGGGGGGGGGGGTTAGGAACCAGGTCTGAAAATGTTCAGTTATTTTTCTGACCACAATCCATTCTAAATCAAACATCTGAAGAGCACAAGAGCAACTTAAACAAGTCAAGTATTATCGCCATTGTCTGTAAACTGATGTGATCTGATTTACTTTTCTACACAGACATTTCTGTACCTTCTTACACTCTGCCCCTTAGCCATGGAATGTCTTTTCCTAACTGAAGCTTACTTAAGACCCACTTCTGCACTGATTTCTGTAAAAAATAAAAAATAAGCCAATTAATAAAGGGTCAAGAGGCATATAAGAATAACTGTCAGTGCTTTTAGAATCTTATTTTAAAAGTTTACAAGTGGGCATATGTGTATAAAACAGTATATATTGTGTCTCTGGCCACCCTTGGTGTACTGCCTGTCTTCTTAGGCCCTGACCCTGAAAGTGATAGCATGCAGGCAGACTGCAGCACCCACATAGATTCAGTGGGGCTCTCTGTAGGTGCAATAGTCTGCCTGTACACTCTGAGTTGAAGAATAGGGACCTTAGCATACAAATTCTTGAGGGAGAGTGGCTGTGTCTTCATCTATGTACAGTGCCTAATATAATGTGGTTCCAATCGGTATTGGTGTGTCTGGGCACTACTATAATGCAAATACTCTATAATAAGATGCATTGGTATATGTTTCCCATCATTTAGGAACATCGGATTTCCACTAACAGATTATGCAAATGATGCATCTAATTTTCTCTCCATCTGGCGTGATTGTCAAGACTGAGACATGGACAGTCAGACCTAGTGGTCAGAGCAGGAGTTGGGCTAAGTCAGGTACTAGGAGGTCAGAGTCCAAGATAGGTCAGAAGGCACAATCAGGAGGCAGGTGGGGTCAGGTTACTGGTAGGTCAGAGTACAAGATAGACCAGAGGGCAAACTGAGAGTCAAGGGTCAGGAGGCAGGCAGTGTCAGATTACCAGGAGATTGGGGTTGGGCACCAGGTTACAGACAGTAATCAAATAGCGAAGTTGAGGACAAACCAGGGTTGGAAGCTGGCGTCTACGGTCTGTCGCAAGCAGAGTCTGGAGCAGAGATGGGCAGATAGTCTGTGTTGTGGCTCAGACAGCTCCTCTTCACGGCTTCCTGATTTAAGTACTGGTACCAGCCAAGCAGTGGGCTATGAGGGGCTGCCACTCAGGTCCTGCAGGGTGGTACTTCCTGCCAAGCCCAACCTCACAGGGTCCTCCTGCGGGAGCCTAGCCAAACCCTCCTGTGGTGATGCAGAGGTGTCAGAACCCCCATGCTCCCAGGTTCCAGCGCTGCAGGTTCTAACATAGACAAAATCTCTCTGTAATGTACTTGGTCAATTATTCAGTGCTGTATATTGGGGAAAATTCTTTCCTGACATCCGTGGTACTATTTTGACATTGTCAAGCATGACGTTTTATTATCTTGCTTTAGCATTGGCCAAACGTTATTTCCTACAAAATTATCCAGCACCCTTTAAACTCAGTTACCGTGTTTGATCCTTTGACCTTCTAGAGTAGAGAATTCCACAGTCTGAGGACATGCCCCGTAAAGAAGTGTTTCCTTTTATTTTATTTTACATCGCTTCACCCTCTCCCATGGTCAGTGGAATGGGGCTACATCCAGGTAATATTCTTCATTATTAAAAACTTAATTTGCATCTTTTAGTCAGAAGAATCCCAAAGTACTTCACCGACTAGGCACCAACAAATGAAGCCATTTCTGGGGTAAAAGCCAGTAGATGTTTAACAGTGTTTCAAAGTATCATAGGACAGGAAAAGAAGAAGGCTACCTTCTATAGTGGAAACTGAAGAAGAACATTATATAGGGAAGGTGGAAATGCCTAGGTCTGAATATGGCCAGCGCAAGTCTGATCTTGTGAAAAGTCAAGGTTTCCTTTCTGGCAGTGCAAATCCTTTAGTCCTGTATGCAGGGCATTGTTTCAGAGTGTATTCATAATGCTAGCCAGTCAAATAAGGCATATGGGAGTTGCGCCAACTGAATATGAGCGAAAGCATCTCTTGGCAGCGCTGCCATTTCTGCGTGTAAGGATGGCTGGTTACACAGACTTTATGTTTGTCCTCTGTACAGGTTTCACCCCGACAGACTTCCTGTAGCCTCAGGTACTTCTGTCTTCTTCTTTCATCTCTTTTTGACCTTGGAGAAGCATTTTTAGAGCTAGCGAAAGGAATATGCTAGAGTTGGAAGAATAATTAAAAAAATGAATAATTTATTTGAAAGTAGTGAATGAATTATTTGTGAATACATTAATCAGCCCATTTCTATACCTGGGGGAAATTTTGTTAAAAAATCATCACATTTAATTTAAAAAAATGGCAAAATTCATCAGATAAATTATTTCCTGATTATTATTCTACCCTGTCCAGAAGACACTACTCTTCATTTACTCTTCACATGCAGTAATGCAATTCAAAACCTTTCAGAACATGTAACTTTTTTTTTTGTAGTGCTTCTTTTTCATCAGCATAGCCGTGTAGTTTGTAGTAACTTGTGCATAACCAGTCCAGTCTATTTTGTACTTGTCAGGCTGAGTGAAGATCAGACATATGTAAACTTCTCTTTTCAATAATTAAAGGTGCCACTGCCCCCAATCCTGCAAACAAGCTTAATTTGATACATGTAAGTAGTCCCATAAATGTTCCGGTGCATAACAATTTGCAGAATCCAGGGTCTGAAACAGTCCAAGCCCACTGACATGCAGGGAACGTTGCAAAGCGTATCTATGTACAAAGGCTTTTGGAAAGGGAGGCTAGTTTGAGGGTGCAGAATTTTGTAGCGGTCTTTCAGCTAGTGCGGCAAGGTAAGCAGCTGGTTTTATTATTTAGCTCCCAAACCTAAGTCCAAGGTACCTAGAGTTTTAAGGACTGTGCTTTTTGGTACATAATTTTATAAAGCTAAAGTAATAAAATAATCTCTGGACTACCCCATTCAGTTACATCCTCAGTGGATGTCAATCAGCATAGTTCCACTGAAGCCAATGGTGCTTACACTGATTTACACGAGCTGACGAATTTGGCTCATTCACATCAATGGAGTTACACCAGAGATGATTTTTATCCATTTTATGCTTTAAAATTGGCTTTCAAATATGCTTTAAATATGTTTGTTTACAATAGTCATTTTCATACTATTTATCCTGAAGGATTCCTACTATTTTCCACTTCCTTTTGGACCTCCTCCAAGGACTAGGCATTTATTATTATAATTGCTTATAATTACTTGTCATTATATTTAAATACAAAAAATTAACAGGCTAGGCCACCCAGAGACTGCTTATTGTGACATTTTTATAGCTGTGAAGGATTGCTTTCCTCCTCCCATTATAGAAAAAAAAAAGTAATAACATTAAAGGTCTTGAATGGACTTAATTAAAAAGAGTAATTACTATAGGTTGCGCAGATGGGATCTGAATAATTCAAGGTTTTATTTTCTCCATAGAATTCTGCTCTATGAATAACTCCTTTAATGGCAATTTCCCTAGCATTTATTTATTTATTTTATTTAAAAGAAAGGGACCTTTTTTATTTATATGGCTCTCTACTTTCCCATCTCTTATTTCTTGGACTCATCTGATCTGTCTCTGGCTTCTTTGAGAAGCTTTGATCTCTCTGTCTTGACTGTACTAAGGCAATAATTGTTAACAGCTGAAGTTTTACCACTCATCTGTATGTTAAAACTCCACTTTTCCCCCTCCCCCTGTTGAGGGCCAGAAGTTTTAGTGGGACTTGGTGCAATAAGTTCTTGGCACAAGGATGAATTTCACCCCCAAAAGCCCCGTTTTTGGGTATAGAAAGGAAATGTACATAAGGTGTTCAATACAAAACCTCTCTCCAAGATGAGATGGCAATCAAGATATCCCAGGAAATGGATTCTTGGTGCACTTTAGAGGACACTGGCAGTAAAACTTGGCAGAAAGTTTTATTTGAATATTTAATTGTTAAATTAATTTACTTTGGTTACACTCACACCCCTTTTGTCTCTGCTTTATAGGAACATTCATGTAAACAAGTTTTAATGGCATAAATCTTCCTGGGTAGCTAATGTCACAGCTAATGTCACAGGTAATATGAATTGGAAACACAAGTTAAATTTGCAAGTATGAATAATATTGTCAGCTGGGGTTTCATATTCATCCAAGCAGAGAACAAAAATAACACCATGTGACTTAACTTAGTTGTAACCATTTACAACTAACCAACAATGCTTGAACAGTGATGGAGGATTAGCTGATCACTGAGTTACAGAATCTCACTGAATACTTTCTTCTCCCCCATTTATTTGAATGTGCTCACAAATATTTCATGAGCATAACATGAGGCTAACTTTTTTGCACATTAATTATTAATTGTGCAAATTTGTAAATTGTTTACTCAGCCCTGAGAGTATTTAGAATCATCACAGGTGAGCTACCAATGTCCTTTCCAATGTCCTTCACGAACAGTACTGAAACAGAAGATAGAAAGGAAAGAGATCTACCAGCATCCATCCCCTGCAGTTGCCAGATGTTGGTTGTGTTGAATAAGCAGTAGTGTCCCCAACTAAGAATAAGGAAACAAGATTAAAAAATAACACACCCAAAATTTCTCTCTAAATGGATCTCAAAGAAGAATAGATGCATTTGGTTATCCAGACAATCTGTTATATAGCCCTTGTGAATGGAAAGGAGCCTTCTACCTCTGTCCACCTCTTTAGTACAATTAGGGCCAGGGCCAGCATTGGAGTAAATGGGAATCTTTCCACTGATTCAATGGACACTAATTCTGACCTTCACTTTGTAGTAGCTCCTCCCTATTGAACAACAGAAGTGACACTGGTTCTTTGTCCAGTCTAATTTTAAATGTCTCTGTGATGCATGGCTAGAAAGGGTTAAACATCCTGCAAAATATATAACCCACAGAAGACATGTGGGGAGATAATGTTTGTGTTTTTGTGTATTTAAATATGTATGAGTAGGGTCTGACAATGTAATCGACAGTCCCTGTCTATACTGTGTTCTGATAATTCAGAGATCAAAAGAAGATCCTAGCATTTAAATGAATTGTGAACATGGGATATCTCGGTATTCATCTCTCTTTGAAATGTACTGTGAACGGTGGAGGAAAAAAGCATATCTAAATACCAGTGATGGACCTCCTTCAAAGTCATCCTAATTATGTTTTGTTCCACAAGGAAATCCCAACTTGTCAAAGAGGACATGAAATTGTATAAAAGATCCTTGGGTCCTGATTTTGTCATCTCAGATCTGCTTAAGATTCATCAGGGGAAGTCTGAGTCTCAAGACTGAGATTCCAGTTATGCTGGTATGCCCTGAATATGATATTTGGACATTGGACTAATACCTATGAACTAAATTCTAAAGGAATTCTTTGCAACTACAAAGCTCACCATCTCTTCTATGAATCTGAACCTCAATGGATTGAACTCATGTACTATATGTACATTGGTCTTTGACCCATACTCTCTCTTTTGTTTTTTAATAAATTTTAGTTTAGTTAATAACAATTGGCTGTAGTGTGTATTTGGGTAAGATCTGAAACATTCATTAATCTGGGAGGTAATGTGTCCAGTCCTTTGGGATTGGTAGAACCTTTTCTTTTATATGATGAAATAAGATTTACAGACATTTTCATCATCTTTGATGTGGGTACCTGGATGAGGGCCTGAGGCTGGATCACTTTAAGGGAACTGTATTGTTTGGACTTCTGAGTAACCAGTAAGGTATTAAAGAAGCTGTTTTGTGCTGGGCTGGTGAATCTAAGTATTGGAATATCCACCAGCTTTATGGGGATTGTCTGCCCCATTCTTTGCAGTTCACCCAAATTGAGTGACCACAGCTGATGCCCCACTAGGACCCCAGTCATAGTCTCCAAGGATGAAGCTTCAACCACTTCCCTTTGCTGACTATCCCAGCCCTATAGATTTTACTACCAAGAAGTTTGAACTGACATTCAACCTACATTTCCCTTGCTTGCTTTCACCCTGTTTCTTCTGAGAACAATTCTTCTCCCTTCAGTTTTACACCTTCCAAATCTGTAGATGGTTACCAGATTCAACCCTCCCACACCTTTAATTATCACCTCGCCATGCTATCCATATTTAGCTGTGTGATAAATGAAGGGGAGGGGGAGGTAGTTCCCTTTTATGGACACCCAGCCAGCCAGTAGCTATAAAATCCCTGTTAGTAGCTGTTCTCTACTTGGTTTACCTGTAAAGGGTTAAAAAAAAAAGCCCATAGGTAAAAGAAAGGAAGTGGGCACCTGACCAAAAGAGCCAATCGGAGGACTAGAACTTTTTAAAATTGGGAAAAAACGTTTCCTTTGTCTGTCTGTCTGTTGTTCTCCAGAGAGAGGGGACAGAGCAGAGACAGGGCTAGGGCTATGCTGTAAGAGCTTTGAGCCAGGTATGGAAAACCACCAGATCATACCTACAACTACTCATTTAAACCGCAGACATGTAAGTAGATCAGGAAATGTCTAGGAAGACGCAATTAGGGTTATTTCTTTTATTTCTTATTGGCTTGTGAATGCCTCTGTGCGAACCCCAGGTGCTTTTGTTTTGCTTGTAACCTTTAAGCTGGACCTCAAGAAACCATTCTTGACGCTTAATTATTATATTTGCTCTTTTTAAATCTAGCAATAGCCTAAGTTCCAGATGTATTTTCTTTTTTTGTTTGTTTTTAATAAAATTTACCTTTTTAAAGAACAGGATTGGGTTTTTTGTGTCCAAAGAGGTTTGTGCATATGTTGTTTAATTAGCTGGTGGCAACAGCTAATTTCCTTTGTTTTCTTCTGGGGGTTGTGTGATGAAAGGGCTTGAGGGTACCCCACAGGGAGGAATTCCCAAGTGCGCCTTCCTGGGTAAAAAGGGGTTTTTGCATTTGGGTGATGGCAGCATCTACCCATCTAAGGTCAGAGAAAAGCTTAACCTTGGGAGTTTAATACCAGCCTGGAGTGGCCAGATTAATTTTTAGAATCCTTGCGGGCCCCCACCTTCTGCACTCAAAGTGCCAGAGTGGGGAATCAGCCCTGACAAGCTGTTTTAATCTTTTCTCATAAACAGTCCAGTCCACTCACTCCCTGGATCACTTTCATTGCTCTTTTCTGACCTCCCTTCCATATATCTCTGTTTGTTTAATTCTGAGTTTACCAGAACTGCAGTAACTTTGTAGTAACCATACAATGTATCTTATGGATCCCTCTACATTTTCTCTACCTTACAATTTCTGTTGGATTATAAAATTTGAAGGACTTTTTTTCTAGTATGAAAGGGTTTTCCTGCATTAACAAAGACCCCAGGCTCTTAGGTTTGGCTCTTCCAGAACAAGGGATCAGGCATTAACTCCTAATCACTGGAATTTGCAAATTTTGTTATGTGTGACCTGACATTGTACAAATTAGACTTTTTTTTTTTACAGCCTTACAAATGACCTCTTCGAAAGTGTTTCTTTGGTGTCTCAAATCACTGCACTTTCCAGATTCACAACGATAGCTCTTGTCTTGGCTCAGAAAGCACCACATTGTCCTCTTCTCTTTGTTTGGGTTGTATTTCTCAGTCCATTTCCCCCCACCACTGAATCTCCTATAACTTCCACCTGCCAGTTTCTTCTATATCTAGTCTCAGCACCTGATGCTCCTTCTTGACTCCCGATTGCTCTTCCTTCTTGTCTCCCTGAAGGTCCTTACTCTTGATTCAGGTTCACTGCCCCTTGATCATCATCCGGGATGATACACGGTATAGGCTTGTAAGCCTTGTGGCCTGAAGCCTAGGAGAGAAGGGAGATAGCTGAGTGAGCTCTCTGCTGGCATCTACTGGAGAGCAAGGGGAATTGCCTGAGTGAGGCAGTACCTCATTTAAATGCCTGCTGTGCTCTCAATGGTACCTCATTTACATATCAAATGCGTCCTGTACTGTCAGCTGGTGGAGAGCAAGGGGAGTCAAATCAGCGAGGCAATATCTCATTTACATATTAGCTGTGGATAGGTTGCAGACATTGGGGTGGAATTCAGCTAATTTTTGTACTTGGGGCTGATATTTTAGAGATAACTGTGTTAGAAATCAGCTGGGCAAAGCCTGGACAATGACTGGTTTCGGGGGTCACCCTGATCATGTTTGCTGAGATTGGGTAAGAGGCCCTGGACAGAATAAAGGCTTCAAAAAAAAGAGAGATTGAATGTTCCCGGTTTCTTGCTTAGAACACCTTTCTGGTTGATAGAAGACTGGTGGGTTCCTTGTGCCACTAGTCTCCTTACACCTAAAAACAGCTGAGCTGAGAACTAGTTACCTTATTTAAACAGAGATCAGTAGTGATTCCAGTCATCTGGTAGTGGAAAGTAGACAAAAGAGCCTAGTAGCAGTTCCAGTCACCTGGCCAGCAGAGTAGCTTAAAGGCTTCAGCTGGATAGCAGCAGACTGAGAGCAGTTGTGTGGACTGTGCTCAGCAGAGGAGTTTGAACATCAGCGTACATTGGTTTAAAGACTCTGGTGAGGTCTCTCTGTCCTAGCTGCTTAAATCATTCTATTAGGACAAGTGGTAGAGCTGCAGAGTTGCCTTAGAATCATAGAATATCAGGGTTGGAAGGGACCTCAGGAAGTCATCTAGTCCAACCCCCAAGAAGCAGAGACCCTGATTTTTTTGAGACTCCTGGAGCCACAAACTGTGAGTGGGAGTCTTGGAGGCAGAAAATTTGCTTTAGCCACTCAGGGTCCAATTGTTCAGGAAAATAACCCATGCACCCTGAGGTAGCAGATGGCAGAAAGTGTTACATTGCAAAGTTTGTCCAAGTTTACCCTGTCCTGTATCTTTCCTTTCCCAGATAAAGTTCTTTTTTGAGACCTCTATTGAATGTGGTTGCAGGTGGGGACAGATGAGCCATCAAAGGCACCCAGAGTGGATATAGCTTCCCTGATTACTGGGTGGGGGCTCAAGCTAGAGTTAAGCAATTGTAGAGAATCCCCTAGAAAGAAGGACCTGGCCCTTGTTGCTGCCATTGGCAGAAGGGTTACAGGCTGCATGAACTGGAATGTGATCTTTGCTTGAGGCACATGTTTGTCCACATGCTACCCTCAGATTCAAAATTCTTACCTTGTACTTCTTCCCAAGTCTTTGATTAACTTTCATCATATCCACCCAGTATCTACAGTACTGTCTTAACTATAAATGACTGCTCTTCTCTAATGGCAACATCTCTGTTTAGGTTACCATCGTCTTCTCTCTTCCTGTACTGATATATAGCTCGTGCAGGTTTTGTCTATCTCTGCAACTATTGCTTGCAATCAAAATTCCACAACTTTCACAGATCATCACGGTCTGAATGCTGTTTGTCAAAAACAGTAAAGCAAAGTATTTAAACATAATGCCAAACCAAAAGAAGCCACACAGATACTCCATTCATCTACAGAGAGGTACAACATTATACAGAGGTATATAATTAATCACAAGTAATACAACAGAAATACAATAAAAGACCACAATCAGTCAAAAATCAACACAGGGTAATAATACATGGAGAATAATGAAACTACCCCACCAAGGGCAAGACCAAGAGATACATATGACTTCACATGGAGAAAGGGACTGAAGTTTTAGAAATGCTCATATTGCCCATGGAGGCACCAGTCCTTTATTTTCTCTGGGACAAGGAGCCAAATTTCTTGCAGGCCATCAAAAGCCTTCTTTCAGCAATGGGGCATTTCATGATTTGCTTCCAACTTCAGCCATATCCTTTCTTTGGTGGATGCTCCTTGTGATCTCAGGTGAGTGATATTTGTTGAATGTTAGCCTCTGTCGTGTTTCATCCCTCAGCATGTGAGCAAGTCTTTCTTGCCTACAGGACTAGCTCATGAATTTAGATATGCTTTTCCTTTTTTATTCTTCTGGCAACTGAAGAATTTTCTCCTTCGAGGCTAGCACTCTCAGGCAAGCTCCTGTTGCTTCTTACTCATCCTTGTTTTCAAGCTAATGACTCACTTTTCACTGCCTCATTGCCGGCTGATTCTCAAACAAAACATGCTTTTTAGTCTCCCCCAACTCCCGTCTTCAAAGATCCATGCCTTTCCCTGCTGCTTCCTTCAACGATTCATGACTTCCCCTCCTTTCTCTTCCTAGTCATAGCTTTTTGATTAGAATTAGAGAGCCCTGAAAAAGGCTGGTTTGCAGTTTCAGTGCTTAAGTGGGGATGTATATGTGTCTATTATACTTAACACGTCTACAAATACAGTGTGAGAAGTGCACAATTCGGACAATATTAACTAGCTAATTTTCAGCACCTCTCCCATCCCTTACTAAGGAGCTAGTCTGTTGGAGGTACTTATATGATCCCCATTTCGAAGGTGCTGGGGCACCTCACAGTCTCTAACATATTTATGCTCACAATACCCAGTGAGGTAGGGAAGTGCTGTTTTTCCCATGTGACAGTGTGAGGAACTGAGAGACTTGCCCAAGCGGAGCTGTCCCTTGGGTACGACGAATCAGGGCGACCGCTCCAGGTCCCGTGCTTTGGGGGGCCCCATGGGCCAGTGTGATTGGCCAGCACAGTCATCACTTCCACCCCGGGCCCCACACCACCCTAGGGACAGCCCTATGCCTAAGTCACACAGGAAATGTGTGGTGGAGCAGGGAGTTTTATCCTCTATCTTCCAATTTCAACATTAGCACTAGCATGCTAACTACTGGGCCATGCTTCCTCTTCTAGTCCTTGCTTCTGCTCATCTTGCTGTCCTCTTGCACTTTAGATCATTTACTTCTATAAGCAGAGTCAGAATGAGCTCTACCCTGACATCTGGTGGTGAGTTGTGGAAAAGGACTTCAGGAGCTGATCTCGTTTGCATGGGCACACCCACCCTGCCTAGCATGATGGGACTGCTTGCCCAAATGGTCACTTTGGCTGCTGTGGGATCCCCAGTCTCTTTGTTATTGGGGCAGGAGTAATAAAGTGTTGTTATCCTGATTATGTGAATCAAGGACAGTAGAACTGTACTTGGCATTTTATGATGGAGGGACTTGCCCTCAACTAAATAGCACTGGCTAGGCAAGGGACTTGGGTTCCAAAGCCCAGTGAACTGGGAGAGGTTGGGTATGTATATGTGGTAGTGTGGGTCCTCTTTTGAGGGCCCCAAGCACTACTTTGATGCTGTGTCTCTCCACTATGTAATAACAGATCTAATTTTGACTCCATTAGGAGTCTTGTTACATGCTGTAGAGCTGAAATCACTGATACTTAGGTCTAAGCATTAGATCTACTTTGGGCTAGTGGTTTTGAGTGTGCTATCAGTGGGGCCTTCCTCTTAACAGCTGAAATCACTAAAGAGCTGATGTTACTAAGAGCTGAAATCACTGCAGGAGGGGGCTGAAGACATATTGGTGAGTGGATAGCAGAGAGGAGCAGCCAGAAGGATGGCTGATGGAGAGGTGCAGCTGGTGATGAAGACTGTAGCAGAACCCCATGGAGAGGCGTGGGCACTCGGCTGTTGACACGAGCAGCAGAGCACGTAAGATGCCCCTATACCTCCCCCACTTCCATCCAGGCTTGGAGGTAAACTCTGTAGATGAACTTCCGAACTCTGGGGGCTGCACTGACCAAGGACAGAAAACTGCGGAATGGTTGACTGTTGGATTGCTGGACTTAAGACCCTGAGGGGAAAAGGACACTGCCAAACTTACTTGGGGTGGGTCTTTTGTTTGTGGTTTGTGTTATGAATCCTGTTTGTGGTGTTTCCCCAACATTATGCCGCATTGTTTCCCTCCTTTATTAAAAGGCTTTTGCTACACTCAGACTCTGTGCTTGAGAGAGGGGAAGTATTGCCTCTTAGAGGCACGCGGGGAGTGGTATGTAATTGTCCCAGGTCACTGGGTGGGGGCTCGAGCCAGTTTTGCATTGTATTATTGGAATGGAACCCCTAGATACTGAACCCGGCCCTTGTTGCTGCCAGCTCTGATGGGCAGAAGGGTTACACTTCAATGCAGTCTTCTCTTTTCTCCAACCAAATAATTCTAGAATAATAATGGGGACGTGTTTGGTGTGTTTCCTCCAACAGTCTGTATGTGCTATCAGAACGCTGAGCACTGCAAACTGCATCTGGCCCCCGTGAAGCAGGTAGGTATTACTACATTCATTTTGGAGACGAGTAACCAATGGGATAGGCTGTGTAAATGAAATTTTCAGTGTTGCAAAGCAGATTAGTGGCAGAGCTGCAAGAGAGAATCTTCCATGATTTCTGACTCCTAGGCCCCAGTAGTCATCATTATACCACACGATATTTCATTATTACTATTTTATTTTATTAATCACATTTATTACATTAATGCCTAAGGGCCAACCAAATACAGAGCAGTAGATGGTCTCTGCCCTCAAGGAGCTTGCAGTCTAAATACATTATTTATATATAACAGATCAGGAGCCATAGGTGCTGAAACTAAGGGTGCTGGGGGAGCTACCGCACACCCTGGCTTGAAGTGGTTCCCATCACATACAGGGTTTACAGATTGATTCAATGGCTCCCAGCACCCCCCAACCCCCTATAAATTGTTCCAGCAACCTGTCAGGAGCTATGTATCAAAATAAAGAAATGACATTATAGTGAACAAACCTTCTCAAGAATGCTGATGATGATCAGATACTATATAATATTGCAGTTCTTCTATGTAGCCTCATTGTGCATTTCCATTAACTAGCAAAATACACATTAATCAAGTATCGGTTTTCCTTTGTAAACATGTCTTGTTTCTGCCGGTCTCATGACTGCAAGGAGCTGCATTTATTACTGGCTTGAAAGCTTGTATTTTAACACATTCCTAAGGCCTGATTCTCTGGAGCTTCATTAGACAGCTAAACTGAGGTGACTATTTTCCTCTCAGTTGGCTTTGCCTGTTTCACACCGAATTAAATAAGTGGTAATGAGACTGGAAGCAGAGCTCTGTGTCAGTTCCAGAGCGTCTCTCTCACCAACAGAAACAGCTCCAATGAAAGATGTTCCCTCACCCACCTTGTCTCCCTAATAAGCAATAATAAGCATAAATTGCCAGAAAATCATTAAGCACCATATTGCACCATCAGTGTTCAACAGAAGTGTTCATTAAAATTAACGAGGCGCTCTGCCTGGAAATGAATGGCACAGTATAAAGCTGTGCCTTGGGGAAGTGTGTGTATAAGTAGACAGGGGGCAACGTGGTGAAACTATAATCAGATAAAAATTATATGAAATTGGAGTGAAGTTTGAGAGTAGATATCAGTGAAGGGTAAAACAAATGACAAGAATGTTACAATTCTCCCTAAAACAAGCATTATAAACTTAAGGAATTCACAATGAAGGTTAAACCAAAAAGAAATCCAAAGATGCTAAGGCACCCAGACAACCTTAGCTTTGCCCTCCAGTGACACTAGGAGGATAAAACGTGGAGAAAAAACACTAGGAGGAAAAAAACATCTAAAAAATCAGTTTAATGTAATCTGGGTTCATAAACACAAAATGTCTTAATAAGAGTGTATGGTTATTGCATGACATCACTAGAGGGCAGAGTGCAGGGAACCCCACAAGGGCTGCTAGGAATTATGGTTTTCGAGGGCATCGGAGAGTTATAGGCCACTGCAGCAAGACATGCTGGGAAGATTATATAAGCAGCTCCCTTCCCTGTAGAAGAGGCCAGACTGTGGAGAGATCTGTAGACAGGGAAGTACAATATGTCTGAGTCCTGTGGTTTTGATGTGGAAAAGAACCCATGGGAGGAGCACCTTATTTTTCTTTGAATCTTGTTGCAAGGCAGGAAAGGGGGAAAGTAACCTCTGGGAGGGAAAGTTTTGTTTATTAAAAGGGACTTGGGCCTTCCCTGCCCACCCCCACCCTACACTTCCAAAGGACCAGGAAAAGGCAGAGCCCTGGAAATGGAAGATTGATGGTGTAAAGAGAACTTGAGGGATGTGGAGGTATTTCTGTTTGTCAGCCGGCCACACTGATGGGCAAGCAATAATGGGATCATTTCGCCTAGCAATGAAATGCTGCCACCTCTGGGGTGAAATGAGCAGCTATTTCACACAACACTGCCCAAAAGCTTCCATAGGGGAAGGGAAGACTACCCTGTTCAGGTGGGTATTGACATAGCACCCTAATGGGTGCTATGTGCTTTACAGACATGGGCCCTGCCCTGTGGAGTTTATAATCTGACTCGGACATACGCACCGGAGGAAGTACAAAAATAGAGGGGAGGCCGTGCAGGGAAGGAGGTGGGGAGGATGTGGGCCACATCTACAAGAGAATGAAATTGCTTTCTGCAAACACCTTGATTTGATTTATTTCTCACAATGTGTTACAGTTCTAGTCCGGAATGCTTGCTGTGTTCTTGGAACGTAAGGAGTCAGGGTGCAATCACCGGCATTAGAATTCAATTGGGACATCCTCCCCTTGCAACAACAGGATGGGAACTGGCAGAATAGGTGCGTGGGAGTGGGGCAGCACTGAGTGAATCTCAGACAGAGAGGCTGTGGCAGGGGGCGGCTTGGGCAGCCCTTGTCCCAGATTATCTCTATCAAGGGAAAGTTCAACTGCTGGAGGGTTTGAAGGTCGAGCTGGGGTGCATGGGAACTGACACTAACATTGCTGTTTGTGTGAATGAGGGATTCCGTGGAAGCAACTTGCTTGCTGAACCCTCCTTCCTCCCCTTGCAGAAATCAGACACCAGAACTCCTAATCACTCCCCTTTTCAGGAAAAGCTTCTCTGCTCTTTCTGTGAGGAAGCTCCTCTCTCTCTCTCTCTCTCTCTCTGCATTAGTTTCCCTTGGCCATGCATCTTTACAGTTTTCTTTCCAGCTAGGACTTTGCTGAATACATTCAGTTGATTTCCCCCAGCTAAAACATGCCATGTGTGCAGAGAAACTGGATTGCCAACTTTTCCTTTTGGGTCCAGTTCCTTCTCATGCAAGCGCTCTGCTATGGCAGAAATCCTCCACCGGGCAGATTTTTCTTTCCAGACAAGAGGCAAGGTCAGTGGCTTCTCTCATTTTAATTAAAGTTATGCTTAATAGATGCAAACTCTGTGTCCTTTCTCCCACCACCTCTGATCTAAATAAACCAGGGTCACCAAGATCTAAGTAAATATATTCAGTTTATTCTTTTGTATGGAGTAGTCGCCACGTCTGTATTTACACAAAGTTTCACTTACAGAATCTAACTTCCATGCAGCTTTGTGACTGATTTACTTTCCCCAGATCAGCATTGCTGCTTCTCACACTAGAGAGTGCAAACCTTACAGTGTTGTGCTAGTTACTTCCCCGCCCCTCCCCACCCCCACCCAGGGCAGAAATGTCTCCCTGGCTACAATAGCTCATATCTTTTGGAGTCTGAACTTGCAGCTCTGTACTTACTATGCTTCTGTGGCAGACAACTTGATTTTAATGTTGATGTCAATGAAGCACAATGTAGACAACTCAGACTGTCATGTTGTTGCCTTCCAGAAGCAATTAGGCTAGATTTCAGTTCAAAATTTCATTGTTGAACTCTATATTCATTATAAATTTACTCTTAACGGGCCTGTAAATACCCACCTCATTTCTCATTACAAAATGTAGGCAGTTCAGAGTCTTGGAAATAGACTATTTCTTCTTAGTAGCAACTCTTTAATGTTATGTTGTGATACAGCAACACAAAATTGGCTTAAAGGCCATTGCCATCTGGAGCTCAGTTCTCCTCCCCTTGGATACAAAATGAATTGGAGTTATTCATTCTCGTGGAGGGAGGGAATTAAGCCACTGGATTATATTTCTGTCTGTTTGTCTCCATCCCCCAAACTGGGCTGTATCATCAGCTGGATTAAACTGATATAGTTCTATTACCCTGATTTACACCAGCTGAGGATCTGGCCTCCTTTGTGTAACTGATTGATTTAATATTTTTTCAAGTTTTGGAGAAATCCTAGAAAAATCCCTCTGTTCACTGAAAGAGACTCAGGACATGGTTGGAATAATCCATGCTTTGCAAAAGCCTCTGCATAGCTGTGGTGTGAGAGACCTGAAAAGTGCAGAAGAAAATTTGACAAAAACCCTTTTGGTCTAATCTGGAGCCTTCATCCTGACAGAGGAGGAGTTTGGGCAAGAGGGAGAAAATCACCTAGTCTGGGGGCTCAAGTAGAGTAACCAAATGTCCTGATATTATTGGGACCATCCTGATATTAGGGGCTTTGTCTTATATACACAACTATATTACCTCCCCTTCCCCAGAAAAAAAAGTGTCTCATTTTTTTCACCCTGGCTATCTGGTCACCCCATGCTCAAGACAAGGAAAACTGATTAAATAAGATGGCGAAGCGGTGAACAAAAACTACCTTGGAGTTTCTCTTCTCATTCCCTTTAAACAAAATCAGCAGAAACTATTTTGGTCTTTGTGACAATATAATAAAAGGAAGTGGAGCAGCAAGTGGTTGCTGTAGATTTGCCTGGAAATGGATGTAGAATTAATTTCTCTTTCTATACACTGCAGGCTCCAGGGCTCATCAGGAGCCTAAAAATAGAGATTTGAATAAATTAGCACCTCAACCTGCTTTCTGTGGTTAGTTGCCGGGCAGGTTCCTTGTCCTAGCAAAGGCAAGGGAATTTTATTTATTGAGTGTATTGATGCAATGTTAATATGAAATGTTGCTGCTGTCGGAAAAAAGGTGGGCTTTAGAAACAAACCAATCCTGGTTTCTCATCAAGCTGAAATGTCTTTAAATGGTCTATTCAGTGAGTGTCCGATAGGAAAGTGGCTTATTGGGGAAACTTATGCTTAAGAAGAGCCAATGTTAAATTCTGAAAGTGTATTTAAATTAATATTCCCTTTGGGGGAATCGTCTGATCCTGGGGATTCCACCAAATACAGCCAGAACCAGGGTCTTTCTTTGGCCCAGAAGAGGTGCCTTACAGAGGCTGAGAACTGCAATCCATATGCTATCCAGAGGGGTCATTTGAAAGCAGGCCAAATGGTCTGGGAGGCAGATTTAGAGAACTTGAAGCCAGGATGCAACAATGGCAGGTGACACTGTCTCTTATTTTAAAGGGACACAGTCTATTTAGAAAAGTATTTATATTTCTGTCTGAAAGTCTTTAACCATCTCTTGTTGTAAGTGCCACCACTAAGAGATGACAGAGACTATTAGAGAAAACATATATTTCTCTCTTTATTTTAGTTTGTTTGTTGTGTGCGGTGGGTAGCCCTTTATATGCCCTCAATTTCTCTATAAGAAGTATTCTCTTTTGTGTAGGTGGCTTTGAATCCCCCCAAGAATGGAAGAGACAAAAACATTTTTAAACACAAGGCAATGTGATTGTAAAACCACAAGTTGGCAGGGAGGCTTATCTGCAGATGCTGCAGCTCAAGTGACTTTAAATTGCTTTTTTTTTTTAATTGTTTATGTAACCCCCATGGGATTTACCATTTTGCTGATCACCCCTGCCAATTTTTCAAAGCCAAAAGGGTTCATTTAGATGCAGTACCCCCAGGACATACATTGACCACAGTGCCTGCTGACTGGACTTCTAGTTTTGGCTCTAGTTACCACAGCAACATGAGCCCGTCTGTTCAGGAAGTGGTTAAAAAGGGCTCCAAGCACCCTCAGAATCCCATAAAGCTACCTCTGTTCTTCCTCTCGTGGCCTACATGTCCTGAGCTGTGACTTTTGATAGGGCCAGCTTAGAATCAGAGCCAGGAACTTCTCTCTGAAGGGAGGGTGGAGAGGAAGGCTGAGGAAAAGTTTGAGAGTCAGATGGAGCGGCTCCACCGTAGCTTTCCCAGTCCAGACTCTGCTGCTGCGGACACGAGGCACTTAAGATCCTGAATGCTCTTGGTGAGGACTTGGCCGGAAAATGCCAAGCCAGAGCTCAAAAGAAGAGCCCCTCACCAAGACAGAGGGAGTGGCGTATCCAGCCCTCCTCAGTAGCACCTTGGTCCCTGACCTCATCTAGGAGGAAAGAAACTGTGAGGTGAGCTGGATAAACTCCTGTCATGGTTTAGAGGAGGTGTCACATTCTCCCGCCTTCCACAGAGATTCAGTCATTTGACTCCATCACTGGAGTCCTTTACTCACAGCATTCGGCCTCATAGTCAGCAGCAGTCAGCAGCGGGTGCTCAGGACTCGTAGCAAACAAACACAGAAATTATGTTGGGCCTTAGCCTTCCCATAACTGAAGTTCGTTCAGTAGGGGTGTTGAAAGGGAAAGTTGGATTGCGGGGTTTTGCAATAGAGTGTATCCACCTTTCTTTTTAAATAGTTTTCTATTTTCAGTTTCCCACCTCTGTTAATTAATATAAAGCCATTCAAGCTAGAACTGCCCAGCTATTCTGCGTCAGTGGCCACTTACACTGATGACTTAGGCTGTAAGGGATATAAGGCCATGGAACATATATCATGGTAGCACATGAGGGGCGGCTCTACCAATTTTGTCGCCCCAAGCAGTCGCCGCCGAATTGCTGCCGTTGCCGCAAGACCGGTGGAGCTGCTGCCCAAAAGCCGCTGCGGTGGGAAGAGCTGGGAAACAAGCAGGGAGAACTGGAAGCCTGGCCCAGTCAAGGAATTATGATGTGATTGGAATAACAGAGACTTGGTGGGATAACTCACAGGACTGGAGTACTGTCATGGATGGATATAAACTGTTCAGGAAGGACAGGCAGGGCAGAAAAGGTAGGGGAGTTGCATTGTATGTAAGGGAGCAGTATGACTGCTCAGAGCTCAAGTATGAAACTGCAGAAAAACCGGAGAGTCTCTGGATTAAGTTTAGAAGTGTGAGCAACAAGGGTGATGTTGTGGTGGGAGTCTGCTATAGACCACTGGACCAGGGGGATGAGGTAGACGAGGCTTTCTTCTGGCAACTCACGGAAGTTACTAGATCGCAGGCCCTGGCTCTCATGGGAGACTTCAATCATCCTGATATCTGCTGGGAGAGCAATACAGCGGTGCACAGACAATCCAGGAAGTTTTTGGAAAGTGTAGGGGACAATTTCCTGGTGCAAGTGCTGGAGGAACCAACTAGGGACAGAGCTCTTCTTGACCTGCTGCTCACAAACAGGGAAGAATTAGTAGGGGAAGCAAAAGTGGATGGGAATCTGGGAGGCAGTGACCATGAGATGGTCGAGTTCAGGATCCTGACACAAGGAAGAAAGGAGAGCAGCAGAATACGGACCCTGGACTTCAGAAAAGCAGATTTTGACTCCCTCAGGGAACTGATGGTCAGGATCCCCTGGGAGAATAACATGGCGGGGAAAGGCGTCCAGGAGAGCTGGCTGTATTTTAAAGAATCCTTATTGAGGTTACAGGGACAAACCATCCCGATGTGTAGAAAGAATAGTAAATATGGCAGGTGACCAGCTTGGCTTAACAGTGAAATCCTTGCTGATCTTAAACACAAAAAAGAAGCTTACAAGAAGTGGAAGATTGGACAAATGACCAGGGAAGAGTATAAAAATATTGCTCGGACATGCAGGAGTGAAATCAGGAAGGCCAAATCACACCGGTTTTGTTCAATATCTTCATTAATGATCTGGAGGATGGTGTGGATTGCAACCTCAGCAAGTTTGCCGATGACACTAAACTGGGAGGAGAGGTAGATACACTGGAGGGTAGGGATAGGATACAGAGGGCCCTAGACAAATTAGAGGATTGGGCCAAAAGAAATCTGATGAGGTTCAACAAGGACAAGTGCAGAGTCCTGCACTTAGGATGGAAGAATCCCATGCACCGCTACAGACTAGGGACCGAATGGCTCAGCAGCGGTTCTGCAGAAAAGGACCTAGGGGTTACAGTGGACGAGAAGCTGGATATGAGTCAACAGTGTGCCTTTATTGCCAAGAAGGCCAATGGCATTTTGGGATGTATACATAGGGGCATTGCCAGCAGATTAAGGGACGTGATCGTTCCCCTCTATTCGACATTGGTGAGGCCTCATCTGGAGTACTGAGTCCAGTTTTGGGACCCACACTACTAGAAGGATGTGGAAAAATTGGAAAACATCCAGCGGAGGGCAACAAAAATGATTAGGGGACTGGAACACATGACTTATGAGAAGAGGCTGAGGGAACTGGGATTGTTTAATCTGCGGAAGAGAAGAATGAGGGGAGATTTGATAGTTGCTTTCAACTACCTGAAAGGGGGTTCCAAAGAGGATGGATCTAGACTGTTCTCAGTGGTAGCAGATGACAGAACAAGGAGTAATGGTCTCAAGTTGCAGTGGGGGAGGTTTAGGTTGGATATTAGGAAAAACTTTTTCACTAGGAGGGTGGTGAAACACTGGAATGCGTTACCTAGGGAGGTGGTGGAATATCCTTCCTTAGAGGTTTTTAAGGTCAGGCTTGACAAAGCCCTGTCTGGGATGATTTAGTTGGGGATTGGTCCTGCTTTGAGCAGGGAGTTGGACTAGATGACCTCCTGAGGTCCCTTCCAACCCTGCTATTCTATGATTCTATGAGCTGGTGCCTGGAGCCGGCCCTGACGTTACATCTCATTCTGTACTAATGAAGTATGCCACGCCGCTGTGAACATCGTGGTCTCTAAGCTCACACAATTTGCTAAAAGAAAAGGATTAACAAGGGTGGGGGCAGAGTATTACATTTGTATGAGAACCTTTAACATCTGTGTGTGGACCCATTAAATATTACCTTAGGAAAGTTGGAGGGGGTGATATAGAAAGATAATAGCTTGAAGGCATTCTTGCCTGTATATAGTTTTTAGAAGTAGTATATATCCCTGGCTGTTTGTTCCCCAGCCTGACATTGTTAGAGAATTCATTAGGAGTACTGTACTGCAGAACAACAACAAGATACTGTGATATTGTGCCTCTTGTCTTTGTTTTAGATTTAATAATAAAATGAGGCTTAACATAGAGCTGAAGAAAGTGTTCCAGTATTGATAATGCCTGTGGTAATCCCTTTCTAGCAACCAAGAGATCAGTATTTTAGTTGTACTGATTACTGTTGAGAAATACGTTTAACCCCCCTCTAGTTACGCTTTGGTGTGTTATTAACTCACTCTCTTTGGTCCATTACCTAATTTTTCAGCATTAATATCTGCAGGTCTATTCCAGTATTTTCTGTTGTTGCATATTGCTTCTTTAATTTGGCTGGCGGCACTCACAAATGAGTCCTTAAATAGCACCTGGGGGTGGTGTAAACTTCTCAATTTTATGGCACGACTGACAGCTGAGATTTTAGAGCTATTTTCCTTCCTTCCTGAAGAAGATAGTCCAAATATTCACCTTGTTTTCATCCCCTACGCAGTCAAGTAAGAGTCATTATTGAGTGAAGACTTCATTGTATCATTTGAAAGGTACGAACACAGATGTTCAATCCTGCAAGGTGCCTCGCAGCTCCTTAGAAATTTTGAGCCCCTTCCGCCCCTGCTGGAATCAGTAGGAGCTGAGGGAATGCTGCACCTTCCAGGATGGGTTGAGTCCAGTCAGTTGTGTTAGTATATGATGATGACAAAGGAGAAAAAACAGGATAGGCCAGGCCAAATGACAAAAGTGGGCAACGCTAATGAACAGGACAAAATCATGACAATAAGATGGTAAAGGTAAAACAGAATTCATAGGGCCATGGGATTATCAAAGACAATATTTTCTTATAATAAAGAGAATAGAAACACACCAAAGTGTGGCAGAGTGGGGTCTAATTGCTTCATGGGTAAGAATAGGTGTTTCTAGAATAGGAAATAGTAGCTGAGGGGTATCAGAAGAACATTCATTCTGACAATGTCCTTTGGATTTCATACCTTTTAGACTGAAGAGTCTTAGGGCAACAGCTGATGTAAATTGGCTTAATGTCCTCAAAGGCAATGTATACCACTGGTGGAGTTCGCCTTTAATGTGTAAGCACTGAAGCGTGGGGACTGTGTCTTATATGTTTGAATATCATTTGATTGGTGCCTCTGGCTGTTACCTCAATTTGAGTAGTAAATAGGTAGTAGCTGTTGCTTAGTATTGGATATTAGTGAGAGGCAAGAATGCTGTGAATTTCTTCCCCCTTCTGGAGTCTGATAATAGTGACAGTACGCTCATTCTTGTTCCCACTGGTGTATGTGGAAGTTGTGCTCCTGAGGTCAGTGGGAGCAAGACTGGGCTCACCTCAGAGTAATTTAGGCCATATTTTTAACAGCTCAAGCTAACGGTGGGTGTTCTGTGAATTCTAAATCTCTGTTTGCTTAAATTAAATCCACCAGTACAAATATGAAAACTTATTAAACTTCAGGAGAGAGCACTTGGTTCTCTCTGTCTCCCCCCTCCCCCCTTCTGTGTGTGTGTGTGTGTAGGGTAGAGAATTGATGTTGAGTTTGAAATGTGAAAGGATGTGAATGGGAGAAATGTTTTAAAGCTTTTAAGGTTGGTGTTAAGGAGGGAGAGTGTAAAAAGCCCAAATGAGAAGCTGTTGAAGTAGTCAGGCCTGATTTTGCACTGCACAGCACCCCCTTATGCCTGTGGAATGGTGTGGAGAATCAGCCCCTCCCCCACGAGTTTCCCTTTCATGTATGTGAGTTCTGAAATGCTAAAAGCTTTGGAGTATAAAAGTAAAGCTTTTGATACTGTCTTGCTTGACCTTCTCATAAGCAAACTAGGGAAATGCAACCTAGATGGAGCTACTATAAGGTGGGTGGAAAACTGTTCCCAGAGAGTAGCTTTGAGTGGTTCACAGTCATACTGAAAGGGCATAATGAGTGGGGTCCCTCAGGAATCAGTTCTGGGTCTGGTTCTGTTCAATATCTTCATCAATGATTTAGATAATGGCATAGAGAGTACACTTATAAAGTTTGGAGATGATACCAAGCTGGGAGGAGTTGCAAGTGCTTTGGAGGATAGGAATAAAATTGAAAATGGTCTGGACAAACTGGAGTAATGGTCTGTGTTAGGGGGCTTATTCCTTCACCCACTTACTTCCCTGGTCCTTCTCGCATGAACAGAGAGCAAAAATACCCGAAGTCCAAAGGTGCAAACAATTCGATGTTTATTGGGGTGAACTTCAAGCAAGCGTGATTCCAGTTTCCTTCCTTAGTGTCCCCCTTCCCAGCTCTGACAGCACAGAGCCTTACACCTGTGTCCTTGTTCCCATTCCTATCCTTAGCCAAACATGATTCCAATTTCCCCACCCCCATTCCCTGTTCCCATTTCCCCCTTTAGCAAAACATGATTCCAATTTCCTTATCGCCATTCCCTGTTCCCATCTCCCCCACCCACGCAGCCACCCACTCACTTCCTGATTGACTGCAGGCTATATAGTAAAACTTGAGTTCTGCTTAGCTATACCTTAACCAATCATTTTCCTGAAATTTAACTAACCAATCCTAACATATTGTAACATGATTATGTAACCAATTATATCCCACCACCTTAATTAGTTTACACCCAGCAAAATTAATTATACAGCAGACAGAAACAATCACAGAACCAGACAAAGATTATACAGACAAACAATAGCAAACCAGTCGGAGAACACTTAAATCTCTCTGGTCACGCGATTACAGACATGAAAGTTGCTATTTTACAACAAAAAAACTTCAAATCCAGACTCCAGCGAGAAACTGCTGAATTGGAATTCATTTGCAAATTGGATACAATTAACTTAGGCTTGAATAGAGACTGGGAGTGGCTTAGTCATTATGCAAGGTAGCCTATTTCCCCTTGTTTTTTCCTACCCTCCCCCCAGACGTTCTTGTTAAACCCTGGATTTGTGCTGGAAATGGCCCACCTTGATTATCATACACAATGTAAGGAGAGTGGTCACTTTGGATAAGCTATTACCAGCAGGAGAGTGAGTTTGTGTGGTGGGGGGGGTGAGAAAACCTGGATTTGTGTTGGAAATGGCCCACCTTGATTATCATACACATTGTAAGGAGAGTGGTCCTTTAGATAAGCTATTACCAGCAGGAGAGTGAGTTTGTGTGTGGGGGTGGGAGGGTGAGAAAACCTGGATTTGTGCTGGAAATGGCCCAACTTGATTATGATACACATTGTAAGGAGAGTGATCACTTTAGATAAGCTATTACCAGCAGGAGAGTGGGGTGGGAGGAGGTATTTTTTCATGCTTTGTGTGTATATAATAAGATCTTCTACACTTTCCACAGTATGCATCCGATGATGTGAGCTGTAGCTCACAAAAGCTTATGCTCAAATAAATTGGTTAGTCTCTAAGGTGCCACAAGTACTCCTTTTCTTTTTGCGAATACAGACTAACACGGCTGTTACTCTGAAAAAAATAGCAAAGTGGGAACTATAATGACAAAACGATACAGAAGTGAGGATTTCACATCCCAGCTATTGATAAGTGAGTTCTTGCCAGACAGGATGCTATCAAACTAAGTTTCCTTTTACATTTTCGAGGCACTTCCCTTTCTCTGGAGGTGATAGGCACTATCAGGACAGGATTGTATTCCTAACAGCCCAATAGCACGTTCTTTCAATGTGACTAGTTTGGAATGTGAGGATGTGACCGGTCGCTTCCCAACTTACGGCTGCCTCTGTTGCTTAGCCAAAGGCCTTAGCCTAAGAACAGGGCCCCAGACTGTCACAGTAAGAGAATGAACTTACACCGGCAGACTGATTTTGATTCTTTCTTTTATACCTCTATAACTAGCCAAGTGATAAGAATACACCTAAATTCTTAAGAGTATAGGCCTTTACAGACAGGCCTGAATATCTATAGCCTAACAGTCTGAAGTAAATAGGATGAAATTCAATAAGGACAAATGTGAAGTACTCCATTTAAGAGGAAGGAACAATCAGTTGCACACATACAAAATGGAAATGATCACCTAGGAAGGAGTACTGTGGAAAGGGATCTGGGGGTCATAGTGGACCACAAGCTAAATATGAGTCAACAGTGTAACACTTGCAAAAAAAGCAGTCATCATTCTGGGATGTATTAGCAGGAGTGTTGTAAGCAAGACACGAGAAGAAATTCTTCTGCTCTACTCTGTGCTGATTAGGTCTCAGCTGGAGTACTGTATGCAGTTTTCGGTGCCACATTTCAGGAAAGATGTGGACAAATTGGAGAAAGTCCAGAGAAGAGCAACAAAAGATGATTAAAAGTCTAGAAAACATGACTTATGAGGGAAGATTGAAAAAATTGGGTTTGTTTAGTCTGGAAAAGAGAAGACAGAGGGGACATGATAACAGTTTTCAAGTACATAAAACAAGGAGGGAGAAGAATTGTTCTTCTTAACCTCTGAGGATAGGACAAGAAGCAATGCAGCAGAGGAGGTTTAGGTTGGACATTAGGAAAAACTTCCTAACTGTCAGGGTGGTTAAGCACTGGAATAAATTGTCTAGGGAGGTTGTGGAATCTCCATCATTGGAGATTTTTAAGAGAAGATTTGACAAACACCTGTCAGGAATGGTCTAGATAATACTTAGTCCTGCCATGAGTGCAGGGGACTGGACTAGATGACCTCTTGAGGTCCCTCCCCGTCCTTTGATTCTATGAAAAGCTAAAATGTTCCCTTTGTTTTTTTTCCCAGAGCACTTTATCCGGACACTGCAAGAATACCACATTGTTGGTCCTGCAAAAGTAGATGCAAGTGGCCATTTTCTCTCTTACAGTTTACACCATCACACCTCAGATGCCAGGAGGAAAAGAGACTTCAGTAGAAAGGAAAACCTTGTGTATTATAAAATTAACCACAAGGAGAAGGATCTGTTTTTTAACTTGACTGTCCATCGAGGATTCCTTTCTGCTAACTATGTACTGGAAAGGAGATACGGGAACCACACTGGTGCAAAGATTGTACCTTACTCAGGAACCTCATGTCACCTCATTGGTACAGTCTTGCAGCCAAATTCTGGGAATGGACCAGCAGTGATCAGCACTTGCAATGGGCTGGTAAGTGATGTGGTCTTGCATCGTCGTTCCATGCTGATTTTGATCTCTTTGGAAGTGAGCCAGAGGTGTGCATGTGTTTGGTTAAAACACTAGATGAACTAGTCTGAATAAAATAACTTGCATTTATGTATCACTTGAATAAGAACCAGCCTGAATTTTCACACAAACTTTAAACCAAATCTAAAGCTTTTTTTTTTTTGTGGGGTGGGAAAGGTACAAAAGTTTGCAACTTTTTAAAATCTCCCATTTCTCTACACACTCTAGTTTAGATTAGGTCTGAGAGGTGAAGTGTTTGTTCTTGTTGGACAATATTTTTAGCACTGCTGAAGCTCAGATGCACCAGAAACTTCATGAGAGCGTATAATGGGGTTTCTAATTCAATGTCCATGCTGCAAAGGTTCAGCTGAACTTTAGTTCAGTTTTTGGCTGCTTATTAGATAAACAAAGCAAGGGCCTGTGTTCAATTGGAAGGCATTTCTCTGTCTGCCTGTAATGCAATAACTTCTCAATGCCACATCCTACCAATTCCAAAATTTCAGGGAGTGTTCTAGGCATCAGTGGGAAGAACCCTGTTCATTTTGGTGAAAAATGGAAAACCACAAGTGGGACGTGGGGGGCACGTGGAGCTCCTTGGATCTGGTTAGCGGAGCCAGCAGCTTCCACCATCTCTGGACTTGTCTATAGGTCAAAGAACTGGCTGACTCCCATCTCTACTCTGCCCATTGTTTCAATAGAGTGAACACCTTGGGAGGCTTCTCCCCCCAAGTCAGAAAATGAGAATGGTGCAGGGAAAGAGAGGAATGAGGGGACACATAGAGCCCCTAGCATGGTAGAGGAGAAAGGAAATGGGGCAGGATGCACAGAGAGCTGCTGACATGCGAGGAGAATGGGAGAAAGGGGGATACTCAGAGTTTCTGGTATGACGGGAGAGGGAAATCGGGGGCCACAGAGAGCCCCTGTCATGAAGGAAGGGGCGTGGGTTGTTGGGAGTCCCTGAAATAAAGGGGAATGGGAGGCTGGCATACTGTGCGCTTGTGGGGGGAATGGAGGGATGCAAAGAGTCCCTGGTCTTTGCAATGAGCTTGGTCTACAGAAGCAACAGTGTGCAGCCCTCTGGTACCCATGAGCTTCTTGATCTTTCTGGGTAACACATGAAAGCTTTGGAAAATGGACAAATAAATTGTTATATTTTTCCCATTCACTTCGGCGGCAGCTGGGTGTCTGCATCCAAGTGCAGAATTTAATCTGCAAGGGTTTAACTTATTTGAGACTGGGAAATCAAACAGGCAGCAGAGTAAGATTCCTCAGGACTGTTTGGTTTACTGAAAGACAACAATGGTAGCCAAAACTTTGTGCAACATGTCTCAGTCTGCAATGGCCTGCAGAACAAGAGACCAGAGTTCACTCTCAAGCCTGAATTCTTTCGTTTCTGCAAAATGCATTGTGCCAAGATAAACATCTGTGAAGAATTTCCTCCCCCTTCCCCAGTCTATCGATATGTAAAGAAATTCCTTGCTATTCCAAAGCTTTAGAAACCCCTGTGGGCTTCTAACATAGCCTAGACACACATGAAAATTGGTCTCCTACAGATAAAATTGGGGTTCTTGGAGTAGCACATGACAGAGTACCGAAAAACAACAGCTGCACTCTTCTTAAAGATACGTTTTCCAATGCTATATGTTTAAATAAGATATGGAATATTACTCAGTGAAAAGGCAGAGATTGTTGTCTGTCGGATTGTCAAAGTCTTTTTGGAGCATTTTAGAAATATGAAGCGACAATTAGGCTATAGAGAAGAGTGTCTGATAGGAAAAGGTAGTCAAAAGCAATTAGGTTCTTTTGATGAATGGTCTTTTGCCTCCACAGCAATTTTATATTAATATCCATGAGATGTACAACTTGAGTGAAATGCTAATTCTTTATGGCTTGAATACTGATTTCCTTCCAAATATGCTGTCTCCAACAACATGCTAAGATGTCCTTTGGTGTGCATTTTAAAAAGATTCAGTATATAAATGTACGGTAAATTTTCAAAAGGTTCTAAGTCACGTATGAGCCCAAGTCTCATTGAAACTCAATGGGATTTAGGTGCTTTTGAAAAATGGTATTCTAATGCATTGTTCTCTTGCATACTGGGGTATGAGTAAGATTCTCAAGTTAATGCCATGTCGGAAACATAGACTTTTGTCCATGAACTCTGTGTCTGATTCTTCCATTCTTACACTGAATAGTAACCTGCACCAATAGTCCCACTGAGCAATTGAGGTAAGGTTGACAGCGTGAAGTCTTTAGTTTTGAGAACTAAAGCAGCATGAACAAGTTTTAGGTTTTGGAACTTTAAGGTTCATCAGAGTTTGTTGTCATGGTTTCTAAATTTTTGATTGAATATATTTGTTATGAAGCCTCCTGTTTGGGGAATACATTGTGCGATGTGGGATTTTTGTTTTTTTGTATTGTTTTGCTTACTGAATTAGTCACGAACCTGTATTATACTGGGCTGAGTTTAGATAACATTTATAAATTACAGGGTTGCTTAGCACCACATTGTACACATTACCAAGCTGACACGTTTGAATTGTAGAATTAGCGGGAGTTCAGAGAAGGGTGGTAAGAATGATTTGAGTCATGGAAAAACCTCTCATATGAACAGAGATTGATAGATTGTTTACCTTAGAAGACAAATAAGAGGTAATATGATACAAGTGTATCAAATAAATGAATGATACACAGAAAGTAGGTTGGGAGCTTTGTGTTATAAAATGGAAAGAACAAGGGGACAGTCAGTGAAATTAAAAGGTGGCAAATTCAAAACTGATAGTTAGTTACAAATACTTTTCCATACAACACATAATTAGACAGTGGAACTCATTGCAGCCAAGAATTTAGCAAAATTTTAAAAAGGATTGGAAATTTATATGACTATTAGGGCTGTCGAGCAATTAAAAAAATTAATCGCAATTAATCGCATGATTAAAAAAAATGAATTGCGATTAATTGTTCTGTTAAACAATAATATAATACCATTTATTTAAATATTTTTGTATGTTTTCTACATTTTCAAATATATTCAGTTATAACAAAGAATATAAAGTGTACAATGCACACCTTATATTTATTTTTATTACAAATATTTGCACTGTACAAAAGAAATAGTATTTTTCAATTCACCTAATACAAGTACTGTAGTGCAAGCTCTTTATCATGAAAGTTGAACTTACAAATGTAGAATTATGTACAAAAAAAACTGCATTCAAAAATAAAACAATGTAAAACTCTAGAGTCTACAAGTCCACTCCGTTCTACTTCTTGTTCAGCCAATCACTCAGAGAAACAAGTTTGGTTACAATTTGCAGAAGATAATGCTGCCTGATTCTTGTTTACAATTCATCTGAAAGTGAGAACAGGTGTTCTCATGACACTGTTGTAGCTGGTGTTGCAAGATATTTATATGCCACATGCGCTAAAGATTCATATGTCCCTTCATGCTTCAACCACCATTCCAGAGGACATGCGTCTATGCTGATGACGGGTTTCTGTTCAATAACAATCCAAAGCAGCGTGGGCTGATGCATGTTCATTTTCATCATCTGAGTCAAATGCCACCAGCAGAAGGTTGATTTTCTTTTTTGGTGCTTCAGGTTCTGTAGTTTCTGCATCAGAGTTTTGCTTGTAGCGAGGCGACAACTTACTGGCTCAGCGCCTCCTGCTGGTCGTCCTGGGAATTAGTTCATGTCCAGCTCCAGAGCACCCTCTGCTGGCCAGTGTCTCACCTGCCTCAGGCCCCATGTCCCTCTCAGGACTCCAGTGACCTTTACCTCAGGGTTCTGCCCAACAGCATCCCCACACTCTGGGTCTCCCCTCCCTGGGGAACCCCCATCCCTCTAACCCCATCTTGCCTCAGTGACTACTGCCAGTCATCTAGCCCCCTCTCACTGGGGCAGACTGCAGTCCGTAATGGCCACTCATCATCGGCAAGGGGGTAGGACCAGCTGCCTCTGCCTAGCCCCAGGCTGCACTTCTGCAATGCCAATACCTGCTTTGGCCTTACCCAAGGCCTCAGCCTGGGGAGTTTCCAGGCTGGAGCTCCTCAGCTTCTATTGCCTTTCCCTAGCACTGCTCTGCACCTGGTACCCTGCTCCCAGGCCGCCAGATCCTTCTCTCTCCACAGCTAGAGAGAGACTATGACCCAGCTCCTCCCTGAGCCCTTATAACAGGGCCAGGTGTGGCCTGATTGGGGCATGGCCCCAGCTGTAGCTGCCTCCCCAGTCAGCCCAGCCTTCCTCCCCCAGAGCGGGATAACTGCCCCACTACATTGCTCTTTTAAGACTTCTGAAAGCATGCACCACACCTCGTCCCTCTCAGATTTTAGAAGGCACTTCACATTCTTAAACCCCAGGTTGAGTGCTGTAGCTATCTGTAGAAATCTCACCTTGGTACCTTCTTTGCGTCTTTTTCAAATCTACAGTGAAAGTGTTCTTAAAATGAACAACATGTGCTGGGTCACCATCCAAGACTACATGGGAGTTGTCCTAATTATAGTACATTTCGGAAGGGATATTGAAACTCATGCATTGGGGCTTAAACAAACCTCTAACTATTAGGAATCAGGATAAGACCTAATGTGAGGAGCAGATTCTCCCAAGTCTCCCTATTGCAGATTTTTTACGCCTTCTTGTGAAGCATCTGATGCTGGCCATCGTCAGAGACTGGATACTGGTCTATGTGGATATTGAGTCTGCTCTAGTCTGGCAATGCTTATGATTTTGATAATGCAGAGCTTCCCTAAACTTGCCTAGCAGGTCAGTGGACGAATATCCTTGCTTGGGCTCTGATGTTTATTGTTTCTTCTGAGCATGAGTGCCAGGGTTGTGTCTGGGGAAAAGAGGGCAAGCTTAGGATACACCTATGTTACAGCAATTCCCTGCTGCTGGAACTGGCCCTGGGAGGTGCTCTGATTTACTCCATGATGAGGTTGACCCCACAATGTTCCAGGGCTGCAACCAGGATATTTAATGTCCATGCAGAGCAGACAAGGTCCTGGTTTGTAAGTCTCTAGTGAAATTTTCCAAAGTGTCTATGTGATTTAGGAGTCTAAGTTTTATTGAAAGCCAATGGTCCTAGGCTTCTAAGCTACTTAGGCCCAGATCCACAAACCTATGTAGGCACCTAAACCCCAGACTTTTTAGCCAATTTTAGCCACCACTGTAACCCCCTCTTGCCACTGCCTAACCATGTAGGTGCTTAAACTCAGTCAGTGCCTAAAATTCCTGGATAAAAGTTCCCTAGGTGCCTAGGTGTGATGCTTTTTTGGGGTGCCCAGGGTTGTGAGTCATCTTGTTATCCCCTTGCCTTCAACATGAGGGAGTTTATCCTGTGGTAGCTGGGTGTCAGCTCTTGTATACCACCAGCTTTTCAAGCACTCACTTCAGGACTCTACCAGTCCTATTTTGCTATCTTGCTTTGCAGGTTAACATCAGACGTACCCCAACCCCTGAAACCCACGTGAAGAGTGTTCCCTGGTAGCATTCAGCTCCTCGCGCTGGACACTTTCAGAATGGAGCTCCACTATGGAGCGCCCCCCACCCCCAAAGAGACATATACGCACAGGTGGACAGTTACCGCTGAGATTTCAGGACCTTTATATCAACACATATCTATTTATAGTGAAAACAAATATCAGTTTATGAACAAAAAAACAGAGATCCCCAGATTCAAGTGAGTTTTGAGTCAGACTAATGAAAACAGAAGTGATTACAAATAAAACAAAAATATAACAAGCTTTCTAGAGACTAACACTTGCTAGGGTACAACCCTTGTCTAAAGCAGTTTCTTACCCTCAAAGCTTTTTGGCAGAGCTTGCTGGTTTTCAGTCAATCCAGGATTCATTCTTTCACAAATCGCCCCCCTCTGCCAAGGGTGTTCCTCAGTGAAATGGATAATGGAGTGTTGTTCCACCCCCCTGTTATAGTTCAATAGTCCTTTAAAATGCCTTCCTGGTGCCCTGCTGCAATGTTGAGATCATGCCCCCATGTCAACCTGTTTCTCCTTTAGACATTACATGTTTTGTGTTTGCTTCACACACATCAGAGACAAAGTGGATTGCCCTTTGTCTGGTAAAACCTACTTGTCAACCCTGCCTGGCACACAGATTCTAAACACATTTCAGTACATCCATACAACTTCTTAAATATCACCCCTACATACATCCCACAACTTTTAGGAGGATCAGTATGAGGTAAGCTTCCATTAGACATCTCACATGACCCTTTTTGGGTAAATACTATGAAAGCAATGTGTTGAGTATAGTGAGTGTGTCAGGCCTGGTAGGAGTTGCTGTTACAGAATAGTGAACCCTTTGCCTATTTGCATGGAGAGGTTCTTTCAGTCAGACTAGATTTCAGCCTCTGGACATGGACACTCCTGCCTGCCTCTAGGTGTCTGGTCAATCCACCTACCTAAGCCCCAGGGCAATCCACCGACCAGGGGAATATGGGCACAGGAGCTCCTAGTTCATGTTTTGGGCCAGATCCATTAGGTGTGTTCAGAGGCCATATAGCTTCACACAAAACTGTCAGGTCAGGGTTGGAGGGGAAGAAGGAGGAAACTTCCCACATAACCTTTAGCCCAGTGGTTAGGGTACTCAACCAGGTCATGGGAGAACCTTGGTTTAAGTCCCCCATCTACTTGAGAGGGAGAAAGAATCTGAAAAGGGTTCTCCCACTGTGATGGGTTGGGTCACAGAAACCCCCTTGGGACTGCCACCTGAAGTGCTGGGACTACCTCTGAGCCCATTTTCCCTGGCAGCTTGGGACTTCAGTACCTTACCTTGTTAAGCCAGACATAATAGCCTGCTACAAACACAGGCCCAGATCTGAACCACGTCCCACAAAAGCTGCAGGCTTAACTGAAAACAGCTTAAGAAGTGTTCCTGTCTCCAGCACCCAGATACACAGTTCCCAATGGGATCCAAACCCCAAATAAATCCGTTTTACTCTATAACACTGATAGAGAGATCTGCACAGCTGTTTGCGCCCCCAGGAATTAATTACTTGCTCTGGGTTAATTAATAAGTAAAAAGTGACTTTATTAAATATAAAAAGTAGGATTTAAGTGGTTCCAAGTAATAACAGACAGAACGAAGTAAGTTACCAAGCAAAATAAAATAAAACACACAAGTCTAAGCCTAATACAGAAAGAAACTAAATGCAAGTAAATCTCACCCTCAGAGATGTTCCAATACGCTTCTTTTACAGACTAGACTTCCTCCTAGTTGGGTCCAGCAATCATTCACACTCCTGTAATTACTGTCCTTTGTTCCAGTTTCTTTCAGGCATCTCTTTGGGGTGGAGAGGCTATCTTTTGAGCTAGCTGAAGACAAAATGGAGAGGTTTCCAGGGGTTTATGTAGTCTTTCTCTTGTGGGTGGAAACCCCTTTCTTCTCCTGTGTAAAATCCCCTCAACAAGATGGAGTTTTGCAGTCACCTGGGCAAGTCACATGTCCATGAATGATTCAACTTTTTGCAGGCTGACGCCATTGTTTACATATTAGTTTGAACGTTCCCAGGAAAGCTTAGATGTAGATTGGTGTTTCTCAAGGTCCAATGTTAGCTAAATACTCCCAATTACAGTGAAACCCCGCTATAACGCGATAATTGGGGTTCAAAAAATTTGATCACGATAAATGCGGGGTTGCTTTATAGCGGGGTTATGAAAATTTACCATTTCAAGCTGGTCAGTTTAAGTCTTTTAAAAAAAAACGGTTATCCCGGCGTGTTTTAAATACAAAAATAGTAATTTAATTACATGTACGTGAAAGAAACATGTGAAATCAACTATACTAATCATTGCGCAGAGTGCAAAGTCAATCTGGTTGCATGACTCCATAATTTTAAATTTCATCACTTCTTAAAAAAGCTATCCAGTGTGGTCTGCTTATTTGCTGCAGACTGTTGGCTTCTAGCAAAGTCAAGAATGCTTCTGAGTTGGAGGATTTTGACGCTGTCCACATCTTGAGTTTCCAGCCACCTCATACTGGCTTCTAGGTGCTTTACGGCCTCGGACACTTTTGGTGGGGGAGTTAAGGTGCCATCATCGTCGTCGTCGTCATCATTAGCGCCTCTGGTTTCGGGCTCTGGTGGTGTAGCTTCATTCTTCCCGCTGACATTTGAAACAATTTCATCATCTGAGATGTGTTCATATATGGGGCAGATGTCATCTGCTGAAAACCGGTTGAGGATATCATGATGACTGTGCTCATATTCTCTGAGTGCTTCTTTGGCTAAACGTACGTCGTCTTCAAGGAATCTTGTAAATTCAGGCTCATCGTCATTACCATCATCGTGTGTAGGTGAAGGAAAAAATGGACCAAGACCCTTTGTCCAGCATTGTTCAATGCAACATGCAGAGATAGCATCCTAGGCTTTCCCGCCGAGGTGACAGTCTTCTTTCAAGTTGAGTGAAGCCAGTGATGTGTCGACGGAGGAGTTGTTATCCGATACCATCTGCTTGATCATTTTGCAACGATAGTTTTGCTTAAATACCGATACGATGCCTTGGTCCAGTGGCTGGATTTCTGACTTAGTGTTCTTCGGGAGATAAGAGACTTTAATCTTGCCATCACAACTGACAAGATTTTCCACTGGTGGGGGGGGGGTGGGTGGGCAGGGCAATTATCCAGCAGTAGGAGAGCTTTTTGCTCCTGCTTGAGTTTTCGTAAATGAGCCCGAATGGCTGGCACGAAAGTTTTATGGAACCAATCTTGAAATATGGAGATATTCATCCATGCATTCTTGCTGTTGGTGTATTCAAAAGGAAGGGCCTTCATATTAACATGATGAAAACATCTGGGAGATCTCACTTTTCCGATCATCAGAGGTCTGACTTTGTGGCTGCCAGACTTGTTGACACAAAACAAGAGAGTGACTCGGTCCTTCCTCTGCTTAAAGCCTTCTCGTTTCTGACTATCAGTCCTGGTTGCGAGGGTGTGATTGGGTAACATTTTAAAGCATAAACCAGTCTCATTGCAGTTGTAAACTTGATCGGCTGTGTAGCAACCTTCCTCCAGCAACTTTTTAAGCTCAGTTGGGTAGGAATCGGCATCCTCTTTATCAGCTGAGCGGCTTTCCCCAGACACAAGAACTTGGCTTATAGTGTGCCTTTTCTTGAATCTGTCCAGCCAGCCATTACTCACTTTAAATTTGGATTCATTTCCATTGATAGGGAGATCAAATTTCTCTGCTTGAGCTTTCAGAATAGGGCCAGAAATGGGAACTCCTTCTGAGCGAGCTTGGAGAAACCATTGGTACAAGGCTGAATCCAGGCTTTCGTCATTAGCAAACTTGACCTTTTTACTCTGTAAACCAGTTTCCTCTTCAAGAATGCAGGGTAGGCTATGGAGCTGCTTTTCTTCTTTTTTCCACCCTCGCAGAGTGGACTCGCTAATTCCTAGATCTCTAGCAAGCTGAGTTTCTTGTTTGCCCTTCTTTACTTGATCCATGGCATACAATTTCTCTTGGGCAGAAAACGACTTGCATTTGCGTACTGTTGTATCCATAATGGAAGAACGCGGTTTATTTATAAATGTCGTAAAAAAAGTATTCCGGCAAAACGCGAACAGTATTACGGCCTTAAAGGGGAGCCAACTGATGATTGCATTATATCCGAATTCGCGGTATTGCGAGGTTTGACTGTACTTGAATAACCCCTTCACACTATGTTGACCAAATCTGCCTCATGTGCTTCCTACAGCAAACACTTTAAATACAAGCACAGATGCAATGCTCATAACTTCAGATATAAAAATGATACATGCATACAAATAGGATGAATACATTCAGTAGAACATAACCTTTGCAAAGATATGTTACATGGCATATCTAGCATAAAACATATTCCAGGTAGGTCATATTTACACTCATAAGCATATTTCTATAAAGCATTAGGGGGTGCAATGTCACACCCACCTCTCAGGTGAGTGCTCCAACCACTGAACTAGGTGGGTCTCTGTCAATCTCTTCTATTGAAGTTGTTCCATGTTGATTGAATAATTAACTATTAATTGGGCCAGAAAAGGAGCGAGTCACTCTGTAGCCCAGTGGTTAGGCCATTCACCAAGAGGTGGGAGACCTCTGTTTAAATCCCTTCTCCTCATCAGACAGAGAGGGAACTTGAACTAGGGGCCTCCCACATCCCAGTGAGTAGCCTACCACTGGGCTAAGGGCAAAAAGAGGAGCCCTGGCTATTTACCTGGCCAGGATAAAAATGTTTTCAGCCCCCTCCTCCCCAGAGCCCAAGCCAAAAACAAGCAAACAGAACCTGAGTGGCACAGAGGCCTCTGGAAGATGGCACCCAGGGTGACCACCCTGCTTGCCCACCCCTAGGACTGGCCCTGGTTTAAGGGTTAGGAGGGAGGCTCCTCCCCGGCAACTTTGCTTGGAGCTAGGCAAGCACCAAACTCATTCTTACCTGAAACAACTAAGTCGCCTGATGCTAGGAAAGGGGTTCCTGGTTGTGGATTGCTAGCAGAGATAGGCATCTCTCTGCAGCCTGGACTAAGGCACTGAACTCTGAGAGAGGAATGGGGCTTAGCCCACACCCCTCTTGTCAGCATCTCTCATTGCTAGCTTAGGCAGCTCCCTGCCTAGTACGCTGGCTTTTGTGGATTGCATTCTTAGGCGCCTGTCTCTCCCCATGCATTGCAAAGGGAGTCTAGGTGCCTAACTTGGACTTTGTGATCACTCAGTGTTTTTCCTGTGATCTTCTAGGTGCCTCAAAGTTAGGTGTTGTGATGCTCAGCATTGCAACGCCTAAGTCCTTTTGTGCCTCTGGGCCTTAGGCACTCTGGAAAATTTTACTCCTCATCCAAAAGTACTGCAGAGCAAACTACCTATGACTCAATTTATACTTCTGAAGGCCAGAGCCATGACTTTTATCTTTGGGAGGAAGGGGTCAAGGGTGTAGATGACTAAGCCACTGTCTGGCTAGAATAACATTTTAGGTTTCAAATGAGCTGAATACTGAACAGTAATACCAGTGGTGCTCTTTGCCTGCCAATGTTCTGGGTAGCTTGGCAAGACAAATGAGAACTTACAGTAGTAGTAGTCCATCACTGACGCAATTCTCATCTATGGCTTCACATATGACTCTAAAGTCAGAATCCTGATGCACAGAGTTGGCCACATTGAGGGCGTGGGGAGTCTGTATCCATGATGTTTGACAATGTGGCTCTGTGGCGTCTTTCACGTGCAGCCTGGAGACGATTTCGTCGATCCCGCTTGAACCTGCTGCATGCTAATCTTGTCAAAGACCATCAGTGAGTCCTGTTCTGTGCTGTTTGCTCAAGTTCTGTAAGATTGATACCAGCGCACTGGAGACTGCTCTTCCAGTTATCTCTGAAGCTCTTATAAGGATGGTCCTTCTTTCTTTTGCCCTGCCTCAGCTCCCCATGCAGGATCTCTTTTGGGTGGCAGGGGTCCTCCATTCTGATGAAGTGTCCAGTGAAATTGTGCTCTCAGTACCATTTCCTTGATGCTGGTTGTGTTTGGTCTCTCAAGGACCTTCATATTGGTCACAGTAGTGAGTTGGAGTGGCCTCCCTCCAAGGCTGACAGGGAGGAATCACTCCCCCCCAGTGGGCGGAGCTAGGCTGGGCCCACCCCACGTGCTGGAAGCAGAGGGGTGGAACAGGAAGTATAAGAGGCGGGGCCTTCAGCTCAGTTGGGTCAGAGTGAGGGAAGGAGGCAGATGCTCTGCCCTGTTGCTGGCTCCTGGACCAGGGACTGATATGTGCTAACCCGTGCCCCTGGAGGAGAACTCCGAGGGAGGGGAGCTGTTGGGACTGTGTCAGCTGAATACCCTGGGGAGTTGCCAGGACTGCGCCAGGCGAGTACCCCAAGGAGCTACTGGGACTGTTGGCTGCTGAGTATCCCGAGGATACTGAGGACCTGCAAGCAACAGAGCCCTACAAACAGGTAGGGGTAAGAAGTAGCCCAGGGAAACCAGACATTCATTCGGCTATGTTGCTGAAACCACAGTTAGTATGTTTTGGTAGGATCCCCACTGACCCAGTGGCAGGATCACCTGCTGTTGGTCGGACCCTGGGCTGGGACCCAGTGGAGTAGGGTGGCCCCAGGTACCCCTACCTTCTGCTGCGACTCCACCCCTGGGGTGGCGGCCTACTTATCCAGCACCAGACAGCCTCTGCTTGTTCGCTGTCTGCCCCAGCCAGGAAGCTGGGTTATACAGACCACTACTGCTCTGCCCTGCCCATAGGTCTTGAGCCTGCCTCTGTTTGCTGTCTTCCCCAGTCAGGGTGCTGGATTATTGACTGCTGCTGCTTTGTGGGGGCTTTAGCCTGACTGTTTACCATCTACCCCAGTCAGGAAGCTGGGCTAAAGACCGCTGATTGCCCTGCCCTGCCCTGCCCCAAGGGGCCAGGGCCCTAGACTCTTTACTGACACATAGCAAATTGATAGGGGATTAGCATGCTAGGTGGCGTAGAGAGGTGTAGTGACCTCCCTCTGAGGCTGACAGGGAAGAACCACTAAAAGTCACTACAGTCACACTGTCCTGCCAGCAAATGAGTGGAGGGAGCACATGTGAAATTGCTCAAGCTGTTTAATGTGCTGTCTATAAAGAGTCCATGTCTCAGAACCATACAGAAGAGACGTTAGGACCACTGCACTGTAGATCTTCAATTTGGTGGAGAGACGAATTATGTGTTAGGTAAGGACTTTTGTTCAGAGTTGGCCAAGGGCCTGGCTGGCTTTACTGATTCTGGAGGAATCAAGGAAATAACAAAAATAGATGCTTGTTGTCTAGTTAGGACAGTCTCTATTAAATGGAGTAAGGCACCATTCGACTACAGTGCTAGAGCCATAAAGAAGCACCTGACCTCTACCCAGCTAACACCTGCGTTTCCTACTCATGAACTTTGCCTCTAGAAGAACTTATTTTCATATCAGGTCTTTTTAATTTTCAGTTCATTTTTGTAAGTTACTGTTTTTCTGAGTTTCAGATAATAATGTAATGTCAGAGCAAATCCTCACCACACTGAGTACAAATGCTCCTGGATTTATGTGCTGTCATAAAGATCATACAGATGTAACATAGATGGAAATAGAGAAAATGTAAGGAGCAGATTTTCAGCTCCCCTGTGTTTTTTTTTTACTTTGAAGCTTATTTCTGCATCCATTTAAAATGATGTATCCTATCACTCTTTCATGTAACAATGACATTGCTATTACTATTCATTTTTATTCATTATATTTTGGGAGTCGTCTTATTGCTTCATAAAAAAGTGGATATAGACATAAACCATCTGCTGCTGGGAGATCAGTTTTCTAGTAATTTTCAGAGGGCACCTATTGAGTGAATCATATTAAGAGCCTTGATAAAGTAGCAGGGTTCTCTAATTACCCGTGTATGTGAAACAACTTTCTGCCTGATTGCTGGCAGTGTTCCTCCAGGACGACAATATATTGCTTGGTTTTTTTTTTATGCCATCATACTTTCTCTGTTTACAGTACATACCAATGGAGAAATGTGGCAAGTACTAAGAACTTTGTTATACTTTACATTACAATTTTTGTATATAGCATCTTTTGTACACTCTGCATCCCCAAATGGCTTACAGAGTGGAATAACTCCCCATTGGACTTAATTTCCCCACTCCTCCCTTAGGATGTATAAGCAGTGGAGAAAGTCTTCAGATGAAATTTACAGAGATGAAGAATTGATGAGGCAAAGATTATTTTTTTTTCCCCCAGGAAGACACTTTCAGATGACAGGAGTAGGTGAGGAGAGAAGATTTTTCTTACCAATTATGAGATGGGCCAGATGACTGGAGAAGGCAGGGAAGAGAAAGTCTGCAGTAAATCCACAAAGGGTCTTAAAAATTAGTGTGACAATTTTGAACTGGACACTTCAATGAAGGGAGAGACAGTGGAAGCGTCAGAGGGCAGGTGTGTGTGACGTGGTCTTGTTTACATAAGTGAATTGTGATGGTTTACACATCAGTAGGTTTGTTATACAAATTTGACTTTCTTGATTTCTGAGCTCTTATAGTCATCAAATGATTTCCTGAATTGTTGTGAATGGGAAGCAGGGACTAAATAACAATCCTACATTTTCTAGCTTCACAGTTCAGAGGTTTGTGCTAGGGGGAAGAATCTTTGGAGTCAAATCCCATGTGTTCTCATGAGTTGATCATTCCAGAATTGTTTTTATATTTACCTGAAACCAGTGCTGCTACTGTTTCATATCTTGAGTCTAGCCTATCTATGGCCTGACAGATAATACCTTGAGGGGTTTAAATAGCTGTAGTTCTTTTCTAGAGATAAAGCAATGGGCTTTCTTTAAAGTTACTCCAGCCATGCAGGACCAGGTTCTGAACAACTAGAAAGAAATGTCGCTGGAGACCCAAGTTAACTCTCTCTTCCACTCCCCTGCCCCCAGACCTCTCACAGATTTCGAATTTAGTTAAAGGGTTCTTGTTCAACACACATGACACAGAAACCAACTGTGAACACAAGCAAACCAAATAAAATTATCCATTCTTGTGCCTGTGGAATGCTTTGTGGTGGCTTGAGGCCAACCAACTGCTGTCACTTCCTCTTCTGAGCCTGGCCCATCCCCTTTTAAGGTTCTGAGACTCACTAGGCACAGCGACACCTGATAGCTTCAGCTCAGGGAGACACTGCTCGCTAGAGCTGTGCAAGTAATCCATTGTTTTAATTTGCTGGTTGGACTGAAAAATTTCATTTTGGATCACCTGAAACAATTTTTGGTTTTTGTGCCAAAACAAAAATTGTTTTGGGTTGAACAGAATGCTTTGTTTGACCCAAAACAGAATGTTTTCTTTAAATTTTGAGCCTTTTAACTACTTTTTAAATTAACAGCAAAGGAAAATTGAAAACTTCATTCACAAAATCAGAGCAGAAGGAGGAGGTAGTGTTGCCACCTGTGATGGGTTTACAGACCCCTCACTAAGACTTAAGATGTAATAGAGCAGTACTGGGCCAAGAAGGCCCAGGCCCTCAGCAGCTGCAAAGCATGTTCGAAATGGAGCGCCTGCTAAAAAAGTAGCCGCTGACAGGCAAACGGAGAGAGTGAAGGAGAGGCAGGCATGTGTGTGTTCTTCTGGGAAGAGTCTGGACTGTGGATAAGATCCAACTGGGAGGCCAAGACCCTGATCCCCTTTTCCTCCCCCTCCTTCCCTCTGACAAAGGGGAGCAGGTAGACACTGGAAAGTGAGCTGGGAAGAGTGTTTGAACTATTGAGACTGTAGGAGCAACACTCTGTTGAGAGGGAAGCTGAGTGCCACAACCACCCCCAAAACTGAAGAGAGTACAGGAAGTGGCCCAGGGAAAGCTGGTCTGTTGTACCACCTAGAGGTCCAGTGCCTTCATCACAAGGTCAGCCTTCTTCCCACACTAAATATATATACCATCACTGAAGCACTCTTTGGTGCAGTTGTTCACTTTTTCTTTGTTCTTAGTTACCATAATTGTATGAAAACAATCTAATCAATTTAGTAACTTACCAGTAGTATCTCTGTTCCAAATGTTAGCTTATTGTTGTAGGGAATGTTTCACACTTAGCAACATAGTATGAAGTGCAAAAAGATTATTGTGTGTCCTGGGGTAAAATAACTGTGATGCAGTTGCCTTGGTAATAATTTATTTGACATCCGGGCAAGACTATACACACACATATACACACACACTATAGCACTGTCAGTCCTGCCTACACACTGGTAATCGACACCTTCTTTCTTTGTCTGCAAAAGTTCCTCTGCTATGAAATGTATGCTGATGGTAAATCTGTTTCTGTGAAATGCTAATGATTTCCTCTTTTCGCAGATGAGTAAACATTTGACAGCAAATCCTATACCAGAGTCGAGGTCCCATTGTCCTCCCCACCAAATGTTGCCCTTGTGGCCGCCTCAATTTGAATTCAGCCTTGCTCACTGACATGGAACTTCACAGCCGCAGAGTACATTTGAAAATGAAAAGAGCAGACACTGCTGTGTCGGAACAAATCCTTATTTAACAGACACTGTCAAAGAGCCAAATCCTCTCCCCAGTGCTAGGCCTGAGGAAATGGACTGTGTTCTCAGATCAACCACACACACTCCCGTCCCCCGAGGCTTCTCTCCTCTCCATTTTAGCTTCACCTGAAAGAATACCAAATAACGTAGTGGCAAACCTTTCAAAAGTGATCAGCTCCCTGCTGTTCCTATTGAGAGAAATGCCCCAATTGCGGGTGCTGAGCAGTTCTAAAATACTGCCCTCCCCCCCCTTTATTATTGTTCTTTTAGATGTATCTCGTTATTAAGGAGTACAGCGACCATCATAATCGGTCCTCTCACCCAGACAGAACTACTTTTGCAATGGCTATTTTTCTGCTTGACCACACTTTCCCATTCTCCTTAAGGGAACTGCTCCTTACACTTTTAAGAATGGGCAAAAAGCTGGAGAAGGTTTTTTTTTGGCTTCTGTCCAAATCTTCCCATTCCATTAAAATGAAATTTATTTAAACTGAGTCTCCCACCTCCTCATGTGACGTTTCTGTACCCTTTGTATTAACTGGTAGATCCTGGTTGTCCATGGAAGGCCAGCACATCTCCCCATTCTGTTTGTACACTTTGTTTAGATTTCATTAGCACCTATGGGACAGCAGCAACCTTGATTTGCTGAGTCAAGGAAGAAGGACATAACTGTGAGAGCCTGAAGAATGCCACCCTAGAAGGCCCGAGGCCCCCTCGAAACTCTCTTTGTTTGCGAATGGGAATATTTCCTGGCCAGGACGCAAGAAGCCTTTAAACTCTGAGTCTCGTGCTGCTTTAAAAAAAAAAATCAAAATGTGGAAAGGGAACCACTAAGTGGTCCCCTCTATATATCTGCCGTATATTCTCTGTTGTCAGTTAGACACATTACATATACAGAAAAATGTACTCTTAGAAAAAATCCCATACCATGTGGAGTTTCCTGTGCCTGTGTTTTTTATCCTGCCTTCTCTGTTGCTTGGTTTCTAGAGATGTTTCTTTTACTGTGTTAATAGATACGAAGAAGTTACCTTCTTGTTGTTCAGAACTGTAGGACCACTATTCACTGTAGGTTTTTTTCTATTTAACATTTTCTTGGGAGTTCATTCCTTTCCTTAGTGCCCAAACCCCAGCTTTACTGATACCTTCAACAGCTCCAATGATGTCTGTCTCCCATCTGTCTGCAGGAACACCCCAGCTGACAGTCCAGATGAACCTTGTTGGAGTTCTCAGTATGCGTGAGTTCAGCTGTCTTTGCTGATGGTGTAACATGACTCCAGTTGTGAGATGTCACCTTTGACCGATATCAAGGGGTTAGCCCAGAAATCTAGCATTTGAATAGAACTATTAGGGTGGATGGATTAAAATAAATATATTAGTAGTAAACTGTAAGGGCAATAGAACATTGCACCTGGGTTCTTCAAAATAGCATCATTTTTTTTCTCTCTGCAAATACTGAATTTTTATTTTTATATGGCTTGAAGATATCCTGTCCTCTCATTGCCTTAATCTACTCCTGATTGTGCTTCAATTGCTGCATAGAAACATTCCAAAGTACATCTGCCCAATTGAAATCAAATATTTGAAAATGTAGAAAAACATCCAAAATATTTAATAAATTTCAATCGGTATTCCATTGTTTAACAATGCAATTAAAACTACGATTAATCGTAATTAATATTTTTGAGTTAATCGTGTGAGCTAACTGTGATTAATTGACAGCCATAAAAAATCCACATTTTATAGTATAGGCCTGAACTTTTTGAGTGTCCACTTAACTGGAGGAGATGTGAGTGTGTGTGTGTGTTTTCCCTCCACCCTTCTCTAGCAGTTTCATTAATTTGGGTGCAATAAATTGTCACAAAGCTACTAAAGGCATTTCTCCTGCACAGTCTTGTCTGGGAATGACTGTCTGGGATCCTGTGAGTATTTGGCGATGTGGCTACAGGATGTTTATCTTCCTTATGTAAATGATCTGGCTCTGTGTTAGCCTGAGGTCTGCAGCTGGTCTGAGTTCCTATGATTGGGAGGATTGTAATGGCTGAGGTATAAAACTGGATGCTTCTCTCATCAGAACAGTGTGTAGCAAAAGGAGCCAAATAAGAGACAATCAAATTAAAAAAATAACCAGCTACGGTTAATATATTCAATAAAACGGAGACTTCAAAACATAAATACCATGCAGACTGCCATGAACAGAGCATCCAGTTTATAGATTCTGTGGATAAATTGGATAGTCAATTGTTTGACCACACTTTGGTTCATTCTGATATGTACCCAAGACACCAACTTACCAATATCGGTTAGGTTTATTGCTAAAAGTAAAAAATAGTATAGTACATGAAAGAGGTTCAACATGATACCAGTTTCTGGGAAGCCATCTTCTGCAGCGTTGATAAATTCTCCTTACACAGAAGGTGTGCTCCCAAAGTTACACATTTCAGCTACAAGTATTTTTAGGTTGATTTATACAAGCTATAAAACTTCTTACATGTCACTAAAATCTAACCCATCGGTTTGCACCAGTTCCTTAACTTCTTGTTCTGTACCTTCCTTATCTAGGTTTTGGTCCACAAAGCATCTCCCTAGCTTGTACTAAGACATAGAACAAATGTATCTTGATTTTGACAAGTTTCCTATTTGCTTATGCCAAATGCTGAGCTGTAGTATTGCAGGGTGTTGTGGGATGTAGCTTAGCATGAGTGAACAGAACTCTGGGAAAAACATAGGCTAGGTCAGCTCTTATAGCTGCCAGGCATTGTATAATGTGGTATGTACTAACCTAACATATGTGTTGGTTAACAATTCTTTTGCAACATGATTATATGGGACTCAATCAGAGAGCTAAATGAATCTCAGTAATTCATGCAAATATCTTTTTCATTCAGGTCATATCAGGCAAACTGGCTAAGTCTCTGAGAACAAGGGCTACTTGTTTTGGTGAGACCAACTGACAAATACTTTGGCTTCCTTTTGTAAAAACTCTGGCTCATTAGGTATATGCATGTTTCTATAATGGTGACAGAAGCATGCCTGCTAAGTAATACTGATGGGTGCCAGCTAGAAGACTCCACAGTTGGTCTATCAGGGTTGAAACTGCATCCACTGGTAATATTTCATCTTTGGTTTAATCTGCTGCTGTCTGCTGCCCCTGAAAATTCTGGCAGACAAAGTGTCTCCTGAGTACCAGGTACTTATTTCAATTTAAAAGAACAGTTCATTTAAAAATTCCAAACATTACAATAACCCCTCAAGCCTATTTAATTAACACCTATTTATATTTTTGCTACCTTCTCCAAGGCACTAACGTTTGTGTGGCTTTGGTTCTGGACGTGTGTACAGGAACTGAATCCAGATCAGTGTAAAAGGACAAAGATGACCTTGTGACACATAGTGACCCATGCACGTATCTATGCCGGCTTCTGTGATGGTGTGTGGATTATCTGAGTAGGCTAGTGTCTGTGTTTATGGTCTGTAATTCCCAGGCGTGCAGAAAAGAATTCACTGCAAATCATTATTCTTGCAGCCATATTGGTCCCAGGATACCAGAGACACAAGGTGGATGAGGTAATATCTTTTACTGGACGAGCTTCTGTTGGTGAGAGAGACAAGCTACCAAACAACACAGAGATCTCTGTGTAGCTTGAAAGCTTGTGTCTCTCACACCAACAGAAGTTGCTCCAATAAAAGATATGACCTCACCCACCTTGTCTCTAATAGTATTTTAGTCATTTTGCAACCCAAAATAGGTCAGATGTATGGCTGGACTATATCAGGAGTAATTTAGTGACTGATTTATGATTTGTAGTCAGAAACAACTCCTTAAAAATGACAAGAACTAGATTCTATCTGCTAAAACTTGTTAACTGGAATTTCCAAAGTGCTTTTTCTGTCACTGTAGTTCTTATCAAAGCTATTCAAGTCTCTGATAATAATTGGTTTTAAAGCAATCAAAAGTCCTCAAATATTTCATGAAGCTGAAAATCCTGTTGACCCCACATGTCAAGGTACCAGTATTTTAAGGAGGACAGCACTATCTGTATTTGATCTGTTACTAGATGTTAGTAGCATAAGATACCACGCTCTGAAATGTTAGGCCTTGATAGGCGAAGTATGCTAGAATTTAGGGGACCCGGAGATGTTTTCATTAATTAAAGTAGATTTCGGTTTTGTGCCATTGACTCTGCTTCATTAATCTCGGCACTGTCTGCTTCAGCTCCTAAGCAGCAATCTGTCCCTACACAAGCTACTTATAGGACATATATTCAATATTTTGTTCATATATGTGTGCAAAGTGCCTTATGCAATGGGGCCCCTGATCCTGGTTAGGGTTTTACACACTCATGCAATACAAGTTTTTAATAATCTGAACAATCAGATGTAAATTTAACTTGGATTATTAGGAGTTAAAGTCATGTTCTATATTAATGAATAATCTATATCCCGCTCAGAGGTCAACTCGGAGACCTTACTGACCTTCAGTAAGGTCTCTGAGTTGACCTCTGAGCGGGATGACACAATAATTTGGTCAATAACCATCCCTTAAATGGTTACTTCTACCTCTAGCTTCAGAAAGGAGCAATACATCTTCCTGTGTAATTATATTTGTAGCATTGTTCAGAAATGCACAGACACAATCTAAAATGAGCCCAGCACCCTTAGGCCAGGAGAAGTAAAACTCCATGCCAAGGAACAGCTGTGGTCACTCTGGGACACAAGTCAGGAAAATCAATGAGCTGCTCTCGTTCTTGCAGTGCACTGTGCTATTAGAATCACTATATAAGATCTAGATAGTGGTCCAGCCTATATGCCGGCATAAGACGTCCTTATTCCCTTGCACTGGGGCCCTAGACTAGTGCTGCTTGCACATAGGAAATAACAGATGAACAGGAGGGAGGAGAACCCTGACTCCACCCCTACAGTGCACCTGGTGGTGTAGCTCGACTTGTACATCAGGGAGCATATCGTGCATCAGACCTATCAGAACTTACTCACACCCAGAGCAACAGGGAGACAGGGAAAGAGACTGCAACTCAAAGAGTTGCAATCTCCACCTAGAGACCGCACAGCACAGGGTGCCCTTCACCCTCGGTCAGTCTGCCAATTGGCACTAGCCCTCTATGGATAGGATGTAGCAGAATATAATCCAGAGGATAGCCAGAAATTAACACTGGCGTATGTTTTCCAGTCTGCAGTAGAATGACTCTCCCCGCTGTGGAGGCGAGGTACGGGAAGGCAGGAGTCACGAACGCTGTCATTGTAGCGCTTCTTATTCAGAAATAAGCTCTGGACATGGCGAGCTCTACAAGTGTTGCCAAATTATAGCGACACCCCTGGAGCATGTAGCAGTGACAGGGACAATATATTATGGAAATGCTCAGTACTGTCTGAGGCTTCATCACCTGTCCATTCCTGATACAGTTACACACAGCATCTCACTATGACCTGTCCCATAGATTAAAACCCTTCATTTTTGGCTTCTACCAAAAGCCTCCAAAAAATTCTCCGGTATTGAAAAATCCAGTATTCCAATTTTTTTTCTGATTTCTATCCAGATTTTGTACCTGCTGAACCCTCCCTCCATCCCCAGCTCCCTGATTGCAGACTCCCTGCTGCATGGCACAGCATGGCTGCACAGGGGAGGGTAATTGCCAGTCGGTGGTTGCTGCAGCTGGATAGTGTGAGAAAGAGATGGACAGTCAGTCTGCTGAGACTGTGGACTGTTGCAGTGTCAGGCTGCAGGGAGTACTGGTTCACTCCTGACCCCAGCACTTCAGCACAGCCCCAGGGCACAGATCCCTGTACACTTCCTGCCAACCCCTCTCCACTTCTGCGTAGGCACCCTTTTCCTCTGTGAGTATGTGTGCCCTGGGACGCGTCACTGCCTGGAGAAGAGCCCTGTCCACTTTGCCCGCCAGACAGAGCCCCCTAATGCCCCCAGGCTGGGAACAGGACATGCTGCTCACACGTCTGTATCTCACTGACTGGGAGCTGCTCTCTTCTGGCTCCCAGCCTCTGTGTCCCACCTCTGTGACAGGAAAGATGGTGATTTTGTGATGAGGGTTCTGTTCAAGTACTCCTTCTTTGTCTGTTCTCTCCAGTGTCCTTCAGGGGATAGTCACCCAGTTTTGGTTGCTGGAGGAAACCCTTTCTGAGCCCTGGTGAAAAAAGCATTGGACATTTTGAAAAAACTGGTGCAAGCTACGATAACCCAGGACTCTTGGAATTCACACAGAAACCCCTTCTATCAAGCGTAACTGCACACGTCACCAGCACTAAACTATTTTTGTTTTAAAAAGAAGTTTTATTATTGTAATGGGGATTAGAGAGAATGGTTTCCTAAACAATTTAATTTTCTCTATTTGCTGTTTTATTTTTCTGCCCTCCCTTTCCCCAGTATTTAACCCTGATATTGACCTGGAAACTGTGAAATTAGTTTTTTGCACTGATTTTTCACCCCTTTTAAAATAAACACTCATCAATGCCTGGAAACAAACAAAAGAACTGTAGGACCTTACCCAGAGTGTAATGCAGTTTTTCCTTGGCACTTTAAAAAAAAAAACCCTGGAAAATCCCAATTTCTGCTGATTAGTGGAAATACATTTCTTGCTCTCCCTTGTATTTTGGACTCTGGGATAGAAAGTGACTCATTCATCATTTCAATTTCTTCTGTGGCAAAGCAGTTGCACAGTTGTTCCCCTCTGGGCTTGCATTGTACTTTTTGTTCTAGTTTCCACCTCTAGTTCATGGTCACTAATTTGCAGCTGTCCAGTACTGTCTCAGATTAGTGTCGTGTTTCATACTTTCTAACTGAATGAAGCATGGGGCTGGATCAGAAATTGCACTTGGCTCTGTTTATCCATAAGGCATGAAAACAAATGCAACAAGCAGAAATAGAATTGCTCCTGCCCTTTAGTATCACACTTGTAAGATATGCAGGACTCTGAGCCTTGTTTTTTCATGTACTCTATTAGAACTGTCATATAAGCATCACTTCTGACAAACTTCAGTATGTCTGTAGTAAGGGTGCTGATAAATATGACGGGAGGGTGATGATGAAATACATCAGTGAATAAGATGGGCCCCATCAGCCTGGCCCACAGGAAGGGAAAGGCACATGGCAATGCCCAGGAGGTGAATTGTGCAGGCTTCCCAGCCTTGGTATCATCATAGAAGGGAATGTTTATTGGTCTTGAAGAAGCGGCTGAAGGCAAGGCCTCCTCATACTGTGAAGCATGTGGGTCCACAAGGAATCCTGGCCACAGCCCTGCGCATGTCAGACCTGACCTGTAGTCCCACTTGGCAGCCTGGTGTGTAGTTGCTTTGCTGTCATCACCTCTCAGTCCTTGGCTGTGCAGAATCATGGATCGAATATTAATACTGTAAGGAGCAGTTTTAATGTCTAGGGTATCAGACTATATAACCACCGCCCTGGTAATTGTTATAGTTCAGTTACACCCTTCACTTGTATGTTTATGAAAACTGATTCCCCTCCTACTAGTTCATTTCACTAACCCACCATTATTAAGATTGACCATCATTATTTGTATTGCAGTAGTGCCCAGAGGATCAGGGCCCATTTGCATTAGACACTGTACAGACACATAGGAAGACGTGGAAACTGCCTGAAAAAGTGAAGGTCTGGAACCTTGAAGGTATTTACACTGAAATCACGGGAAATTAGGAGCCTAAAGATCTTTGAGGATTTGGGCCTTACAGGCTATAGGCCTGATCCTGTAAACATGTACCCAGGTGAGTAATTTTTATAATTAATAGGAGTACTCATACTCATGGTTACTCATGTGCATGTGTTTGTTTGCAAGCCTGAAAAATATGTCCTCCAGTCTTCATATTTTGTTAAATATGTAAAATAATAAATAGGGAGCATAAAAGTCCTTGTGTTAACTATATGCTGCCAGTTTTTCATAATGTAGCAGAGTAGTGGTATCAACTTTTCTATACTTCACCCCCCCTTTACCATATAGGGATACCCCAGCCAGGACCCCTAACCCTTGTAGCGTCTCCGGAACTGTTTGCCACCTTTCTGGGGGTCATGATTCCCCAGGTTGAGAATCCCTGTTGTAGACTAATATCCGTACGTTGTTTGGTGAGGAGAGGTATCACAAGTAATGCACTGCCCTCAAAAGAAACAAATAATTCTTATTAAACAGGATGTAATGCATATTTTGTCACAAAACAACACCTTACCTCTGACCCAAATTACCTTCTGAGTAATCTCGGGAATATAAACACAAGACACAATCCCTTTGAAAAAGAAACATACATATACACGGGGTGAATTATTTTATATGGGATAAGAATAATGTGAGCTGTGTAAGATTTAGGGTGCCTTTAACGACCATATTCTTGCTTTTGAATGCTTGGGTTTGCCATTCAGTAACCTAATTGTTTTAAAGAAGTAATTTTGGAATTTACTGTGATTTCCATCTGAAATAGAATATTGACTGGTTGACATCTGAACTCCTCACTAGAAAACATAGTGAAAATCCAGAGGAAAGTTATGATCTATGCTCTTTGGGAAAGGGACCATCTTCTGGGTCTGTGTTTGTACAGTGCCTAGCACAATGGGGCCCTGGTCCATGACTGGGAAGCCCACATGCTGCTGCAATACAAATAAAATGAAACGATACAGTTGACAGCCCTGCAGATCTGGCAGGGGAAGGTGGGATTTTTCTTCACTGAGCCAGGTGATCTTTTCAGAGCAGCATCAAAGGTTAGTGCTGGGTATCTGGTTGTTCAGGGAGGCCCTTTTCATGGAAGTCCCACTGGGTTCCATCCCCTCTGTTCTGCTTGTGGTGGAAGGGACAGCACTCAGGTGTCATTACTACACAGAGGTTTCAACTTGTTTTTAAATTCCCTCTACCTCTCTTCCTTCCAGACTAATTCATCATGTCCTGTGCTGTCCGTATCCTCACACAGGGTCTGACTTGGACAAAACAGTCTTGGCAAGGACTTCCGACTATACAACACCTCAAATTAATGGGGGGAAGGGGGAATTGATCTCTAAATTTCAGAGCAGTTTCAGATTCATGCCTTCAGCCCATGAGGATTTTACTGGAGTCTTATCTCCTTCCTCCTTAGAACTCCTAACTAAAAAGGAAAAAAATGTTTCTGCTCTAGGGCTATTCTACAGCATGCCCTCTGAGGTGCTTCCTGACTGGTTACTGCTGTGTCTCTGACTTGTTCAATTAGCCACAAGTGGACTGGTTAGGGGATAATTGCAGCCAATTGTCAGGCAGTGGCAGACAGATTTATTCTTCTTGAAACAAGCTGGAGAGATGAAACTGCAACTATTTCCTGTCAGGTAAGAGTCAGTCTTTGTAGCTGGGGGAAAAAAAGACATTAATAAAATAAGACTCTCTGATGAGAAATGCTAGTTTCTTTTCCTAGCATAAGCCAAGCTGAAGATCCAGTATTCCACTCAGTTATCCTGTTAACCCTGTTAAATGGGGATTTCTTTTTTTTAATGGAAATGAATTCCATTCTGCTCTGGGGAAGGATTGGGAAGTCTGAGTACTACAGCAATTTAGAGGAAAGAAAACATGGGCCATCCACCTGTCTCTCTTTCTGTCTCATGGGAAGGCAAATCTCTGTGCAGGAATATAAATTAAAGGGCAACATCCTCAGGGTCTTTGAGAATGGAGATAAAGGTCTTAGACTGTTCCTTTAAGAACCTGGATCCTAAAGACCAGCAAGAAACCCCATTCTCTGCTGGGCATGTCCCAGAAAGCCCTTTCTTCTTAGCCTGCCAGATGACAAAGCAAACAGTCTTTCTGTATAAATAGAATTATTATTAAAAATGCTTACATACAGTTCCCAGAAGGGAGTGCAAATCTAAAAAGGGAATAGTATACTTAATTGGGGACTGTAATTTAAATGTAATGCACTGGCTGACTACAGACAGAGCCATTACTTGGTGTAATTACTACTGTACTGCACACCAGGTTCTTTGTGGGGGGGATGCCACTAAGAGCAGTCCTCTTTTGAGAACACATGGAGACAGCTCCTCAGCTGGCGCTACACTAACTTATCCCAGCTGAGTATCTCCGGTTTTGCCGGGCCTTGGGGTTGGGGTGGGGAGCGTGTTGTGTTGGATTCATTCCCTGTGGCCATGTTCATATAGTTAACATGTTTTCTTTCAGCAAATAGACAGGGTATCAAATGTTTATATTTTATGCCTGTGAACATTTTCTTATGTGGTATTTGCTGTTCCATGTGGGATTAGTATAATTACATGTCTTATGCCAGCAAGACATCTGTTCTTTAAAGAGCTGGAAAAATAGTGATGTATTTTGAAATATAAACTGGCTGAGTTAATTATGTTCTAGTATTCTTTGAAACTGAAGCCTGACAATTTTAAGGGCATTATGCTTGCTTTGACAAGTGCTTAGCATTTCCCATTGCTATGAATCCCTGTTCTTTGAACAATGAAGTCACATCAAGTGTGGTTAGATACATCTTTTTTTGGAGGGCGGGTGGGGGAGAATATGTTTCAGTTGAGAGACTACAGTGCAAAGCCCTAAGATAGTTCTAGCACGCTATAAGTGTACACAGTGCTTCACAAAGCATATAACCAGATAAGGTTCTGGAGGAGTTTACAATCCAAATCAGAAAAATCCATGGAATAACAATCCAGGCACAATAGTGGGTTAAGCTTCTCTGTAAACTGTAGGACTAGGAGGAGGAAGAGCTGGCTTTCAGTCATGGCAGAGACTATCTTCATGAGCACAGGAAAGTCACTGTGCACCCATCTGCAGTAAAACAGTCTAGTTATCAAGGCCTCAGTTGCTTTAGCTTAATTCTCTTTCAAATGGCTAAAGCAAACTCAATTACTTTATTTGTGAGTGAGTGTGTCCAAACGGGTTTAATGTGCTTTAACATCACACCTTTTAGTTAATTTGTCTTAAATTTCCTGAGTATCCCCACAGGGACGAGCCCTCCTGGGTAGGATCAATGCAGTTCTCTAGCCCACAAGGGGCTTAGCAGTACAGTGTTTCACTCCAGTGTCAGAATTTGGTATGAGTCCAACTCCTAGGACTTCAATTGATGACCTTCTGCCCCAGAGGTGAGACCGCTATCAAGTAAGCTGAATTAACATCCTAAAAGAGATAACAAAGGAGGAGCAGAAACAGAGAGACAGAACTCAAATAGGAAAAAAAGTGTAACTGTGTTGATCCCCACAGCGGGATTTATTTGGCAGCCATAAAGTTCGATAGTCTGGAATCTATCACACCCAGACACTGAGCTCTCTGTGGTGTTTTGAGTGAAGTACAGTAAGGATGGCCCACTTATAGTGGGATAAGTCTATTTTGGGGGATACTGGGCCAAGGCATATGTAACACTGACAGGCCCCAGTCATCGGCAGGCAGGATCAAAACCTGGGATCTTCGGAGGTAAATGCATGAGCCTCTACTGTATGAGCTAAAAGCCACATGGCTCTTAGCTAAGGGTGTAGCAGACTCATTAATATCTAAGTGGTCTCGGTGCCACTAGAGGGAACAGAACACCACACCCAGGAGGTGTGTGGGTTACACATGCCGAGCAGATTCCATTGCCATTGGGTTGGATTTGGCAGTGCACAAACTTAGGATCCTTGCAGCAGAATTTTAGGAGTCCTGTAAGAGCTGCCTGAGTGTCCTCACAGGGCTCTGCTGTCCAGTAGTTCCCCTGGCTCCTGCCTCCCTCAGTCTAAGGTAGGGCTTTGTGGAGGATTCCACAACTTCAAATTTATGGAATTTGCCACTGAATCAACCTTCTCCCCTCCAGTTACCTCAGAAAATGTTGTTTTGACCACACAAATCCTATATTTTTTGATCATTTTCTCCCAGCTTGTCCTTTCTGCTGCTGAGCCTCTGTCTCTCGTGCAACGAGAATTAAATGTTTGCTTTGAGCATGAAATAGGGAAACATTTCTTGGTGAGGGGTGAGACTCCACTCAATAAACCCGTTTGCCCAAACCTTCTCCCAGACCTCAGACTTAATTGCTGGTTTACCCCTCCCCATACCAGACTCCTCTCCCAGGATAGGCACAAGCATGGGGTATGTGGGGTCTAGCAGTGGGAAAGGGGGTGTAAGGAGAATCAGAGCAGTGGCAAGTGAAGGATGTATAGCACAGAATATGGGTGGGCTGCAGGTGCGGCGGGAACCGGAGCAGAAAAAAGCAAAAGGTCAATAAATGTTGGAGGGAGGGGTTTATTGAGAGAACTAGAATAGCAAACACTAGATTCAGGGAGGGAAGCATGTGGCAACACATTATATCTGGGTAGCCTTTCAACAATTTCATTAAAATATGTAAAGCCTGCCCTGTTCTGAGATGAGACGAGCTCATGCAAGTGCCTCTTTATTGGCCTATTTTAGATAGATAGCAGTTGAAAACAGGGACCGTGTCTTCCGCTCTGTGGCCTTCAGCACCAAGGAAACTGACAGCATTAATAAAAAATGCTTTCAAGTATTTATTATTACATAATCACTCCATGGGGCACTCTTTAGAATTGCTGGATGTAAAACAAAATCATTAAAATCACTTGTTGTTGGGTAATTTTGCAATCCAAGAAACATTACTGCAGCAATCAGCAGAGATTTGCTGGAGAATTCAGCTCTGGCATACTGCGGAATATACAGAGCCCTGCTCATACAGTAACATTTCGATACACGTTTAAAAATAAATATTAAAACCCCTTCTCTGCTTGTTTGCTAAATTTGTTATTTTTCTGGGAATGTTGTTTGTTGAGATGCATTGTAGCTTCCAGCCAGCATTCCTCCTTACCTCTACCCTAGCATTTGTAGTGTCTAATAGTAATAACTAGTATCTCCCTGACATGAGTATAATGTTGACTTTGTCATCAGACTTCTTTCTTCTTTGATGAAATGGGGCAGTGGATCTTTCTTTCACCCATTGGTTTTTTAGTGCTGTCATTGTGCACAAGGTTGTATAGAGGAAAACTTAGTCCCAAGCCCAAGAAACATGTATGCTAAATTCTGCAATGTAAGTAATTTGCTGTTTAGAGAAATACTTTCTTACGGTTCTGTTGGGCCTGGAAAAGGCTCTCACAATTACTTTCCCCCGGAGAAGTTTCTGGGAAAATATGTCCCGTGACAAACTGTTTAATTTCTGGCTCAGACTCCATTCTGTGTCAGCTCACATAGTTTTTAGTCACATAGCATAGGAAATGCATATTATGTGGCCCCTCTCCTTTTTCCTTCCAAAGGCTGATTCTTGCTCCAGGGGCTGTGGGGAGAGGCAAACTGGAGGCTGATAGCAAGAGTTCTTCACTGTGTGTGTGTCTGACAAAGTCACAGAAAATATTCTTGAAGTGGATCCAAATCTGTCTTTCACAGACAGCTCTGTGGAAAGAGCACCCATTTTCTTCTGCAGCAAGTGTAAATTTAATGGATGGCTTGTAACATAGTGCTTTAATGCAGCATTTCTATTTGTGTTTTATTACCTGATTTAGGACCAAAGGTTAACTCAGAGGGATAGTTCCATCCAATAGTTAGAGCAGAAAACTAGGGGTGAGGACTCTTGGGTTATTTTCCCATGTGTTACTGACTCAGAGAAACTGAGGCACACATTTACCGACTTGCCCAGTTTGTCAATCTGTAAAATGGGTGTAATAGTTCCCTATGTTGTAAAGCTCATTTAATTTGAGAAATGTAGATTGGCAGTGCTGTTTAAATGCAAAATATGTTTGTTTGTACAGCTTTTTCAAGCTGATGTTACTCTTTACAAACACTGATAAACATAGCACATCAACAGATCTGCAATATGTCCCCCTAGAGATCCAGGATATGGTGAGAACAGAGATTTTGTCAAAGACTAAGAAAAATAAACACATCTGAGCAATAAGTCTTGCAACGAATGCAAAAAAAGCAGTGGAAAATTTCATAAAGGGCCAGATTGTGCCGTCTTTGCTCACAATGAGTAGTTCCTTACTATGAGAGCTGATCAGAAATTCTTCAATGAAACTTTTTTCTCTTAGAATGATGGTTCATCAAAATTGAACATTTTGCAGAGACTGTTAGACTTTGATGATGTTGCAGTGGAACCTGGGCTGCCATGGAGCGGTGCTTCCAAGCCCCCCCTTCCTCCACAACTTGCTAGGCAGACTGTCAAAGAACTGGAAGCACCAGGACGTGCAGACTCCCAGCTCCCCTTCTTTTGACCAGATGGTTAGTTGTGAGCATGGAAACATTGGGAGGGCCAGGTTCCAGGCTTCCAGATCCTCGTCAGTATGGGCTCTTAGGGGCCATGGCTCCAGGGCAGCCTGCCTCGAAACTTGGGCTCCATTCCTTTTTGCAAAGTGTTTCCAAATCAGAATAAAACCTAATTTCAAAACTTCTAACCCTATGATAGGACCACAAGGGGCATCTAGTCTAACCCCCTGCCAAGATGCAGGGTCAAACTGCTTTGTGAAGCAGAATTGCCATTCTCCACATAGCTCTACTTGCTACATATATAGTTCCATTGAAATCAGTTTGACCTCTGAGGAAGTCGGATGCTATTTGGTGTGAGCAAGGGTGACAGAATCTGGCCCCAGAATTGTACCACCAAATTCTTTTCACATATTATATACTACCAAGAATCTATCTGATGGTAACAATTTGAAGTCACTGGACTAAATTTGAACTAGCAAGCTACAGGTGGCAGACTCTATTCTTTTAGGTACTTGTATGGTCCCCATTACTGTTGCACCTGAGCATCTCCCAGTCTTATCCTCACAATACTCCTGTGGGAAGGGATGTGCTATTATCCCCACTTTACAGATGGGGGGAACTGGGGCACAGAGAGATTAAGTGACTTGGTCAGGGTCACACAATGAAGTCTGATGGAGCATCCAGGGAATGGAACCCAGGTCTTTCAAATGTCAGGCTAACACCCTAACCACTGAATTATCCTTCTTCTCCCTTTCTGGAGCTATTGAGTCCATGTGCCTGACCCATGATGAAGATTACAGAGCTAGGATTACAGCACAATATGTCTGTTCCCTTCTCACTGACTGACAGAAGACACTGTCATAAACATACAGCTAATGTAGCCTAGAATTCCTCCTTACCTGTAAGGGGTTAAGAAGTTCAAATAGCCTGGTTGGCACCTGACCAATGGGGAAAGAAGATACTTTCAAATCTTGGTAGGTGGGAAGGTTTTGTTTGCGCTCTTTGTTTTGTGTGGGGGTTCTCTCTTGGGACTGAGAGGGGCCAGACAGAAATCCATCTTCTCCATCCCATTCCAATCCAAGTCTCCAATATTGCAACCAGTATAGGTAAGCCAGGCAAGATGGATTAGTTTATCTTTTGGTTTTTTTTGTGAATTTTCCCTGTGCTAAGAGGGAGGTTTATTCCTGTTTCTGTAACTTTAAGGTTTTGCCCAGAGGGGAATCCTCTGTGTTTTGAATCTGAATACCCTGTAAAGTATCTTCCATCCTGATTTTACAGAGACAATTTTTACCTTTCTTTTTTTTTTTAAATAAAATCCTTCTTTTAAGAACCTGACTGATTTTTCCATTGTTCCAGGACCCAGGGGTTTGGGTCTTTGATCATTTTGTAACCAATTGGTTAGGATATTATTCTCAAGCCTCCCCAGGAAAGGGGGTGTAAGGGCTTGGGGGGATTGCTGGGGGAAGAGGAACTCCAAGTTGTCCTTTTCCCGGTTCTTTGTTAAATCGCTTGGTGATGGCAGCATTACTTAAACCCAAGGTACAAGGGAGTATTTGTGCCCTGGGGAGTTTTTAAGCTAAGCTGGTAGAAATAAGCGTAGGGGGTCTTCCATGCGGGTCCCCACGTCTGTACCTTAGAGTTCAGAGTGGGGAGGGAACCCTGAGAGACACAGTAGGAAACATGCACCCGTAGCACAGAATTTTATTACGTATTATGTAAAATACCTACTTAACTTTATGGTGGTTGTAGAAAGATCAATAGTACATGGTAATTACCACCATCTTGTGTTTAAAAGTCTGAATTTAATTACATTTAACTGTTTATATGGCAGATGTTTGCATCTCAATAATCCAGACAAATCTTTAAAAGTTCAGTGTTTTTTTCAAACGCGCCATCGGACCAGGTGCTCAAAGGCTGCAGAGCTGGGATTGCAATCATCACGGGAGGGAGACAGAAGAAAATCACTATTCTTCTCAAAGCAGCCATTCTGTATTTCTCTTTCCATCTATGGTGGTTCGAGGGATAGGGCGTATTTCAAAAAGGCATTTTTAACTTGGGAGTCATTCCTAGAAAATAAGTACATGACCATTTTAGATTTAATTTTGTCAAAAATAGATGATGGCAATTCCCAAAACCCTAACAGTTAGATGCAAAGAGATTAATGACTGGAACAGTTCATGCTCTTAGTCATGTCATTCTCAGTAGCTATACAGGGCTTGCAGTAGCAGACATACACCTTGACTTTTCACTGTAGGCGACACAGATGTTCTCGAGTGCCCACTGGAGAGCAGAATGAATATCGGGCATACCTAAGATAAAACAGGAAAATGAAGAGTGGGCCTTTGGTACAATAGATACTGGTCTATTTTTATGCAGTTAGTTGGTGCTCACGAAGCAACATAAGTAGTTAGATGCCTGGTGTTAGCTCATTTGTAGTGGTGGGGTAATGCATTTCACATCTAATCCCATACTGTGCAATTAGAGAAAAGATTCAGTTTTTTTCTCTCTTCTTCCTCTCCCTTGTACATATTTTCATTTTGTTTTGTCACATCTGCGTGTGGCTTCAGAGTGTTACAGGTTTTATGGTTGTGTTTTTATAGAATGGGAATTCTTGTCTGGTTTATCAGAACATCTATAATAAAAACCCAGGGAACCGCCACTGAGGGGAACTTCTGTGCAGCAGTCTGATGAGGGCTGAGTGTTGCCTGGGTCCTGAGTGAACTCTGTTTATAAGTCACATTAGAGTTTCTCATGACCATCTGATCAATTCCGAGAACCACCCCATGAAATGTTACAATGAAACATGATTGGCAGTTTCTTCTTATGAGGTTCAGGACAGAAGTAAGGCGCATTAGCAGAGCTGCATGGAGGAGCAAGTACAGTGCCTACGTGCACTATTGCCAGAGCTCTTAGTCCCTGATTTATGTGAGCATGAAAGCTAAAGGTTCTAAACAGTGATGAAGCTACCACAACTCCTTCTGTATTTTATATTGTCCCATTCTCCTTTTAGGCTGTGCTAGGCTCCACCTTCTTAGCATGGACCAAATCCAAAGGTGCTTACCTTTCTCTCCATCCCTATGCAGGCAAAACACTCATTGACTTAATGGGAGGCTTTGACCAAGTTAGGACTTCAGAATTTACTCCCTTAACTTGAGTGTTTGTGGCCCTTCAGCATATGATATTATACCTGAATTACCTCTCCCTTTCCAACTTGGAGAAAAAAATAATTTCCTTCCCCCGGACACCTGGACTATTGGTTATGACCACACGCCAACCAGCAATGCATGTTTCCTGCACAATACTATAGAGCAAGCAGGCACTGAAGTGATTCCTAATGTTTCCTGAAAATCTTCACTGCGTATGTCTGCATCAGTTACATATGTACTGTCTAAAATGAGAACCTGAGTGTCGATTTGTAACATCATGATGATGATTTATTTAGTATTGTTAATTATTTATTTTGCTTAGTAAGAGGTCATAGCTCAAAGTGAAAATTGCCATGTGAATAAAAACATGTGGTACTGAATTACTCTCTTTGCAAGTTAACCACTGGGTTGTTTTTGTGTTTTGTTTCTGGCTGTTCTCCAGTTCATCTGAGCCTTGCTAGCTGCTCTTCAGCAATCAAGTTCTCCAATAGCTAACCTGTGTAACCATGTGATTTTATTATGATACATTGTTGTCTCTCCATCCCTACTGCTCTCCTGTTTAATTGTTATATGAACTTGTTGAGCCTTGTCCTAAACAATTTTGGGGCAGGTACTGTATCTTCCTTTGTGTTTCTGGATCGGCCTACAGTCCGCTTGAACCTTATTTTGACAGGTGTTTTAAGGAGTGAAAACAAAAGAACCGTGGCATGTTAAAATGCAATGTGTGTGAGATCTATATCTTGATTTGGATGGTTGGGGATCGGCATAGGTTGAAAATAAGTGTATAAAAGTATTAAATGAGTGGTGATATATTGTTACCTTCCCCCACCTCCTCCAATTTATCATGGGGTTTTATTTTCTGGGAGCTCTTTATAACCCCTTTTTACTTCATAAACTATGTAGCATTTTTAAACGAAAGCGATTCTGCATGAAATGGGTGAGGGAGGGTATTATTAATCTATTGAGATAGGGCCAGATTCAGCTCTTAGTGTGAATCTGAAATAACAGCATTGGAGGCAATGAGCCAGATCCTCATCTGGTATAAATAGCATAGCTCTATTGGAGTCAGTGGTACTACACCGATTTATACCGCAGGGGATCTGGCCCAACGGAGTCTAAGGGAATCTACGTTGCTGTAGCTATGTGCCAACAAGCAGGAAGAGAAGCATTTAGAAGGAAAAGCAACTAGTAGGACAGGTTGACTGCAAGTTTAAAATAAATCTAGAGATAGAGCGTGAAGGATTGTTCATTGCACATCAGTAAGTGAGTGTGAGTCTACAGGAGTCTAATGCACAGGTGGAGCAGAAGATCTCTTCTTTGGTTATCCCTTGATGTGAGGATGACGTCTGCCAAAAGGGTTAATTGGTGAGTTTTTAAGTGGCTGAGGAGCCCAGTTCTTGCCCTGCAGATTTTCCCACAGAAGTGACAGGTGTAATCTTCGAGGAGACATAGCTGTTGGCTGGAGTCCAGTACAGAAGTGCTATCCCTATTTTACATGTAGGGAAACTCACACTGAAATGACTTGCCCAAACCATACAGGAAGTCACCAGCAGAGCTGGCCCTAGAATGTAAGCATTCCCATACCAAGACCATGCTGCATGGCACACAGGTCCCAGTGTTATCATAGAATCCTAGAATATCAGGGTTGGAAGGGACCTCTGGAGGTCATCTAGTCCAACCCCCTGCTCAAAGCAGGACCAATCCCCACCTAACTACTAACTCTATTCTTACATAAATGGCAGGAAATACAGCATGTAATATAAAAAAGTAAATTCCACTTTCTGGTGTTCCTACTGTACTCAATAAGAGAAAGACACAAAGAAAATGAAGGAGATGACTTGGAAGCACCCAACAATCACCAGAAGATGCTGAACCTCACCTCAGAATGTATTTGTCTGGGACAAGCTTTTCTTTCTTTTTGGAACTCAGTACTTTCTCAGTGCAGAATATTTGAAAGCAGAGTCTATAAAAGACAGAAAGGTGAGCACGATAAGCATAGGAGTCCAGGTTCCTTTTATTTACCCTGAGGAGGGATCTATCACAGTTTGAGTTCCTGGAGTCTGAGGAGATCATATTGACACAAGTAGAGAGTCATTGAAAGTCAATACAAAATAATTAACAGGACAGACTTAGGCTAGATAACAACAAAAGCGAGTGTCTCTCCCCACCCTCGAAAGGTTACTGGAATTTTAAAGCCTGTTCAAGGACAAAGTGGTAAGAGGAATAGTAGAACTAACATTGATGTTGACTCAACAGCTAGGATAGCCAGCTGCTCCTGTTTAAAAGTAGGGTTCACCTGGTAGGAAGCAGCAAGATGGACTCTATCTCCTCCATCTTCTTTTGCTTTTAAAAATACAGTTTGATTGATTTTTTTTTTTTAAGTGGCGTATACCTCATCACAGGAAAAAACCCAAACAAACCTTGCTACCTGTATATACAGAAACTGCCCTTATTCTCCTGCAGCTTTATAACACTTCTGAGCATTGACAGTATTCACCATTGAAGAGTCAGCATTTATCAACAGTAACCACCCAAGGCACCTGAGATATCACAGTCTTGTTTACTTCAACTATAGGGAAATACAGATGTCAGTGTAATGGGGCATATTGGCCCTTTAAAAGTAGAGAGAGCCAGAAGACCCCATTCCAGGGAATTGGAATGAAAAAAGGCCCGAGTAATGGCTAGGTAGTGGAAGAGAGGAAGCGCTTCCAGGGAATTAGGAGTTGGATGGGGGGGAAAGCCTCAGGATACTGTTTTTTAAGGGTCTGAGATCAGGAGCCCTGTAGTGTTGGGTGGGGCAGGGCTCCCTTCTCTTCCAGCCAATTGGGAGGAGCTCTCTGGAGGAGGGCAGTACATAGGCTGCCTTCTCTCTCAAAACCAGGGAGACACTAGCAATAGAAGGAAGTTAGAGTTAGAACGCTAAACTCCAGGGAGAGACAGCTCTGAGAGGAGACCCTGTGATGGGGAAGAGCTCTCTGTGGATGGCAGAAGAGCAGAGATAAGTGTGCAGCTTTGGAATGCAGTGAGGGATTTTATTGATCAGAACGTTACAGTCAGATATTGCCGAGTGCCAACTCTTGTTAATGGCCATCCCTGTATGTGCATTCTGAAGATATAAAAGATTGCAAAATATTAATTAATTCTTATATCACTCTTGTGAGAAGTAGCCAAATCTAGGAAATACTATATCCTACCACAAAGCTTGGTAAATTGATACCTATTGTATATTACTTGTGAAAACCAGTAGAAACCATAACGTTGGAAACTTATGCACTAAAAAGTTAGGAAATGCCAAAATTACAGGTGCCTACACAGCCTTCATTGGGCCTCTGTGCATGCATGCATTATGGACAGGCAAACTTAATTCTGATATACCTTACCTTTTCAGTGCTTGAATTTATAATCTAAGTAATGTTCTTTTAATGTAGGGGTGTGTTTGTGTGTGATTTCCTGGGTTTTCAAAAAAGAAAACTGAACACCTCCCCAAAATTCCATCCTGTGGCATTATATTGACAACTGCATGGTTAATCAACAGGGCTGGAACTGTTAGATCCACCTCACAGACCTCTTGTCACTTGAGCTAACAGAGTAACTGACAGCAATAGTAAGTTGCCAGCCACTGTGGATGGGCCACTGGGGTGGGGGTCGGGGTGTGTGTTTGGGGGGGTGTGAGACACATTTTTGTCAGTGGGTTTCAAACAAATATTTGCTGACTGAAGAGGAAGGGTGAGATTCTGGAATCTTTTATTCCATTCCAGGTGTTGGAAGCACCTGGCATTGGCCACTGTCGGAAGACGGGATACTGGGCTGGATGGACCATTGGTCTGACCCAGTATGGCCGTTCTTATGACTAGAGTGTTCCCTGGTGGGTACAGATCCTTCTTTTCCTGTTTTCCCTCCCCCACCCCAAGGTTCAGCCATTTTATTCTTGACCCAGTCTGGTCTCTTTCCCTCCTTCTCCATCCAGCTCCTTGTCCCAGTCATCTTGCTCAGCCAGTCCCAGTGTCCAAGCTTCATGTCCAAATCCCAGTTGGTTGTTCCCCACACATGTTTCCGATTCCCAGGCTGTCTCCCTAAACTCCTCATCCTACTCTACTCCTTCCTCAGCCAATCTTAGTCTTCCCCTCATCCCTACATCCTGTGGGCTCACTCTCTCCCTTGAAACTGGGCTCCTTTTCCCAGTCTCCCCAATCCCTACCAGCTCATAATCCCTGTATCTGCCTTTACCCCAAATTCCTTGTCCCAATCTTCTCCCTCTGCCGCTGCAGGTCCAGTTCTTGTCGCCTCTACATCCTCCATCAGGTTGCTTCTTTCTCCAGGCTGCTTAGGTGCCAGCAGGGGAAACACTAAGAACACAGGAGAGACAGTCTCCATTCCTGTGCTCAGCGCCATAGTGGCCTTCAGCAGCTAGAAGCAGCAATTACAGAGAAAGTTTTCCAGCCCTGCAACCCTGGGCTGGAGCATGCTCAGTACAGATAGAATCCAGAGAATTCAGCTGCCAAACTCTAACAGGTCTGTGCTGAGCATGTACAAACTGAGATTCTCAAAGATTTGCTGGCCAAACGTGTGTGTTTTTTCTTGGGAATGCCAAAAGAAACATGCCTGACATCCATATAATGAAATAAAAATAACTGAAGCTATGCATCACAGTTTTCAGGACTTAGTTATTCCTCATGTCTGAGCTCTAGTCACCTGGTGGGATGGGAGGATTGGTTGAGATCTGGTTGTGGCTCTCTGGTGCTGTGCACCCTGGCTCTTGTAGTTAGAGCAACCAACAGGCTACTGTAACTTGGAGGATAGGTATCAAAGTGGAGTTATGCCATACACCCTCATTCCCTCTTTTTTCCCCTGCATTGGATGGCAAAGCAGCACAAATGGACGGGAGAATCTAGTCCTATGCATCATCCTATGGTTACAACTCTGAACATGAAAGGAAAATAATCAGGAAAGTGTTATTTATATTGTGGAAGTTCCTAGGAACTTCTGTCAAGGACCAGGATCCCAGTACACTAGGTGCTGTACAACCACAGAACAAAAAGACAGCCCCTGTCCTAAAGAACTCACAAGCTAGCTAGTTTTCTGTGTACTATCAATAAATTTATTAATATATGTTCCAGAATTGTTGAGCAATTCTTATAAATTAGTTTAGATAATCAGAAGGAAAATATAATTCTTACACAAATCTAAATGGAGCAAACAACCATTCTTTTTATTGGTTTTAAAACTTGGCTGAATTAAGCAAAATTTATACAGAAATAGCCCTCAGCACAGTTCCATGAAGCAAAACCTTGATCTCAATGCCGTATTAGGTATAACTGCAACCAGTAAAACGTTTGCTGGAATGATTACACACAAGGACAGGAATCTGTAGCACAAGCATGGTTAGAAGTATTTAGCTGTAATGCAAACAGTTAGTCAACATTGAACTGGGCAGCACAGCATTCATTTTAATCCTGATTCGGATCCCCTTGCTCAGATTGTAGTCTCATTTGAGGAGGAAGGTGCTACTCCGTCTGAGGAAGAAAATCAGAATGGGGATGAAAATTAATGCAAATGTTGACTAATAGGTTGCCTTAATGAATGTATTTGAATGAAGGGCAAGAGCTTGGATACTATCATCATAATAAAACCTGTGGTAGATACGTAGCAGAAAATCCTCTTTTTTCTGGTTATATGAAAGTGAATACCACCCCTTGGAGGTAATGCTATGGACACTTGTTGGCTTTGGGTTACCATTGGACAAAGAGTTCTAGTTCACCAAGTCTCAGTTTATAATGAATGGCACTGAAGCGATTAGGGCAGGATGATAGTGGTTTAGCTGTCATATGCTGTAGAGTGGTATTTTCCAAACTTTCTCGGAAAGTGAAACCAATTCTACTTTCTTTATAATCTTTGTTTCTCTTCAGCTTTAAATTTAACTAATTTTAGTTGCTGTTGGATGTGGCGTTTTGTCATCCTAGCTTCCGCTTACCTAGCTTACCCAAGAGCTAAAAAGAAAAAAAACCCTGCTTGTGAATTCCCAATTTGCTGTGCTGTAATCTGATGCCTTTGCCTCCAGCTGTTCCCAGATAACAGAAAAATCCTTTTGTTATGCAGCTGCTCTGTCTCCAGGCAAAGAGACAGAACCTGTACCTCTAATCGGCTTTAAAAAACCCTCCCTGTTTTTTCAAGCAGAGAGAGAAATTTGTCCTTTTTAAAATCCTGCTGTGCTTTTGGTTCAAAAATGATCCCACCTCTGCCACCATGTCAGGGTTCCCTCCCCACTCTGAACTCTAGGGTACAGATGTGGGGATCTGCATGAAAGACCCCCTAAGCTTATTTCTACCAGCTTAGGGTAAAACTTTCCCAAGGAACAAACTTTTTGCCCTTGGAGGGTACGCTGCCACCACCAAGTGATTTAACAAAGAATTAGGGAAAGGACCACTTGGACTTCCTATTTCCCCCAAAACTTACACCCCCTTTCCTGGGGAGGCTTGAGAATAATATCCTAACCAATTGGTTACAAAGTGATTACAGACCCAGACCCCTGGGTCTTAGGATAATAGAGAAATCAGCCAGGCTTTTAAAAGAAACAGAACTTTATTAGAAAGGAAAAAGGTAAAAGAAGCACCTCTGTGAAATTAGAGGTTTCAGAGTAGCAGCCGTGTTAGTCTGTATTCGCAAAAAGAAAAGGAGTACTTGTGGCACCTTAGAGACTAACACGAAGCTCACGAAAGCTTATGCTCAAATAAATTTGTTAGTCTCTAAGGTGCCACAAGTACTCCTTTTCTTTTTGTGAAATTAGGAACGAAGATAATTTCACAAGCAGTCATATTTAAAACATAGAGAATCCCTCTAGGCAAAATCTTAAGTTACAAAAAGACACAAAACAGGAATACACATTCCCTCCAGCACAACGAATTTTACAAGCCAAAAACAAAAGAAAAATCTAACGCATTTTTTAGCTAGATTACTTACTAACTCTATGGGAGTTGAATTGCTTGCTTCCTTGATCTGTCCCTGGGCAGAGGCATTACACAGACAGACAAAGCCTCCCCACCTCCACAGATTCGAAAGTATTTTGTCCTCTTATTGGTCATTTTGGTCAGGTGCCAGCCAGGTTACTTGAGCTTCTTAACCCTTTCCAGGTAAGAGGATTTTATAATACTGTATCAGAGCTTCTTAACCCCTTTCCTTTATATTTATGACATAAGTGATGATAATGGATTGTTGGAACTATATCTGAGGCTACAAAGGTACACCCAATTATCCTTCATCAACAGGACAAGCTGCCAGATGGCTTGTCTTGTGAACAGGAGATCACAGCCGGTCTGATTGTTTGAGGCTGGGAGAGAAACTTTAGGTGAGCTAACCTTTATGAGACAGGAGAATGTCTTGTTAGTTGAGTTTAGGCTCTAGAAAGCATATTATGATTTTATTTTATATGTAACCATTTGTTTCCATTAATTCTCCTTGTAAGGGCCTGGGGCATAGGTGATCTGGCCTAGCGGTCACAGCTGGGCTGAGGTCTGCCCATCAGGGACAGGAATTGCTGGGCTGGAGGAATTGCAAGGCCAGGTCCCATAAACAAGAGTCAGGGTCAGTCAGGCTGGGGTTGGAGACCTGAGATCAGAGGTAGTGCCAGATCAGAACTGAGAGGCAGGAATCAGGGTCAAAGTCAGCTAGAGTCAGGAGACGAGGAGATCAGGCAAAGTCTGGCACTGCGGCAAGCCGAAGTCTGTGTTCTTGCCCAGACAACTTCCTGGGGCAATCTCTGGGGTTAAGTAGGGGCACTTGGCCAATCAGATCGCTGCAGGATACTGTCACTATGGGTCTCTTGGGCGGTACTTCCTGTGGTGCCCACTCTCCATAGTGCTCCCTGGCTGTGCCTCTGCATGGTGGCACTGTGGGAACATCAGCTACCCCAGGCTCTGCAGACCTGGGTTCTGTTCCTTATACTTCTCAGATCTGTCCTTTTGTTAAGTAAACATCCTGGTTTTACCATAGACACATCTAAGTACAGTGTATTAAGCAGAATTGTGATCTAAGATGTGCCTGGTAAGCTGGGATGTACTGTTTCTTTGGGGAAAAAGGATATGGGAATTCTTTGTAGGACCACTGGATTGGGGTTGGGCGCTTCAGGGGACACTCAGAGGATTCGGGGGTTGAAGTGTACCTACTGTCAACCTGTAACGAGAGAGTGGGGCCTGTGCACGCCAGGAAGGCCATGCTTGTGTCGCCAAAGGCTGGTGGAGTTGGGGAACTGACCCACAGCAGGCACAGAAAAGGCTTCCTCATGCTAAGTGCAGGTGGTAGCAAAGTGCCTCATAACCCTGTGTACCCCCAGGAAGCATCAGACCTACCCATCTTAATATAATCATCTTGGGCCCTTGCCCCCTCAGCTAGTTCTTTACACACCCTGGGGGGCATGTTCACGCTTTGGGAAACATTGCTGTAGAGCTTTAGACCAACAGAGACCCCCTCCTTTCTTACATGCTTTGACAAGCAATGAAATCGTTAACAAGGTGGGCATTTAATGTATGCCTCTCAGCATTTGAGTTAGTACCCATTGAAATGAATAGGAAAGATCACACCACAGAGCTATTGTTCCAGGCTCTCTTCAAACTGAGGCATATGTTGCTTCATTCGTCACACACTGAGGATTTCCTCCACAACCAGAACAGCTAAAGTCTAGCTTTATAAAACAATGAAAGCCTTTGGAGGGTAATTGAAAGGTGGGGTCTGCACTTCTGACTAATCCTTCATGTCTCCGAGGGGGATGCACCCCACACTTTGGGAATTGGTACTGTATGATATCGGTACCGTCAGCTGTAAATCAAGTTTCCTGTCACTGAGCAATGAAAGGAGGTTTGAGCGTTTTTTAATGAGCATTGTCTATTTCAGTTAGTAAAAATAACAGTAACTAGTTGAAATCATTTCTAAGGTAACTTCATGTAGCGTTTACTAACTTGCCATGAACATTAATTGATTCAAGATTGTTCATTTGATTACATTTGTATTTTGTTGTCTTCTGTTGCGCTGTGGACATTAGCAAAGCAACTCAGCTAGGCTTGCCCTTGGAGTTGAATGGTGGAACAGAGGTTCTTGGGCTTTGACTGCAGCAGATATGGTGGGGTATAGGAATAGTGGGTGGGGGAGTAGCACTTTCTGGATAAATGATATTTTTACCAGAAAATATTTACATAGAAATATAAGAATTGCTATAGTGGCTCAGACCCATGGCCCATCTCTAGTCCAGCATGCTGTCGTCAGCAGTGGGCAGCACCACTTTATTGCTGTGGAATGATATATCGTAATATTAATAAAGATCACAGAGGAGAGACCCATAAAAGTCTAGCTAGGTGTCCAGAAGGTTGAACTGATCCTGCAAATTTGGAGGTTTACTTGCAGCTGTTCATAAATTGCTCAGGTACTGGGATTTTACTGCGCGTGTCTTTTAGTGAAACAGACTTTGTTTCCCAAGAGCCACAGTTTTAAATGCATGATTAGTGGAGTAGAAGAAGAGTTACTGCAACTGAAAATAATTCAGAGACTGAAAACTTTCTGATTCTTTATCCCAGAGGTCAGCAACCTATGGCATGCGTGCCAAAGGCAGCACACAAGCTGATTTTCAGTGGCACTCCCACTGCCCAGGTCCTGGCCGCCGGCCTCGGGGCTCTGCTGCTGGCTTGGGGTCCTGGCCGCTGGCCCCGGGTCCCAGCCACCATTGCCGGGGGCTCCGCTGTCAGCCTGGGGTCCAGTCCGCCGGACCCCTGCCAGCCAGGGTCCTGGTCGTTGGCCCTGCTCAGACCGCTGCTGGCCTGGGATACTGGCCGCCGGCGCCCTGCCAGCCCGGGTTCCATCCGCCGGCTCTGCTCAGCCCGCTGCTGGTCCTGGCCACCGGTCTGGGGGGCTCCGCTGCCAGCTTGGAGTCCCAGCTGGCCTCGGCCCGCTGATCTGCAGCTGCCCCCAGCTATGGCCCTGCAGCAGTGAGGAGTGCAGACAGGGGCAAGAGGGCGCGCAGCTCAGCACCCCCACCTTAAAAATTGTTCCAGCGCCACTGAGATATTTTTAAGTACTGGTTTTCTGCTTATATCAGGCCACGTGGAACAGCACACTGCATTTGACGTTGTGTGTGCTGTCTGTCGTGATTTTTTTCCCCACTCTGAGTTGAGGGGTACATTTGACAAAATGTCAGCTCCTAAGAAAGCAAAGTTAGATGTCCATTCATTTCAGCCTTCTTGGACAGACTCATCTGGATTTATTCAAAAGAAGGACCGTGCTGTTTGTGCTTTCTGTTGTGAAAGTGTTGTTTGTCGCACATCGTGTTTGATGACATTTTGAAACAAAGCACGAGAAAACCTTTCTTGACGAAGCAGACAAGACTGAATTGATCAAAAAGGTAGTAGCAGGATGTGAGAAGCAAAGCAATGTTTTAAAATGCTTAAGTGTAAGTAAAAATCAAGCTACAGAAGGAAGTTACAAGACTGCACAGTGCATTGCAAAAAACGGAAAGCTGTTTACAGATGGGGAATATATAAAAGAAGTTTTTCTCAGCAGTTTGGAGGTTTTGTTCAATGATTTGCCAAATAAAGATACGATCGTATCTAGAATAAAAGAACTGCCTGTCCCTACCAGAACAGTTGAGAGACGCATAAGCGAAATGGCAGAAAACATTAACGAAAAGCAGACTGCATTAAAAAACACAACAGTGTTACGCGTTGCAGTTGATGAGAGCGTGGATATAAACGATGCAGTTTATTTGAATTTGGCAGTTGTTGCAAGATATTGTGCTTCCAATGAAATCCAAGTGGAACTTTTTTCAGAGTAACAGCCGTGTTAGTCTGTATTCGCAAAAAGAAAAGGAGTACTTGTGGCACCTTAGAGATGCATCCGATGAAGTGAGCTGTAGCTCACGAAAGCTTATGCTCAAATAAATTGGTTAGTCTCTAAGGTGCCACAAGTACTCCTTTTCTTTTTTAGTGGAACTTTGTTGCCTAAAACCCCTGCATGGCACAACAAAGGGGGACGATATAGTGGAAAGTTTTGTAAACCATTTTGAAAAATGAGGAGTTGACATCAGAAAAATATTTTGTGTGACTACAGATGGTGCTCCTGCCATGGTCGGAAAAAAGAAGGGATTTGTAAGTTTGAAGATCAAATTAATTTCTAATTCAGAGCTTAATAATGTGATGAATACAGTGGTGCAAATTGTGAATTTCCTTGTTGCTCGATCTGCTTTGACTCACAGACCGTTTCAAGCAATGCTAGATGAGATGGACAGTGCTTATAATGACATTCCACTTCACAGCAACATTCGGTGGCTAAGTCATGGCAAGGTTTTGGTGCACTTTGTAAACTGTCTTGATGCAATCAAGGCCTTTTTGTCAGAAAAAAGGACAAAACTACCCCTAACTGGATGATGACAAATGGCTGTGTAAGCTCATGTTTCTAACTGACATCACCGCTCAATTAAACGAACTCAACCTCTGTCTCCAGGGTGCAGGGCAAACGGTTCTGGATCTCTATGAAGCCTGAAAGGCATTTGTTGTAAAACTAGCAGTTTTTTCTCGGGATATTCGAACTTTGACTTTCCGCTACTTCCAACACATAAAAGAGCTATTGACACGTTGCACAGTCAGTGTCGATGAGACTAGAATGTACATGCAAGAACTGGAATCAGAATTTGCTGACAGATTTCGAGATTTCCAGTGATTTGGCCCAATGCTTTCTTTTCTAATTAAACCTAAAAAGTTCAACAAAAGCTACTTGGATTTGTCTGTATTTCAGTGGATGGGTGTTAAAGATTTCGAAATGCAGCTCATTCAGTTAAAAAGCTCAGAATTGTGGGCATCAAAGTTTGGAGATCTGCGGAGTGCACTTGAAGCTACTGAGAGAGATCATGGGGCCTCTATTCTGACCTGCTGGATGTCCCTGCCAGTGAACTTTAATGGTTTGAAGAAAATTGCGTTTGCAATGCTTTCAGCATTTGGATCCACATATCTGTGTGAACAGGTATTTTCACACATGAAATCTGTCCTCTGTCCCTCCCAGAGCCGGTTAACAACTGATCACTCAGAAGCCTATCTGCAGCTTAAATTATCAAAATACGTGCCAGACATTGGAAAACTCAGCAAAGAAAAGCAAGGGCAAGGATCACACTAAACTGATCAGACCTGCATTTTAATTTAATTGAAGCTTCTTAAACATTTTAAAAACCTCATTTACTTTACATACAACAATAGTTTAATTATAAAATATAGACTTATAGAGAGAGACCTTCTAAAAATGTTAAAATGTATTACTGGCACGCGAATCCTTAAATTCGAGTAAATAAATGAAGACTTGGCACACCACTTCTGAAAGGTTGTCGACCCCTGCTTTATCCCATTCTTGCACCCTCATTAGAAATGTCTTCACCCAATGGAGACTGTCCTCCACCATCCTTTCTTGTCCTGGGGCAGCAATATCTGGGTTGTGTAGTCTGAGTTCTACATTGTCTGTAAATGGAGGCTCTCTGGTATGGGTTTCAAAACTTTACAGTAAAATAGGGGAGGTCATTTAAAAGCATCTTGCAGTACTCCCAAGTTTTATAAATGACCATATGTACTCCCAAAGCCTTTGCAAAAGGTTTCTGGGGAGGGCAGCCTTATTCTGTCCACCATGGTAGGACACTTTACCACACCAGGCCAGTAGCACGTACTCGGGAATCATTATAGAACAAAGCATTGCAGTGTATGTGTGCTGGCATTCGAACAACATCCGTTTTTTATCTCTCTGTGTTATCCTCAGGAGAGTGATATCATTCATGGTCACCTGGTTGAAATAGGGTGCTTTTCTTAAGGGGACATTCAGAGGTGCCCGTTCCTGCTGGGCTGTTTGCCTGTGGCTGAACAGAAATGTTCCCCGCTGTTAGCCACGGGGAGGGGTGAGTGGCTAGCCACGTGGTGGGGGGAGGCAAAATGCGACCTTGGAAGGAAAGCACATATGCTATGTATGTAATGTTAACAGCAAGGTTTACCATGAAAGAGTGTACCCATTCTTCTATAAAATGCGTCTTTTTAAATACCACTGTCCCTTTTTTTTTTCTCCACCAGCTGCATGTGTTTCAAGGATCACAGGGTCTTCTCCTTCCCAGAGGCTAGTGAAGATTAGAAGGTGAAAAAAACGCACTTGTGATGAAATGTTCTCTGAGCTCATGCTGTCCTCCCACACTGACATAGCACAGATGAATGTGTGGAGGCAGACAATGTCAGAGTGCAGGAAAGCATAAAATGACCGGGAGGAGAGGTGGCGGGCTGAGGAGAGTAAGTGGAGGGCTGAAGCTGAGAGGTGGTGGCAGCGTGATGAGAGGAGGCAGGATTCAATGCTGAGGCTGCTGGAGGATCAAACTAATATGGTCCAGTGTATGGCTGAGCTGCAGGAAAGGCAGCTGGAGCACAGACCGCCGCTACAGCCCCTGTGTAACCAACCACCCTCCTCCCCAAGTTCCATAGTCTCCTCACCCAGATGCCCAAGAACACGGTGGGGGGGGGGGCCTCCGGCCACTCCACCCCAGAGGATTGCCCAAGCAACAGAAGGCTGGCATTCAATAAGTTTTGAAGATTTAAACTTTTAAAATGCTGTGTGGCCTTGTCCTTCCCTCCTCCACCACCCCTCCCGGTGCTTCTCTCCTCCATCACCCCTCTCAGGCTACCTTGGCAGTTATCCCCCTATTTGTGTGATGAATTAATAAAGAATGCATGAATGTGAAGCAACAATGACTTTATTGCCTCTGCAAGCGGTGATCGAAGGGAGGAGGGGAGGGGAGGGTGGTTAGCTTACAGGGAAGTAAAGTGAACCAAGGGGTGGGGGTTTCATCAAGGAGAAACAAACAGAACTTTCACACCGTAGCCTGGCCAGTCATGAAACTGGTTTTTAAAGCTTCTCTGATGCGCACCGCGCCCTCCTGTGCTCTTCTAACCGCCCTGGTGTCTGGCTGCACGTAACCAGCGGCCAGGCGATTTGCCTTAACCTCCCACCCCGCCATAAACGTCTCCCCCTTACTCTCACAGATATTGTGGAGCGCACAGTAAGCAGTAATAACAGTGGGAATATTGGTTTCGCTGAGATCTAACCAAGTCAGTAAACTGCGCCAGCGCGCTTTTAAACATCCAAATGCACATTCTACCGCCATTCCACACTTGCTCAGCCTGTAGTTGAACAGCTCCTGACTACTGTCGAGGCTGCCTGTGTACGGCTTCATGAGCCATGGCATTAAGGGGTAGGCTGGGTCCCCAAGGATAAATATAGGCATTTCAACATCGCCAACGGTTATTTTCTGGTGTGGGAGTAAAGTCCCTTCCTGCAGCTTTTGAAACAGACCAGAGTTCCTGAAGATGCGAGCGTCATGTACCCTTCCCGGCCATCCCACGTTGATGTTGGTGAAACGTCCCTTGTTTTCCACCAGTGCTTGCAGCACTATTGAAAAGTATTCCTTGTGGTTTATGTACTCGCTGGCTTGGTGCTCCGGTGCCAAGATAGGGATATGGGTTCCGTCTATGGCCCCACCACAGTTAGGGAATCCCATTGCAGCAAAGCCATCCACTATGACCTGCACATTTCCCAGGGTCCTTGATATCAGCAGATCTTTGATTGCGTTGGCTACTTGCATCACAGCAGCCCCCACAGTATATTTGCCCACTCCAAATTGATACCCAACTGACCATAGCTGTCTGGCGTTGCAAGCTTCCACAGGGCTCTTGCTGCTTGCTTCTCAACTGTGAGGGCTGCTCTCATCTTGGTATTCATGTACTTCAGGGCAGGGGAAAGCAAGTCACAAAGTTCCATGAAAGTGCCCTTACGCATGCGAAAATTTTGCAGCCACTGGGAATCGTCCCAGACCTGCAACACTATGCGGTCCCACCAGTCTGTTCTTGTTTCCCGGGTCCAGAATCGGCGTTTCACGGCATGAACCTGCCCCATTAGCACCATGATGCCTGCATTGCCAGGGCCCATGCTTTGAGAGAAGTCTGTATCCGTGTCCTCATCACTGCGCTGACGTCGCCTACTTGCCTGGTTTCGCTTTGCCAGGTTCTGGTGCTGCATATACTGCTGGATAATGCGCGTGGTGTTTAATGTGCTCCTAACTGCCGAAGTGATCTGAGCGGGCTCTATGCTTGCCGTGGTATGGTGTCTGCACGGAAAAAAGGCGCGGAATGATTGTCTGCCGATGCTCTGATGGAGGGAGGGGCGACTGAGGACATGGCTTACAGGGTTGGCTTAGAGGGAATTAAAATCAACAAAGGGGGTGGCTTTACATCAAGGAGAAACAAAAACAACTGTCACACAGAATGGCCCCCTCAAGGATTGAACTCAAAACCCTGGGTTTAGCAGGCCAATGCTCAACTCACTAAGCTATCCCTCCCTCTGGTATTTCAGGCAGGACTTCATGGAGGGAGGGAGGAAGGGGGGAGCAAATGAATACAACACAAATCTGGTCTATTTCTTGTTTTGATCCACTCCATCTATCTTTTACATCTTTGGCTGGCAGCAGATGGTGCAGAAGGACTGCAAGCCATCCACATCTCCTGGCTGCTTGGCAGAAGATGGTGCAATAGGACTGCTAGTCATCCACATTTCCTGCCTGCTCACCATAAGATGGTACAATAGAACTGCCTGCAGGACTAAAGAGAATGACGTGGTCGAGTCACTCCTAATTTAGTCCCTGCACCCATATCTGCCCAGGCGCTCCTTACCGACCTTACCAAGGTGACCAGGAGCATCTCGGACATGATGAGGATGGTTTTCAGGTCTATTGTACCATCTGCCGCTACAAGGCAATGGGTTGCTGCTGCTGTGTAGCAATGCAGTACCATGTCTGCCAGCACCCAGGAGATGTAGGGTGACAGTGAGCTGAGCGGACTCCATGCTTGCCGTGGTATGGCGTCTGCACAGGTAACTCAGGAAAAAAGGTGCGAAACAATTGTCTGCCGTTGCTTTCACAGAGGGAGGGAGGGAAGGAGGGCCTGATGACATGTACCCAGAACCACCTGCGACAATGTTTTTTGCTCCATCAGGCATTGGGATCTCAACCCAGAATTCCAATGGGCAGCGGAGACTGCGGGAACTGTGGGATAGCTACCGACAGTGCAACACTCCGGAAGTCGACGCTAGCCTCAGTACTGTGGAAGAACTCTGCTGAATTAATGCACTTAATGCACTTAGAGCATTTTGTGTGGGGACACGCACAATCGACTATATAAAAAAAGAGAACTAAAGGGGTGTGATTTGTAAAGTGCTTGAACGTGACTATGTTAACACAAATTAGGGAGCTTTTAGAGTGAACCAGCAAAGTCTGCAGGAGGTAGTTAGAGCGCAGCATGTTAGAACGCTTTACAAATCACACCACCTCAGGCACGCTTTCTTAGGGCTTGTCTATACAGTGCAGCATTGTCCTTAGTCATCCGTAGCTGACTTGGACCACTGAAGATAGAACTCATTGAGCCGAACTCTGCTCTGTATTGCTAAAGAGATGGGTTGGATGAACTGAGAAGTTTTTTCCATCGCAAATGTCTATAGTTCTTCAAGAAGGGAGAATTTGGCCCTTAATGTAGACAAAGCCGAAATTCATCTTTACACAATTTTGCCACTTGCTGGAGCCCAAATTAAAACCTCAGAAAATAAAAAAATAAAATGAATAGGGAGAAAAACAAAAATAAAAAGTCTTCTTAAGCATGAACCAAAATAAGAGCTCTCCCACACGTCTGGCTAAAGTAAGCATAGCTTATGTGGTTAAACTAACAGATGACTGAAACACTATTAGTTGGTGGCAGCTCAGTCCATTCTGTAGCAATTAATATGTAGCCACAAAATAGTTCACTGTTTATAGGATCCACTGAATAGTATTTCTGTCAGGGACCAGGCCAGAGCAGGAGTCAGGCAGCGGTCAGAGTCCAAATGCCAGAGATCAAGGTCAAAGCGGAGTCAGAGCCAGGGATTGAAGCTGAAGGTCAGAACCAAAGTAAGAGTCCGAATGCCAGAGCCAAGGGTCGAGACAGAGTCAAAACCAGTAACCAGACCTAAGGCTCAGAACCGGATTACCTGGAGTCAGGGAAGGGAAGAACAGAGCTGGTTCCAAGGCAGGAGCACGGTTGGGCTAGGACTGGAACAAAGCTGTGTGCAGAGTGGGGTTTAAACCGGAGCGAGGCAGGGTGCAGGGCAGGGACTAGGCTGGAGCCGTGGAGGAGTCTTGGAGTGAGATGAGCACAGGGAGGCAGAGAACCCAGGGATGTGTGTAACGAGCAGCCAGCAAGCTGCTGCTGCTGGGCTTAGGAACTGGCCTTTCCTCAGCCAATCAGGCAGGGTGGTCCGTCTGGCAGCCTAGCTGGCTGGTTAGGCAACCGGGAGACTGAGCAAGTACAGCTGCAAGCAGAAGTGACGCATGTGTGGGGGATGCAGGGTCATGTGCCCCTCCCCTCAGATTTCTTGGGATGCCCGGCATTGAGGAGGCAACACTCTCCATAGCAGCCACGCTCTCCCTGTGTCCCTGCGGCCCAGGGGAGGGAGGAAGCAGCAGGGTAGCAGTTGCAGGCTGAGCTGCTCCCCCACCACATGGGGCTGCTTTGCCTCCCTGCTGCTGGAGTCCCAGTGCTGCTGCCTGCTTTGCAGGCCATCCAGCGAGGTGAGTCTAGGGGTGGAGGCTGAGACAACGTGTGGGATTCCAGCAGCAAGGAAGATGAAGCAGCCCCATGTGGTGGGGAAGGAGCTCAGCTGGCAGCTTGCTGCTTCCTCTCTCCCTGTGCTGCGTGGACACACTGAGTGCTGTTGACAGGGGCCGTGTGGCCTCCTTGCTGCTAGGCAACCATGCCAGAGGCATCCCGAGAAATCTAGGGGGCCACGTGACCACCCCCGAACCTTTAATTTGTGCCCCCTCTCCCCCAACTTGCCACAGCTACGCATCGCCTCTGGCTGCAGGGCCTTACTCCTGACAGTAAGCCTAGCTCCCCCTCCTGGAACCACAAGGCCTGGTTTCTGTGAAATGCCTGCAACAGATCCAGGGCAAGGGTGTGACTTGCAAGTTCCAGGATCGTTCATCTGGGCCATAAACTTCCCCAGTCCACCAACTATTGGAGTTGTCCTCTAACTCAGCAGTGAAGGATTTGCTGAAATGTATACTCATAGTGCCCTGGGACTGTTACAAGTGGAGGCGGAGGGCCGGAGTGGTGCAGGAGGGGGTTTTCTGCGTACAGCTTTAGAAGGGAAACATGACATACAGAATGGATCTTCAGGTACCCGGGTAATTGCAATCTGCATGTTACTGGGTCTGTGCCTCAATCTTGAAAGGTCCCAGTTATTGATGGTCCAATCCGGCTAAGGTGTGAATTGATTTAAGATTGTAGGTGGACAGCTGGACCTCGTCTCCTATGGCAATGTCAGGGATGGCCTGGCGGTCCCAGTCAGAGTGATATTTATATGCTTCGTTAGCTGCTTTGAAGTGCTCCTTGAGTTATTTGTGTATTTGGTGGAGGTGGGTAGCTAGATCTGTGACAGCAAGTACTGGGGAGTTTGTGGGAATGTCTGAATGAAAGTGGGGGTGAAAACTAGGTTTTTTTAAAGGGCATGGCTGGGTGGTGGCATGTGTGACATTTCTGTAAGCAAATTTGGCATATGGGAGCAGAGACACCAGTTGTCTTGATGATACTTTAAGAAGCTGTGCAGCTATTGTTCGAAAAATCTGGTTGACCCGCTCCGTTGGTCCATTAGTGTGTGGATGGTGGGCAGATGAGAGGAGGGGCTCAATCTCTAGAAGTTTTAGAAATTCCTGCCAGAACTGGGAAACAAAATGAGAACCGTGGTCTGATGTGCTGCCTGAGGGCAATCTGTGAGGACAAAAGATGTTCTCCAGGAAGAGGTGAGCCATTTCCTGGCCAGTAGGGATGGTGCAACGGGACAAAGTGTGGCATTTCGATTAATAGGTGACCATGACTAGGATCATTTATGTCCCTGGGAAGGTGGCACAGTAAAGTTGAGGGATATAATATACCGTGGTTGAGGTGGGACAACCATGGTTGGAGAAGGCAGACTGGCTTCGAGCAGGGGCACTTGGTCTTGGCACACAGGTCATGGGATCTGATGTAGCTCTTGACTAAGATGTGCAAGCCTGGTCACAAGAAACACCTTGTGATTAGGCTCCAGGTGTGGAGGTGGCTGAAGTGCCCTGCAAGGGCACACTATGACATAACTTAAGAACCTGCTCTTTTGTTGCTCTGCTGGGATGTAGATATGGTCCTCATGGTAGCCCACCTTGGAAACTGAACCCAGGGGCTGGTGAGGCACTGGCATTCTCCAGAGTCTGGTGGAGCTGACCAGTGAAGCGGTCGTTGAATAACAAAGCATGAATTGGCTCCTTTTGGCTGTGTTCTATTGTGCCATTAATGAAATTGGATGCCTTTTGAATCACAGAAGGCATATTCTCATCCAGTTCCTAATACTTGGCCTTACAGGACAGGGTATCAGCTCCTGGGTAAGAGATGACTATGAAATCAAACGAAGCAAAGTCAAGAGACCTGAAGATCAGCCATTGGTTGAGGTGTCTGGCCATTTGAAGATTCTCCAGATTCTTCTGATCTTTGAGTACTTGGACAGAGAGCCTGGCCCTCTCCAGTAGGTGACACCGTTCCTCAAATGCTGCCTTGATAGCTAATTGTTCCTTGTTCTGTATATCATAATTCTCTTCTGCCAGGGATAGTGTGCAAAAGTAATAGGCATATGGATGAAGCTGACTGTCAGTACCCATCAGGCAGCTAGGCTGACTTGTTAGGCTGCCAGGAGACTGAGCAGGAACAGCTGAGTGACTTGATCCTGCCAGTTTATGAGTACAGTCACCTTTGGAGACTGTGGCAGACTTGCTGTCATACAGCAGGTTCCTGTGGATGATTGCAGCAGCATAGTTTCTTTCTTTTGTACTCAGTAATCTGATGGCATTTGCTCTCTCTCTCTTTTTATACTTTTTTTTATACATACAGAAGCAGGATGCCTTGCTAATTAACGGGTGTCTCTATGGTTCAGGGCATTTTTGGCAGTACCTGTACAACTTCATTTTAATGCGTGGTGGTCACTGAACCAATGGATCTGTTCAAGAATTCCTCCTATCATCACGCCAATCAATCAGAGTAAATTTCCCACTGACATGATATGATTTTTGCACTAAACTAGATTTAGATCGAGTATCCAGGAAACATCTCATGAAATATGGTTTGTACAGGAGTTTGAATCACAGAATAAACAAGACCCTTACTGTTCAATGAAAAAACATTTCAAGGGTTATCAGTCAGGGCATAAACTGATGGCCAGCTGGGGTTGGGAAATAAATCTCTATCGTGGTCTGGCATTGCACAGTTTGCATTCTTACACTGCACAGGAGGTTTTCAGATCCCTCTGAAGTATCTCATTAGTTATAAGCCATTACTGGGGCAGGGATACTGTGGTCCATTAATTAGTTCTGTTCATTATATTATTAATTATTGCACATATTTATATGCACCTAGACATGGGCTAAGCACATTTTATAAATCACAATAAAAAATGCTGCCCTTTGCGTAGTTTTGATTAAAAGCAAGCAGCATGTTCCCTAAATCAGAGAGAACATATGCTCACAACGCACACAATAACAAATTAGCTAACTTGGAAGGACAGAGGTAGGGAAACTAACCAGTTGGCTAAATGCCAGGAAGTTCCAGATCTGTAGTTAGCCAGTCTGCCCTGGGATGGCTTAAGTGTCAAGGGTGGGTCATGGGCAGCCGGGCCTAGTGGTCAGAGCCAGAGTCCACAATTGGGAGTCAAGAGTCAGCTGGGTCAAGATACCAGGTGATCAGAAGCAAGAAACAAATTGGAGATCAGAACCACAAGTCAGAGGTCAGGAGCCAGCCCATGTCAGGGTGCGAGGAAGTCAAGCCAGGGGAATGGGAAGCACAAGGTATGCAGTCCAGAGCAGGGTGTGTTCAGATATCTTGCTGTTCTTGCTTCTGGCTTCAGTAAGGCCAGCGGTCCAATCGGCTGCTCTGGGACTCCGCCAATAGGATGTCAGGGGCAGAGCCTCAGACTGGGTCTGGGCTTCCTGAGTTCTCAGCAGGCTGCCAAGTGGAGGGTTGAAGCATGGCTGTTCCTGTGGATCCAGGTTTGGGGCTTGTGGGTTGTGATGCTAAATCACAGGTGTATCATGATCAGTGGAACTGGAGTCAGAGGGTCCATGTTCACTAGAGGGACTGTTGTTGAGAGGAACATCAGTTTTACAGGAAAATGGAGTTATGCTGGAAGCAGCTTTGCCATGTGGACAGAGCAGTGCACAGGGCTTGATAAAGTTCTGTTTGTTCAGCCTACACAGCATTCAGGTTCATGCGTTGCAAATGAAATCTGGTGGCAGTGTCTGAGCTGTGAGTTCTCTGCAGTGCAGCAGCTGGCAGCATGAGCCATGGAACTTGGTCTGAAGTGGGTCAGAGAAGTGCCCAGTGCAGAGAGAGTACCCCGGAGTGGGGACACCCTAGCCCCTGTCCTAGGTGACCACAGCAGGGTTGGGGGTCAAGCCCCCCAGGAATCCTGGGCCCAGCCTTGTCAGGGTTACGAGGACTCTGCCAGACAGGAGAGTGGAAGGGGAGTCCTCAACGGCAGGGAGGCCACTGGGTAAAGGAAGTGGGAGCGAGGACTCAGATCCTTTCGCTAGCTCACTTCACCGGGGTAGTGCAGAAGTCAGGAAAGTTCCCCACAAGAGTGGGACTATTCCCCCGCTTATGTTAGGAAAGTGAAACTGCTGCTTTGCCTTATTAGGGAATGAAGTAGAGAGGTCTGCATCACTCTGAAACTCACCACTGCCTCAAGCCTCACAGCAGTCCTGGGATCCCTCGGGACCTATTGCTCCCCAAAGCAAAAAGAAATGGAAGCGATACAGGTTTTTCACTAGAGACCAATCTGAAGAGGAGGGGATAGACTAAGGGCTTGTCTACACTTACCAGGGCATTGAGGAGCAGTGATCAATGTATCAGCGGTCGATTTAGCGGGTCTAGTGAAGACCCACTAAATCAACTGCAGCTCACTCTCCTGTCGACTCCTGTACTTCACTGGATTGAGAAGAGTAGGGGGAGTCGATGGGAGACCATCCCCCGTCGACATTGCGTAGTGTGGAGCCTGCCATAAGTAGGTCTAAACTACATCAATTTGAGTTACGCTATTCACATAACTCAAATTGCGTAGCTTAGATCGAATTTCCCCTGTAGTGTAGACAAGGCCTATGTTACTGCCTTTTGCACACCGGCTGCTACATGTAATTTGGGGGACTTTGACAGGATAGTCTGCGGCTCTTGGGAATCAGCTCCTGCAGGAGTGGCTGCTCTGGGAAGGCATCTCTCATTAGATAGATGCTTAGATGTTGGGCATAGAGTGGAAGCCTTAAGAGAAAGGATGAAAGCCCCAAGAGGTACAACGCCCCCAGAAGTACATGCAGAGAGACAACAGCAAAGGAGAGCAGCTGGTCAGCATTCCATGCCCACAGTGATATGCATTTACTATGGGAGACAGCGGATAAGGGAGAAGTGCCCCACACTGGAACAGCACCCCAAGGAATGGGGCAAGTTGAGCTATTTTAGCAGTGCATGCAAGAGCAGAGGAAGGTTTCAGAAAGATTGTCAGACTTTAGTACAAGACCACAACCCCCTAGAGACAATCATGGCAAAGCCCCTTGTTAGTGCTCCAAAGAGATTGGGGTACACATTGATGTCCCTCCAGCACTACCAGTCAAAGATCAGATATTGTCTAGGACTATTCATAGTGTTAACTCACACCCTGAGCAAGGCATGTATACCCACCATCAGAAAGTTGGGAGAAGAGGACCAGGACATAATGCAGCATGTTAACGGATTCAATCTCCAGTTTCAAAGTGAAGCTGATGGAAAGCAAAGAGGCTACGGAAACAGACATCCAACTACAGGTAGTCAGGAGAACAAAACTAGTAGGTTGGTCAGAAGACAAAAGCCAAGTACCAGAAAGAGCCGAATGACATTTTCAAATCGAAGATGAGCTCTGTGTGCAGAATGGAATCATATTTTGAGGATTGGGAGCTGTTGTCCACACCTCATTACATAGGGATGTCATGCAAAAAAAATACATGGCTCACACATGGGCATTGACAGCTGTGTTAGACAAGCTCGAGAGTGTATTAACTGGCTGGGAAGGAATACATAACTCCGCTCATTGTAGAAGGGTGTGACACCTGCCAGTCGTGTGACAACTGGCAGCAGAAGGAGACTCCGTTACTACATGAGCTGCCCACCTGACCGTGGGAAAAGATGGGAGTGGATTCATTTACGTTCAGTAAAAAGCAATACTTGATTACAGTGGACTACTATTCAAATTCTTGGGAGGTCAATACCCTGCCTGATACAAGAAGCAGGTCAGTGACTGGCAAATTGAAGGCCCACTTTATGAGAAATGGAATTCCCGATGTTATTCAACCATCAGAGAAAGCAGGCAGTAGAGTATGAAAAGAACCATCTGTCTCTGAAGACAGGCGCTCCTGTGAGGATCCAGCCATTAGAGGAACACTAGAAGGAGTGAAGTCAAGGAGTCATAAGAGGTGCATTGGGAACCAAATCATACGAGGTGACTATGCAAGAAGAACAAATGATCTGAAGGAACAGGAGGCATTTATGAACTAGCAGTCACAACACCCAGAGACTTCCCACAGAGATACAGCGATCATCACAGAATGGAGGGACAAAGGACCATCCAGAGGCCAACCCCACAGGGAGGGAGGAGACTTCCCAGAGAAAGCGTTTATTAGACTTGGAGACAAGTGACAGGGAGACAGAGAGGTCACTCCTGGTATGGTTGACTACTGAGAAGACCAAACTATCTCAAAGGCTATGTAACCTGCTGAGTCTGATATAGATGAGACTTGAACTCACGTATGTGCTAGCAACATGTGGCCAAAGGACCCAGTGATGAGGTCTGGGTGTCAATTATTTGTTTTTAATGTTTATATTAAAATGTTTTCAAAATAGAGATGTATCATGTTCAGTGGAACTGGAGTCTGAGGGCCCATGTTCCCAAGGGGGAATGTTATTGTTGGGACCCAGGAAAACAGTGAATGCGGGGAGTTAAGTTGGAAGCACAGGGACAGAGCAGTGCACAGGGTTTAATAAAGTTTCATTTTGTTCAGCTTAAACTGCATTTAGCTTCAATCCTGAATGAAACAGTAGGCCCTGGGGAGAAGTAATTGAAGCAGAGACAAACTGTCCTTTCCCTTTCCTTTTCCCTTTCCCTAAATGCAGGCCTTCCCCAACCTTCAGTCCGGTTTTTCAATGCAGGTGAGTTGGTGCTGATGGGAGCTGCTGGTGGAAAATGTTTCTTTCTGATCACTGCCCCAAACCGATGGTTAGAAGAAATTATGGGCCCTGAAAGCATTTGTACTAGCCCACTAAGTTGTGTTTCTGCTTTGGCAAGTCATGAAACATTAGACCTTAATGTGTGGATGTCTCCTAATTTTTTTTCTCAATTTCTTTGAGTTTCAAATGTTGACTTTGTAAAGCTTCAGGCATTTCACAAAATTAAAAATATACATATTTGATCCTGTGCTTTTTCAGACAAAGTCTGAGACCTGTTTGAGTGCTCTGCTAACTTCACTAGCAGTGCCCGTCTCCATGCTCAAGAGGAGCTGCTGTAGTTCTTTCGGAATGTGGTAACAGAAGATGATTGTGATAACAACAGCAGCATGGGGCTCAATTGGCCTTTCATGGTGTGCTGAGAAAGGGAATCACAATCTGAGGTACAAATATATAAAAATGCTTTAAGTTTTGTGAAACACCTGTGAAGTTCATGTTCAATAACATGTGGAAATATAACCCCATGGCTAATAAATTAGGTGACTGAGACTGTAATATGAGGCCGCTGATTCCTGCTGCCCACTGCCTTTAGTTCCTATGTGTTAGCAGCAGTTACCCTTGAACTCCTAGGGTAATAGATTTGTGTTTGGTACCATTTGACAGCTGGCATTAGAAGGTTTTGGATAGAAAGGTTATCAAAATAGCTCAAAATCTGGTTGGAATTGAAGAGGGTGGAAGGAGGTGAGATGGCAATCAGAATGTTGTGATTTTAACTGTGCATCAGGAACTGTGAGGGCTATCAGAAGCAAAATCAGTGATGCATCACTGAAAGGATGGAATTCTTGGATGAAATCCTGGCTGCATTGAAATTAAGAGCAGAGTTCATATCAGTTTCTCTTTTTACAATGTTGTATATATGGTATATGGTGTCCCTAGGAACTCATAAGATACCTTACCTTAAGGCAAAAATGCAGTTCATTTACCAGTCGGGCCAGGATGCTTTCAGCTTCTCAAGCCTTCTGGGACAGTCTGCTTTGGGACCTGAAAGTTGCATCTAACCAATGGCTAGACTTTAACTCAGACACATGTCTGAGAGGAGCGAATTCAAGTGCCCCTCTCACATGTTTACAGATCAGCATATTATACAATCTATCTTCATTGCACATTTCTATCCTGCAGAATTCAGTTGTCATCTGTGCTTTCCTGCCACAGACTGTTCCGTAGCAGCAGGACTCCTATGAAATCCTTATCCTTTTGTCTCTTCACAAAGAAGCCTGACTTCAAATTATCAGGAAAAATAGCAGTCAATATCCACTAATGGGCATAATTGAACACCTCAGGAAATGTAAAAATACTGTAGTTGACAGCACTGCAAAAGAAAAGTGTAAGTGATAAATGTTGCCTTAAAAGACGTGCTACACTTCAAAAATAAGCAAAGACTAATAAGCTGCTGGTTATTTGGAGCGGGAGTACTTTAAAACAAGTGGTAGTCTCAATCCATATCCTAGCCGACAGGTATCTATACCTATAGTCTACCTATACCACAGTTTTCTGTGATGCCTCATTATCCTCTCCATCCAGCACATGGTTCAATGCAGACTGAAGCTCTGCCAGACGCAACATTTTACTTCAATAGCAGAGCTAGTCCTAGGGATGTGCCAGTAGTATGGTGGTGTGTTGGGTGATACACCAGAGGGTGAATTAGGAACCTCCAGAGCCAAAACCATAAGCTGCTACATGTTGAGCTAAAGAGCTAGAACTCCCTAACTGGTACTCTAACGACTCCTATCTTCTGTGGATCAGACACAGATGGGAACCTGTAACACACACTCATCAGTGGGTTGCAATTGCATGTGGCACTTCTTGCCTGTGGTGTCTCTTAGGTAGCCAGAGTGTTTGAGTTGAGGGCATCAGTGTCACAACACTAATCAAGTCCCCCGTACTTAACACTCACCAGGCTGCTGTCTTTGGACCCACATCCTGACCCAAGTGCTTTTAAGCTCCCCTTTGTCTAGGCAGACTTCAGTCACCATCTCTTTCTTTGGCCTTTCTGGCATACTCCCTTGGCACAGATTCCGTCTGGTACCCCTTCTGGAAATGGGCCAGCTGCCCCAGGATCCCAGGATCAGTTCTGACCCCCTGCCTCTTCCAAAGACACCCCAGGAGTTTAAAAACTTCCTTTTTCAGAGCTCTACTTTGTGAACACTCTGGTTTACAGTTTAACCCTTCAGGGACCCATGGTCATGGAATCATAAAAGTATAGGTCTGACATAGACCTCAAGAGGCCATCTAATCCAGCCCACTTTGCTGAGGCAGGCCTAAGTAAACCTAGACTATCCCTGGCAAGTGTTCTGTTCTTAAAAACCTCTAGTGACAGGGATTCCACAACCTTTCTTGGAAACCTATTCCAGATTCCTATAACAGTTAGTTAGAATTTTTTTCCTAATATCTAATCTAAATCTCCCTTGCTGCAGATTAAGCCCCATTACTTCCCATCCTGCCGTCAACAGACAAGGATGATGATCAGTTGTTCTCCTCTTCATAACAGCCTTTCACATATCTGAAAACTATAACCAGGTTCCCCTCGAGTTTTCTTTTCTCAAGACTCAAAATGCTCAGTATTTTTACCCTTTCCTTCATAGGTCAGGTTTTCTAAACTTTTGATCATTTATGTTGCTCTCCTCTGGACTCCCCAATTTGTCCACATCTTTCCTAAAGTGTGGCACCCAGAATTGGACAGAGTACTCCAGCTGAGGTCTCATCAGTGCCACAAGTAGAGGGGGATAGTTACTTCTTTTAATACATTCTGGAATGATGCCAGCTTTTTTTTTTTTTTTTGCAGCTGCATCATATTGTTGGCTTGTATTCAATTTGTGATTCATATAATCCTCAGATCCTTTTCAGCAGTACTGGTGCCTAGCCACTTATTCCCCATTTTGTAGTTGTGCATTTGATTTTTTTCCTTCCCAAGTGTAGTACTTGTCTTTACTGAATTTCATCTCGTTGATTTCAGATGAGTACTCCAATTTGTCAAGGTCATTTTGAATTTTACTCTTGTCCTCCAAAGTGCTAGTAACCTTCCCAGCTTGGTGTCATCTGCAAATTTAAAAGCATACTCTTCACTCCATTGTCCAAGTCATTAATGAAAATATTGAATTGTTCCAGGCACAGGACAAACCCCGGTTGGACCTGACTAGGTAGGGTCCACCAGTTTGATAGCAACCCCTTGGAAACTATTGTTTGAGTTCAGTCTTTCAGACAGTTTTGCACCCACCTTAGGGAAATGTGGTGTAAATGAAATTGCTATAGTTATCTTATCAGAATGTCTTGTGGGACTGTGTCAAAAGCCTTACTAAAATCAAGATATGTAACATTTATAGCTCCCCCCATCCACTAGGCCAGTAGCCCTGTCAAAGAAGGAAGTTAGGTTGGTTTGGATAGATTTGTTCTTGACAAATCCATGCTGGCTATTATTTATAATTTCGTTATCCTCTAGCCGCTCACAGACTGATTGTTTAATAATTTGTTCCAGTATCTTTCTAGATATTTAAGTTCAGCTGACTGGTCTATCATTTCTCAGGTTCTCTTTGTTCCCCTTTTTTAAAGATAGGTGCTGTGTTTGCCTTTCTCCAGCCTTCTGGGACCTCACCTGTACTCCGAGTTCTCAAAGATAGCTTTTAATGGTGCTGAGATTGCTTCAGCTTCTTCCTTAAGATACACAGGGTTAATTTCATTAGAGCCTGCTGACTTGAATACGTCTAACACAGAGGTGTGCAAACTATGGCCCGCGGGCCACATCCGGCTCATGGGACTGTCCTGCCCAGCTCCTTAGCTCCTGGCCCAGGAAGCTAGCCCCCGGCCCCTCCCCCACTGTCCCCCCTCACCTTGCAGCCATGCTGCCGTGCGGGCAGCGCTCTGGGTGGCTGGGCTGCCCGCTCATGCAGGGCAGCACGGCAGCATGTCTGGCTGTGGCGCGGCGGCCGGACATGCTGCTCTGAGCGGCATGGTAAGGGGGCCAGGGCCGGGGGATTGGATAAGGGGAAGGGGGTCCTGGGGGGAAGTCAGGGGACGGGGAGCAGGGGGTGGTTGGATGGGGTGGAGGTTCTGGGGGGGGCGGTCAGGGGACAGGGAGCAGTTGGATGGGGTGGAGGTTCGAGGCGGTCAGGAGGTGGGGTTCTGGGGGGCGGTTGGATAGGGCAGAGGTTCTGGGGGGGGCAGTCAGGGGACAGGGAGCGAGGGGGGTTGGATGGGGGGCGGTCCTGGGGGGCAGTTGGGGCGGGGGTCCCGGGAGAGGGCAGTCAGGGGACAAGGAGCAGGGGGGATTGGATGGGTGGGGAGTTCTGAGGGGGGCAGTCAGGGGGCGGGAAGTTGGAGGGGGCGAAGAGGAGGCAGGGGCCAGGCTGTTTGGGGAGGCACAGCCTTCCCTACTCGGCCTTCCATATAGTTTTGCACCCTGATGTGGCCCTCGGGCCAAAAAGTTTGCCCACCCCTGATCTAACATATCTAGGGTTGCCTCTGGTCAGCACCGCTGATCGGGCTGTTAAAAGTCAGGTCGGTGGTGCTACAGGGCTAAGGCAGGTTAGTCCTTACCTGTCCTGGTGCCGCACTGTGCCCCAGAAGCGGCCAGCAGGTCCAGCTTCTAGGCAGGGGGAGGAAGGCTCCATGCACTGCCCCTGTCCCGAGTACTGGCTCTGCACTTCTGTTAGCCAGGAACCACGGCTAATGGGAGCTGGGGGGCAGTGCCTCTGGGCAAGAGCAACACGCAGAGCCTGCTGCCCACCCTGCCTAGGAACCGGACCTGCTGGCCGCTTCCGGGGTGCAGCATAGAGCCAGGGGAGGCAAGGAGTCTGCCTTAGCCCCACTGCGCTGCTGACCGGGAGCTGCCTGAGGTAAGTCCGCACCCCAATCCTGAACCCTCAGCCGTCCGCCCCAGCCTCATTCCCCCCAAACCTGGAGCACCCTCCTCCACCCCAAACCTCTCATCCTCAGCCCCAGAGCCCGCACCCCCATTCCAGAACCTGTACCCCCTCCTGCACCTCTACCCCTGCCTCAACACACAGCCCCATCCCGCATTCCGAATCCCTTGGCCCCAACCCCCAGCCTGAAGCCCCCTCCTGCACCCCAAATCCATCATCCCTGGCCTGACCCCAGAACCTGTACCCCCAGCCCAGAGCCCACACCCCCTCCTGCACCCCACCTCCCTGCCTCAACCTGCATCCCCCTCCCACATTCTGAATCCCTCGGCCCCAGCCTGGAGCCCCTCCTGCACGCCAAACCCCTCATCCTCAGCCCCACCCCAGAACCCTCTTCCCCTCCTGCACCCCAACTCCCTGCCCCAGCCTGGAGCCCCCTTCTGTACCCTGAACCCCTCATTTCTGTCTCCACCCTGGAGCCTGCATCCCTAGTTAGAGCCCACACCCCAACCCCCTTCCCCAGCCCAGTGAGTGAGGGTGGGGGAGAGCAAGCCACTGAGGGAGGGGGGAATGTAGTGACCAGGAGGTGGGACGGGGGCAGGGCCTCGGAGAAGGGGTGGAGCTAGGGTGTTTGGTTTTGTGTGATTAAAAAGTTGGCAACCCGAAACTTATCTGAATATTTTTTAACCTGTTCTTTCTGTATTTTGACTTATGTTCCTTCCACCTTGTTGTTAATGTTAATTGTGTTAAGTATTTGGTCACAATTTACTTTTGTAGTGAAGACTGAAGCAAAACACCTCAGCCTTCTTGATGGTAGCTGAAGCAAGAACACAGACTTTGCAAAAGAAATTCTGAACCAATCACACTTTAGTCATAGGCAGCATAAGAGATGTACAGATTTGTGGGAAAACAACACAGACGGCAAGCAAATACTTGCCTCAGTTTCCTCTGCATTCCCAGAGCCCTTTGGGATTTGGTCAGTGTCTATTCAGGGAGTCCAGGATTCTGCTGAAGCCCCTCTCCTTCTTCTTTCTTCCTGTTCACCTCAACCTTCTGGTCTCTTTTCTCCCTCTCTAAAATGGCAGCTGAGAGCACCTTCCTTTCAAAGACTTCCAGTCCCCACTGTGAGGTGAGCTACCTAGTCAAAACCCCTATCAGGTGATCAGTTGCTTAGTTACCAGCCTACCTGGGTAGACTAGCTCTTCTGGGTGGTAGCCAGCTCACTGACCTAGGGTGCCAATCATTTGAATAGAAGCCCATCAAGGTTAGATAACCCTCCATTGTGATCCCTGTGTCAATACCCCTTGGAATTTCAGTCCAAGATAGAGGGGGAAAAAAGAAGGCACAGCCCTACCTCACTATCAGAATGGAGTTTTTCGCCTTCCTCTGTAGCATGGGGCACGGGTCACTTGCTGGATTCTCTGCTCCTTGAAGTCTTTAAACTACGATTTGAGGACTTCAATAGCACAGATATAGGTGTGAGGTTTTTTTTGTAGGAGTGGTGGGTGAAATTCTGTGGCCTGCGTTGTGCAGGAGGTCAGACTAAATGATCGTAATGGTCCCTTCTGACCTAAATATCTATGAATCTATGAGTTTGATATAGATACCTACGGAGAGTTCATATTGGGAAACAGAATTCATAAACTGTACATAGATTCCCTAAACCATCACCTCTGGCAATAAAACAGGTTTTTCTCCTTTTAAATAGCAGGGAAATGGAAAGAATGTGAATGATAGGCTCCTTTGTGGAGTGCGGGAAGAGGGAGGCAGAGCAGCCTTGTTGGAAGGGAGCCATGGGGGAGGAGATGTATGGCAGGTGCCTCCCGGTGGGGTTAGCTGAGAAGGGGCATTTAAGAAAACTGGTGGTCCTAGTTGATTCTTGTACTTCCTCTAAAAATATGTAAATGAGCATTGCTGAATTGTACCAGTTTCCTTAGTGGTGGTGGATTGAGAATAATTTCAGTGTGCCCTGGGGGTTTGTTATTAATATGCTTCCCTGCTGGAGCTAGTTCTGCCTCATTAGCTGAGCATATGATCAGCTTTCTCCACCATATACATAGACTCTCTTTCAGGGCAGTTTGCCTCTGGGAGATGCTGAGGGGGATACATCCTTAGAGTATAATGCAGTCAAAGAGAATTGTATTTATAACATTAATGAGCACTTAATGGCTAAAATCTTACAGCACATGAGACATAGATAAAAATGGAATGTGCAGGAAAATTCCTCACTAGAAGCTACCCAGTAGATTTGATCATACTAATATAAAATGGAGAGAGAGGATTAAGAAAACTTGCAAGAAGCCATGTGTAGAAATTAGTGTAGCTGGATTGCTGTCTCAGGTTCTGTCCTGCCAGAGCTGACCCACAGTGGAGACCTCAGACAGAACAGCCTAAAAACCCATCATTGACACAAAAAGCAGAGTCTGGCACCCTTTGGTACTCCATATAGAGGCCACGTATTGAAAAGGGCTTGGAGACTGAAGCACCTTGTCTCCCATCGATGTCCTTCCAGGACGGGATTGAAATACATTGCAACTTCTTCTGTACTGCTCAGCTGGTGTCACTATCCATGTTGCATCTATTCTGTGGATACAAAAGAACCAAACACACAAATAAGTAAACAAAAAAACCCAGCAACAGCAACAACACCCTCAGCCCGCCACATCAGACATCCACTCCAAACCCCTCCTTCATTTCCAAGACTGTAAATCTTGTACCTTAGCTCTAGATTTACTAAGAAAAAGCAAGAAGGCATGCTAGCTAGTGTATTTCTCCCTAAAGAAAATAGGGCAGGGCAATATAAGAACAGTGTTCTGACACTTTTTTGCTCCCAGGTGCCAGATGTCCAGAGACTGTGAGCCAAATTCATTCCTGTACTGCTGTTTTAAAGTCAGTGAAATTAAACCACACATACATTTAGCTCAGTGTCACATTTCCTGCCTGGATCTGCTGATTTTAACTCCATAGCCTGCTGAAATAAAGCAAACCCAGTCACTTCCATTGATGGGCTGGCTTTCAGGCAGAACAGAAATGTGATATACATGACATTTTGATCACAATGAGCCTTCGCTGTTGTGAATTTGCAACCCAAAAAGGAGAAATTCAGTAGTGTCAAACACTCGTTTACAAATGTTAAGGCTGATAATTCTGTTCTGTTGGCCAGTTTGAAGCTTAGAAATATAGTTTGGTGCATGTAACTTTTCCTGGCCATAAGGCAGGCAGTGCTTTATTTCTGTTTTTGGTGTACGTTATAATCCAAATATTATAAAGGGAAAATGTAAACAAATAACCCAAAATGCAAATTAGGAAATGTTATGGAACCAACACGCTGTCATTTAAGAATCCACCTGTCTTTTCCTACTCAGCATTCAGTTAATTAAGTCCAAAACACTAAGGGCTTGTCCACACTGAAAATGCCACTGCAGCACTTCTCCCATGGGCATAGGTAATCCACCTCCCTGAGAGGAGGTAGCTAGGTCAACAGAAGAATTATTTTGTCAGCCTAGTGCTGTCTACATGGGGACTTGGGTTGGTTTAACTATGCTGCTCTGGGGTGTGGATTTTTTCACACCCCTGACCAATATAGTTAAACTGACCTAATATTCTAGTGTAGACCAGGGTTAAAGGAGCTCTGAAGGGAGATTTTCAAAGGCACAAAGCAGAACAGCTGTGCTGCTGTAGTGCTTCAGTGTAGACACTACCTACACTGACAGTAGAGGTTCTCCTGTGGGTGTCAGTAAGCCACCGCCCTGAGAGGCGGCAGGTAAGTCGAGGGAAGAATTCTTCCATTGGCCTACACTGTCTACACTGGGGATTAAGTCGGTATAGCTATGTCGCTCAGGGGTGTGGATTTTTCATACTCCTGAGAGGTGTACTATGACGTAAGTTTCCAGTGTAGACCAGCCTTTCGGCATCCAAACGCCAATGAGTTTCAGATCTCTCCCACGCTCTGCCCAGCCCACCTGTTGTCTCTTTTTGATACACATCTGTGGAATTTCCACTAATCCAACTTGCACTGGAGGAGAAGGGACTCCCACCCACATTGCTCTGAATCTGTTCCACACTACTCCAAATCTGTTCCACACTACTGATTACTCAGAGGAAATCATTCCAAGGTAAATTCTACTCAGTTGCACCTGAGTAACTCCATTTACTTTAGTGGAATCTCATGGTGTCATTATCTCTTTTTTTTTGGAGAATGGACATCCTTAGCTAAAGTCCTCAGTTTAACATTGTATCAAAGATAATTTGAAATAAATATATTCCTTCAGCATTAGCAATATAAATAGAGTAGTATGAAGCTTTGTCATTTTAATACAATGATATTAGCCTAAGCGTTTTTTAAATTTAATTTTGTTTTAGATAATTTGAGATGTTTGATCTCTTTCCTACAAATAGTAGAAACCCTCAGGTTAAATACACAGTGATAGTCCTAGGAGATTTGATAAGCTTTAGAGAAGAATATACTCTTTTATCATTATTGATTTTAATTTATTTTATTCAGTTGATTGACATAAGAGGTAAGCAGTGATATTATTTACCATCTTTTTCTGTTTGGTTGTCTCTTTGCACTTCAGGAACGTGATTCTTATTTTACCCCATGGTTTTCATTTTCCTCACAACCTAAATCCAAATTTATATAGCTCCTGGGTACAGCTGGTTAAAATCAAAGAATCATAGAATATCAGGGTTGGAAAGGACCTCAGGAGGTCATCTAGTCCAACCCCCTGCTCAAAGCAGGACCAATCCCCAATCAAATCATCCCAGCCAGGGCTTTGTCAAGCCTGACCTTAAAAACTTCTAAGGAAGGAGATTCTACCACCTCCCTAGGTAATGCATTCCAGTGTTTCACCACCCTCCTAGTGAAAAAGTTTTTCCTAATATCCAACCTAAACCTCCCCCACTGCAACTTGAGACCATTACTCCTTGTCCTGTTGCCGACAAAAAGTTTTCTGTCAGAAAATAGAGTTTAATTGAAAATGAATTTTTGTGGGAAATTTTTTTCAGTTATTGAAACTTTTCATTTTAAAAATTTCATACCTCACTGCCCCCCAAAATTAGTTTTTGTTTAAAAACTGTTTTTTACCTCTACTTTCCAATACACTGTGTTCCAACTGGCAAAATTTAGACAACAGTCAGAAAGTGGGAAAAACCCCACTTTTCACACCTTTTACAATTACCACAAACAAGCAAAACTTAAAGAAAGTGAGGTTTTCCCATTCTGCCACACTTCTTTTAACCTTTCTCTCTTTTTCCAAGAGAAAAAAAAGGGAGGGAGGCTAAAAGGGCAGTTAGGGGACCTAAAAGTTTTTTTAAAAGAAATATTTATTTAAAAACACAACAAAATGTCATTTGAAGTCCACACAAAAAGTGTTTTCATTTCGAAATGTATCTTCAAAATGAAATAACAGTTTTTGTCGTTTCATTTAGAAATTTTCCATAGGGAATAAATTTTTTTTGGCTAAAGTTTTAAGAGAGATTTTTCCTGCAGAAAATTCTGAGTGTATGTATGTTGGGGGATGGGGGGGGGATCCATTTTCCCACCAGCTCTATATATGGTGTCCTCCTATCTCAATCTCTTCCCTCTCTCCTCCCCGCCAAAAAACACCAAATCCAAAATGCCTTAAGTATGATTTCAGTCTCTTCCAGTAGGGCACCCCCTTTGTAGTTCCTCTTATCTATGCAAAGCAGGGCTTTTCTGTTGTTTCTTGGGTTCGCATCTAATTTACAGGCAAATAAGTCTCTGTGGAAGTTGGCCTGAACAAATGCAAGCATTAGTGGATTTTGGCTTAGGTCAGCAAAAGCAGAATCAGAGCTATTGTCATGTTCTCAACCATTGCTATTTGTACAGCATATTATCAAGATTTCCTCTCTGTCTTGGTGACATTTCACCTCTTGGATTTCAGCTTTTAAAAAACAAAAGTAGAAACATTCCAATGGACTCCGCACCAAACAATAAGAGAGCGAAAATAACAGCCACGATATTTTCTTATCTAATGTTATGTTCTTGGTTTTGTAGACAGGAAATAAGATCAAATTCTTGAGCTTGTGTCAGTTACATTTTGGCCCCATTTCTGCAAACTGCTTGCACTCTTGGATCCCTGCCCCTTTCATTGCTCATCTGTGCAGATGCAGGGGTTCATGTGCATTGATGGTTTACGCCTTCAGAATCAGGCAGAAAAGTCTGGAAAGGGGGATCATACCCCTATTAATTAAAGCAAGAGCCTGATTTCAGACAGCAGGGTGGGTAAATCATTGCTGTATGGATAGAACAGGAAAGTATACACCAAGAATATACACAACTTTTGACTGATTTTTCGGTGTTGTGTACAGAAAAATAGAATTCATGATTGTTTAGGCAGAAGTTTCTTCAGTTTTTTACTCCCTAAAATAACTTATTAAAGCTAAAAATGTCTGTGATATTTTTGGTGTCTTACAATAATTATAAGTTCAAATAATGGTCGCTTCATCTATTCTGACTCTAAAGCCTTCCACACCTTAGCTTAATTTAACAAAATGATTAAAATAGTACAGATGCATTCTTGTCTGCAGGGAGCTAGCAAAAGTTCATCCAGTACATTTGTTCTTGGACTTTGTGGTAAATATTTACTTGCAGGAATTGGCTGATCTCAGAATTCGGGGAATCTCCCTGTGCATACAGAAGTATAGAAACATGGCCCCTAATGGCATGCTATTTGTTACTGAAAGCAAAGCAGGTCAGCTCTGGCTCGCTTCATCCGTGACACACTATGCCAAAGTATCCATGCTGCAAAGCTGATTACCAAACCAATAAACAGTATTGTTACAGTAGAAATGCACAGCAGCACCCCAACAACATTTATTCTAAAACTCTCAATTTGAAAGGAACTAGTTCCTCTCTGCACATGCTTACAACTTCATATTCATTAGTAGGGACAGTAAGAAAATGTCAAAATTTTGACAAGACCTGAGAGAAAATTCTTCAGAATTTTTCAGACAGCTTTCTGCACTTCAACTTTTTCCTCTATATACTTTTGGGATTTTTTTTTCTGATCATTTTTTCTCCCTCTAAACTAAGTATTCTATTGTTTTTTACATGCCTGCCTAATGTTTTTTTCTTTAAAATTCTCTCTCTTATACTTTCGTCTTCTGCTTGTTCTTTTTCCCCTGTGGATATGGTCTGTGCTTAGCACAGTGTGCGTGCTACAAGAATGTGAATAATGATATATTTGGAGAAAATAACATTGTAAGATGGACTATCATTATAGGAAGAGGTGAATGGAATGGATTTTCCTGGCAGGGGGTGTTAATGGAAAGAATTTTCCTTTCTTACATTTTCTAATTGTTAATTAAAATAACTTGAATGTGATATGGGGAAAGGCTTTAATCTAGAATATTTCATATAGTGTGACTTTATAAAAGTATGTAAAACAGGGATCGACAACCTTTGGCACACAGCCTGTCAGGGAAATCTGCTGGAGGGCCGGGATGGTTTGTTTACCTGCAACATCTGCAGGTTTGGCTGATCTCAGCTCCCACTGGCCGCGGTTTGCTGTTCCAGGCCAATGGGGGCTGCGGGAAGTGGCAGCCAGCACATCCCTCGGCCCACGCCGCTTCCCATAGCCCTCATTGGCCTGGAACGTCGAACTGCGGCCAGTGGGAGCTGCGATCGGCCGAACCTGCGGATGCTGCAGGTAAACAAACCGTCCTGGGCCACCAGCAGATTTCCCTGAGAGGCTGTGTGCCAAAGGTTGCTGATCCCTGATGTAAAATATCATATTTAGGTTCCAATCCTGCAAACACTTAAGTAGGTGTATAACTTTGGTCATGTGACTAGTCCCACTGAAGTGAAGTTATGATTGGACTTAAGTGTTTGCAGGATATGGACCTTAGAAAAGAAAAACAATCTGCATTTAAAACTTGAATATACCTTATTAACTTCATACAAGTTTATGCAATTCTACAAACAAGCCTGCAACGGGATTATTAATTGTTATCCGTGTTGAAGGTGTGTGTGTGTGTGTGGGGGGGTATTCTACAGATGTTTTAGAGCAAACTCCTCTCACGAAGTACAGTTTGAGTTAAATGTTACATGCATGACTGCTAATCCATATTTATAAACTTCCAATAGAAAGAGGCAAACAAGGCTCACAGCTGTTAGTCTAAAATGACACATGTTGAATTTCAACAATTAATGTAGAATTTGCCAGTTTTTAAGAGTTCTGTTCTGAATTATATTCTCTCTGTCAATCATTTGTCGTAGCTCAGCCCTTGTATCCCTGATTTTTAAGGGGCTGACTCTGTCCTTTATTCCAAGACCTAATTTGTATCTCTAATGCTGGGAAATCAACTCTGATTCCTGTGTTTTACATGGCCAAGACCAAGAATTACACAAATATTTAAGGTGTGAGACCCAATGGTAATTCCACGTCACCCTTGTTGCCTCACAAATGTCGTCATTTGGCGTCGTCATAGTCAAATAAACCTTCCCACTTGCTGAAGGTTTTGGAAAATAATTAGTGAAGTTTGAGGCAGAGTTTTAGGAACAATCCTCCAACAACTCACAGCCAGCAAGAAGGTGACCTAGCTACTATGTAAACATATCTTATGTTCACAAATATTTCTGAGTGCTTCTTAATCCAAAAATGCTTAAAGGCAGCATTGAACTAAAATCAATCAAATCAAAAGCAACTCAGCTTTTTCACAGTTTGGAAGTTGGTCCCATAACGAAATGCAAAGGCAAAGGATAGGCTTAGAAATTGGACCTGCCGTCGCCATAAAATGTCAGCTGTTCTGATGCTGCCTCAGGAAGATTTGGCTCTGTTGTGCTGTTGGAGTGATGACAGGAGTGGGTATATTTTAAAAGGAAAAACTAAAGATCCTTTGTATTTTAAAGGAAATGATTATTTTGGAGGACGGAATCTACTACTAATGTGCCCTTCATCCAGGTTCTTTACTTTTTTCCCAAATGTCACAATGTTCTTACAGAAAAAATTGTCAGGCAATTTTAACGCCTGTGAGTAGAAGCCCCAGAGTAAGAGCACACACATAATAATGTAACACAAAAGGAAGACAAGTGGCCAAAACGTGTATTTTCTATATGAGTCTACAGGGGCTTGTTCACTGCAGTTTGAATCTGCACGTAGCACACAAGTTGTCAGATGTGTCCCTATTACAAATAAATCTATTTAAGTCAATGAAATTACAGCAGGGATGAATTTGATTCAGTGTTTTCCCCTCTTTTCATTAATACTAGGAGGGACGAAGGAAGGTGCTGTGGTTATGTAGATTGGAAGTAGATACAGTTGAAAATTTTCCATTGAAACTTTTTTGGACAAACAATGGCTTTTTGATTAAATGGAAACTTCTGCCCAAATTTCCCCCCTTTTTTTTCAAAAATTTTTATGATTTTGTTGAAACACCAAAAACCAAAAGTATTTCAGTTTTCAATGACTGAAAATTTTGGGGTTTTAAACAAAAAAAAAATCCACTTTTGGCTGTCAAAAACCAAAACATTTTGGTTTTTGCAAAAAAAAAAAAAAGATGAAAATGAAAAGTTTTCATTTACATCACATTTTTTTCACAGGGAAAAAAAACCTCATTGCCTGACCAGCTCTAGTCAGGAGACCTAGGTTCTGTTCCCAGTCTTGCTACAGACCTCCTGTGCAATCTTACCCAGTGCCCCACACAGACCCCCACTGCCCAGTCCCCAACACACACAGACCTCCCCCATGGCCCAGCACCTCCCACTCCTCACTGTCCACAGCCCCCCACAAACCCACTCTCCTATGCCCTGCCCCCTGGCTGCACTCACCGGCCCTGCTGGGAGGTGACTGTCCACTGGGCTGAGCAAGGAGCGCTCCAGCAGGGCTCTGTGGGGCCGTCTCCCCCTCAGCTGGCCCTGCCCCCTGGTGGAACCCGGGAGCAGCAACATTTGAATTTTGAGGTGCCCCTAGAATGCCGGCACCTCGAGGCACGTGCCTTCTGTGCCTAATGTGAACTCTGGCCCTGCATTGCGTAGTTGTAGAGTTTGATAGTGGTATTGCCCATTGGTTAATTAGATACCTAGGTTCTGTAAGGTGTGATGCCATCTTGGATCTGTGGGCTTCTTTTAAGGTCATCACCAGATCTAAGGCAAATAAAAGTTGGATACAGTTCAATAACGTTACAGCGTAGTTAAAAATGAAAAGTTAAAGGCAACATTTGGCTCTGTCATGGTGCAGTGTATTCCTTTGATGGAGTCTTTTTTAAAAAAGAATATGCAACTGTCGATGTCACACTTTCTCCTCCCATCTCGAAGGGTTTCCGCTGCAAAATTTTAAAGTTCCCAAACTTTGATTTCTTAGTTAAACCTCTGAGCATTTAACAATAACTAGCACTGTATGAATTATTTATTGCAAATAATGTTTGTTGTGAATGTATCCCTTTTAGCGGGGGAGGAATTGTGAATCACTGGTGAATCCATCCTGATTTTTGCTAATGCTTTCATAAGTATTCACCAATTAGTTTTCTTTGCAAATTCTTCACCCTGACCACACACAAGGCTTGTTAGGACATAAGTGGTTAAATTTGTCCCTGTGGTGTATTAAAAACTGTATTAAAATTACAAGCTATCACTTTAAGTGTAAGATGTTTTGCTAGGTGCTGTATAAACAGAACCAAGCATATTCCCTGCCCCAAAAAGCAATGTTTCCCCATCACTGGTGTCAGGTGGCCCTAAAGCTGACATAGCTGGTCACGTGGATCTGCCCCCTGGATGGGGATCATACATGGTTTTGAGCCGGCATGATGGCTCCTAACCACTCCTCTTCCCACATGTAATTAGTTGCCGTTGACTTCAGTGGCACTATTCCTGTGATAAAGGGTTGCAAGATTAGGCCTTTTAATTTCCCTGATCTGTGATTTTGTTTCACTACTCCAAGTCTAGTGAGAATCTTGTTCAATGGGAGTTGAGGATGCTTCGCACCTTGTAGCATTGGGCGTTAGGTAAGCTCGTCTTCCATTAAATCCACTAATATTTTCCTACAAAAGCACCATCATGTCTTCATACAGGCAGCTTTTATCTGAGAATAGTCCCTTAGCTGCTCAAAGGCAGAAGTCTGTACTTTTGTGTATGTTCACCCCTGCCCCTGGAATCTATTTCTCATGAAGAGCAACATGTCTCCTGGAAAGACAACGGGTCTGATTTTCAGAAGTGCTGAGCACTGATAACTCCATTTGAAGTAAGTGTGACCTGCAGTAGCTCAGTGCCTCTGAAAATCAGGCTCAGCAATTAAAAAAAAACATACCACTTGTGAAGGCAAAACTCGATTTTTCTTGAGGGAGGAGAAAAGACAGCCACGTTCCTTCAACCGAAGGAAAATATGTCATCATGTTAAGGAAAAATGCATCTCCCCACCCACCCAAAATGACATAATTTTGCAAATAAATACCCTATTGTTTTGGATAGCCAGGACTTCATGGGGTGGGTGGGGGAAGTGTATGCATGTGTGAGAGATATTATGCACAACAACAGCACAAACTTGTCCTGAAGTTTTATAGATTAGCCATTGAGAAAAATTCTTCTACCACAAGTGCCCACATAGTGGCAGAATTTAAGTGAACAGGATGTCTCTTGTGCTTGCCCTATGTTGCATTCAGCACACTGTATTATTTTCTCACCAAGACAATGATGTATACTGTAGGAAAATAATTGAATCTGAGATGTTGTTATTCTCTCTATATAATTGGAGTTCATGGTTGATAAGCAGTACTTGTCATTCTTGCCCAGCAGGCCAGTACGCCCACATGATCTAATCTTCTGTTGTGTGGCTGGTGACTCAAGAAGAATTAAATTTACTCTGGGCCTAATTCCACAAGGTGTCCTATGCTTTGAGCTCCCATTCAATTCAATAGGAACTGAAGGCATTCAGCACCTCACAGGAGGAACTCAGTATTTCAGCAGATCAGCTTGTAGCCTAGCAGAAAGGATTTGGAATAATGATTAATGGTAGGGCTATTATGTTAATCTTAGCAAGGGAAGTTATTTAGTTCATGGTGTTTGTGCCATCCTTTCGTTTGTTTCAGTTCATCTGTATTCACTCCCTCAAAACTTTGAGGTGAGGCTTAAGTTTGAATGGACTGAGTTTTTTGTGACTTTGATGCAAAAGCATAAATCATCTCAGGCTCAGTTGAGAGGTTTCTCATCATTTTGGTGCCCCTTGGCATACACAAATCCAGATGAGTTTGGCATCTTTACAGGACGTGTAATAAAGTTTCTCACAGCTCCTAAAACAATAGAAATGGATCAGAACCAAAATCCTCGATCCAAGCATTCCAAACTTTGTGGGTGTTTGAAATCCGTGGCCAGAGCAAGATCCAGACTTTTCAAGCAGTCTATATCTTTAAAGTGACTCAAACCCAAATGCTCGTAGCCTTTTATTTTATTTAAAGTGAATTTTGTAGTGTTGGTTTGGCTCTACAGTGGCTACAGTTTCAAGCTTAACAGAGTGAAAGTCACATCTGCTACTTGTTTCAGATTTAGTCTCTAGGCGCACATAAAAATCCAAAGGTAGTGACCACATGCACATTTCCCAAGTACAAGGTTTAGTCTGTTTTACAAGTTTTGTTAAAGTTATGATTACCCAAGCATATAGAAATTTTATACAGATCTATGCACAAGTTACAAATATAGTTATACTCACATCCTCCTAGATAGTGTTAGGATCTGATGGGTCTCTCATGGATTGATTATCAATAGAGCAATGGTTCCTGCTGGAGTTTCCCATAGGGAGCTCAATTTTCCTAATCTGGGCACCCTCTTTTTATAATGTGATTCTGACTATACCTCATTAACATTTATGCACATAGCGCCACCCTGAGGTTAGGGCATGTGTTAGAGAAATGTAACAACGGGGTATCTTGTAAGCAAAAAATTACTCTTACCGTTAATTTTTTGCAATATCACCCAGGGGTACATCTTTTCCCGTAATCTTGTGGCATAAGGTCATTCTTCAGTTACTTACTTATGTCAAGCATTTCTTAACTCTGTGGTCTAGTACGGCTAAGCTAACGTCTTATAGGCCTCAACCTGTAGGTCTTGCATTTCACTTAGATACCTAATACATAATTATCCTTTCTAACTATTAATCAATCTTATACTTCTATAATCCTACAATTTAACCCTATTTAACATATAATGATTGTACATAACATGTTAGTTAATTATAAAATCAGACCATAAATGAACAATAAACTAAAATCATTGGATACATGCTGGATTTGAAAAGACCTGATATTTGGGGTGTTTGTGATTTGGATCCGTATTTTGTAGTTTAAGTTAGCTTTGCACAATTGTTATGAGATTGTGTCAGCAAAGCCCAAAATCTATTAATCCACCCTTACCATGAAGGGAATAATGAAGGGGAAAATAAAATGAGTGACATTTTATTTGCCTGAGACAAGCAGAAGTTTACCTAAAACCTGTCTGTCTTGTTGTTTATTATTTGTATTGTGTTAGTGCCTTGAGTGCCATCACGCTAGGAGCTGTACACTCTATAATGAAGACAGTCCATGCCCCAAAGAGCTTACAGTTTTATGTCCTGTCATCTTTTTCTTTGTTCTCAAAATTTTGTTACTACATTTTATTCTGTCTCTTGCAATTTTATTTTTTCTCTCATTTCCCCTATTCATATTTTATCCTCAATCCTTTTTTAAAGATATCCTTTGGCAAACAGTACAAAATAGGATGTGTTGTATATTGTACAGTTTGCGTTACACTCTTTGGTTTATATCTTAACACTCTGCAGTTGGCCTCAGCTGGGGAATGCGTTCTCCAGTTTAGTAAGTTATTTGCTCACTTATTTTTTTTTTACCACTTGCCTCCTCCTTCATTCCTCCCCAGTGCAAACAATGCAGCAAGCGGCAATTCCAGCATGGCTTTGTGAGCATGCCACGTAATGCAGAAGGAATAGAGCTGTTTGTTTGCAGCACCAGGGGAATCAAGTAAAGTATCTTGCAATCTACAATTACTAAGCAGAAGCCATCATTTTTCTTGTTTGCGCTGAGCAGAAACTGTCACTGGCACAGTGATGACAAGCTATGATGGATGTTTTTTTACTGGAATCACCATTTACCCCATCATTAGCCTTCAGGACGTAGCAAGAGCTAGGAAGATCTCTTGTGCAAAAAAGTTGGGAGCATGGTAAACTAATAACAGACTGAGGTAATTAGTGCTAGGGCTGGATGGAAGACCATCTTGATGTGGCAAGTTATGGTAGGCAATGGCACACCCCCTTCAAAGTGGTGATCTTCAGTAGTGGGCAAGTCTCATTCCCTATGCACCACCAGGGACTTGAGAGGTTGAGAGGAAGGAGGAAAGAAATCTTGCCCCCAGACTGGACAGTTGCAGTACACTGGCTCAAAAACTACCACCGAAGCCTAAAGCAGATCCTGCAATTCTGTCTACTCCTCTCTACCTGTGTGTGTTGTTGGGGTGAGGTTGTGAGGGGTCAACTGATGGATCAGTGTAGTCCAGTCTAGATCAGCCCTGCCTCTCAAATCCTTCTTGCATGTTAGAGCTGATCAAGCTTTTGCAGAGTGAAGAAGCTCAGGGTCTGATGATCTCCCTTTGCTGCGCTCTTCCAAGGGGGGAGGAAGGGGGACAGGTCTTCCTTTAGAGAGAGGGTGGATGAGGGACTCTCAGATGGGGAACCCCTTCTGTCATGAGGGCAGCTGCTGCCTCTGGGAGCCCTAGAAACTCCTCAACCAGGCACCAACTTCTCCTTTTGCTCAGACCCATTGTGGGTCATTGTCTTTTGAGCCAGTAAGGAGAAGGAACTCTGGGGCAGCTGTGCTTCCCTGATCCAGGGGGAGGAGTGGAATGCGCTCTCTGCCTATAGAGAGGGAGTGGTGATTCCCTGCACTCTCTTTCATTTTAAACTCTGTTGCTACACTCAGAAAGTGCAGTTATACAGAAAGCAGGAAATAAGGGTGTTGCAGGATGGCCCGTTCAGGGGGCTGGGGCTCACTCTCACCTGTGCTCATCTAACATGCCTCTCCGGGTGAAGGGAAGGTGTGTAAGGGGCCATGTGACAAGGGCAAGCATGTGATTAGGAATCACAGTGGCCTTCTGGAAGATGTAAGAGCAGCCTGTGGTTGGACCTGGAGATAAGCAGAGGGCTTATTAATGAGCAGAGGGCTAGCAAGGGGCCAGGCTGATCCCATAGGAAGGGGTGCCAGGAAAGAAAGACAGGTCCGTTTGTGTTACAGGGGCTGATAGCCCAACTACGTAGGGTCCCATGGGTGGGAAATGATGGAAAGATGTGTGCAGGGTCCTCCTATTCTGCCTCTTCTTGAGATGTATAGCTATCCCTGTACCAGTAGATGGAGAAGGGATTGATTGGAAACTAGGAGGACTGGAAGTTGGAGTCAACAAAAAGACTAAAGAATGTTGGGGATGGGGACAGACCCTTAGATGAAGGGCTCTGCCTGGCAAGGGTCCAGGGCAGAGGACTGACTTTGGTGTTTTCCTTTGGACTTTGATATAACTCTAGAAGGAGTGAATTCTTGTGACTTTACTGGAGTGCTAAGTCACCCCAGTGACCTAACTGCAATGGGAGCTGGTGGTTGACCATCTGAGGAGAAGCAGAGAAATTCCCCTTAGGCTAGGTGAGCCAACGGATGGGCCTAAAGCCAAGCTGTATAAGTCTCTGCTACAGAAGGTAAACTCTGTCAAGAAAATCCCACTGATAATGTATCTCAGACTTTCCTATAGACCTGGTAGATAGAGTATTCTTGTATAAAATAGGTGTGAGTGACTAATTTACAATAAATCATTCATTTTACGAATGTTGCCCTTTTTTTCTCATTCTCCAAACAGTTCTCAAAATTCACAAACCTGTCTCCAATGTGTAGCCTGTTACATATGTAGTAAACCCAAACAGGGTGTATTGTGACTTCTTCAATCAAATATACAATAAAAAATTGATTCTTGCTTTTACTGAGTAGTCATAAATATTTGAGGTCTTGAATATTCACAAAGACATGAATACTGACCAGAGGTTGGTTTTAGAATATGAGTGAACAATAATTTAAAGTATTCCTAGTACACTCTCATCTCTAGGATTAAAAACCCACACTCCATTCAGTGTGCATTCTATTTTATTTTTATTTCACATGTGCCTTCTTACAGTAAACTCTTTGGGGAAAGGACTTACTATCTTACTGACATTTACTCTGATCTGTTCAGTATGGTATTCATTTTTAGAGTTGCTTTTAGAGTCAAAACTTGATCTACTTTGCAAACTGCAACAGTTTGTCTCCCAATTCAAAGCTGTAGAACTCCTCAGGTTATTAATGGTCTTTCAAGGAATTTCTCACACAGGCAAGTGTGATGGGGCGTTGGCCCCAGACTGACCTCTAAGGGGTTAATAGAGCCTTAGGAAGGCTCCGCAGGAGGCAGCCAATTAGAGAGGGGCTGGGAGGAGCAGCCAAGCAGGGCCTGGCAGGCCCATATAAGAAGAGCTGCAGGGCAGAGCAGGTTCAGTTATTCCCTGGAGCTCCAGGAGGGAGAACTGGGTGCCTGGCGGGCAGATGAAAGCTAGCACCCTGGACAAAGCAGTGCTGCTAGCAGGGACCAGGGGGAGCTAGAGAGAGCTCCTGGTTGGCTGCTGGGATTTGCAGGCTAAGGCCCTGAGGCAAAGGCAAAGAGGGTGCTGGGGCCACAGGGAAGTGGCTGGACAACTGGCTGCAGATGCCATTGGGGAAGTGGCAGGACAGTTGGACTGCAGAACTCACCTCCGGCCATGTCACAGAGAGGACACTGTGATTCTTGGAGTGATGTGGGTCCAGGAGCAGAAGTGTCAGCAGGTGAGACACCATCGGGAGAGGGTATACTGACCTGCAGAGCTAATCTCCAAGACAGGCAGCAGGAGGTGCCAGTTTGGTGAGTCGAGCCACATTACAGCAAGTAAGAATATTAAAGGGAATGGCACATGAAATTGCAAGGCCAATAGCAAGGATTTTAAATGAATCTGTAAACTTGAGGGCATAGAGTGTCTTCAACAGATGCGCTACAGAGACATAGCTGCATTGGTGTAGGAGGACTAGCCCTCCTACAAGAAGATTTGGACAACCTTGAAAATGGAAGTAATAGAAATGGGATGAAATATAATAGTGTAATTTGCAAGGTTATGCATTTAGGGTCTAACAAGAAGAATTTTTGCTACAAACTGGGGACTTATCAGTTGGACGCAACAGAGGAAAAAAGAGTGTATTGGTCTATCATAGGTTGACTGTGAGCCACCAATGTGATGTGGCTGTGAAAAAAGCAAATGCAATCCTAGGATTCGTTAGGTGAGATATTTCCAGTAAAGATAGACAAGTGTTATTACCATTGTACAAGACACTGGTGTGACCTCATCTGGAATACTGTGTGCAGTTCTGGTCCCCCATGTTTAAGAAAGATGAATTCAAACTGAACAGGTGCAGAGAAGGGCTAGTACGGCGATCAGCAGAATGGAGAACCTGCCTTATGAGAGGAAACTTAAGGAGCTTGGCTTGTTTAGCCTAACCAAATGAAGACTGAGGGGAGATATGATTAGTCTCTATAAATACATCAGAGGGATAAACATGGAGGATGGAGAGGAATTATTTAAGTACCAGTGTGGACACAAGAACAAATGGATATAAACTGGCCATCAACAAGTTTAGGCTGGAAATTAGACAAAGGTTTTTAACCGTCACAGGAGTAAAGTTCTGGAGCAGCCTTCAAAGGGGAGCAGTGGAGGTAAAAAAACCTAATTTGTTTCAAGACTGTGCTTGATAACTTATAGAGGGGATGGTATGATGAGGTTGCATACAATGGCAGATGGCCCATCTGTGAATGCTATTAGCAAATATCTCCAGTGGCTGGTGATGGGACTAGATGGGGAGGGTTCTGAGTTACTACAGAGAATTCTTTCTCAGGTGTTTGGCTGGTGGGCTTCACCCGCGTGTTCAGAGTTGAACGGATTGCCATATTTGGGACTGGGAAGGAATTTTCCCTCAAGTCAGATTGGCAGAGAGTCTGGGGTTTTTTTTGCTTTCCTCTGTAGCACAGGGCCTGGGTCACTTGCTGGTTTGATTAGAGTAAATGGTGGATTCTCTGTAATTTGAAGTCTTTAAATCAAAGTTTGAGGACGTCAGTAACTCGGACAGATGTTATGGGCCTACTTCAGGAGTGGGTGGTAAGGTTCTGTGGCCTGCAATATGCAGGAGGTCAGAGTAGATGATCATGATAGTTCCTTCCGGCCTCAAAGTCTATGAGTCTAAGTACAGAACCATTTTTATTACATTTATTCCATTTGCATAAGCGACAGTTTTGGAATTAATGAGAAACAAATCATTCGGACAAGTAGTCCCCTCAGTTTACAGGCTTCTTGGAGCAGTCCTAATCAAAAGAGAGAAACTGGGTATTTTGAGAGGATTTTCCTAGAATGGAGCAGCTGCTGTACTCTTCTACTTTTCCAACCTGAGTTTTTTTTGGAGGGGAACTAAACAATTTTTGTTTTCAGAACTATTATTGCTAAGTTATTTTGGAATTTCAAATGTATGCGAAGTTTGCAAGAATTTTGCACTCAGTACTTTAGTAAAAGCAAATATCCCTCATCTGTAAAAGGGGTCTGCATTTTTTGTGGAGCTAATTGGCATCAACAGTTCCAGATCTTCTGACCCACAAACTATGTGAACTGGTGGGAGGGAGGAAGAAGAGAAAATCTTCTGAGGATGGCAGAATAGTAGCAATTATTGTAAGGCAGAAACACCAAACAATGCAAAGAAGGCTCTGTTCTGCGTGCTGGAGAGTGTTAATGAATCTAAAAACTAGGCTCAGGGTAGCTGTGCAGTGGTAAAGAGATTTTTAGATGAAACAAGGGCTGATTGTTTCATGGCTCAAGTGAAGAAGCTCAACAAATGGCTGGCTGATAGTTCTGGCTCAAGTGAAGAAGGATTAACAGCTTTTGGACAGTGTGGAGAGGAAATGAGGAAAGTGGAGGGGAGGAGCTATGGATATGTGACACCATGAACAGCACACAACTACGGCTGTGTGTGGTCAAAGATGTGTGGTGGCTGAAGAAGCAGCTGTTCTATATGGCATGAACCCCTTAAATCCTGTGGCTTTCCAAGCGGAAGTCCATGCAGAAATTAATGTGGCTCCAAGCAGATACATGGCCAAATGACAATTATCTACCTTTTTTTGTGGATAGCTTCATCCACCGACAATTGTATACTATGAGGACAAGCAGTAAGGCAATATGTTTTGTGAGACTGATACAGATCTTCAAGCAATGGCTTGTAGGGCAATCATAACCACATGGATAAGAGACTATTATGTGGAACAGCTCCCAAAATGGAACAGTAATATCCAGTGCATTTAAAGAATGATGGCATTGTTGCTAGACAGATATGTGAAAGTTAATAAAAGAGGAAGCCATGGCTTAGAGAGTGAGCAAAGGTCTTTTTTTTTTTAAATGAACTTCTTCGGCGTGAGGATTAAAAAAAAACATTTGCTTTCAACGCTTTGGGAAGCCCATCAGAAAGTTTCTTGGTGGGTTAGGACAGATGATATCCAAATGATGTTGGCCATGAATATTAATGTGTGTAACAGCTGTGCATTGCTTGGGCATCAGTGAGAATGGGACTTATCCTGTCTTTGTTTTCCCCTTCCATTTTCTCATAGTTTATTTTAATGCAGATAAACTGGATTACAATTGTTTTGATCAGTCTTAACTGGAGTTAATGTAAACCACTTAACTTTCATCCAAGCACTCTCTGCCTATCTCTGCCAGGCTCTGGAAGAGAAGAGAAGCTGTTCTGTCCAGGCTTGATGAAAAGAAGAAACAGAGTTGAGTGTGGTTATTGGCATGTTGATACGACAGCTGGACGGGACCTGGTCGTTGTTCTCCCCACTCCTTTTTCGCAGTAGGGAAAAGTTTACTTCAGGTTCCCATTTTGGGCCAGTCAAAAATCTTCTGTGAAAGTTCTTTTGCTGGAAAATTGGGTCTTTGACTAAGTGAAATTTTTCATGAAACGTCTCTGCTCTCCATGGAAAATCCTTGGGGTTGTGTTCTGGTTTTTCATTTTGTCCTTTTTATTGTCAAAAACTAAACACGTGAAAAACGTCAGCCAAAAACATTGATTCAGATATGCCACAGCAGTGTCTCTTGGCAGTTGTCGTTTTGGTAGCTCATGCTTCCATTCTCCTCTATGTCCTGGGCTCCCCAGCTCGACTTCAGTTTTCAATTTTTTGCTGAAAAGTCAAATAATTTCCAAAATTCCTTGGGTGGGGTAGGAGAGGAGTAGAAGGCAGTAACCTTTTCCCAGCCAGCTCTCTTCCAGGTACATGCGGTAGTTTTTCACAAAGACACTTGAGTTAAATAATGCCAGTTGTACTACAGTATCACTTTTTCTTGGGAAAAGATTGAGACAGGTGTTTGGCAATGAACACAAATAGGGCACCTCCAGTGTGAATGCGTTTCAGTTCAGATAGCAGAGTTCATCATCCTGTCATCCAAACTGTGTGGTGCAAGCAGCAGACCACGTGTTTTCTTGCAATGAAGTTTCACTTGTCAATTTGACCTCTGCTGGGCTTCTAGATTAAGTTTCTTCACCTTCATTTGTTACATTGCTTTTATGTTCATGATTCAGAAGACAACAAAGGGTAGGAAATAACAAACTTTCAAGAACACTATATATAACTCATATAATAGCAAAGGAAATTTTCTCAGTGCTGACTACAAAAAGGTAACAAACTAAAGCTTTTAAGTTGAAGAATAATTAAAGCTTTCTTCTATTCAGTGCAGATTGTTACCTTTCATGACTTATATACTATACAGATCCCACAGTATGTTACATTAATTAACGAATGTGTTATGGGAGCTGTGTGAGCCATCAGCAGATACCTTTCAGCGGAAAACCTGTTTGGACAATCACTTCTACACAAACAGCATTGATGCACACAGAAAACAACATTTCATTTAAAGGAAATTAACAGGAAATTGAGGACAGTATATTTTTTCCTATTTATTAACTTGGCTTCAAAATTACTTAAGCAGCCTTTCTTTTTTTAACATGGGGAACAGGCAATCAAACTCCTTTTATGTCAGTTGTTCCCCTGAGAGGGCTTGTGTTTGAAATATAAGGTATCCAGTTTTTAGTATTGAAATAGCATTTTTATATCATGGATATACCTGAGGGTAGAAAAAGTGATATAATCTTATTTATTCTTGCTAATGTACAGTGTGCTGATATTTATTATTAGCACAGAGAAATATATAATAAACTAGTCTCATACCAATAGGAGTCTGTGTTTGTGTTCATTGTTCTTTATTCAGCCCTCATATAGCTCTTACAGGCAGGCGTACATGATGCTGTGTACGTATGGAAACCATAGTTCCTACATGAATACAATTAGCCCCAGATAATCATTGCATTGTCTTTATCTGAAATATTTTGGGTCTCCTGGGTCTAGTTTTAAAAGATTTATGAATTTGGGTTATTATAGAAAGACTTTATGAAAGAAGTGAGATTTAGGGACCATTGTGAATAAAATACTACTTAGTGTTTTTTCTTTGATTTTTGAGACAGATGGATTCATTCTTCTCAATAAACAGTTTGTCATTTACCAAATGGTGCCAGTGACAAGTGAGCTAGTGATGGGTAAAGCTTGTTCTTGATGGACAAATCATGTGGACACTCCCAAACCTCTTGAGACTGCAGGAAATCTCATATGAGCAGCCTTTTGCTCATGATTACCCATACTTGTCATAGCAGTGACAACTGCAAATGGCACGAGAACACCTTTTCTCATGGAGTGTGGCACCTCCAGTTCTTGTCACAGTTCAAAAGTGGAAATGAGATAAGTTTATCGGATCATTGTTAGAAAATGCAAAATGGTTTAGTATAAGAAATGGATGAAAGTTTTGAAGGGGCTTTTATTTCTTCCAAAATTGGCCTGTCAATCTCTACTTTACACAAACAGGACAAAAAAAAAAGGGGAACATTTTAAATCTCTGGTATGTCTGCACACACTGTATTGCCATCTGTAAATGGTGAAGTGTAGGATATTCCACACTTGGGTGTCTGTCTTGGTTACTCATTCAGCCATAACCATAGAATCTATGGCTATGTCTACACTAGGAGCCAGGCATGTGATCTCCAGCTTGCACGCATTTACTCGCAGTAGCTTGATGAGAACTACCGCAAGTACAGATAGTAGAGCAGGGGTGGTGGCAGCAGGGACATGGCTTAGCTGTGCTGAGTATGTACCCGCAGGGCTCAGATGGGTTTGTACTCGGCGTGGCTAAGCTGTGCTGCTGCTGCCTCTGTTGCTACGCTGGTACTTATACTTGCATTAGCTCTTATTGATGTATTATGAGTACGTGTATGTGAGCTGGGAATCCCACGGTCGTGTGGGTGGAGCCTAATATGTAGAGCTGGAAACGGATAGGCCTCTTGTGTATTTTTGTTTGGTACGGCAGCGTTAAGACTCCGTGCAAAACAAAAGTTTGTAGGGAGTTGACAATGTCCCATTCTTGCAAGATCTACAAATCTTGGGCCACCATCCGTAACCTTTGCTGTTGGACAACAGGGGATGCTTTCAACTCTGTTGCTACTAGGGCCAACATCACTGAAGTATGCCCATTAAATTGCCCACCTCCAGCAATATAGTTTTAGTGATGGCTCCCAGCCTGAGAAAAGATGCCTTCATGTGCAACACCAATGGGCTGCTGCCTCTTCCCACCATGTCTCCTTTCTCCACTGAACTGATGGTAAAAAGAGACCAACAGCTGTTGTGGAGGCAACAATAGATAACATGTAGAAGGCAGTATGACATGTTCCCACTTAATCCCTCCTCTCACAGGGCTTGTCTACATGGGGACACTCACCTAAAGGTATGAATTTAAAGTGGATTAGTTAAACTGCATTAAACCTGTGTGTGTGTGTGTGTGTACACATTCAAAACTAAAGTGGCGTTAATTCAGTGTAGTTTAATTCACTTCCAACCAAGCTAGAGAGCAGGGAGGTTACTGTGGCACTGAGAGGGTTGAGGTTCAGAAGGAAAAGTGCTTGATAGTAAATTAGTTGCTCTTTATTCAAGCACAGAGTTTGTTGTAAGGGAAAATTATTCTGATTAGCATCAATGAACATGGACTCTGTGAAACAACTGTGTGTGTGGTGGAGAAGAGAGAGATCCTCCCCAAAAGAAGTTTGGCTCATCGTTCTCTAGATAGTTACTAAAAAATTCATAGAATCACAGAAGATTAGGGTTGGAAGAGACCTCAGGAGATCATCTAGTCCAACCCCTAGCTCAAAGCAGGACCAACCCCAACTAAGTCATCCCAGCCAGGGCTTTGTCAAGCCGGGCCTTAAAAACCTCTAAGAATGGAGATTCCACCACCTCCCTAGGTAACCCATTCCAATGCTTCACCACCCTCCTAGTGAAATAGTTTTTCCTAATAGACAACTTAGACCTCCTCCACTGCAACTTAAGACCACTGCTTCTTGTTCTGTCATCTGCCACTACTGAGAAGAGCCTAGCTCCTTCCTCTTTGGACCCCCCTTCAGGTAGTTGAAGGCTGCTATCAAATCTCCCCTCACTCTTCTCTTTTGCATACTAAATAAGCCCAATTCCCTCAGCCTCTCCTCATAAGTCATGTGCCCCAGCCCCCTAATCATTTTCGTTGCCCTTCTCTGGACTCTCTCCAATTTGTCCTCATCCTTTCTGTAGTGGGGGGCCCAAAACTGGATGCACTACTCCAGATGTGGCCTCACCAGTGCCAAATAGAGGGGAATAATCCCTTCCCTTGATCTGCTGGCAATGCTCCTATTAATGCAGCCCAATATGCCATTAGTCTTCGTGGCAACAAGGGCGCACTGCTGACTCATATCCAGCTTTCTCGTCCACTGTAATCACCAGGTCCTTTTCTGCAGAACTGCTGCTTAGCCAGTCGGTCCCTCAGCCTGTAGCAGTGCATGGGATTCTCCTGTCCTAAGTACAGGACTTTGCACTTGTCCTTGTTGAACCTCATCAGATTACTTTTGGCCCAATCCTCCAATGTTTCTAGGTCACTCTGGATCCTATCCCTATCCTCCAGTGTATCTACCTCTCCCCACAGCTTAGTGTCATCCACGAACTTGCTGAAGGTGCAATCCATCCCATCATCCAGATCGTTTATGAAGATGTTGAACAAAAAAGAGAACATCTTTGTGCCAGATGTGCAGAACTGTGTGGAAGATGTTGGTGATCCATTTGTCAGTTTTTTGACTGATTTCTAGGGGTGGGAATCCAGTCAAGAGAATCTGCATTACATCATAAGAATCTTCTTTGCCATTCCCACCTTTTTCCTTTATCTGCTCCTCTTGTTTGCTTTCCCTTCATGTTGTGGCAGTGATGCAAACTGCCATTAAGATGGACCTAAGAGCAACCCATGCGCTGATTTCAGGGTAACAGCATATGTATTATATGGTTATATGTCATATGTGACAATTGCATCATGTGTGTTCTCTTGTGGCTGTTTTAGGAGCAAGGTCTTGAACAGATGTCAGATGGGAGGTGTAAGCTGTCACTGAAAAATTGGCATGATGCTTGGCCCTTTTTTCAATCACGTTTTTGCCTCTGTCTTTCTCAAAGTGTTTACAATCTTAGTGAAAGATGTTCTCAATTCAGATCTGTCTTAGGATGTGTCTTTGAAATTATCAGTATTTTTACCGCATGACTTGAGATTCTGCTTAAAGATGTTTCAATCTACTGAAGAAGACTTTTTTGAGAGTCTTTCATCACCCGTTCTGGTAACATGAGCTATTCATTTTAGCTGATCATTGCTAATCATTGTCTCGATGCTGATTGTTTTTGATCTTTCAAGGATGTTAATGTTTGAAACTTTGTCTTGCCAGCCGACCTTCAGAATAGAGTGAAGACAGCACATGTGATACTTTTTCCAGTTTCTTGATGTGTCTGCAGTGAGTTGTCCATGCTTCATACCAGTATAAAAGGGACACAATCACTGAGGCATTGTACAGTAAAATCTTTTTTATCCAGTGTGTTGGGAGAATGGAGGGTGCCGGTAAGTGAAAAATGCCAGTTAACTAAGAGAGAGGGAATTTGGGTGTGGGGCTGGGGGTTGGGGCATGGGAAGGGGTGTGGGGTGCTGGATCTGGGGGGCGCTCACCTAGGGTGGCTCCCTGCAAGCGGCGACCTGTCCCTGCTGTTCCTAGGTGGAGGAACTGCCACGGGGACTCCGTGCACTGCTCCTACCCCACCCTGAGCGCTGGCTGCACAGCTCTCATTGGCTGGCAACTGCAGCCAATGAGAGCTGCAGGGGTAGCACCTGTGGGCGGAGGCAGCATGCAGAGCTGCCTGCTGCGCCTCCGCCTAGGACAAATCTGGCACCCCGAGCCTCGTCCTGCACCTTAACTCCCTCCCAGAGCCCCGTCCCTAACCCTAACTCCCTCCCAGACCCCATGCCCCACATCCCTCCTGCACTCCAAACCCCTCATGGCTGTTCCTCCGCCTAGGAGTAGCAGGGACATGTCGCCGCTTCCGGGGAGCCACGTTGAGCCAGTTACGGCTTCTATGAAGCTTAGAAATGCTGGTTTATAGAGCTTTCTGGTTGGTACAGGGCCAGATAACACAGTTTTAATTGTATATCATCAGTTTTGTTAGTGAGACAAGGTGGGGAGGTAATATCTTTTATTGTACCAGCTTCTGGTGGTGAGAGAGACAAGCTTCCGAGTGACACCTAGCTCTTCTTCAGTTGAGTTTTGTTGACAGTTTGATGATATGCAGGTTGAGTATCCTACGCTGGAGTCTTCCAAAAGCCTGGCTTGCCTTTTGTATTCTGTTTGATATTTCTTGATCCAGGGAACCGTCACTTGCGATGGTTCTGCTAAGGTATGTAAAGTGATTGATGGTCTTTAATTTTATACTATGAACGGTGATGTTTAGCTCCATGGTAGTGGTTAATGGGGCTGATTGGAAGAGGACTTCAGTTTTTTCCAGGCTGATAGTGATTCCAAACTCTTTAGTTTTTTCGGATAACCTGTGAAGAATAAACTGTAGGTTGCTTTCATTGTGACAAAGTAGAACACAATCATCCACAAAAAGGACTTCACATATGAGTTCCTCATGGACTTTTTTGTCTTTGCCATGAGCCTTTGGAGACTGAAGACTTTTCCACCAGTTCTGTACATGCCATTATAAAGCTTGTCAGTTGCGTAATTCAGAACAGCTGTGAAGAGAGCAAAGAGGACTGGTCCCAGCATAGTGCCTCGTTTCATCTCATTAGATATGGGCAATGGTTTAGAGAGGCCACCACATGAGAGTACTTGACCAGTCACGTGTAAGCCAGGGTCTGAATGAGCTCTCCTCTGCCATCTGTTCATAAACTGGGGAAAAAGACCTCAGGAGGAGACTGTATTTGAGACCCGAGGTGAGCCCCCCCCCAGATCCAGCATACCTGCTTTGTCAAGAAGGTTCAGACAAGTCCAATCAGTTAGTAGAATGTAGAATTCATAAATACTTGCTGTGGAGCAAATTGATTTTTGTTACAGCAGATGAAAATTGACTCTCTCTACATGAGCTTTCTCCTTGTCGAAAAGCAAATTCATTGCATAGTGAATATAATACATTCCGCTCAATCCCTTGGCATTAGAACAGTATATCAGTTTCATCCCAGCCATTTTATTTCATTGCAGTCATGCTAATGTCTAACTATCAATATGGTCCAGAGGCTGGTGAGCGTAAGTCTGCAAGACAACAGAAAATGGGAGAAAATGTCCCCTGACACAGATGCCCCATAACTGAACACTTAATAGATCCTAGAGTGCCGAACAAACATTAATCCTCCCAATATGTCTGTAAGGTCACTACCATATAGTAAGTAAACATTTTTCCCTGTGCCTGGGAATAGCTCTGAGATCTTGGATTGCTTCAGTATTAATGCATTTATAAGTCGTTTTAGTTCAGATGGCTATAGTACTCCTTAGTTTTACTTAAAAAAAGGAGTACTTGTGGCATCTTAGAGACTAACAGATTTATTTGAGCATAAGCTTTCGTGAGCTACAGCTTACTTCATCGGATGCATGTAGTGGCATTGTTTCATGTTCTCTGTGTATATAAAATCTCCCCACTGTATTTTCCACTACATGCATCCGATGAAGTGAGCTGCAGCTCACGAAAGCTTATGCTCAAATAAATTGGTTAGTCTCTAAGGTGCCACAAGTACTCCTTTTCTTTTTGTGGATACCGACTAACATGGCTGCTACTCTGAAACCTTAGTTTTACTGTGAGTCTCATGATTCCCTTTCAGTGACAACTGTTTTCTGAGGTCTGTCAACCCAGAATAACATAAGCAATATTGACAAACCCAGGCATTAATAAATCAGTAGATTATTTTAAAATACATTTTGAGTTCTTGTTTGGCTGCTGTGTATTGAGCCTTTTCAAACTTTTCTCTACAACTGAGAGTTCATGAAATCTTTTATTAGATTCTCCCTTAGTATAAGGATTCCAGGAAATGGGCCTTTAAGACAAATACCAGTTATTGCAAGATTCATGATAAAATCATGAGTCAGCAACCCTGTGTAAGGGCCAGAACATCTCCACAGCAACATGGGCTATCACAAGCACATCAAACCTGTCCTCCACTTGCCACACTGGTTTCCCACAGAATATCGGGTCAAGTTCAAGGTCTTGAGCCTTATCTTCAAAACAGTCGAAAGCCTGGGCCCAGTACATCTAAAGACCTACTAAAACTTTGGGATAAAGACTATGATCAGGAGCTCCACTCCTGACGCACAATAGAACTTTCTATCACAAGGGTTAAAGTCATCTGGGTAGGAGACAGAGCTTTCTTGTGGGCAGATCTGACACACTGGAATAAACTCTCTTAGAAACAAAAGACCGTTACAAATCTTACCACCTCCCACTCCAATTACAAGGTGTACCTCTTTGATGTTGCCTTCTCTAAGAGAGGAGGGGTGTAAGTAAAACAACAAAAATCATATTCTAGCACAACATGACACTGCACACACACTTCTCCCCCTGGGGAGAGAATGGGAGAATAAACCATACATGAGAGATGTTAGTCACACTTCAGTGCTCTACTCTAAGGTGTTCAGACGCTATATAGTGATTGAGGGTGATATAAGAACTTTTATAGAACAGAATAGTAGTAACAGCAGCAGGACCAGAGGAGGAGTTCATAGTCCCACTGCTGTACAAAAGGAGGACTGGCATGACTCCTTCCCTCCCCTCCTGCAGACACTAGTCAACTTTTTGGTAAGGAAGAGCAGGCCCAGGTGCTCTGCCTCCTGAAGACTCAATGAGAGTGTGCCATTTCGTTGCCCCTAAAGATTGCCACTACTTGAAGACTTTGGAGAGGATTGCAGACCAACTGTCCCACCACCTTGAAGACCACAACAAAGGGTAAGGGTGAGCCAGGATCTATTGGAGAGATAGAGGGTGGGTAGTTTGCTGGGCTGACTCAGTTCCCATAAAAGGTTTGCAAACCTCTGTGAGATTCAAGTTTTGTAACAAATCTTTGAACCCAGTAACCTTCTCCAGGTTTCATTTACCAAAGTTTTGTACAGCTCTTGCCATGAGACCTCCTGATTGTTTGTTTTTGTGGTAGCTCATAGAGGTTCTTCTCATGGGTTTAGCTAGGCACTGCATGCAACACACGCACACACACAAATAAGACTCTCTGGTTCATAAAGCTTTGAACATAAGTATATGAGACCCAACAGGTGGCTGCAACAAACTGTTATGGGAGGGCAGAAGATTGTTATGATTAGCCTAATAAGTAGTGATCACAGCACACCAGCTGTCTAGCTATTGTCAAGTTTTGTAGATTTCAAAACAGGGGTGACCTGAGACAATTTATTACAGTGAGAAGCTAGAAGACTCCGAAAACAAATACTCCATCCACAGCAAAAAATATGGTTTTTGGTGGGGATGCCTGAGGGCAGGTTGTGTTAACTATGTTTACTAGCTCCTAAACAAACTTCTATACTATATACAACATTATTTGGCCCGAGCATAAAGCTCAGATAGAGATCCAAACTCTCCAAGAATTTGGGATGTTTGGAACTAGGGTTTTGGAGGCAGTACTGTCATTATAACCCACTCTTTTTAAGAGAAGTCTGGCCTCTCATTACTAAGTAAGTAGCCTTAATACAACCCTGATATAACATCCTAGCCTTGTATAGCCTCTCCTTTGCATTCCTATTTGTTGGACTCATGCTTGCTTGACATCTTTATCTGTGCTGACCACAGATTTAATGCTAGGATTTGTGTACTTTAATATTGTTTGTCAGACTCCTGTTTCAAAAGTAGCCTTGATTTATGGTATCTCATGAAGAGCTGATTTGTATATTTTGTTTTTATGCTAAAAACTGGGACTCCTGACTCTTTTATTATTTATATTCTCATTTAAACCCAGATCAGTAAACCTTTGTGAACTTGAGCCCTAATCCAGAATCTGTAAACCTTCACAGGGTCTTAAAGTTTATATTGACATCCTCAATAAAATCACAAGGCTTTTTTTTTTTTTAAAGAAGGGCAACCTTGGTATTTTTACTTTCATTTGCAGTGGAAATTGGGCTGGAGGGAAAGATGCTGCCATAGAGGCATTAATGATGCAGATAAGAAAAACTCAGAGGAAAGTTCATTTAATTCACTTCCCACCTCCTTCCCCTTGGGGAATGCACAAGGAAAACCAGGCTATGAATACCTGCACCCCAATCCCTCAATTCAAGATGTTTATGGACATTAAGAGGTATGGATTGGGCACTGGAGGTTTGTAGCAAGTGTCTGGAGAAGGGTGAACCTTGGAGCAGGACTTGTTGGATCCGTATTGGACTTCTTGGACTTGGGCTGGCTGTGGGGCAGGTAATACACATAGCTCATGATTAATTATTCTTGCTGACATGGGGAATTGAGAATATGATGATTTTTCTTTCACGTGTGTCTATCGTTTCTTGTGAATTTGGCTATGCAAGACTGGAGTGCGTCTGCCAGGTGATCTTTTCTGCCTTCCTTGTATGAAGCTAGGAAAGGAGGAGAGTTCAGGGACCAGAATGAGACAAAAAGGGAGGGTGGATAGCTGGGGAGGATCATCAATCTACCACACGCCTGGTGATGTGCAGCTCGTGTTGGATCTAAAGCAAGTCTATAAGCAGAATTGCTATTGGTCCAATGTGTATGCTGAAGTGAGTGACTGTGCTGTCCTGTTTTTAAAACAATCCCATGAAATCAAGATTGGATGTCTTTAATCAAAGATGCTCCAGCTCAGCCAGAAGTTATGAGGTTGATGGAGAAATTGGGAGAAATTCTACAGTGTGTGTTATGCAGGAGGTCAGACTATGTGATCATAATGGTTCCTTCTGGCCTTAAAATCTATGGAAAAAACACCCCTGTTTCACTGTGAGGTCAGAGGAGAGTAACGCTTTCATAAATTGTAAGACTAGAAGGGACCAATTAGGACCATCTAGTCTGAGCTTCGGTATAATACTGGCCATGAAATTGCATCCTGTAATTCCTTCAGTGGAGGGAATTATTCTTCCCCATTGTGCAACAGCCTCTATACAAGTTTTGTTGTCTAGGGCACAGGTGCATACCCCTAGGAAAACAAAAGACTATTCTACTGTATCATGAATGCAGCATTTTGACTGATTAACTTTGCTCTTTTGTCAGCGTTGTTGAAGTCTGACAACCTTTGCCATGATAAAGAGGGGCAGAGCTTCTTAGAAAGGAGTTCATGTGAGCAACTCTTGTAAGCTGGGCCCAGCAGGACGATAATGCTAGTGAGTTGTCATAGCAACATCCTCCATTTTTATTACCCTCAAGTTCTGAGTTCCTAGCAAGACTTCAAAGTTTCCCTTTTGGTATCTTATGTTACAAAGAAAAAAAAGGAGTAAAAAACAAACAAACCCTATTGTTTTCATTTAAAGCTGTTGAGTGAAACATGGCTAACTTATCAGAAAAGCCCAAAGCTGCTGATGTGAGGGAACATCCAGACTCATTCAGATTTGAATCAGAGTGCTGGACAGGTGCAGTTGAAATTAACATTTATGTACTTATTTTCAGACTGGATATTTCCGTCTGCCCCATGGGGACTACTTCATTGAGCCTGTGAAAAAGCATCCACTGGAAGAGGGAATAGCATACCCACACATAATCTACAGGGCAAATATCCTTCAAAATGCTTTAAAGCAACGGCGGGAGACCACAACAGACAAGGAACAAGCTTGTGGATTGAATGGTATGAATTTTGTTGGAGCTTTTTGCTTGTTGGTTGCTAAATTTTTTTAACCCAGCCTTTCCTTCACAAATAATTACACCCTTCTTTTCCAACTGGCAGCTTTCTATTAACATAGAAGTCAGGAATTAGTAGTATGGTGCATTAGGAGCTCCATAAGAACAGTTTTGTGGCTTACTGTGAGTGATTTTCAGGGTTTCCTATATGTATTTTAACCCTAGTGTAATTTCAATTTTATATTTCATAAGAGGTGAAGCTTGTGAGTATCCATCTGATCCATTCTATGCAGAGCCCTGCAGCCCTTTGCCAGTCACACCAGGCAGTACTCAAATAGGTCCAGATGCTTGGGACCAGATCTTCAACTGGTGTAAATCAGTGGAGCCCCAGTGACTTCAGTGGATCTATGTACACTTACACTGGCTGAGGATCTGTCCCTCTGGCTTTAATGATACCAACTTTCCATTCACACTATCAGAAAAACTAAACAGAATGTTACCATGCCATGTTTTAGTTATATCAGTTCTGGGTATCATCTCTGTGGTGAGTATCAATATTTCAGGTTTCCACGTGACTATTATTGGAATATCTAAAGCCCTGTACCTGGCTGTATTAAAGTGCCTCTAGTGCAGTGGTCCCCAATGTGGTGCCTGTGGGTGCCATGGCGCCGCCAGGGCATTTATGTGTGCCCGCCTACTGACAAGGGAGCGCTTCCGCCGGACAACCCGCCGCCGAGGAGTGCGGCCGCCGGACAACCAACGCTTCTTGATGACACTGCTTCTTGGTGGCATTTCGGCGGCTGGTCGTCCAGCGCCTGCCACACTCTTCTGGGAACATGAATATGCTATAGCAACAGAAAGATTGGGGACCACTGCTCTAGTGCATTGTCCTAGGTAACAGTTTTTGAGGTATTGTTTGTGACAATACGAGTTATATGAGGAGCTGCTTAGATGATCTAAATGTTCTTACACTACTGTGACTCTTTGGAGTACGATTCTTGTTGTTGGTTAGAAGACCCTGGAATAAAGGAACATATCTGTAGGTTGCTCTTGCTCTCCCCTAATTACAGTATGTAATATGTTGCTGATTAGGATGCTGTCTGTCCTCCTTTCACCAACTGCATTTGTTCCTTGCCATTTGGAAAATTTTAAATCTAGCCTGGACAAAACATTAGTAAATGTATTATGGGAAAAAATCCTTAATTGGTAGGAAGTCTGACTAGGGGACTGTAGCGGGGTGGTCACCCCGCTCCAGTTTGGAAGGGGTTAAAGACAGCCCTGGGAAAGGGCTGCCACGGGGAGCCAATCGTGAGCAGGCTTGAGGCAGCCAATCAGGGCCCGGCTGGGCCAGTATAACAAGGGTGAAGGGAAGGGCTGGGTCAGTCTCACTCCAGCCTTGGATTGGGAAGGGCCTAGCTGCCTGGGAGCACAGGGTACCCAAAGCAGAACAGTGCTGGGGAAAGGCAAGTGGAGCTGGGGAGCTCCAGCCTGGCAACTCTCCAGGCTGAGGCTTGTTAAAGGCCTAAGGAGGTACTGGGGCTGCAGAGGTGCAGCCCAGGGATAGGCAAAGGCAGCTGGTCCAACCCCCTTGCCAAGGATGAGTGGCCATTATGGACTACAATTTGCCCCAGAGAAAGGGGGCTAGATGATGATTGGCAGTCACCACGGAGGCAAGGTGGGCATAGGGGGTATGGGTTCCCCTCAGAGGGGAGACCCAGAGTGTGGAGACTGCTGTGGGGCAGCACTCCAAGATAAGAGGGCACTGGGGTCCAGGAGGGATGTGGAGCCTACTGCAGCCAAGGCACCAGCCAGCAGGAGATGCTCTTGAGGCTGGAATTGAGCTAATTCCAGGACAACCGGCAGGAGGAGACCGTGCCGATGAGTCGGCGATCTGCTGCAGCAGAGGTGGGCAAACTACAGCCTGTGGGACCGTCCTGCCCGGCCCTGAGCTCCCGGCTGGGGAGGCTGGTCCCCAGCCCCTCCCCTGCAGCTTCAGTGCGCCGCGCCGCCTGCGCTTTGGCCTGCCGCTCCTGCTGGGCAGTGCAAGCGGCGTGGCTGGCTCCAGTGGGGCTGCGAGCTCCCGCTGCTCTGAGCAGCATGGTAAGGGGGTTGGATAAGGGGCAGGGAGTCCAGGGGGCAGTCAGGGGACAGGGAGCAGTTGGATGGGACGGAGGTTCCGGGGGTGGGGCACACAGGGAGCAGGGGGCGTTGGAATCCCGGGGGGAGGCCTGTCAGGCAGTGGGGGTATGGATAGGGGTTGGGAGAGTCAGGGAACGGGGGGGTTGGATAGGTGTGGGAGTCCTGGGGGGGGCTGTTGGGGGTGGGGGTGTGGATAGGGGTCAGGGGACAGGGAGCGGGGGGGGGCTGGATAGGGAGTGGGGTCCTGGGGGGTGGTTATGGGCGGGGGGGTCCCGGGAGGGGGCAGTCAGGGGACAAGGAGCAGGGGGTGTTGGATGGGTTGGGGGCCCTGAGGGGGGCAGTCAGGGGGTGGGAAGTGGGAGGGGGTGGATAAGGGGCGGGGTCCAGGCTGTTTGAGGAGGCACAGCCTTCCCTACCCGGCCCTCCATACAGTTTCGTAATGCCGATATGGCCCTCGGGCCAAAAAGTTTGCCCACCCCTGTGCTACAGGGACTACAGCTAGGTTAATCATACATTTCTAGAAGTGGAGTTGCCGTGTATTTAGCTTGAGAATATGTTTGAAATTATAGTGGTTAAAAAGGCTAATTCTTTTCCAGGGATGAAAACCGATTGATAATTGGACTCCTGTCTTTCTGAGCCATGACTGCTGCTGAAGTTTTAAGTATATGTACTGCTAATTATGGAGTAAAAGGAGCAGACAGTCTCTCCCTCTTCTCTCAGCCCCCACACATACCTCTACAGCTGTAAACCTTGAGTAGTATTTGCGATTTGCTGACATGAGCAATCAGTCAGTGGGAGCTGTGCTTGAATATCTAAAATGCTCTATATTGCTAAGTACTCTGAAAAAACAGGTTCCCAGGCATCTCAAATTGGGCACCCAAAATTAGTGGCTACTTTGGACCTTAATCTCTCTGTGCCTCAGCTGCCCATATGTAATATGGGCATAGTATCTCCTTGTCTCACCCTGGTTTTATGAAGGTTAATTAATGTTTGTGAAGCACTTGGATAGTATAGGGATGAGCACCACAGAAAAGCCCTGGAGAAAATTTAGTAATTCTTTCTTCAGAGCAGGATTTGAATAGTGTGCTGTAACTAGAGCCTAGGGCTATCCATGGAACAATGAGAAGAAAGCGAAATATTGAATAGCTCTCATTAAGTGAGCACTGTTCATTCTGTGCACTGAATGAGCTGGAGTCCTGTGTAAAAAATAGTGTGTAATCATGTTATTAGAGACTGTCGCAGAACGAGCACACAGAAGGGGACCAAATTAAGGCTAAACCGACAACCTTAATTCTGGCATTTACTAACTTTTGAGTGCTTGACTTTGCAACCTTAATTTCTTTTAACATAGTTTTTTGGTGTGTAACATTAAGTAAAGCATAGTCTTAATGTGTTAGAATACTGCTGAAAATCTTTTCTCTACCATTCCTCCCTTCCCAGCTAATTTCACATGAAAATAAGATTTAGGACTTGCATGCTGAGTTCACTATTTTATAGCACCAGGAGCCGGAAGCCACGTACATCTTTTTTCTTCTGTTCTAAGTGATGGAATGTATAGAGAGGGTGTATTGTGTGTATCTTACTCTGTCCAAAATTCTCCTTCAAACTAGGAGACTTAAACTTAGGTTGGACTTGAGCCATCTCTACTGCAGAGGGGAAAAAAATAATTCCTCCACTAAGCCAGTCTCCTCTATCTCAGATTCTGAACGTATTCATTGTGAGGACTCACTAGCACCAGCTGTTTCTTTCTAACTGACTGTAGAAATGGAAGCTGCTTTTTCTACCTATGGTCAGGGGAGCTGGAACAATTTGTATAGTGGTGGGTGCGTAGAGCCACTGAACCAAACTGAAAACCCTGTATATAATGGAAACCACTTCAAGCCAGGGGCTGCAGCAGGACCCTCAGCATCCTTAGTTCCAGCACCTATGCGGTGGTTTGGCTGAGCAAAGTTTTCTTACACTGGCAGATTGCTCACTAGATGCACGCTTTTTTCAAAGAGCATGAGTTAGTTTGCGGTGAACATGGAGACTCTCTCAAGAGGAAATGTAATTGTCGAAGCCCAAATCTAGGGCCTGATCTAACTCCCATGGGAGTCTATAGATACCTTTCCACAGATGGCAATGGGAGTTGGTTCAGTCCCCTATGACACTAATACTTCAATATGTCCAGTAGTCTCCCTATAGAAGAGGACTTTCTGCTTGTCTGGACAGATTTGGCAAAGAAATAATCATGGAGATGCTTGTTTGTGGAAAGAAATATTTAATGCTGAACCATTTTAAGCCAGGCTAACTTTACTGTCGTAAGTCTCAGGAATAATACATTTCTAGAAAATCTTTTTGTGTGTTTAAAAAGTCTTAAATTCCTAGGAGACTTTAAAAAAAAGCCTCTCGGAAACAGTTCAAACTACCTATGGTGGTTTTTTGGAAGAATTAACATGGAAATGTATTGGGACAATATCAGACATGGATTTAAAAAATAAAAGAATGGGGGTTCCTGGTTGTGATGGATTAATGTATGCTTCTATCTATGACTATGTCTACATTTGGAAGCGGACAGATGCTGCACGCCCGGCTAACATGGGTATAAATAGCAGTGTAGCTAGTGAGATGCGGCTTAGGTGAGTAGAGTAAGTCACAGGCCCTACGTGGCTGGCTGAACCCCCATGGTATATTCCCTACACGGGCTCTCTACATGCCCAAACAGTGCCTCCCATGTCTACACGGGTATTTTTAGCAGCATACTGTCCCACTGCCTCCCCAGGGCTGGAGCCTTTCACTGTCACATGTAGGTACACGGGTAGTGCCCGTGCTCTACACACCACCGTAAGTGTAGACATAACCTATATCAAACTACACACTCCTGTTTGTTTTGGGAACACTCTTTTGTTAGTAACATTACAGCAGTGTGCCTTCACTGTTGTCTCTTCACCTCCATCCTGGACTGGGAATTTCTAGAGGCATTACCAGAGGGGGAAAAATACAGAGCAATCAAGGGCTGTTAGCCTGCAGGATCTTGTATTCAAATGGAAGCTCCCTTCCACTTGAGTTAGCTACAGCCCAGAGAAACCTGTTCTCCCAGGTGGCCTTGTAATCAGACAGTTGGTCACCTGATGAGGGACTTGAAGTCACTGGGGTAGGGGTCACCTGACAAAAGGGACTAAACTTTATAAAAGGGATGCTCTTTCATCAGCCATTTCAGAGAGAGGCAGAGAGGGAAGCAGACCAGAACCAGAAGACAAGGCTAAGCAGGAGGAGGGGGAGAATCCTGGGCTCCCTAAACAGACACTAACCAAATCCCAAGGGCCTCTTGGAATGTTGAGGAAACAACAACAATACGCTTAGACAGCAAAGGTCAGAGGCACTGAATGTATGGCTGTATTCCAGGCATCTACGAGCTTCACAGGATTATTACTGATCTATTGCAGCCACGTTAATCACGAGTGACCATATAACAGTTGTCATTCCATGATGGGTCAGTGAGTCCTTCTGACCTCAAATCCGACATTCAGGGACTTTGTTTCCAAGGTGGGCAACGTGACCAAAAAGCCAGCCAGTGGTGGCCCATGATGTCATTCCTCTTGAGGCCTGTTATCAATGATACCACCTTACAACTGATAAAGTCAAGCCATCACATACCCAGTAGTCACCTCTGGCAGTGCATATGAAGTGCCTCAAGCCTCCTGATATTTGTTAAAGCAATGTCCATCTTTCATATCCATATGAAAGAATTGGAAGAACCCAGGTTTGATAAATCTATACTTTTGTATATAGTTTCACCTTCTTTTGGCTCCAGAGGATGGTGAGGTAAGGATTTGCATGCAAGTTTTTGTTGTTTTCATAGATTTGTACATCTCTTGTGCTCTCTCTGTGTAAAGTGTGTGTGAGTTTAGAAATTCTCTTTTGTGTATTGTTTACTGACACTATGTTCCCCAAGAGGAAAGCAGTAAGCTAGAGGGTCCACTGCTTCAGTGGAACTCTGAACATGCACAGTAGCTACTGGGGAGGCTTGGGAGAGCTGGCACTAGTTTCAGGGCCTAGGCAATTGGACTGCAGGTCCCTACTGCCAAGCAGGGTGTCAGACACAAAGTCTGCAGCTAGAGAGTGTGCCTGGTGGTCCACAGCCAGAGAGACAGTGCCTAAACTCTGCCCTGCCTCTGCAAGCCAAGAGCACATGCCTGGGACACAAGGTTTATGTCCAGTATAGCAGCCTGGTGAATGCCCATTCAGGACAGTCACACTGGTACTCAGTGCTGCTCAGTCCATTGCACAGAGTAGCAGCTGAGTGCAAAAGGACCGTTGTGAAATCCACCCTCTCTTTATCTTAGGTCATTTTATGACCCATTGTAGTGGCTGAGCACCGGACAGTCTGTTTGTAATGTGTCTGTCTTTACAAGACTGCTGTGAAAGTAGGGACAGTGGCACTTCCTCTTAATACCCCGTGTGCTGAGGTGCAGGACTTCACTACAGAGCACAGGTCTGTGGCACACATGGGGTTTCCCTCCACCCTCCTTACAGTGGATTTGCCTCCCAGAATGGCTATATTGGGAAGGATGGTTGAATGATCAATGAGTGTCTTCACTCCCTACTTACGTTCTACACACTAGGAAAAATGCTGCAATCACTTATGCATTGGCATCAATCTCATTCCTGTGCTCTGGCAAGAGTGGTATAAACTAACTTGTGGCTTGCAACAGCCTCAGTATTTTCGCATACTCTGACACAAACCAGAGTGCTGCTAGAAATGAAGAATGTGATAGCATTATGCAAATTAGAAATTTCAGCATGTGATGTACATTTTCATTACTGCGGCTTTCTCGGAAATTGTGAGCTGACTCATTTTTAATAGCTCTGTGCTATTCCTGAAAACTGCATTATGGTTGCTACATTGTACTCTTGTATATGGCAAGTGGCTGGCTTACTATATCATTTCAAACTTGTATGAGAAATGACAAGTGAAGTGGCCTAAAAATATGAGTAAAATTGTTTTGATCATTTGCGCTCACATGTAAGCCTGGCAGGAAAACGGCAAAAAGAGAATCGTGTTTATGGTAGTTGCCCTTACAAACTTTCCAGTAGCCTGCGGTAACTAAATAACTTCGAGAGATTGGCACTGGCCTTCAGCAGAGTAAATGACAGATTTTGCTGGGACTCTGGTCGTGTGTGTGTGTGTGTGTGTGTGTGTGTCCTTTCATCCATTACTTTTTGTTTACTGTAGTTTGGATCCTGCTGCTGTTTAAAAATGCATCCTTCAAAATGAATGATTTATTATTATAGGACCTAGGGGTCCTTGTCATGCAGCAGGAGCCCATTTTGCTAGATGCTGAACTTTGTGAAATTCTCTGAACAAAATTCAAATCTTGTTGTATAAGAGTCACCTTCCTGCTCAACACCATGGAGATGACAGATCTGGGAAAGACTTCTGGATTCTTGCTCCTTGGGTGACTGACAGGGACTGGTAGCATAGTGGAGTTGCTGTGAAAGTAGCTGGAGGCCTGGGTGGCTCAGTATCTGTTGTACTAAGTCTTAAACATCTGCGGGTGACCTGTGTCAGCTGACCTGTGTTCGCAGGGCTCCAGCTACAGGGCTGTGTAGATGTGTGGACTTGGCCAGGAGTCCGGGATCTGGAACACCACAATGGAGGAGGGTCCCAGAGCCCACGCTCCAGCCCAAGCCTGAATGTCTACACTGCAATTAAACAGCCCTGTAATCTGGGCTCCATCAGTCTGAGTCACCTGACACAGGCCAGCCCAGGTGTTTAATTGCAGTGTAGACATACCCTCAGTGACTGCAGAAACCTTCTGTATTTTAAAGCTAAGGAAAAATGACTTAGGATGCTAAAACTGACTACTCTGTCCAGAGGAACTTCATGGAAGCAAAAATCATCTTGTCCTATGCCCTCATTTTGGCATTGAAATCGCTGGTCAAAGAGCTGCAAACATTTCGGAGTTTGGGGTTACTTTGGATAAGCAGATGCTTATTCAGAAAGATCCACCTCCTGTCTGCATACATAGGTCGGAAACTTCATAAGAAGAAAAGGAGGACTTGTGGCACTTTAGAGACTAACACATTTATTTGAGCATAAGCTTTCGTGAGCTACAGCTCACTTCATCGGATGTATTCAGTGGAAAATACAGTGGGGAGATTTATATACACAGAGAACATGAAATAATGGGTGTTACCATACACACTGTAACGAGAGTGATCCGGTAAGGTGAACTATTACCAGCAGGAGAGCAGGGGGAAAAAACCTTTTGTAGTGATAATCAAGGTGGGCCATTTCCAGCAGTTGACAAGAACGTCTGAACTCTCTTACAAGATCTTAGATATTTGTGTCTGTTCTGGAAGCACTTGTGGGGACAATGGCAAGGAGAGAGTCCCTTTTGGAATGCTGGCTTGGGAGCTGCCCAGTGGTGAGCTGGAGCCGGTTCACACCGGTTTACTGGAACTGGTTGTTAAATTTAGAAGCCCGTGAGGGACAACCGGTTCTAAAAGGGCTTCTAAATTTAACAACCGGCCAAAAGTGGCACCTTAGGCGCCAACTCCGTGGGTGCTCTGGGGCTGAAGCACCCAAGGGTAAAATTAGGTGGGTGCAGAGCACCCACCGGCAGCTCCCCTCCCCACCCCGTGCCCAGCCCCAGCTCACTTCCGCTCCGCCTGCGCCTCCTCCGCTGAACGCGCCACCCCACTCTGCTTTTCCACCCCCCCGGTTTCCCACGAATCAGCTGTTTGCGCGGGAAGCTGGGGAGGGCTGAGAAGCAGGTGGTGGATTCGCGCTCAGGCCCAGGGAGGTGAAGGTGGAGCAAAGGGGAGCTGGGGCGGGGTGGGCGCGAGGAGGGCTGCCCGCGCCGCAGCAGGTAACCCGGGGCGGGGGGCGTAGGGGAACCACTCCCCGCCCCAGCTCACCTCCTCCTCCCTGGGCCTGAGCGCGAAGTCGCCGCCTGCTCCTTAGCCCTCCCAGGCTTCCCACACAAACAGCTGATTCGCGGGAAGCCAGGGCGGAAAAGCAGAGCGGGGCGGCACATTCAGGGGAGGAGGTGGAGTGGAGTTGAGCTGGGGCCGGGCGTGGGGTGGGGCGGGGGGCTGCCGGTGGGTGCTCTGCACCCACCAAATTTTCCCCGTGGGTGCTCCAGCCCCGAGCACCCACGAAGTCAGTGCCTAAGATGCCACTTTTGATGTGATCAGTGGGGGGAGTGGCTGCTCCCCCCCAGCTATGCTACCCCCACCCCTAGGAGCCAGAGGGACCTGCCGGATGCTTCCTGGGAGCACCTCCAGGTAAGCCCCACCTCGCGCCCCAGCAGGTGCCTCTGGCTCTTAGGAGCGGGACAGGGTGGGCACCCACTACAGTGGCGCACGAGACCCTCCTGCCCGGTTCTGGGGGCAGTCGGGGAACAGGGGAGGGAGGGTGGATGAGGAAGGGGTCCTGGGGGGGGCAAGTCAAGGAATGCGGGGGATTGGATGGGGCAGGAGTCCCGGGTGGTGGGGGTGGGCGGGCCACGACTCCCTCGTGGGGTGAGGAGGGAACCGGCTGTTAAGATTTTGGCAGCTCATCACTGGAGCTGCCATGCCTGAATGCAGTGGGCGTGTTGGGTACACTGGTTAGAGCTTGTGCCCAGACAGAGCAACATCTTGTGCAGAAAGCAACTACAAAAAAAATTCTCCAGTGCTCACTTCACAGAATAACTGTTATAGCATGGGATAAAAAGCCCCCAAAATGCAGCAGTTAAATGACCTTTGTACTTTCTACAGGATAACTTTTTGAATGTAAGATTTTACTGAATAATGGGGATTCTTTTTGAAGATTAACTTGTTACCCTCAGAAGACTTTCTCCTTAAATGTATGGCATAAATTGTTTGTTGTGGCTTTTTGACAGCGCAGTTATTTGTTTAACTCCTTGGAAATGAAAGAAACCAGGTCACTCATTTATTCTCAAAGGATGGCCTGCTTTTGTTTTGTTTTTTTTCTTTTTTGGAAGACTATTAGGCTTAGCCAATGTAAACAGTCTTGCTGGCCAGCAGCACTGTGCTGCATACTATATAACTAGCTTATCTGCTAAAGGAATTGCACTGACATTCCCAGCAATTGTATATTCTGTGTTTAACCATATCAAATCCTGGTCAGTCCCACGTTTTCTTTAGCTTCTCCAAAACACCAAGCCCATTCTTTCTTAGGACAAACTCCCAATAGAAAAGCTCAGGGATACAAATTGCATTGCAGGGATTAAGTGGGATGTGATAAATGTAGAGGAAGGAGCATCTTTCTCCCTGGTACTTTGCTTTATGTGAGAACTCTTTATACTCTGTAGAAGAGGTGTTATATATTTGCCATACACAGAAAGTAAATGGGTATGTTCAGTCAGAATGACCTTTATTTTAAAGTAAGAACAACAGAGTGCACACATAAAAAACTTCGAGCACACACAGCCTCTCTCTTTGAAACAGTTTGTACTGAAGTGAACATAAAATGAGTGTTTGTCTCTGCCGACAGCAGAATCCCTAGAGATTTACAGATGCACTACACAGAAACCAATGGCATAGCCGTCGAATTGTGCTGACAGAGCTGGATCAAGTAATCATTTTTCACTGTTTGATATGAACACAACTCTATTTTTGTTTTCAAAGGTTTGGTTAAAAATGTGTAGCATTGGGTCCTGTAAATTTCAGGAAGTTTAAGTTTTTATAACAGAAATGTTGTGTGGAAGGAATGTTATCACTACTTTGCATCCCATCAAGTATAGAACCCTGTCGTACATTTTCCTTATCTCCTGCACTTCTCTTCAAGCAACCTCCCTCTCCCCAAAACCTAAAGAAATCCTTTTCTATTTGTATAATTTCTGTATCTCATTCTTGGGAGTTAAAGCACTGCAATAATGCTGACATGTTAGTCCCAGCTACAGCTGGGTGGGAAATGGTTTTCATCTGCCAATTATTTCAAGAGTTCAAAATTTGTTTCTGTATTGAATCAGTACGAAAATTTGAAATTTTGAAATTATTCTTTTATCCGGGGGAACAGACACAGGTAGCGGTACAGCATCACCATTCATTCCTGTCCATGGCTTTTTCCACCATTAAGCCCAGCCTGGTCCTATCCCTGTGTACAATGTCCCACCATCTAGTCAGTGGTTGGCCTCTAGGTTGAATCGACCTTGGTTGTGTTTGCATTATTTGCTTTAGCATCCTATCATTCATTTGTCTTCTGCAGTGTCCCCACCATCATAATCATTTTGATTGTAGCCAATCCATACCCTGATTTCACATCCTACTCTCCTGAATTCTTCATTTTCATAAAAACATTTCACTGTACTCTGACATCTTTCAAAGAACTCTCATCTCCACAGCCTCCAGTCTTCTGATGTTTGTTTCATTTAATGCAGCTGCTTTCAGACTATAAAGTAATACTGTTACTACACAGGTTTGATAAACTCTCGCTTTGGTACCAGATATAATGTCTTTATCAGTCTATACTTTTGTCAGTTTCTGTGCAGCACTCCTGGCTAAAGCACATCTCCTTTTAACCTCATCCTCACTGACACTTATCAAGCTTCCTAGGTGCCCATAAAATTCTGCTTGTTCCCTGCTTCTGCATTTCAACACTTTATCTATTGTTCCCTTTCCAAGATGCAGCCACTTTGTTATTTTGGCATTTATTGTAAGTCCAAGTTGAGTACACCAATTTTCAAAAGTAGCAAAGAGAATCATCATGAATTCAAACATGTCTGCCAGTTATACAATGTCATGTACATTAGCTAGGAGTTTAACTCTAGATGATTCAATGTCATATTCTCCAACTCATCTAACATTCTTAATATCCAGTTTAAGAACATGATGAAAGAGAAGGTGAGGCCATGCCCTCTTGTCTTGCACCAAACCTTGACTTCAACAAGTTGCTTAATTTCCCACCAATTCTTTTATAGCATTGCAGAAAGCTTTGTAAATAGCTTTAATCTTTAAATCCCCATTCTCACTTTTTCCCCACTGACAGTCAGAGTGTGAAAACCTTGGCCTGGCCTGGTCTGGTCTGGTCTGTCCTGTTCTACTACTGCTTCCTCTAAAACTGGCCTTAATCTGTTGACAGTTACTTTCATCGTGATTTTTCCCAGTACTGACAATAAGCTTATATCTCTAATTATTCAGATAGCAAATCTCCTTTCTTCAGGATTGGTACAAATATGGCCTTTAATCAATCATCTTGTACCTCTTCCTGCTCCCATACCTTCTTGTATATTTTTTCTAACACTTTGATAGCACTTATCCAGACAGTTTTTAGCAGCTCAGCTATTATATGATTGTCATGCTGTCATTCTAGCTCACAACTGAGAGTGCCAGCCTCAGGATAGACTGTCAAAAGCAGAGCAGACACCTCAAAGTGGTGATATGTTCTATAATTAAATTTTGCCACCACAGTAACAAATGTGAATTCCTAGATCACTGTAACAGTCTTATCCTGGAGTCAGACTCCTTGAGCTCTCCAGTCTATCTTGCTATCCAAGCAAGCTGCACTTGTGATTAATGGTCACTTACACCAAAAATCACAAAATATTCAGGTTGCTCCCAGTTCCAAGAGATCAGTCACTTACCCCAGATCAGTTTATACCTTAGCTCTCACCCCAAAGCCAACACCTATAGCCAGTCCTGCAATAAACTAACTAAAGGTTTATTAACTAGGAAAAAGAAGTGAGAGTTGTTTACATGTTAAAGTAAGCAAGCATGTATGCACAAGTGAATTTTAGTTTGTGATTCAAAAGGTGACAGATTTGTAGTAATCTGTTAGTTCAAAGTGTCTTTCAGGGCTAACCCATGCCAAGTAGCATGGGGATGTCTTTGCTTATGTAGGTATCTTTTGCCCCTTAGAGACCAGACAACATGAAAGATTCAGTTTCTCCTTGTCAGGGATTTTTAGCCCCTTCACTCCAGAGTCCAAACTGATAGGATGAGTTCATGTGCAGGTCCCTCCTTCCTGGAGGGAGTTAGGAATGCAATCAACAAAATCTCTGTCCTTTGATGCTACACAATATTTCATTTGCTTTAAATGGGCCACTTTATCTTAATCAATGCTGCTTTTCCTGTGTGGTGAGTTACACAATTACAGAGGGTTACAATGCAAACACTCAATGTAACTTTATACCATGGACTATAGAGGTTATCAGTGAGATCAATACATGCAGCATCCTGAGCATTTTATGAAGACTAAACCCATTTGTTAGGGGGCTTATTCCTTCACCGACTTACTTCCCTGGTCCTTCTTGCATGAACAGAGAGCAACAATACCCGAAGTCCAAAGGTGCAAACAATTTGATGTTTGTTGGGGTGAACTTCCAGAAAGCATGATTCCAGTTTCCTTCCTTAGTATCCTCCTTCCCAGCTCTGACACCACAGAGCCTTACACCTGTGTCCCTGTTCCCATTCCTGCCCTTAGCCAAACATGATTCCAATTTCCCCACCCCCATTCCCTGTTCCCATCTCCCCCACCCGCACACCCACCCACTCACTTCCTGATTGACTGCAGGCTATATAGTAAAACTTGAGTTCTGCTTCCCTATAACTTAACCAATCTTTTTCCTGAAATTTAACTAACCAGTCCTAACATATTGTAACATGATTATGTAACCAATTATATCCCACCACCTTAATTAGTTTACACCCAGCAAAATTAATTATACAGCAGACAGGAACAATCACAGAACCAGACAGAGATTATACAGACAAACAATAGCAAAGTGGGAACTATAATGACAAAACAATACAGAAGTGAGGATTTCACATCCCAGCTATTGATAAGTGAGTTCTTGCCAGACAGGATGCTATCAAACTAAGTTTCCTTTTACATCTTCTAGGCACTTCCCTTTCTCTGGAGGCGATAGGCACTATCAGGACAGGATTGTATTCCTAACAGCCCAATAGTACCTTCTTTCAATGTGACTAGTTTGGAATGTGAGGATCTGACCCGTTTGCTTCCCAGCTTATGGCTGACTCTGCTGCTTAGCCAAAGGCCTTAGCCTAAGAACAGGGCCTCAGACTGTCACAGTAGGAGAAGGCTCTTACACTGGCAGACAGTGACTTTGATTCTTTCTTTTATACCTCTATAACTAGCCAAGTGATAAGAATACACCTAAATTCTTCGAGTACAGGCCTTTACCGACAGGCCTGAATATCTATATCCTAACACCATTCTTATCAACTTAACATCTAATACCTATTTTGATAATTCTAATACACAAGTAAGCAAGACTGGTTTCCAGATATGCATTTGTAACTGTTCAGTGAGGCCTGGGGCCTTGGCATGAGCTGACACCTGGTCTGCCAGCATCACAAGGGTGTATTCCTACTGCTTTCACATTTTTTAATGGCTTCACTGTTCTTTCCGCTGGTGGTTCAGTGCTGATATCCATGCTACTTTGCAAGCCTCCCTGTTCATCTAGCTTGTCTAGAATGCTTACATCTGGATGAACTGCACAGTTCAGCTCTGTGTCAAAATGCTCTTTCCATACTTCCAACATCTCTTGTGAACGGATAAGAAAATGCCCGAGTAGCTTTTTTTACCACTGCATCGTCCTGCTTGTGTTTCCCTACAACTTAGCCTTCTTGGATATTTTCATATCCTGATTTCTTGATGCCTTCTCTAGTTGTTTGACGCTCTTCTTTCTGAAACTTTTGCTTGTTCAACCTTTGCGATTTCTCTATTGCTTTATGTAATTCTTTTGCTACTACTGCTTTTCCAGCAGTCTTGGCTTGTTTATACTTCTCTTATAATGTGAAGAAAAACCTTTGCAAGCTGAAATGTTTTTGTTTGTGGTCATTTGAAATATTTCATTTTGTTTTCAACTTTTTAAATTTTTTTAACCTTTTTATCAATCTAATTAGCTTAAATTTTGACCCAAAATGTCATTTTGAATGGGAAAGTGCTAATCTTTTTGTTTTAGAAGTGTTGAAATAAATATTTTGACAACTTCTAAATTTTTTTTCAGCATTTTTTTTTTGAGTTGAGAAATCCATCAAACCCAACTCTGTTTTGTGAAAAGTTTCAGTTTCAAGAAACTGGCATTTTTTTGATTAAAAAATAATGATTTGTCAAAAATTCCCTACTAACTCTGGTCCCATCTTGACTTATGTCCTTTAATTTTCTTCTTTTCCCTTCTCTTTAATACATTGCTTTCAGCTTGGCTTCAAAAGTTATGTGCTAAAAATGAAAGGCACAGCATTTCAATAGGCACAAGTGTGATGTTAAATCCTTTTGCTAAACAAGGGAAAAAACTGTGGGTATCGTTTAATGTATTAACTCTTCCACAGATCTGTTGTTCAGAATTGTTGCTAATCTGTAAGTGCTCTAAGGGTATGTCTGCTCTGCACGCTCCTTCTGGAGGCATGCAGAGACATACCCTGCATGCTCCCCAGCACAGGTATAAGCAGCAGTGTAGATGGTGAGGCATTGCTTACGCCAGCAGAGTAAAGATACACTTGAATCCTTGGATGATGGCTCTTTACATGCCCAAGCAATTCCTCCCATGTCTACACTGCTATTTTAGCAGTGTAGTATCCCGCTGCTGGAACCTTTCTTTGCTGCCTTCCCCCCACCAGAGACTTTCATTGCAGCAGTGTGGATGCAGCTGCACATACCCTACCTGCCGCTGCCAATGGTGTGCAGTGTAGACATACCTTAAGAGCCATAATGTTGATTTCATAGTGGAACCCTCAAATCTTGCTGATCAGAGCCCTGCTATTAGCTGGGAAATATTAGACTTCCCTGACAGTCAGTTAAAGAAGCCACGCTCTTATTTGTTTACAAACATGAAAAAAAATTCTTGTCAAAAGACAAAATGAAGTTGCAGTGGCAACTGCAAACGATGTTACTTTCTTAGTTTGACACCTTTTTAAATAACTTCAACGTGTTCTCATACTTGGAAAGGAACAGTTATGGGAACCAGCCTTCTCCCCACTTCATCACTCAATCCTGCCCCACTAGGCTGCCCCAACTACCCAGCTTCCATTTTACCCCCAAAAGGTCAAGATAATTGATTGGGTGGGAGATGATTGAAAATGGATCACTTGAATAGGTTTTTATAAACCTATAGGTTTGTGGTTTTCTGTAGCACCCATCATTGTTGTACCCAGGGCTCAGGTAGCTCACCTCTTTCCATCTGGTCTATGTCTGTTCCAGTTCATTATCTACCTGACTTTCATACTCTTGCCCCATCACATTCCTCCCTCCCTTTTCAGACCTGTCCTGAAGTCATTACCAGGCCAATTCACAAACATTTTAACACAATTTTAATCTTTGCTCTGCATGCATGTGGCAACAGTTGTGTACAAGTGTGGCCGAGGCTGTCGTTACAGGTAATAGAAAAGGGAGATGGGAGGCAGCGGGGGACAAAATACTGTATCCTGCCACCTCAGGCACACGTACCTCTGTACAGAGCATTTCTCTACCCCCAGCCCAATGTGCAGCGAGTCAGAATCAGCGCTGCCTCCAGCCAGGTCCAAAACTCCCCAGCAAGCAACAGCGAGGTTCAGTTTGCTTCAGCTGAGGGAGAAGGTGGGTGTGTTATAAGGCTTTTAAAAGTGATATAATTATCTTGGTTTTCCAGGCCCTACTTGCTTCCTTACTCCATAGCTGGGCAACAACTTCCTCTTCCCTTTCCTCAGTATTTGCTTGGCTCCCCTTTGTAACCCTGGTATAACAAGCTCTTAAATAATCTCTTTCCTGCCTGTCTCTAGTGTGAGGCGTCATGCACTGTTTTTATGGTAATGTCTTAATTTCCCTCTACCTACCCCAAAATATCCAAGTAAACCTATAAGGCACTTCCCCCTTATTAAGACAGTTGAAACAAAATACATTTGGAGTATCCTGGCCAAACCGTTTTTGGAAAAACTCTGAGCTAAACAAAATGTTTGGGGTGGCGGGCGGGGGAATCAAAAATAAAGAGTAAACTCTCTTTGGCTAAGCATAAGGACTGTGATAAAAGTAAACCATGTGCTGTGGAGAAGATGTAGCCTGGGTATAGTCTGTGGGGAGATGTTTGCGACCATGAATTTGCCTTTCTTCAGTGTAAGGGCTAGATTATGAGCCCCTGGATTGCACTGCTGAGCGGTTACACCAGCGAAGAACCCTGATGGCTTCACTGAAACTGCTTTGCAGCAATTCACCAATCTGAGGTAAGGGTCACAGACTGGACCTATATTTGGGCTTCCTTCTTTCTTGCATTTCAGAACTTCAGGAAAGTTTGCTTTGTGACATCCTCAGGGATGTAGGTTGCCCTTGATCTATGTCTGCAGTTTCCCCATTGGCAATTAACGTGTGATCTCAACACGCCAATTTTGCTTCTTAAATATTTCAAGTTGTTTGTTTTAACTTCCTCATGAAGTTGTGTAGTATCTATTGGGAACAGGGGCGCTTCGTCTAAAGTCAAGTTATTGTACACTTTCACAAATCTTCTCATTCTGCATCTATTCTGTAGAAGAACATAAGTTTCCAGGCAATTCCAAATTCCACTCCCCAGGCAGAGTCAAAAATAAAGGTACGTGTGTCTGAGAAGCATTTTCCTTGAAGTAGTTTGAAAATATGCTTGAAACACTGGCAGAGCCAGTGGTGAGCTGGAGCCGGTTCGCTGGAACCGGTTGTTAAATTTAGAAGCCCTTTTAGAACCGCTTGTCCACGAGGGACAACCGGTTCTAAAAGGGCTTCTAAATTTAACAACCGGCCAAAAGTGGCGCCTTAGGTGCCGACTCCATGGGTGCTCCAGGGCTGGAGCACCCATGGGGAAAATTTGGTGGGTGCAGAGTACCCACCTGCAGTTCCCCGTCCCGCCCGGCCCCAGCTCACCTCCACTCCACCTCCACCTCCTCCCCTGTACGCGCTGCCCCACTCTGCTTCTTCACCCCCCCCCCCACTACGGTGGCCCACAAGACCCTCCTGCCCGGTTCTGGGGGTAGTCAGGGGACGGGGAGGGGAGTGGATGGGGCAGAGGTCCCGGGGGGGGGCCATCAAGGAACGCGGGGGGTTGGATGGGGCAGGAGTCCCGGGGGCGGGGGTGGGCCACGACCCCCTCGTGGGGTGAGGAAGGAACCGGTTGTTAAGATTTTGGCAGCTCATCACTGAGTGGAAGTACTGTGACCCCGCAAGCTAGGTGCTGCCACTTACTCGAGGCAGATTCCATATTTAGAATGGATCCTAGAGGGAGCATCTCTCTCATTTTCCACCCTCGCCCATCCAGGAGGCGCAGTACAGCAAAAGGCATCTAGGTTTGGGCAGATGCTGAGAATGTGGACTGAGGAATGCAACCATAAAAGGGTGTGGATAGGCTTCAAAGACCGTGTATCCTGTGCAAAATGAATAGGTGTCTGCAGGGTGTGGATTTGTCACAGCCGAAAGTGGGTCACAAATGACAGGAGGCTGCCACGGGCTCATCATGGATGTGGAGAGCTGGGAGGAACACTCAGCACATACAGCCCCACTGCCCAGGACCAACTGTGCTCAGAGGTGCTAGGATCCTTTCTGTGATCTGCTGAGGAATAATAAGATAGTTGTAATGCTTTTCATAAGGTTCACAGAGTTCAGCGTGACTGAGAAACTCGCATTAACAGCACTGTGTTAAACAGCTCTGCTCCACTCTTCCACCATAGGTATGAGGACATGAGGGAGTTTAAGTTATTTCATCCCCTGCCCCTGCCCTTACATGGAGAAACCTACTCTATCACGTGCACTTAGTGTTGGTGGGAAATGTGCCTGAGCCAGGACTTCTCCTCCTCCAGACCCATTTGATCTCAGGGCAGAGTAACCGGGGTGCAGTCCCTTCTCTTCCACCATGAGTAACGGCTGGTTGTATCACCAGGGCAGCTCATCCCTTCTCTCAGAAGAATTGCTGCATGTGATGCACTTTGCGTTGTTTTGTTAGGTGGGGACAGAAACTGATTAGAAAACGAGGAAGGGAAAATTCACATCCTTTGGGATTGCAGTGGGAGGAGAACCTAGCACTTCTGCCACGCACTACTCTGCTGATCCGGCACCGGAATATCAATTGCGTTGTATTTGTTTTTCAGTTAAAAGCTCATGGTGCACGTACACAGCTACAGAACACCAAATGGATGAAAACGTTGCTGAGTTGACAGTGTCCCTGAGTTGACTGTGTCGCTGAACAAAATGAAGCGCTCACCCCTCAGGCAAAAGCCTGCTGGGTAAATCCTGCCCTGCTCTCCACTGCTACAGAAGGCCCTAAGCACAGTAGAACAGCAGCAGTTCCATTGCTTGTCTGTGTGACTATGGGCATGTTTACACTACAAAGTTAAGTCGACTTTATGTAAGTCGACATTGAGCCTCCAAATTAATTAAATCAATCATGCATGTCCACACCATGCTTATTGTCTCAGCGGAGTGCATCCTCACTAGCAGTGCATGCATCGATGCACAGAGCAGTGCACCATGGGTAGCTATCCCACAGTGCAACTAGCTACAGGGGATTTTGGGAAGGGCTTGCAATGCCTCATGGGACCAAAACATTGTCGCAGGTGGTAATGGGAACATGGCTTTGGCCTCCCTTAATGCAATTTTCTCCCTCTCTCCCTGATCTCAAGGGCAAACGACCCATGGTTTTTCGCGTTTTTTTTTTTTAAAAATTACGCTTATGCCATAGACCAAGAAGCATGGACCCTGCTCAGCTGTGCACTCTTGCTGGCAGCAGCATTACAAACACCTTTCATCTTATCCTGCAGTATGTCCAGAGCCAAGACAGGAGCCGCCACGCGGAACGGTGTGATGTCACACAAGCAGCCCTGCTGCAAGCCGTAGAGCGAAACAATTCCCAATTGTGGCAGTCACTCATCAGCGGAGCATGGTTGAGCACTATTTCTGGTCCCAGGAAACAAGCACTGACTGGTGGGACTGCATCGTTATGCAGCTATGGGATGATGAGCAGTGGCTGCAGAACTTTTGAATGCAGAAGACCACTTTCCAGGAACTTTGTGTAGAGCTTTCCCCAGCCCTGAAGCGCAGCAGTACTAAAATGAGCTGCTCTGACAGTGAAGAAGTGAGTGGCAATTGCTCTGTAGAAGCTTGTAACGCCAGACTGTTACCGGTCAGTGGGGAATCAATTCAGAGTTGGTAAATCCACTGTGGAAACTGTTGTGATCCAAGTGTGCAGAGCCATTAATAGACTTCTGCTAAGAAGGGGAGTGACTCTGGGCAACGTGCAGGACATAGCGGATGGTTTTACTGCAATGGGGTTCCCTAACTGTGCATTGGCTATAGATGGCACACACATCCCAATCTTGGCACCAGACCACTTTGTCAAAGAGTACATAAACTGAAAGGGATTCTTTTCAATGGCGTTGCAAGTGCTGGTGGATCACAAGGGCTGTTTCACTGACATTAACATGGCATGGCCAGTGTAAGCAGAGTCAGAATGAGCTCTACCCTGACATCTGGTGGTGAGCTGTGCAAAAGGACTTCAGGGGCTGATCTCGTTTGCATGGGCACACCCACCCTGCCTAGCATGATGGACTGCTTGCCCAAATGGTCACTTTGGCTGCTGTGGGATCCCCAGTCTCTCTGTCATTGGGGCAGGAGTAGTAAAGGGTTGTTACCCTGGTTATGTGAATCAAGGACAATAGAACTGTACTTGGCATTTTATGATGGAGGGACTTGCCCTCAACTAAGTAGCACTTGCTAGGCAAGGGACATGAGTTCCAAAACCCAGTGAATTGAGAGATGCTGGGGGCAGGTATGTGTACCTGATAGTATGAGCCCTAAACACTACTTTGACCCCTCTTCTCTCTGTGGTGTAATAACACCTAATTTTGGCTCTGTTAGGAGTCTTGTTACATGCTGCAGAGCTGAAATCACTGACACCTACTGAACCTGGCCCTTTGGGCTAGTGGTGCACCAGCACTGAGGCTCCCCCTGCTACCAGCTAAAAATCACTGACAGCTGAAATTGCTAAAGAGCTGAAGTTGCTGAGAGCTGTGTTAAGTAGCGGACAGGAGGGGTTGAAGACAAGTTGGTGAGTGGACCAGCAGGATAGCTGGGCGGCTGGCGGAGAGGAGTGGACAGCAGGAGAGCTAGTGGAGATCTGTGGAGAGCGGAGTGGATAGCAGGGCAGCTGACTGAGAAGCATGGCTGGTGGTGAAGATTGCAGCAGAACCCCATGGAGAGGCGTGGCACTTGGCCGTCGACCCGAGCAGCAGAGCATGTAAGATGCCCCCCATGCCTCCACTTCCACCGAGGCTGGGAGGTAAACTCTGCAGATGAACTTCTGAACTCTGGGGGGGCTGCACTGACCAAGGACAGAAACTGCGGGGGGGGGAGAGGTGACAATTGGCTCGCTGGACTTAAGACCCGGAGGGGAAAAGGACACTGCCAAACTTACTTGGGGATGGGTCTTTTGCTCATAATTGGTGTTATGAATCCTGTTTGTGGTGGTTCCCCAACATAATGCTGCATTGTTTCCCTCCTTTATTAAAAGGTTTTTGCTACACTCAGACTCTGTGCTTGCGAGAGGGGAAGTATGTAATAGTCCCAGGTCACTGGGTGGGGGCTTGAGCCAGTTTTGCATTGCATTATTGAAACGGAACCCCTAGATACTGAATCCGGCCCTTGTTGCTGCCAACTCTGACAGGCAGAAGGGTTACACCAGGAAAGGAACACAGGTCTGTTCAGAAAGCTGCAAACAGGGACTTTCTTTCCAGACTGCAAAACAACAATTGATATTGTTGAAATGAAACTGTGATCCTGGGAGACCCAGCCTACCCCTTGCTCCCATGGCTCATGAAGCCATACAGTGGCCACCTGGACAGCAGTAAGGAGCAGTTCACCTATAGGCTGAACAAGTGCAGAATGGTGGTGGAATGTGCCTTTCAACATTTAAAAGGTCGCTGGTGCAGTTTGCTTATGAGAGGCCTTGTCTAAACTACAAAGTTTTGTTGGCAAAAGCTGCCTTTTGTAGACAAAACAGGGGAGGTGTACACACTACAAAGCTACTTTTGGTGGCAAAACTCTGCTGTTTTGCCTACAAAATAAAGCCACTTCAATGAGAGGCATAAAGCTTTTGGCGGCAAAGTTAAAGCAACAAAGCATCAGTGTAGACACTGCTGTTTGTCTTGTTGACATAACTGGCTTCCACCAGCATTCCACGGTGCCTGCCATGACAGCTCTGCTCACTATGTTGATCTCTGCTGCCCTTCAGGCATGTGCCCCTTGTTAGGGGGCTTATTCCTTCACCCACTCACTTCCCTGGTCCTTCTCGCATAAACAAAGAGCAACAATACCCGAAGTCCAAAGGTGCAAACAATTCGATGTTTATTGGGGTGAACTTCCAGCAAGCATGATTCCAGTTTCCTTCCTTAGTATCCTCCTTCCCAGCTCTGACACCACAGAGCCTTACACCTGTGTCCCTGTTCCCATTTCCCCTCTTTAGCAAAACATGATTCTAATTTCCTTACCCCCATTCCCTGTTCCCATCTCCCCACTCACACACCCATCCTCTCCCACCCACGCCGACTCACTTCCTCATTGACTACAGATTATATAGTAAAACTTGAGTTCTGCTTAGCTATACCTTAACCAATCATTTTCCTGAAATTTAACTAACCAATCCTAACATATTGTAACATGATTATGTAACCAATTATATCCCACCACCTTAATTAGTTTACACCCAGCAAAATTAATTATACAGCAGACAGGAACAATCACAGAACCAGACAGAGATTATACAGACAAACAATAGCAAAGTGTGAACTATAATGACAAAACAATACAGAAGTGAGGATTTCACGTCCCAGCTATTGATAAGTGAGTTCTTGCCAGACAGGATGCTATCAAACAAGTTTCCTTTTATATCTTCTAGGCATTTCCCTTTCTCTGGAGGAGATAGGCACTATCAGGACAGGATTGTATTCCTAACAGCCCAATAGCACCTGATTTCAATGTGACCAGTTTGGAATGTGTGGATGTGACTGTTCGCTTCCTAGCTTATGGCTGCCTCTGTTGCTTAGCCAAAGGCCTTAGCCTAAGAACAGGGCCTCAGACTGTCACAGTAAGAGAAGGCCCTTACACCGGCAGACAGTGATTTTGATTCTCTTTTGTACCTCTATAACTAGCCAAGTGATAAGAATACACCTAAATTCTTAAAGTACAGGCCTTTGCAGACAGGCCTGAATATCTATATTCTAACTCCCCTCCCGCCTTCAAAGCTCTGGGAAGTATCTGACAGCTGCTCCTTTTGGGGAACAAAGAGCAAATCATTAGCATGGAATGCTCCTGTTCTGCCCTGCACTAGGAACACAGCAGCAGGCAGGGAGCTGGCGGGGGGGGATCGGAGACCGCTGTGCTGCTTTGACATTCCTCAGCACGGATTGCTCATAGAGCTGCTGAGGATCACAGAATCATAGGCAGGCAAGCAGAATGAGACTGTTGTGTGGAGCAGAGCCGGGGGGTTGACATGGGTGGGTGTTTCCCTCCCGCTGCCTCAGGATAGGTCGGTCAGCCTGCTGTCTCCCCCGCCCAGACACACCACTCTCCTCTATCTCCCCCAACACACTTGAAAAAGCAGTTTACAATCTACTAGGATGCCCCTGGAACGATGGGATTGAGAAAGCTGCATCATGTATTGCAGTATCTGCCCCATGAGGCACTGCAAACCCTTCCCAAAGCACCCTGCGGCCAGTTGCACAGTGGGATAGCTACCACAGTGCACTGCTCTCTGTGTCGATGCAAGAGCTGTTAGTGTGGATGCACTCTGCTTACACAAGGAGCTAGTGTGGACATGCAACAGCGGTTTTAATTAAAGTGCGTTAATTAAAGCGGCATAACTTTTGCTGACAAAATTTCGTAGTGTAGACAAGGCCTAGGTTAAACCTCAGTGAAAGCAATATCCCCATTATGCCCAAATAATTCTGTTAGTCTTTAAGCTGCCACCGGACTCCTCTTGTTTTTGTGGATATTGACTAACACGGCTACCCCTCTGATACAATTTCCCCATTGTCCTCACTGCCTGCTGTGTGCTACATAATGTCTGTGAGGTAAATGGAGAAAAGTTTCCGCCGGACTGGGGTGTGGAGGCAGATTGCTTGGCAGCTCATTTTGAGCACCCAGATACCAGAGCAATAAGAAGAGCCCAGCAAGGGGCTCTCCGTCTCCGTGAGGCTTTGAAAACCCATTTCAGCAATGAGCCACAGTAATGTGACATTTATCTGTACTGTGCCTTCCCGAACTATGCCCTCCATTATATTAGTTCCCCAATAAACCCCCCCCCCCATGCATGTGTGGAATAAATAAAGAGCATTTTTCCTCTCAAACTGTTTTCTTTTATTATGCACACACCAGACACAGAAAAAAAGAAAATTAAGCTAACCTCGGGCTAGGGGAGGGGAGAAACCGAGTTAGCTTGTTTGCACTCCTAACCATCAAAGGTCTTGGAATGGGCACCTTCTGTTCTTTGTACCCTCCCCTGGGGTTGAGTGGAAGGGATACTGAACTCCCCTCACACTCGCCTCATGGAATATTTGGGAGAGGAGGATTGTGAACAAGGTGATGCTGGCTGGCAGGCAGTTCTGCATTGGCTGCAGAGGGAGTCTAACATCCAGTTGCCTTTCTTGAAGCTTAACCAGATGCCTCAACATAATCTGATTGGTCCTTCATAATACACAGTATCTCCTCCTCTGTGGCATGCTCCTGCACCTGGGATTCTCTCCATGTCCATGTCTAGTTTTTTCGGAGGGTGAAATCGTCCATGCCCTGAGCTCTATCTCAGCTGTCCCAAAGGCGTTTATTATCTCACTGAACATGTCATCCCGAGTCCTCTTTTTCCACCATCTAAGCTGGGAAAGCCTCTCTCCTCGTGTGCAGGATGCTCTAAAGGACAAGCTTTCTGCTGTAAAGCATACCAGGCAACCATTGTCAGTGCATAGAATGTTTCTGGTGCAAGGTTGATATTTAAAAAAATAAACCCATATTACACTTCACTGCAAACCACAATGTAATCAGAATCCCTAGGTATTCCATGAGTCAGTTCGCTGGTCCAGCCATGGTGAGTATGGCTCCAAGGCATGGGCCACAGGCCTTATGCTGTAACTTTTGACAAACCCGCGTCGGGCAGTTGAGCTACACCCCCTCCCCCTAGCAACATGGATGGTGCTTGAGAACAGGCACCAGCGTTAAGCGTCCCAAATAGTTTTTTTTTTTTTCAGTGGTGGACGTGGCTTTGTGTGGCTTCCCCCATCCCATTTGCTTAATGCTGCTTGTAATATATGGCAATCCTTTCCAACCACAACAACAGCGCCGTTAGGGACCATGTGGCCATGGGACCCGGATTTCACTGTAGGGGGGTGGATCACTTGCTCTATTGTTTGTGGGTTGGGTACTTGTACTGTAAAGTTCCCCCATAACCTGAGGGTGACAGAGACAGCAAGGGAGCAGATGCTGCAATCGTCTGAGTACAGACCTGGTCCTTGTGCTGCAATGCTGTGTGCCACAATGAGTTAATACTGGAGTGGTAAGGAAAAGTGTCCTACTGCGGTGGAAGAAATGATTGGCAGCCCTCCCCAGAAACCTTCTGCAAGGGATTGTGGAGTACCTACATCAGAGTTTCTTGGAGATCTTAGTGGAGGATTCTCGGGCCATCCCTGTGCACATAAACAGTCTCTTTCAGGGAGCACCATCAGCGTAGCTGGAGTGGCCATTGGGAAGCACATACCCTCTGCATGTCCGTTTTTGTTCTGATTAAACATATAATACATTAGCATGTAACCCCTTCAGTTTCACTGGAAATGTATACTCACCAGAGGTGCCTTCCTTAGTGTCATGCTCGACCACCATTCTGTCCTGCGACCGGCTGGGCTCCGTGGTTAAAAACAGCTCCTGGCTGTTGGGGGGAATGGATCAGCTACTAGGGCCTGTCTCCCATTCTCCTCCTTTTTCTCCTCTACAATGCCCTCCTCATTGTTGCCTGAGGTGGCCTGGGACTCGGACTCCTGGGAGGTATTCATGCTGCGTTTTGGGGTGGTGGTGGGGTTGCCACCAAGAATTGCATAAAGTTTATTGTAAAAGCAACATGTCTGTGGGGCAGAACCAGAATAACTATTTGCCTCCCTTGTCTTCTGGTACGCTTGCCAAAGTTCTTTATTTTCAGTTGGCACTTCTGCGTGTCCCTGGTGTAGCCCTTCTCCCCCATGTCCCGCATGATCTTTGTATAGATGTCAGTGTTTCTTCGGCTGGATCTCAGCTGTGACTGCACAAACTCTTCTCCCAACACAGCAATAAGATCAAGCACCTGCTGTGTAGTCCATGGTGGAGCACATTTGGAGCATTGAGTCTCCATGATCAGCTGTGCAGGCGAGCTCTCCATGCTGATCAAACAGAAAATGAAAATTGAAAAGTTCCCAGGGCTCTAACAGGGGAGGGGCTGTTTCCTGTGTACCTGGCTGACGTGCAGTGGAGTTGAAAGTGATTTTCAGAGTGGTCACAGCAGAGCATTGTGGGACATCTCCTGGAGGCCAAGTAATTCGAATTACACAATGCAGCATCTACACTATCCCTATATTGACCCGTGGATGTTGAATTAGGCATTACGCCTCTTGCAGAGGCGGAGTACAGAAGTCAACTTTACAGTCAACTTAGGAAGGAAGGGACCTGGTAACGTAGATGCACACATTATTAGGTCGAATTAAGGTGACTTCTGTCACCCTAACCCTGTAGTGGAGACCAGGCCTGAGACTTTGCCAAAGGGCCTTCACATCTCCTGTGGGTTGGAGTACAGGACATTATTTTTGACATGCCTCTTTAGCGGTGAACAGTTTAGACAGGAAATAATTGAAAACAATGAACTGCCTAAAACCAGACTTTTGGGAAATTCTTACTTAACTTGTTAATGGGGTTTCATTGGTCATGAAAGACTCTTTTATAGGGTAGTGTGTGTTTCCCTCTGGCTCACATGTATATAATTGTTTGCAGAAATTACCATTTGCAAGGAAATCCTGTAACAGATATTTCTTCAGTGCATCCTACTCCTGTGAAAGGGACTGTCTTGAGTAAACAACATACAAATGAAAATAGAAGCAAATTTAAATGGACACCAATTACTTTAAAATAACATGGGGCCGTTAGAGTCTGGACTGTGGCACGGTGTTGACAAGCCTTATAAGTAAATGGATACAAGTAAATTATTTGTTACTTGTTCAGGGTATGGAGAGGAAATTATTTCTTGTAACAGTCTTTGTGACAGAAGTTAGTCCTTGGATTGACTAGAGCCAAAGCTTTATTTTCAGAAGTTCTGAGTTTTTGCAGTCTCTTTTCAGTCTTGGATATGAGTTTATTTGTTTCTGGGCCAGTGCTTTTTAGTGTGGATGTCATGTTTCAGCTGGAGAGCTCTATAAAACCCGAGCGTGAAAAACTGTATTGTAGGTGAGTTTTTCCAAATATGTTTTTAAATCTGAAAGAGTTGATCTAGATGAGTCTGTCTGTTCAACTGTGATCTAGCTATGGTATTATGGTAAACATAAAGGGAGTTCTGGTACACAAGAAATACTATATATCGGGGTAATCAATTATTTTTTTATCAGGGTCCAAATTTCTTGGTTAAGGCATAATCAAGGTTCAGACTCCAGAGAAATTAATGCAAAAATAATAGCAATAATGATAATAAGTACATAAAAATATTTCACAGTCTGTTCAAAAGCATCTGTCAGTCCAGATTTGGCCTGCAGTCCGCCTATTGACTTCCCTTGCTATAGAGAATAGGGACACCTCAGTCATTTGGCTAGTGATTTCAGCAAAGTGGCTAAAAGGCCTTATTCCATGCATAATGAAGCTGTGCATGTGGGTCTGATATCCAGTCTGTGCATATCTTGAAAAAAAAAAACAAACCATTCAAGCCCTTCAAAAACCAAACAAGCAAATGAACCATTTTCAAAGCTGACCCTTGAAATTGCTACTTTTTTTAAAATGTGAAAAACCTTTATTAAGTATCTAAATGATAAAAGGAAATGGAAAATAACTATTGTCAGGTAAGTAAGAAGCTATCCGTTCTCCTTGCAGTGCAGCACTGCAGATAACAGGGCCAGCTGTTCTTCCTGGGCTACATAAGTTCAAATCCTGTTGGGCTCAAGATTTAATTTTATTTTATCTGATTAGCTGAATAGGAGTGTGGTTGGGAGTGGTGAATGCCCTTCTCTGGCAGGGAGCTAGGAAAGTGGTTCACATACACAGAGCAAAGGAGGAGCTCAGTGTGTATCCTCTGTGCAGTTAGACTCAATTCTCTGAGAACAAAAGGGTTGCTGAGCTCTGCACATAGAGATATGCCACACATCAAAAGCAAAAGGCAACACAATTTAATGGGGAGGGGTGTGAAAGCCAGGTCAGAGTGTGGCAGGTGCCCCCGCACCCTTCTGTATGGGGAACAAGGGGCAGTGGGAGCCATTGAGATGGGCGATCATAAGCCATGGCAGGACCATTCTGTTTGTCCTGGGAGCTAGTTTGGCCTGACAGTGAGGAAAGAGGCAGTCCGTTACATTAGATGTCCACAGTAATGACTGAAATGAAAACGTTTTAGCAGCATACTTCAATGAATAATTTTTCATGAGCTGTTTCTGGTAATGTACAAAGGATGAAGCGTGCCAGACATTTTGAAGGGTATGTCTACACTACGAAATTAGGTTGAATTTATAGAAGTTGATTTTTTAGAAAACGATTTTATTCAGTTGATTGTGTGCGTCCCCACTAAACGCATTTAATTGGTGGAGTGCGTCCACTGTACCGAGGCTAGTGTCGACTTTCGGAGCGTTGCACTGTGGGTAGCTATCCCACAGTTCCCACAGTCTCCGCCGCCCCTTGGAATTCTGGGTTGAGCTCCCAATGCCTGATGGGGCAAAAACATTGTCACGGGTGGGTTTGGGTACATGTCCTCAGTCGCCCCTCCCTCCGTGAAATCAACGGCAAACAATCGTTTCGCACCTTTTTTCTGTGCGGGTGCCATACTGCTTTCAGCAGACGATGCAGTAGGTCTGCAAACCATTGTCGTCATCCACCTCTTCCGCTGCCACTCTGCTCTCCTGGTGGTCTCGCAGGGGCCACTTTCACTGCAACTCTGCTTGGCTGCTCTTGTTTTGCCATACCAGGGCAAGCATGCAGCCCGCTCATGCACCCTGTTGTGTCCTGGCAGCAGACGGTGCAGTAGGTCTGGAAAACTGGTCATCCAACCACCGCTTCCCCTGCAACTCTGCTCTCCTGCTTTCCTGCAGACGCCATACCACGGCAAGCATGGAGACTGCTCAAATCACCATGGCAGTTATGAGTATTGTAAATACCTCGTGCGTTATCATGCAGTATATGCACAACCAGAACCTGCAAAAGCAGGCGAGGAGGCGATGGCAGTGCGGTGACGAGAGTGATGAGGACATGGACACAGACTTCTCTCAAAGCACAGGCCCCGGCAATTTGGCCATCCTGGTGGCAATGGGACTGGCTCATGCCATGGAACACTGATTCTTGGCTTGGGAAACAAGCACAGACTGGTGGGACTGCATAGCGTTGCAGGTCTGGGATGATTCCCAGTGGCTGCGAAACTTTTGCATGCGTAAGGGCACTTTTTCATGGAACTTTGTGACTTGCTTTCCCCTGTCCTGAAGCGCAAGAATACCAAGACGAGAGCAGCCCTCACAGTTCACAAGCAAGTGGCGATAGCCCTGTGGAAGCTTGCAATGCCAGACAGCTCCCGGTCAGTCGGGAATCAATTTGGAGTGGGCAAATCTACTGTGGGGGCTGCTGTGATCCAAGTAGCCAACACAATCACTGAGCTGCTGCTATCAAGGGTAGTGACTCTGGGACCACATGCTGCCATGCTTTCTTATGCAATGATTCCAGACTACGTGCTACTGGCCTGCTGTGGTAAAGTGTCCTACTATGGAGGACGCAATAAGGCTGCCCTCCCCAGAAACCTTTTGCAAAGGCTTTGGGAGTACCTCCAGGACAGCTTCATTGAGATGTCCCTGGAGGATTTCCACCCCATCCCCAGACATGTTAACAGACTTTTCCAGTAGCTGTACTGGCCGTGAATGCATCCCAAGTCTTCAGGGCAAATTAATCATTCAACACGCTTGCTTTTAAACCATGTATTTTATTTACAATGGTACACCCACCAGAGCTGCCTTCTCCACCTTCAAGATCCGGGAGCTCGGGTTGGGAGGGTATTGGCTCCAGGGTGATAAACAGTTGCTGGCTGTCGGGGAGAACGGTTTCTCCGCTTGCTTGGTGTGTGCTATCTTCAACCTCCCCCTCCTCATCATCTTCCTCATCCCCAAAATCCTCATCCCTGTTGCGTGAGACTCCCCGCTTGCAGGAGTCCACGTACAGGGGAGGGGCAGTGGTAGGGGCACCCCCTAGAATTGCATGCAGCTCATCATAGAAGCAGCATGTCTAGGGCTCTGACCCCTAGTGGGTGTTTGCCTCTTGGGTTTTTTGGTAGGCTTGCCTGAGCTCCTTAAGTTTCACACGGCACTGCTGTTGGTCCCTGTGGTAGCCTCTGTCCTTCATGCCCTTGGAGATTTTTTCAAATATTTTGGCATTTCGTCTTTTGGAATGGAGTTCTGATAGCACAGATTCGTCTCCCCATACAGCGATCAGGTCCAGTATCTCCCGTTCAGTCCATGCTGGAGCTCTTTTGCGATTCTGGGACTCCATGGTCATTTCTGCTGATGAGCTCTGTGTGGTCACGCCAGAGTGGCCAAACAGGAAATGAAATTCAAAAGTTTGCGGGGCTTTTCCTGTCTACCTGGCCAGTGCATCCGAGTTGAGAGTGCTGTCCAGAGCGGTCATAATGAAGCACTGTGGGATTGCTCCCGGAGGCCAATACTGTCAAATTGCGTCCACACTAACCCAAATTCGACCCGGTGATGTTGATTTCAGCACTAATCCCCTCGTCAGGGAGGAGTACAGAAATCGATTTTAAGAGCCCATTAAGTCGACAAAAATGGCTTCGTTATGTGGATGGATGCAGGGTTAAATTGATTGAACGCTGCTAAATTGGACCTAAACTCGTAGTGTAGACCAGGGCTAAGTGTTCATACTATAGAAGACCCAGAGGGGATTTGATTTGAGTGAGGCTAATCAGCTTTAATAATGAAAATCAGTAAATTAATTTTTTTAAAGCCATACATGGCCCATGGTTTAATAGGATTTGTGCATGTCCTTCCTGTGTGCCCCCCGAATGCTGTTAATTATTAAAACCATTTGACAAAGGTTGCAGGATAATCCTTGCAGTTGGCAATGTGGCTGCTTCAGACAGCAGGAAGTGAGCTCTGTGCTGTAGAGTAGTGCATGCTGGATAATAACTTCTCTAAGGCAAAATTACTAATAGAAGTTATGTTGCAGGATGTAATTATTCAAAATTCTGGAGTTACTTGTGTGCAAATGCTGTGGAGCCAAATTTAGGAGTGCCGTAAATGATGGTGTGTTACAGATCAGTGAGTCAATGACAGTGTAATGCATATGCTGGGGGTCAGTGGAGGGTGAACTGGATCTCACAACTTCCTCCTTTCTGTTACTTCTCCTGTTACAATTCTTCCCTTCTGTCTCCTTAGTGTGGAAGTTACTGATTTCCTTAGGAAATTTACATTACCTCAGAAAGTGGCTTCCTACGCCTGGATCTGAGGTAGTGGAAGTGTGCAGAGCAGTTTTCATGTTAAGTGAAGATTGTTGGAAATATGGCTATTTCACCTTGTGAAATATGCCTGTAGGCTTTTATGTAGTGGAGAGGGAAGGTGGTTTTTTGTTGTCTCCTGAGATGATGACACTGAATATTTGTTTCCTGCTTACATAACATTGTCCTTTTCTGTGTTCATCTGAAGGAAATACCTCTGTAGAGCAAACATCTTGAATTTTATCTCTAGCAGCTTATAAGAAATGATCCAGGAGCCAGGGTTTTGGTATGAGCTTGTGTCTAGTAATTATACAAAAAGAAATAAACACTCAATCTGGCAGCCAATTAGTTTATTTTATCATTTAATTGTGTTTTCTATTGTTGTGGTTAACTCACATGTTATTCCATAGGTAATTAATGTGTGAAGAATAGATTTAAATTGTACATATAAGTAGGATAGGATTATTGGAGTATAAGATTGGTAAATATTCAGGAGTGATGAGTGTGTATTAGGAATATAAGTAAAGCAAGGCTGTAATGCAAGGCTTACAGGCTGAGAGGTCTGTCAGATTTCAGCATAGCCATATGAGGCCTCAGGCTTAAGGAGGGTTGACATAAGTAGATGACATAGGATAAACCTGTGCCAGTAAAGTTACAAAATTACTATGAAGAATGTGCCAATAGGTGATGTTCAGGAAAATATGCCTCAGTGTACCCATCTAGACTGCAAGACAACTGATTGTAACACCATGGAAAGTTCTGCTTTTGCCACAGGTTACCCTGGGAACATGTTTACATGGATGTTAATGAGATGCTAATGAGAATAAGGGAAACTAAGAGAACAACCTATGAAAAGCAGGGCACTCCAAAATGTATGGGATGTGGAAGTACAGATAAGGAAAAGGAGGTTGGAACCCTCATGCATATGCGTAAGGTGTTATGCATGGTCAGAACAACAGGATAAAAGGGGTTCCCTGGTACGGACAGGGTGGGAAGACCCCAGTAGGAATCACTGCTCTATCAATGACCACTTGTTGAGAGATCCACCAGATGCTACAATATTTTTGGGTATGTGAGCATGAATACTGCATTGGCTATTGCATGGGCTTTCTCAGGTGTTGTACACTTGTGTGTGATTGTAACCTTAATCATCTGCTTAGTAAAACTTATAATAACAACAAGATTCCTTACCTGGACCACAGTGTGTTTGTGGTCAGTGTTTCATTGTTTGTGTGTTCCTAGAGCCTCCCAACATAAGAGTTGGGTAATTTCACTAACGGTAACTTTCACTCTGTTGATCTTAAAACTGTAGCAACACGGGGGCCGGACTCACTCACTAGGGACACTGTGGTTTAGCACAGAACTATCAATTCAGTTTAAAATAGAGGCTCCAGAGTGGTTCCCCAGACAGGACTCTAGAAGGCACAAAGGAAAAAAAAATGGCGGGGGTGGGGGAAAGGGTAGAGACTACCCTAGGATAAAAGGGGAATGATTAAGGGACTTAGTCAAATGAAGAGAAATCCTTGTCGGAATTAATGCAGGTAGAAGGACTGTGTCACACTCACGGTACCTAAAACAGGGAACTTCCTGGGGAGTTTTTTGTGTGCTTGCTGTTGCATCATTGTTGTGGTTTTTCTTGTCTGTCTACGTATTATGCTGTAGGAACGGAGCTCAAGGGAAAATTAAAAGGGGGATCTACATCCTCTCATAAACATGGTAGTTATAGTAAATAGATAAGTTGTCTTGTTAATGAGTAATGTTTAAGGGGGATATTGTGATATAGTGGTACCACATATAGTCGTACCTTTTGGTCAGGACTATATCAAAACCCCTGGTGGAGGGGAAGCAGAGATACTGGACAGCCAAACCTTCATATGTTACCCGGGATTCTTTCAACCCAAAGCTCTTGGTAACTTTTACTCTGTGCAAGGTGGCGTCAGGAAATAAATCAGGGGAGACACGGCTGTCCAACCGATAGATGGCTGGCACAAACAGGACCACACAAGAGTGCTTTCACTTAAAGCTAAACTTTGCTTAGTCTCAAGCACTTACACATGTCTGCAACAGGTTAGTAAAACACCCTATGATACAGCATGGCCAGAGGGCAGCAGGAGAGTGTTAGAAGGGAGCCAGAGGGAAGAAAGTTTGCTATAGATTAATTAGAGCACCTGAAGCCAGTTACATGTTAAAAACCCCCTGCTTCAATCAGACAAGAGGACGAGTTGAAGCAGAGTGGATTGGTGTTGGAGCAGAGAGCAGTTTGGAGGAATCGAAGCAGAGTGGATTGGTGTTGGAGCAGAGAGGAGTTTGGAGGAGTTGAAGCAGAGTGGATTGGTGTTGGAGCAGAGAGCAGTTTGGAGGGAAGCAGAGGAGAGTTTGGAGAAGTGCTGTGGTGGGCTAAGAAGACCAAGACTCTAGGTAAAGGGACACCTGGTTTGTGCTGAGGGAGGGCAGAAAGCCCCACAAGCTGAAGGGCAGGAGAGGAAAGTAGCCCAGGGGAAGGAACCACTAGTTCTAGTTGTTTACCGCTATTCCTAGGCCCCCTGGGCTGGGACCGGGAGTAGAGGGTGGGCCTGGGTCCCTCCCTCTCCACTCCCCTCCTCTAGGACACTAGTGGAGCAGTTAATACCCCAGTTTAGGGTCAAGAAACAGTGCCCTGAACCCTCCCCAAGAAGAGAAAGCGCGAGACCCATCATAGTAGTGCTGGCAATTTGCCACAACCCCCAACCCTTGATAATTACCAGAGCTGAGTGTGGTTCTCGAGTGACACAGTGGCAGGCTTCTGGTGGCCAAATCTTCCGTCTGCCAATTGGGACTCAAGATGTATCTAGAGGGAGAGTCCAAAAAGAGTCCAACTGCCTCAAACTTCCCCCCTTATTTATACATTAGTAATAGAATGACATGTCCCTTAAAGAAAACTTGTTAAGTAAGCAGTTTCAATGGTCAACCAAGAGGTTCCTTCTGATTATTGATTAACTAGGTGTGGGTTTTTCCGGAGTTTGCAGCCTTGAGGCTTCAGTAGACATTCCTGGGGCTCATACATGCATTTTAGAAGAGCAGGATCAGCAACTTCAACACAATTCTTATCAGGAAGGACATGGGGTCAAGCTGCCCTTTTCTGTGGCACCCAGAACCCGCTCCCCTCCTGCCTTGGTCAAACTGAGAATGCTGAATGGCCAATTTGGAGCCTGCTGGCTTGGCTGCTTTTAGCAATAAGCCATAGTGGTTTCAGGCACTTTACTGGTTTGTCAAAGTCTCCCTGTACACATAGACCACCCAAACGCATAGGACCTAATGTATTTTTGAGAAAGAAAAATCAAGGAAAAAAATCTCATGAGGTGAAGGATATAGCAATGGATTGTATATATGTTGTATGCAGTACTGTGGAACGAAATTGAGGAGGAAAATAGAGCAGTTAAATGAGGCTTGTTCTGCAGGGGCTAAATGATGACTGGCAGTAGGCACTGCGGCAAGGTGGGATTAGGGGGTTGGGGGTTCCCCAGAGCGGGAAGACTCAGAGACTGAGAGGACACTGCTGGGGCAGAACTCCCAGAAAAAGGGGCACCGGGGTCCGGAAGCGATGGCACCGGCCTGCAGAGGGCGCTCCGGAGCTGGAAAACAAGCTAATTCCCTGCCAGCCAGCAGGAGGTACTGCAGAGGTGAGTCACTCATCGTAACACCATCTGTTAAGAAATCCACCAAACCCTATGATATCTTTGGGTATGTGAGTATAAATACAGCATTTGCCATCGTGTGGACCTTCTCAAGTTTTGTATACTTGCATGTGAATGTAACTTATAATACAAACAAGACTTATTTGTAACTGTGATGATGGTCACTGTATTTGTTCTTCATGTACTCCTAGAGTCTCCCAACCTAAGAGAATCATTAAGGGTAACTATCACTTTGTTGATCTTAAAACTATAGCAACACAGCAGCTGGACTTACTAGGGACATTGTGGTTTAGGACAGAACTATTACTTTAATTTAAACAGAGGGTACAGAATGGCACCCCAGATGGGACTCTAACCCACAATCCCTGGTTTATCTTCTGGATCCCAAGCAGTTAGGCAGGAAGGAAACTATCTTTTTATCTTATATCCTCAGCAAATTTGATGTGGAAGTCACTGAGGGACTAAAAACATGGAATTTCATAATACCAATTTTAGAGTCTCTTTACAGAGCAGAACCAGTCTTTGACTCCACCAAAACAAAGGCAGGGACATAGGGCATACTGGGGCCATAAAAATCCCTTAGCTAGCCAGGGGAGAGTTTCCCCCTGTGCAGGTACTCTGTAGAACAGCCATAGGCTATCCAACACAGGCTCACTCACTCAAAAAACCCATTTTTTCATGGTGTGTTTGTGTCTTCCTACTGTATTTTCCACTGCATCCGATAAAGTGGGTTTTAGCCCACGAAAGCTTATGCTCAAATAAATGTGTTCGTCTCTAAGGTATCACAAGTAGTCCTCATTCTTTTTGCTGATACAGACTAACACTGCTACCACTTTGAAACCTGTCACTCAAAGTAGGCTGGAGACCAGGCCAGGAACAGAAAATTAAAAAAAAATGAAAAATGAAAAATTTCAAATTAAATAAAAAATCTTGTGTTCAGATTTTTCACGAAATATATGTACTGTTTTTTGACCATCTTTAGCTATAACTATTTTCTAAACATTCTTCTGCTTATAGCTGCTGAGGCCAACAGTTTGTCAGTTTTATGCTTTCAATCCTTCACCAGGAGTGGTGATGAGTGGCAGACATGCTTGTCATCTGTGTCTGATTTTCCAGAACAAGAACAGTGGGCATTTCAAGATGGTCAGTACCAGAGTTCACTCATAGGTTTTAATTGTAAATAATAAATTACAAATTTGATCATTTGGTTTACAGCAGGGATATGGTAAATAGGTGTTCTTCAAAGGCAGCTGCAGAAGTCACCATCATACCTGCAGTGTCTAATTTGTGCCAGGGCTTGCCAGAACTGAGCCCCAGCACCTCTAGGCTTGTCAGTTCATAGTCCCGGCACCTCTAGGCTTGCTGAATTAATTATGAATGTAAAAAAATTGCTTGATCCCGAACACCTAATTGCTTGAGTCCTTGTAAGGAGGGGAGAGGGAGAGGGGTGCCCCAAGGTTAAAGTTCCAGTTGAGAAGTTTGATGGTGGCAATAGGTTTCTAAGACTGGATCATAGGAAACCCAGGCTTGTGACAGAGGATTAGAATTATTCAGTTCTTGGAGGGTTCGCCACACCTCCAAAATGACAGTACTTCTTGCCTAAACCCAAATTAGGGACAGAGTGGGACAAAAACCCCAAATGAAGGTGACGGCTTCAGCCCCCAACTAAAACCCCTCCAACGCATTATTAAGGATCTACAACCTATCCTGAAGGATGACCCAACACTCTCACAAATCTTGGGAGACAGGCCAGTCCTTGCCTACAGACAGCCCCCCAACCTGAAGCAAATACTCACCAGCAACCACATACCACACAACAGAACCACTAACCCAGGAACCTATCCTTGCAACAAAGCCCGTTGCCAACTGTGCCCACATATCTATTCAGGGGACACCATCACAGGGCCTAATAACATCAGCCACACTATCAGAGGCTCGTTCACCTGCACATCCACCAATGTGATATATGCCATCATGTGCCAGCAATGCCCCTCTGCCATGTACATTGGTCAAACTGGACAGTCTCTACGTAAAAGAATAAATGGACACAAATCAGATGTCAAGAATTATAACATTCATAAACCAGTTGGAGAACACTTCAGTCTCTCTGGTCACGCAATTACAGACATGAAAGTTGTGATATTACAACAAAAAAACTTCAAATCCAGACTCCAGCGAGAGACTGTTGAATTGGAATTCATTTGCAAATTGGATACAATTAATTTAGGCTTGAATAGAGACTGGGAGTGGCTAAGTCATTATGCAAGGTAACCTATTTCCCCTTGTTTTTTCCTACCCCCCTCCTCAGACGTTCTTGTTAAACCCTGGATTTGTGCTGGAAATGGCCCACCTTGATTATCATACAAATTGTAAGGAGAGTGCTCACTTTAGATAAGCTATTACCAGCAGGAGAGTGAGTTTGTGTGTGTGTGGGGGGGGAGAGAAAACCTGGATTTGTGCTGGAAATGGCCCAACTTGATTATCATACACATTGTAAGGAGAATGATCACTTTAGATAAGCTATTACCAGCAGGAGAGTGGGGTGGGGGGAGGTATTTTTTCATGCTTTGTGTGTATAAAAAGATCTTCTACACTTTCCACAGTATGCATTCGATGAAGTGAGCTGTAGCTCACGAAAGCTTATGCTCAAATAAATTGGTTAGTCTCTAAGGTGCCACAAGTACTCCTTTTCTTTTTGCGAATACAGACTAACACGGCTGTTACTCTGAAACCTAGTGACTCTGGTTGTGCTTTTGGGCTGTCAGCACTCTGAGGTCCCTCAGTGGTACACTGCACACATAATGCACTTTTCCTTGAGCACAATCTGTAAGAGAGAACGTGAAAAAAGGGCCTTGATGTTGACAGGCAAATCATACCAAATGGCATTATGTCAGGGGAATCCGATCCTCTCTTAGAAAGGAGTTTTGCAGAAAAATAAACTTAACAAATTGTTTTGCTGAAGCTGTGGGATTGAAGAGTGTGATCAAACTGAAGATAAATTTAAATATATTTAAAAGTGAAACTATCAGTGTTACTGGCTGGAAAATAAATTATATGAAAGAGGGATCTGGCACAAGCATGATGGCAATGTAATTTTATTACTTTGCAAAATCTAATAGGAAGCTGCATTGATTTGTTAAATAAGGGTCTAACAGGGCACACCTTTACTCCTGTCATCTTGTCCCACAGAAACTGTGCAGACCTCAGTAGTTTTGCATTCACAGTGCTTTTGGTCCTCTCATCAAGACCTGACGAGAACAGAGGTCTCCCCTCCCTGAGGTCTCTCTCTGGCTGGGCTCAACTAACTGATCCCCCCACTCCCTCTCCTAGCAGTTCCTTCCTGTGACTCTTTATCAGACTTGGGCTGATGGGCTAATTAGCTCTTTATCCCACCCAGCCTGCCAGCCTGATTATCTGATTACCTCAATCAGCTTTCCCTGGTGAGCTAATTGCTATCTAAGTGAGCAGAGTGAAGGCTCAACTGTTTTCTCCCTGCATTGTCACAAAGGGAATATGATTTCCTGCACACGTGAGAGCAACATCATTTTAATCTGGTATAATGACTCTTTGTGTATTATTCAGCCCTGACTTTACTTACTTGACTTATGCCTCTTTATTCCATGCAGAGCATAGGGCCTTCGCCACTGCCTTCCATTTTTGATGGTCTTTTGCTGCTTCTTCCCATCTCATTTAAATAACGTTCACTTCTGCTTCTGTTGTGCACTTCCAAGTTGTCTTAAGTCTACCTTGGCACTTCTTGCCCTGGTGATTCCAGTCGAGCACCTATCTTATGTTGTTTGGTTCTTTCCCCTATGTGTGTTCCAGCCATCTCCATTTTTGCTCCATAATTTCCTGTCCTATCAGTTTTATCCTCCACAGCTCTTCATTTGCGATTATTTCTGGCCATCTGATGTTTAGGATTTGTCTAAGGCAGCAATTTATAAAAATTGGAATTTAGATAATAAGGTCTTGATAAGTCTCCGACTTTCAGCACCATGTAATAAAACAGATTTTACAATGTTTAATTCAGAGATCTAGGTTTCTGTTTCTCTAGATTGGCTCTAGGGTTGGGAAGGTGTGACATCCCCCAGGGTGCAATCTGAACTTTGGAACCTTTAACTCTCCTGCTCAGGCTGTCTTCTACACTGCTATGCTAGTGAACAGCAAACCACCCCCTCTTCCCCCCCTCCCACCCCGGCTCTGTTCACTCAGCCGTCAGCGTGCAGAGGCATACCCAGTAAATGAATGCTCTCCCCAGCCACTCATGAACTGTATTCAGGGAGACACCAGCAAATCCCCCCCATCCTTGCACCCCAGAAGTGTGAGTCTGACACTGTTCAAGACTTTCTTGATCAATGCAAGCACATTAATTAGTTCGCCACTCCGTCAAAGGGTAGTGGACATCACCAGCCTTTCTAACCTGAGTAGATTTCCCCAAACACTTCAGCCAAAATCACATTGGTTTAGATTAAATATAAAACAGATTTATTAACTATAGGAAGATAGATTTTAGGTTATTTATACGTGGTATAGGCATAAGAGTTCAGAATTGGTTACGAAAAGGAATAAAAGATAAAATCACAGTCTAATTCCTCAACTTTATCAAGCTGAGTCCAGTTTGAAGTAATAAGGTTTCTCTTACCCCAAAACCTACAGCAGGCTGTGCTAACTGGAAAACTTTTCCAGTTAGGACCACTTTCCCCCAGTTCAAATATTTCTTTATCTTCCAGATCTTGTTGCCTTCGGGGTAGGTGGGGGAGAAGAGGTAATGTCGTGGTGTTGCTGTCCCTTATTTTATACTCTCCTCCAGGTGATGGAAAGGTCCTTGCTGTGTCATGGGATTAGGCAGCCTCAAAGTGTACATGCTTGAGATGCTGTCTTTCAGATGAATTGTAAATCTCTTGTTTAGAACTCCCACTGCTGATGAATGGCTGGTGATGTCACTTAACACCTGGATGGGTGTTGGTCACTTCTTTGTTACTGAAGAGCTAGTCTGTGGGCATTTCCCAGACTCACAACATGTTTCAGTAATAAACATACAGAAACGTTTCATAACTTTATATACAATGATATACACATTTTAGCAGGGTAGTGATGCTCAACAGATTATAACTTTTCCAGTGATACCTCACAAGGCATATTTATCATAATCCTATAACAGTGGTGGATCTGGAGGTACGGGGTGTTTTGAGGTACAGTGTGTCACAGAAGGCATGTCTGGCTTTCACTATTCTGCCTTTAATGTCTTCATGCGTTCCATCTGTTTTGCTTATGATGCTGCCAAAATATGTGAGTTGTCAGACCCCCTTGTTTTTTTTGGTTTTTTTTAACTGTCAATCCCAGGAAGTGTTATTGGTGTTTCTTGTTCTCATCATTTTGAATGTCTCTGTTTTGATTTTCAACTCTACTAACTGCATAGATCTGGAGATCATTTGTTTTAGCTTGCATATCTCTGTGGGTATAGGACAGCAGGTTGATGTCATCTGCAAAGTCGAGGTCTTGTAGCTTCTTTGTGGAAATCCATTGTATACCCCTTGGTGGTTCTGTAGTCTTTCTCCTTACCCAATCCATTACCAGTAGGAAGGTCATGGGTGACATAAGACATCCTGTTGTTGTTGTAACCATGTTGGTCCCAGGATATTAGAGAGATAAGTTGGGTGAGGTAATATATTTTATTAGAGAGACAAGCTTTTGAGCTTACACAGAACTCTTCTTCAGTCTAGGAAACTAAGGTCAAGTCTACACTACAGACCTAAATATGTAAAACTACGTCACTCAGGGATGTGAAAAATCCACACCCCTGAGCAATTTAGTTATTCTGACCTAACCACCCATGTAGACAGTGCTATGTCAATGGGAGAGTTTCTCCCATCAACAGAGCTACCATCTCTCAGGGAGGTGGATTAACTAAGCCGACGGAAGAAGCTCTCCTGTTCGTGTAAAAGTGCCCTCACTTAAGCGCTACAGCTGCATTGGTGCAGCATTTTGAGTGTAGACCTGCCCTAACTCAGCGCGTCACAGCTAAATACAAGGTGGAACAGAATGTTAAACCTAAGTAGTTAACACACATTTCAAGGGACCATCAAGGTGAAGTGGCCCGTTAATAGCCTCCCGACACAGAGGAAAGGAAGGGTGGTGGTGGGGGGGGGAAGCAGCTGGGGGTGTGGGGTTGGTAGTGGCTTATAGATTATAGTAACACACCATAAAGCCAGTGTCTCTATTCAGTCCATTATTATTAGTGACTAACTAAGTTATAATTTTAAGTTCCCAGGATCGTCTTTTGAAAGTGTTGTGCAAGTTTCCTTTGAGGACTGAGAGGTCTGATATTGAGTGATCGCTTTGTGAAAAGTGTTCACCCACAGGTGACATGGTGTTTTTGTCTTTTATCATTTCCCTGTGTGTGTTCATTCAAGAGCACAGTGATTATCTGATTTCACCCCTATAGTTGCTATTGGGGCATTTAGTGCATTGGAGAAGGTACACCACATGTTGTGATAGGCGTGTGTACGACCCATGAATCTTGAAAATGTTTATCGGGAGGCATTGATCATTGTAGCAGTGTAGATATGTCTGCAGGTTTTGCATCTGTTTTGGCAAGGTCTGATGCTGCTTTGAGTTGGTGTGTCCTGGTCTGCGGGGAGCTTGCTTCTGATGGTGAGCTTGGAGAGATGCGAGGGTTGTTTGAAGACCAGACATCAGGAAAGATTTCTTTCAGGATGGGGACCCTATCCAGTATGGGTTGTAGTGTTTGATGATACCCTTAGTTGTCACCTACCACCCCAGATGGGAACCCATACTGGATATCATGGGCAATACTTCCCCACTCATAAGCACCGAGTGTATGTATAACAAAATAGAATTTTTATTAAGTGGAGTGGGAACTCAGAATTAATTTGGGAAAACACAGCAATAACAACTCAGAAGCATGCAGACAGTAGGTAAAACACCTGCCCCATTGTATCTTGGGCAGTAGGCCTTTGCCTCAGTTTTCCACCTTGTGTTGTGAAAGTCCAATGGATGAATGTCCCTTTAACATGCCATTCCCCTTTCCCTCCGCTGCATCCCACTCACCGTTGCTTGTCCGAGGTCAGGACAGAGTCCAAGGGCTGCATTCAGGTGGGTTTATCTCCAGCTTGGGGTAGGTGTGGGTGAGTGATGCCTCTGCTATGCTGCTACCACCCCTGCCACTTCCCAATGTTATCTCCGCTGCCTGTGCTTGCAGCTGCCTCTGATCCTGCTCACCGCTGTAGTTGCTGCATCCTTGGTCTGGTCCGGTCCTTCTGGTCCTTCAGTGCCAGGACCTCTTTGTCTCGCTATTAGCCATCCCAGTTCTCGAATTTGCTGGGGAGGGGGCACTTTTGCTGCTGCTGCATCTCTTACCACTCTGACTCTAGCAGCAGTGCCGTGTTCTGAGGGTCCACCAACCCAGCTAGCCCAGTTCTAGGGATTTCAGCTCCAGTGATTTCACCGAGTAGTGGGGAACCTCGGCACCGTTGCTGCCTCTGTGTTGTCTTTCATGGGAACGCTGTCCCCACATCAGGTCTGAGGCCTGGCCTACACTAAAAAATTAGGTTGACGCAGCTCCATCTGGTCTGAAAAATCTACACTCCTGAACAACCTAGTTAAGCCGACCTAACCCCTGGTGTAGGCAGTGCTAGGTCAATGGAAGAATTATTTTGTCAACCTAGCTGACACCTCTTGGGGAGTTGGATTACCTATGCTGACAGGTGCCACACAGACTCCTTGTTGTTTTTACTACTTGTGTTACTAGTCAGCTTTCATATTGACCTCAGAGCATGGTTCTGAGCAAAAAAGGACACAGACCAACACTCTGGTTTAGTGCAGAATTGTTCTTGCATGCCTTTGCTTTCTTTAAAGAAGCTTATGCATCTAGCTATACCATGAAACATAATATAAACCATTGTATGTTGCAAAGATGTACTGTATCCATACAATGAATAGTCAGAAGATCCGGATGTGTTATAGTCATGGGAACACATCTGGCTACATTCTGCCTGACCCTGTGCAGGTTTTCGGGAAAGAAGAGAGTGTGAAGAGTCCCATCTCTCCCCCCAAACTGTTCCTGTGCAGGACACAGATCAAATGTCTTGTGTCTTCGTAGTCTTGTAGCTTGTAGTCTCTGAACACAAGTGGTTTGAGGCACAGCCAGAGGCACTCACCCAAAGTAGGTGTGACCAGGTGAATTGGAGGTGTGGTCGGCATGTCCCAGGAATGCTTGGAGGCTGGTGTTGGGATAAACACGGTAGACTGTAAACTCTTTGGGGTAGGGATCATCTTTTTTGTTCTGTGTTTGTACAGTGCCTAGTATAATGGGGTCCTAGGCCATGACTGGGGCTCTGTCTTGTACTACTACTAATATATGAATAATATGCATTTCTGGAGGCTATGACCGCCACAAAGGCATTCTGCTGTGCCCTGTGCCAGTCACTGCCACCTGGGTATCTCACAACTCCCCCACAGATCATTTCCCTGCTAAGGCAGCTCTGGCTTTCAAAGCTAGAAGTCAGGCAGGAGAAGCTGCTATGATTTAAATTGTTAGCAACACTAAAGAGAAAAGGGGGGAAAAAAACTTCCCTGAGCGAGCAAGAAGCAAAGATCACAGAGCTATAGCTGCAGCACAGAGCTCCTCATCCATCAATCAGACAGGTTACACTGACAGCTGATTGTATGGTGTCGTAGCCATGTTGGTCCCAGGATATTAGCGAGACAAGTTAGGCGAGGTAATATCTTTTATTGGGCCAACTTCAGTTGGTGAGAGAGACAGGCTTTTGAGCTACACAAAGCTCTTCAGTGTAGCTCGAAAGCAAGAGCTCTGTGTAGCTTGAAAGTCTGACTCTTTCAGCAACAGAAGTTCGTCCAATAAAAGATATTGCCTCACTTAAATACTTGCCTTGTCTCTAATTGACAGCTGTGGTAGGTAGTGGCTATTATGCCCCACTGGAGTATAGGTGCCATCTGCTGGTGAAGCAGTTTCATTGCTCAGAACATAAGAACGGCCGTACTGGGTCAGACCAAAGGTCCATCTAGCCCAGTATCCTGTCTTCTGACAGTGGCCAATGCCAAGTGCCCCAGAGGGAATGAACAGAACAGGTAATCATCAAGTGATCCATCCCCTGTTCTATCTGGGAATCTTTCCCAGCCTGTTCATGCACAGGACACATCACATGCCCCTGAAGGACTGGATCCAACTTGCCACTCTGATAGGAATTGAGCATATATGTTATAGGGAGAATAAGCCCTTTATTTTATAGCAAGAACTGCTGTAATTAGAGATGGCCTTGAAACAAAATGACAGACCTCAAAATCTCTTGAATGTTGGGAAGGTTGATACCCAGATCCAAACTTTGCAGCTGGCCTCTAGCCCTATGATGGGCACAATCAATACCTGGGATCCAAACACTCCTGACTTTTTGGTAAAGTTTGGATCCATTTTATTTTAATCCAATCTGTAGAGCTCCGACTTCTCTGTAAGTATTACAACGAGACACTTAAAATGTAAAGTGACCTTGAAACACAATGAAAATATCTCCATGTAAAATGAAATCAATGCCCTTTAACATTCCAGATACCTTCAGCTTTTTCAAACAAGAGCATCGGAGGGAGAGGTGGGAAGGAAATCACAGGGCAGCCAAAACGATTTCTCGGCGTTCTGTCAGCAAGGAACGATGGGTGGAGACGCTGGTTGTTGCAGACAGTAAGATGATTGAATATCATGGAAGTGACAATGTGGAATCCTACATCCTCACTATAATAAATATGGTATGTGATGTATTTAATTATTTTTCAGTTAGATAAATTATATAAATATAAGCAAACTTGATTACATTGTTAATCACCATGAAAACAGTCATAACGGTCTGTCATTTAAAGAAGTGGAATACTTTTTTTTTTTGTGTTTGTCTAAAGTCCTTCTCTGTTATTTCATGCAGAATGGGCTTTTCCTCTACAGGTTTTAAGTCAGAGTGATTTCTGGCCACAGTGCTAAATCACGACATCCATATGATATAGCTCTGTATGTGCACTACACAGGACCTTTCATTCCACTGAAATTACCAGTTCCGAATCTCATGCACCTTCTCCAATCTACTGATTGTTGATGTTCCTAGGCAGCAGTATTAACATAATGTGACAGAGCAGTGAGATGCAGCAGAACATGAGAGCTGTGGACTATCAATGGTATGGATTCACTTCCCCGTCTGTGTATGAGCGGGGAGGAAAATTTTCAGGGATTCCCTGTTCAGTTAGACATAATTCCCTTATCTAAAAAATAAAAATCTTGGTGTGTCCTGGTGCTTGTTGATCAATTTCTTAGATATTTGGTCTGATTCTGATCTCATTTACACTGGTGAACCCATGTTGAGAGAAATGGAGTTACTCCTGATTTACACTGCTGATATTGTGAAAGTGGTGTAGTGTAGAGATTTTGTGCAGTTTTACTAGCTTTTATTAAGACTCAGTCAAAACAATTATCATGTGGGTTTTACACTCAGAGGAAATGGTTCAATCAGTTGTATTGTAGAGGCTTGTATTACTGGGGCTGATTTTCAGATATGTTTTCCTCCTCTGTCACTTCTGGTTTTAAAGTGGACAATTAATTTTTTTTCAGACAAATTGTGCTTTTTCCCACATATAACGAAATCTAAATTTAAAAATGTAAAATGTGTCTCAGTTCAAATAAATCCCCAAATGAGCAAATTTCAAAATGTAATAACTTAATTTATAATTTCTTGTGATATTTGTCACGCTGTCTGAAGTAGCTCACAACCATGAGTGCCAATCTTGGGGGAGACTGTCAAAAAGCAGGGCAAAAGCCCTGGTGGTATGTTCTATAATTAGATTTCACCAACCCACTAATGAGTGTGAACTCCTCTAACGCTATAACAGTTATACCATGGAGTCACAGACAGACCCCTCGGCACTCCAGTCCATCTTGCCACCCAGGCAAGCTGGACTATGTGATGGATGGGCACTTTACACCAAAAATCAAAACAATGTTCAAGTTACTCCCATTCCCAAAGGACCAGTCACTTACCCCATGTCATTTGCACTCAGATCTCAAGCCAAAGACGAAGCCTGTAGCCAATCCTGTAATAAACTAACTAAAGATTTATTAACTAAGAAAAGAAATGAGTTATTCACAAGGTTAAAACAGGAAACATACACACATGAGTTACAGTCTTACATTTAAAAAGGTAAAATAAGCTTCTATAATAACCAGCTCTACATGTCCTTTAGGGCTGACCCATGCCAAGTCTCTTGCTTATGTTTAGGCATCTTTACCCCTCAGAGTCCAGACAGTATAAAGATCCTAGTTCCTCCTTGTCAGGGATTTTTCTCCCCTTCACCTCAGAATCCAAGCTGATGGGATGAGTTCATTCGCATGCCTCCCCTTCATGGAGGGACTAAGGAATGCAATCAACAAGGTTTCTGCCCTTGGATGTCACACGATGCCTCATTTGCCTTCAAAGGGCCATCCTGTGCGCAGGATGTGCACTTTACCTTAATCAATGTTTCTTTTCCTGTTTGGTGAGTTGCACAATGGCTGACAGGTTTACAGTGCAAACACTCAATGTAACTTTATGCTATGGGATACAGACATTATATGTAAAATTAATACATGCAGCATCCTACAAGCATTCCACAAAGTCTGGACACTAAACACATTCTTATATCACTAATATCTGTCTTAACTATACTAACCCATAGATGAGCCAAGCTGGTTTCCACCCATGTATTTGTCAGTGTTCAGAGAGACCTGGGTCCCCTGGCATAAGCTGGCACTTGGTCTGCCAATATTACAATATCATCTGCGGATCTTTAGGCATTGACCTTGTTTAGCCATTTGAGATTATATTCTCCCTCCTTCTCCACTCACTCAATGTATAAACAAAACCACAGCTATCAGACTCCCAGATCCATCCCCCTCGATGTATTACTCTGACCCCCTGACTGATTCACTGTCTACTGCATTTAAGTTTTCCCTTGGGGGGGGGGGGGAGTTACTGATTCACTGTCTACTGCATTTAAGTTTTCCCTTGTGGGGGGGGGGGGAGTTTCTAGCCCTTATAATTGTCAAGGAAACCTTCTGGACATGAACCTCCTATTGTATTATCTTCTTATGTCAGCAGAGAGGCAGCCAGTTCCAGCCAGTCTACTCCTGAAGCTACAATGTAGTAGGATTTAAAACCTATACAATAAAACACAAAGTAAAGCACAGGATCTTAGAACATATGCTTGCTGGTCCAAGTGACTGTATAGCTTGCTGCTTTCTCACAGCTAAATCCAGCAGTGCTGTGGCTAAAGTGGTACATGTGAACTTTAATAATCAGTATGTTAATATGAAAAAAGAAAAGGAGTACTTGTGGCACCTTAGAGACTAACCAATTTATTTGAGCATAAGCTTTCGTGAGCTACAGCTCACTTCATCGGATGCATACTGTGGAAAATACAGAAGATGTTTTTATACACACAGACCACGAAAAAATGGATGTTTATCACTACAAAAGGTTTTCTCTCCCCCCACCCCACTCTCCTGCTGGTAATAGCTTATCTAAAGTGATCACTCTCCTTACAATGTGTATGATAATCAAGGTGGGCCATTTCCAGCACAAATCCAGGGTTTAACAAGAACGTCTGAGGAACAGTGGGGGGGAAAGAGGTTACTTTTTATAATGAATCAACCATTCCCAGTCTCTATTCAAGCCTAAGTTAATTGTATCCAATTTTCAAATTAATTCCAATTCAACAGTCTCTCTTTGGAGTCTGTTTTCAAAGTTTTTTTGTTGAAGGATAGTCACTTTGAGATCAGAAATTGAGTGACCAGAGAGATTGAAGTGTTCTCCAACTGGTTTATGAATGTTATAATTTTTGACATCTGATTTGTGTCCATTTATTCTTTTACGTAGAGACTGTCCAGTTTGACCAATGTACATGGCAGAGGGGCATTGCTGGCACATGATGGCATATATCAAATTGGTGGATGTGCAGGTGAACGAGCCTCTGATAGTGTGGCTGATGTTATTAGGCCCTGTGATGGTGTCCCCTGAAAAGATATGTGGACACAGTTGGCAATGGGCTTTGTTGCAAGGATAGGTTCCTGGGTTAGTGGTTCTGTTGTGTGGTTGCTGGTGAGTATTTGCTTCAGGTTGGGGGGCTGTCTGTAGGCAAGGACTGGCCTGTCTCCCAAGATTTGTGAGAGTGATGGGTCGTCCTTCAGGATAGATTGTAGATCCTTGATGATGCGCTGGAGAGGTTTTAGTTGGGGGCTGAAGGTGATGGCTAGTGGCGTTCTGTTATTTTCTTTGTTAGGCCTGTCCTGTAGTAGGTGACTTCTGGGAACTCTTCTGGCTCTATCAATCTGTTTCTTCACTTCCGCAGGTGGGTATTGTAGTTGTAAGAATGCTTGATAGAGATCTTGTAGGTGTTTGTCTCTGTCTGAGGGGTTGGAGCAAATGCGGTTGTATTGCAGAGCTTGGCTATAGACAATGGATCGTGTGGTGTGGTCAGGGTGAAAGCTGGAGGCATGTAGGGAGCAATAGCGGTCAGTAGGTTTCCGGAATAGGGTGGTGTTTATGTGACCATCGTTTATTAGCACTGTAGTGTTCAGGAAGTGGATCTCTTGTGTGGAGTGGTCCAGGCTGAGGTTGATGGTGGGATGGAAATTGTTGAAATCATGGTGGAATTCCTCAAGGGCTTCTTTTCCATGGGTCCAGATGATGAAGATGTCATCAATATAGCGCAAGTAGGGGGACGAGAGCTGAGGAAGCGTTGTTCTAAGTCAGCCATAAAAGTGTTGGCATACTGTGGGGCCATGCGGGTACCCACAGCAGTGCCGCTGATTTGAAGATATACATTGTCCCCAAATGTAAAATAGTTATGGGTAAGGACAAAGTCACAAAGTTCAGCCACCAGGTTAGCCGTGACATTATCGGGGATAGTGTTCTTGACGGCTTATAGTCCATCTTTGTGTGGAATGTTGGTGTAGAGGGCTTCTACATCCATAGTGGCCAGGATGGTGTTATCAGGAAGATCACCTATGGATTGTAGTTTCCTCAGGAAGTCAGTGGTGTCTCGAAGGTAGCTGGGAGTGCTGGTAGCGTAGGGCCTGAGGAGGGCCTGGGAGTGCTGGTAGCGTAGGGCCTGTCTACATAGCCAGACAATCCTGCTGTCAGGGTGCCAATGCCTGAGATGATGGGGCGCCCAGGATTTCCAGGTTTATGGATCTTGGGTAGTAGATAGAATATCCCAGGTCAGGGTTTCAGGGGTGTGTCTGTGCGGATTTGATCTTGTGCTTTTTCAGGGAGTTTCTTGAGCAAATGCTGTAGTTTCTTTTGGTAACTCTCAGTGGGATCAGAGGGTAATGGCTTGTAGAAAGTGGTGTTGGAGAGCTGCCGAGCAGCCTCTTGTTCATATTCCGACCTATTCATGATGACAGCAGCACCTCCTTTGTCAGCCTTTTTGATTATGATGTCAGAGTTGTTTCTGAGGCTGTGGATGGCATTGTGTTCTGCACGGCTGAGGTTGTGGGGCAAGTGATGCTGCTTTTCCACAATTTCAGCCCATGCACATCGGCAGAAGCACTCTATGTAGAAGAACTTTTTTGCATTTCCTGACCTTTCATTTTAGATTTACAAGCATAGGGACAGATACCCTTATTCATACTATTGTTACAGTTAGTTAGGTCCATTCATTTCAGTGGGACAACTTGAGGAGTAAGGTGCTACTCATTATGAGTGAGGGTAATAGAATCTGGCCTTTAGTTTCATTTGTAGGTGTGTTTTTACTGATAATATTAATGTGAATGATAGATATGTACGAAGTTATGAGACTTCAGTTTCATTGCATCCTTTCCTTTTCTACTGAACTATATTTAGGTAATAGCCATAAGAGTAAATAGCATATTATACAGCATTTGAGGAAGGAAAACTGGGGTTGTTCATCACTGGTGTTTCAGAGTCCAAAGAAATTACCCATATTATGTGCCAGTTACAGGACCCCTTTCTCTCTGAGCGCATCCCCTCAGGTGTTAGGCCTTGCTCCTTTACCTTTCTGAAGGTGGAATCCCACAATTCACTCAGTCCCCAAGCTATTGCATCCTGGCTACCAGGATGTCCCAGGCCCAACTGGGTTTGGCACCTGCACGTCTCCCTCTGGGCAACTGTGACCAGGCAGCTTTCTTAAAACAAAGTGTTTTTTAAACTTTAACAGTAGGAACTCAGCAAAGCATCATAAAAAGGCCTCATATTGTTTTAAACTCTCTTAAATACATACCTAGCTTACCTAGAGGTTTGCCAGCCCTTGGCAGAGGTCCCTCTGCTCCAGACCTCTGACTTCTAGGATCTATGAGAACCACTTTTCATCAGCAACTCCCAGCAATCCCTCCCTTGAGACGGTCCCTTTTTATCCCCTCAGAAGCCATTTGTCTTGCTTTCCTGGCATTTTGGTTCTCCAGTGTTTACAGCCTTGAGTGATTAGATGTCCTGATTTTATAGGGACAGTCCTGACATTCGGGGCTTTACCCTGATTTTTCACACTTTTTCCTCTTTGGCCACCCTATTACAACCTGAGACCCCGCCTGCCTTGACAAACTGGTCCATTGAGTTCAGTAGGGGACAAGAAGTGGGCTATCAAAGTGAATGTCTAGTATTGTCTCCCAAGTGTAACTAAATGGTAGCTATCTGAAGCTGTTGTCGTCTTTCCTACACAGTGCAACCAGCGCCTGCTTGAATTAACCCCTTGTAGACAGTATCCCCTTACAACAGTTAGACCAACAGAACATTTATTGTTCCTGAATTAATATAGAACAGCTCCTAAGTCATCACATCATTCCTGCACAGTGGGGCAGCCAATATATAGAAACTGGTGTAGCCCATAGTTAGGGATGAGACGTGAGAAAAGACCTATGCTTCTATTCCTTGTAAGCAAGGTACAAGTTCTCTCTTAGGGCTTGTCTACATTTAAAATGCTACAGTGGCACAGCTGCTCCACTGTAGCATTCGGTGTAGATACTACCTACACCCGCTGGAAGGGTTCTCCCATTGGCAAAGGGAATCCACCTCCACAAGAAGTGGTAGATAAGTCACCAGAAGAATTTTCCTGTCTGCCTAGTGCTGTCTACATGAGGATTCAGGTTGGCTTCATAATGCAGCTCTGGGGTTTGGGTTTTTCACACCCCTGACCGATGTAATTAAACTGACCTAATTTTCTATCGTAGACCTGGCCTATGTCTGAAGCCTCTATTTTAATTTCGGTTCTTAATGAAGATGCTTCCCAGTGTCCGATTCTGTCATCAGATGTTCATGTCCTACTTTCATCAGTGTTGATGGGAACCTTAGTAATTGTTAGAAAAAGGAGTTTGGGAGGAAGATAAAGCTAGACTGGGCCTCTAAAGTCAGATCAGATCCAGATTTCAGAGTTATTTAGAGCCAACATTTTGGTTTGGTCTATTATAGCAGCAGCAGCAGCAGCCAGTTGCAAAATCTGGATTTAGGGTTTGATTCTGGATTCTCTCAAAGCTGGGGTGAAGGAGCTGAGGTTGTGATTTCTAATTACAATAATACTTTGAATAAATCATCAAATCTTGCCTTCGTCCCCTTCAAAATCAGAAGGACAGAACAGGTTGTGCTGGTGGGGGAGTGGCACTATATGTGAAAGAAAGCGTAGAATCAAATGAAATAAAAATATTAAATGAACCAAACTGTACCATAGAATCCCTATGGATAGTAATTCCATGCTCTAATGATAAGAATATTGCAGTAGAGAGAGATTGCTGACCACCTGACCAGGATGGTGATAGTGACTGTGAAATGCTCAGGGAGATTAGAGAGGCTATTAAAATAAACTCAATAATAATGGAGGATTTCAGCTATCCCCATATTGACTGGGTACATGTCACCTCAGGACGGGATGCAGAGATAAAGTTTCTTGACACCTTAAATGACTGCTTCTTGGAGTAGCTAGTCCTGGAACTCACAAGAGGAGAGGCAATTCTTGATTTAGTCCTGAGTGGAGCACACGATCTGGTCCAAGAGGTGAATCTAGCTGCAGCACTTGGTAATAGTGACCATAATATAATTAAATTTAACATCCCTGTGGCGGGGAAAACACCACAGCAGCCCAACACTGTAACGTTTAATTTCAGAAAGGGGAACTACACCAAAATGAGGTTAATTAAACAGAAATTAAAAGGTACAGCGCCAAAAGTGAAATCCCTGCAAGCTGCATGGAAATTTTTTAAAGACCCCATAATAGAGGCTCATCTTAAATGTATACCCCAAATTTAAAGAACATAATACATAGGCACAAGTTTCTAAGCTGCATGGGGGTGTTCTCCCTGGCTTTGCCCAGGCCCCATCCCCTCCCTGCTTCTACCTGTCCCACCCCTTTCCTGCCCAGTTCCACCCCCTCCCCCCCCACACCTCCTGTCCTGACGCTGCGAAACAACTGATCCACGACAGGTGCTGGGAGGGAGGGGGAGGTGCTGATCAGTGGGGCCCGCTGATGGGCAGGATGCGCTGGGGGGGAGGGAGAGGTTCTGGTAATGGGGCTGCCAGTGGGTGCTCAGCACCCACAATTTTTTTTTGCTGTGGGTGCTCCAGCCTTGGAGCACCCATGGAGTCGATACATAGGCCACAGTAAGAGAACCAAAAAAGTGCCACCGTGGCTAAACAACAAATTAAAAGAGGCAAAAAAGGCATCCTTTAGAAAGTGGAAGTTAAATCCTTGTGAGGAAAATAGAAAGGAGCATAAACTCTGACAAATGAAGTATAAAAATATAATAAGGAAGGCCTAAAAGGGCAATTGCGGAGAAACTAAATTAATTCTTTGCATCAGTCTTCACGGCTGAGAATGTGAGGGAGATCCCAAACCTGAGCCATTCTTTTTAGGTGACCAATCTGAGGAACTGTCCCAGATTGAGGTGTCATTAGAGGAGGTTTTGGAACAAATCGATAAATTAAACAGTAATAAGTCCCCAGGACCAAATGGTATTCACCCAAGAGTTCTGAAGGAACTCAAATTGCAGAACTACTAACTGTAGTCTGTAACTTATCATTTAAATCAGCTTCTGTACCAAATGACTGGAGTATAGCTAATGTGACGCCAATTTTTAAAAAGGGCTTCAGAGGTGATCCTGGCAATTACAGGCCGGTAAGCCTGACTTCGGTACCGGGCAAACCGGTTGAAACTACAGTATAGTAAAGAACAAAATTGCCAGACAAATAGATGACTTTTCCCCCAACAAATTATGTTCAACAAGGTTTTTGTAAAGGGAAATCATGCCTCACCAATCTACTAGAATCCTTTGAGGGGTTCAACAAGCATGAGGACAAGAGAGATCCAGTGGGTATAGTGTACTTAGATTTTTCAGAAAGCCTTTGACAAGGTCCCTCACCAAAGGCTCTTAAGCAAAGTAAACTGTCATGGGATAAGAGCTCTCATGGTAACTGGTTAAAAGATAGGAAACAAAGGGTAGGAATAAATGGTCAGTTTTCAGAATGGAGAGAGGTATATACTGGTGTCCCCCAGGGGTCTGTACTGGGCCCAGCCCTATTCAATATATTCATAAATGATCTGGGAAAGGGGGTAAACAGTGAGGTGGCAAAATTTGCAGATGATGCAAAATTGCTCAAGATAGTTAAGTCCCAGGCAGACTGCAAAGAGCAACAAAAGGATCTCTCAAAACTGGGTGACTGGGTAACAAAATGGCGGATGAAATTCAGTGTTGATAAATGCAAAGTGATGCACATTGGAAAACATAATCCCAACTATACATATAAAATGATGGTGTCTAATTTGGCTGTTACCATTCAAGAAAGAGATCTTGGAGTCCTTATGGATAGTTCTCTGAAAACATCCACTCAATGTGCAGAGGCAGTCAAAAAAGCAAACAGAATGTTGGGAATCATTAAGAAAGGGATTAATAATAAGACAGAAAATATCATATTGTGTCTATATATAGCCATGAGACTCCCACATCTTGAATAGTGCGTGCAGATGTGGTCACCCCATCTTGAAAAAGATATATTGGAATTGGAAAACTTTCAGAAAAGGGCAACAAAAATGATTAGGGGTATGGTACGGCTGCCATGAGAGGAGATATTAATAAGACTGGGACTTTTCAGCTTGGAAAAGAGATGACTTAGGGGGGATATGATAGAGGTCTATAAAATCATGACTGGTGTGGAGAAAGTAAATAAGGAAGTGTTGTTTACTCCTTCTCATAACATAACTAGGGATCACCAAATGAAATTAATAGGCAGCAGGTTTAAAACAAACAAAAGGAAGTGTTTTTTTCACACAATGCATAGTCAACCTTTGGAACTCCTTGCCAGAGGATGCTGTGAAGGCCAAGACTATAACAGGATTAAAAAAAGAACTAGATAAATTCATGGAAGATAGGTCCATCAATGACTATTAGCCAAGATAGACAGGGATGGTGTCCCTAGCCTCTGTTTGTCAGAAGCTAGGAATGGGCAACAGGGGATGGATCACTTGATGATTACGTGTTCTGTTCGTTCCCTATGGGGCATTTGGCATTGGCCACTGTCAGAAGACAGGATACTGGGCTAGATGGACTTTGGTCTGATGCAGTATGGCCGTTCTTATGTAAAATCCTTTATTTCACTAATATTTATGTACTGTAAATGTAATATTTATGTACTGTATTAATAGCCCAAGAAAAAATCTGACATGCACTTAAAAAACCCCATAAGTACATCATAATTCAATAGTCCTTTGTGTGACTGAGACTTTGTTAGACTAACCAGCCCCACTAGGAATAGCCTTTTTTGGCAGCTGCTAAGGAGTGCAATTATCTTTCAGCTGAGAGATTTCTGAAGAATTAAGAGCCAGCACAATATATTTTTTTCCATCCTTTGGTATTCGGCTAATGCAATTCAGATGTCTCCTAGGTTTTTGATTATATAATTTGCACTAATGGGACACATCTGCAATGGATTCACACAAAAGTCTTGAAATTCTGTTTCATTTTGTAGCCATCAATACTGTATTGTTTTGGAGTAACTGTTTACAGAGCCCAATGTAACTGATCAATTTTTGTACTCACATGAAGCTCTTTTCAAACAACAGATGCAACCCTTCCTGGCTGAGGAGGAAAATGACTTCCTCTGGCAGATTATTGTGACTAAGGACATATACTACAGCACTGCAGTGTATACACTTCCTAGACTGATGGAAGGGTTTTACGATCTATGCAGATAATCCACCTCCCCAACCAGCGGTAGCTAGGTTGACAGAAGAATTCCTCCATTGATTTAGCCACATCTATGCTGGGGCTTGGGTCAATCTAACTATGATGCTCAGGACCCCTGAGTGACCTAGCAAGGTCAACCTAAATTTTAGGTATAGACCAGGCTTAAGCGTCAGCTCTGTTCCTACTGCCCCCTCCCCCCATCTCTTCCTTTTACTAGTCGTGCTCTTGAGAAGCAGCCTGTCTAATCATACACATACTGACACCACCATTTGGGGCATGAGGACTTGGAGTTCAATGCTGGGCCCTTTGCTATTTTTTAGTCTAACTGCTCCCTCTGTCATTTTATCTTTAGTCTCAGGTCTGCTCTACACTAATGAGGTAAGGCAATCTAAGTTACGTTAGTTAAGTTACAGAGTAGCAGCCGTGTTAGTCTGTATCCACAAAAAGAAAAGGAGTACTTGTGGCACCGTAGAGACAAACAAAATAAATTTGTTAGTCTCTAAGGTGCCACAAGTACTCCTTTTCTTTTTTAGTTAAGTTACGTAACTTAAGTCAAAGCAGCTTAGATCAACTTACAGCAGTGTCTAGTCTGCTTTCCTGTCGACATAGTTTCCTCCTTTTGGGAAGGTGGAGTACTGAAGTCGATGGGAGAGCTCTCTGCCATCAACTTATCCTGTCTTCACTAGACCCACTAAATCAATGCCCACTGCATCTATCGCAGCAGTGCCGATTTAGCCAGTAGTGAAGACAAACCCTTAGCTTCCACTTTTACGCTGATGATACTACTGTATATATTTTTCACCTCGCTTCTATTTGCCTAGTATTGACTTCCTCTTTTTCCTTTGGCCAGCCGAATCCTAATGGAGTTTCTACAGAACCCAACAATTAATGCCTCATTCGCTGTTGCCCTGAACCTTTGGTAGTCATTCCCACCAGTACAAAGTGGATGTAAAATGCTACTATTGTGCACTGGCAGTGTTTTACACCTGTCTTGCACTGATGTAAACGAGTACACAATAGTGGATTGGACCCTAAATGAGAAAAATTAACTTTAAAGTAATTTTTTTAATGGATTGTAAATTTTGCTGCATAACATCTTAACTTCGGTTAATTGCTGAAGTAGTTCATCACAGTTATTGCATTTCAGAATGCAAAGTGAACCTTCTATCAATAACATGTAGGAGGGGAGAAAAAACAGAGGGCATTCTGCTTGAAATAACCTGTATATTTCCTTTCTAAAGTTCTGTCTTGCTGTAGAAGAATCAATTAATTTCTTACCTCCTGGCTCTGACACAGGTCACAGGATTGTTCCATGATCCAAGCATTGGCAATGCAATCCACATCGTGCTCGTCCGCCTTATTCTTCTTGAAGAGGAAGAGGTGAGATTTTGTTTCCCCCAAGATTACAGTGAAGAAAGTTGGGCACACAGTGCACTGAAGAGAGATTTTGGTAGGGTATTTAGATTACCATTAAAGAGAGTAATGAGTGCATCCACTGTGTGTGTGGGGGGGAGGGGGGGGGAAGGGTTGCTTGTTTAAAATGTTTTGCTCATTTCACTCCTCTGTTAATCTATTAACTCTGGCACAGCTGTTTTAAAGCTAACTGCTGCTCTAAATGGCACATTGGTTAGGTCATAACTGCAGGTGTTTGTGCATAAACTTCCAAAAGGAAATTTAGTTAAAATGTTCAAACATTAGGATAATTGTGTGTGAGGGGAAAACTCTTCAGCACCAGAAGAGGACTTTCAAAGATTGAGGAGGCTTGCTGCAGAGCAGAGATTCAAATGTACGGGATGCTCAAATGAACCATCCCCCGTCTAATCGCATAGCATATTCATAAAGTAAGTGCAGCTGCCTGTGGAGCTCTCTGAAGAAGCCGATCTACTATTGTATGCCTACAAGACAGGTTATTTTCCCCATAAGCTCCTTTTCAAAACTCAGAGAAACAGTGGCTGATAAAATGTTCATTGTTGTGAACTAACCACATGGAGGTGATTGCATGTTCCATGTCTCAAATGCTGTAACCACCCCTAGATGAATGCCGATTATTGTAACTTTAATGGTTATTTTCATAGCACCATAATTGTGCAAGGCTTTCTATGGAAATAGCCTTAAAATAAGGTCTCTGTCCAAAGGGACTTAGGATCAAAGGTCCTAATCCTAAACCAGGTGGAGGCCTGGGCTGTTGAAGTCAATTGGTCTCCACATGAGAGTTAGTGCCTGCACAGGTGAAGTAATTTTCAAAATAGGAGCCTGATTTATCCAGCTAACCCAATGGGTAAGGTTATCAAGGGTAAAATTTTCAAAAGCACCTAAAGCCCATTTTCAAAACTGACTTAAACACTTGGGAGTTTAAGTACTCATTTCAGAGTAACTGCCGTGTTAGTCTGTATTCGCAAAAAGAAAAGGAGTACTTGTGGCACCTTAGAGACTAACCAATTTATTTGAGCATAAGTTTTCGTGAGCTACATCATCATCCGATGAAGTGAGCTGTAGCTCACGAAAGCTTATGCTCAAATAAATTGGTTAGTCTCTAAGGTGCCACAAGTACTCCTCTTCTTTTTAAGTACTCATTGACTTTCAATGAGACTTAGGCCCCAAAATGCCTAATGCGCCTTTGAAAAAGGAACGTAGGTGCTTATGGCACTTCAGTGCTTTGGAAAACTTTACCCTAAATAATAATATACTAGGAGTGAGGCAGAGTAAGGGTATGTCTACACTACGAAATTAGGTTGATTTTAGAGAAGTCAATTTTTAGAATTCTATTTTATACAGTCGATTGCGTATGTCCACACTAAGCGCATTAAGTCGGCGGAGTGCTTCCTCACTACCATGGCTAGCATCGACTTACAGAGCGGTGCACTGTGGATACCTATCCCACAGTTCCCACAGTCTCCGCTGCCCATTGGATTTCTGGGTTAAGCTTCCAATTCCTGATGGGGCAAAAACATTGTTGTGGGTGGTTTGGGTACAAGTTGTCAGTTGCCCCTCCCTCCATGAAAGCAACAGCAGACAATCGTTTCGCACCTTTTTTCCTGGGTTCCCCATGCAGTCACCATACCACGGCAAGCATGGAGCCCGCTCAGCTCACCGTCACCGCTGCTGTTGTGGGCAAGTCTACTGTGGGAACTGCTGTGATCCAAGTAGCTAATGCAGTCATTGACATTCTGTTATCAAGGGTAGTGACTCTGGGAAATGTGCGGGCCTTTTTAGATTTTAGATGCATCATATTCCTGTCCCTTGTCACTGGTGAAGAAGTCTTGCAGCCGTACATTCCAGTCCGGTCGGTGCTGTAACACCCCATAGCACTTCTGTGGTTGACACATGTAACAGCTCCAGGGCTCTTGCTCTTTTGCCTTGGCCGAGGTACCTTGCCCTACCAGGACCTCCAAGCATTTGACACAGAAGCACCTGCAGCAGCTGGCACTGTTACACAGCAGCAGTTCCTGGGTGCCTTCACAGCAGACGGTGCAGTAGGACTGCTAGCCATCCTCGTCCATGGTGTACGGCTCCTCCACTTCCGCTGTAACTCTGCTGTCCTGCAACTCTGCGGCACACAGTGCAGTAGGACTGGTAGCCGTCCTCATCGGACATGTAGCTTGGCCAGGGGTTCTGGGAACGTCTTCTCTGCCCAGCTCCTAGCAACCTCCAAGGCATGGTGCACGTCTCCGCCGCCTCCACCGCAACTCTGCTCTCCTGCGAGCTGGAGGCTTCTGCCTCAGGCTGCTCTCCCAGCCGGCAGCACCGCACGGTCATGCCTACCTCTTGCTCCCATGGCTCATGAGGCCTGGTCAGTAGTAAGGAGCAGTTCAACTATAGGCTGAGCAAGTGCAGAATGGTGGTAGAATGTGCCTTTGAACGTTTAAAAGCTCGCTGGCGCTGTTGACCAGACCTCCACGCAACCAGGAGATGTTTATGCAACGGGAGACGTTTATGGCGGGGTGGGAAGTTGAGGCAAATTGCCTGATATCCGATTTTGAGCAGCCAAACAATAAGGCGATTAGAAGAACACAGCAAGGCGTGCTGCGCATCCGAGAGGCTTTGAAAACCAGTTTCATGATTGGCCAGGCTACGGTGTGACAGTTATGTGTGTTTCTCCTTGATGCAAACCCGTCTGCACTACCCCAAATTCGACCCAGCAAGATCGATTTTAGCACTACTCCCCTCGTCGGGGAGGAGTACAGAAGTTGAGTTTAAGAGCCCTTTAGGTCCACGGAACGGGGTTAGTTGTATGGACGCAGTCATTTTTAAATCGACCTAATGCAGCTAAATTCGACTTAACCCCGTCGTGTAGACCAGGGCTTTGTGGCAAAACCAAGGAAGAGGGAAATATGTTTTTGCTAGAGCTTATTTTGCACTGCAAAATATGTTTTTTCTTCTTCAACCGGTGTTTGTTCTCTCTGATCATAAGACGACTGTTGTACATCTTTTTCAGCTTTTAAAAAAATGAAGTGAAGGAAATGTATCCATGAAAGCATAAAATGTTACCTCATCATGAGATTGTTTATGTTGCATTAAAGGTGATAAACATGATGGAAGGTAGCTTTCTCCAAATTACTTGCAAATTAATCTTAATCTTTGTGTCAGGAAGAATACTAGTTTCCAAGAGTAAAATAAAATATTGTTGTTTGAAAAATGCAGTTGTTAGTTTCATTTTATGAAGGCTTCTTCCCAAAAATGCTAATTTCCTCCTTTGATATACTTTTTCTCTAGTTACACTAGCTGCAAAAATGACACAGTTTTAACTTAATACTTGGGATATTAGGCAAATAACTGTCATTGCTCCTAATGTTTCTAGCTTTGGGCAATGACTTTAGTGAGCCTGATAATTAATGTTGCTGCTGTGCTCTAGCAATACAATGCAGTCTTTGTAATAATATTTTCTTCTTTTTTTTCCTTTAGCAAGGCTTGAAAATAGTTCATCATGCAGATAAGACATTAGCCAGCTTCTGCAAATGGCAGAAAAGCATCAATCCCAAAAATGATGTCAACCCAATACATCATGATGTAGCTGTACTTCTAACTAGGTATGGTCACAACCCTGGAGAGAAGCTTCCAAATATTATTTTATTAATATTTCTTTCACTGAGAACATGCTTATAGCCTCCTTTTGGTTTCCCCCCACCCCACCGCCAACACATAGACACTTCCCATATACTGTTGTTCCTGATGAATACATGTAATTTCTGAAGGACAGTTTTAGTACAAAAATAACTTTGTTTGATGAGCATATCAGATGCTAGTACAGGTGGAGTTTATGAGCGGTTACATAAAAGTACACTGTTAAGGCTGGAAGGTGTCAAAACTGACCCACTGTATCTTGTAGAGGGTTGCTTACATCTGTTTGCAAAGCCTGTATAATGTTTTATTCGTATCTGTAGGTGTTTTATTAGACATGGGTCATAGCCAGGAAATTCAGATCTGTAATCAGATCCAAATGTAAACGTCCTCGAACATCAGTGCTTAGGAAGGCTGAGATTAAGATTCACTTTGGGCCCATCTCTTGTTGATGGCTTCAATCAGTTATTTTCTCAAGGAAAAAATATTAGAGCCAAAAGCCCAGCCTATAGATCAGCAGCCCCCTAATTACAAAACCCTACAATAACATAACTACACTTCACGATAGCAGAATATCTTGTTGTTTGAGTAATACAGTTTACTTTCAGACTTCTAGCTAAATGGTTGTAAACGTGCAAAAATGTCTTGATATCTTTTCATTCATATTTCATAGTGGTGGGTCTCAGCCATTATATATAGAAAGAGGGGTAAGCAGACATTTCCAATGGGCCACTATAGTTGTGCAAATAATTCACAGGATAGTTATTGGGTCTGACAGATTTCGTCTCTTTCTCTGTATTGCTGAACATCCATCAGAAGATCATGATTGCCTCAAATATATTTGTCGTTCAAAAGTATTCAACGATTTTGTTTTCACAGTTCATAAAGATGATAAAATATTTCTCAATTGGTTACCTGTGCATATTCACTATTTGAGCTGGATTACTCAGTTGCAATTGGTCAGAGAAGGCCTGTGGTATTGTTTCAGTTGGATAAGCACACAAACGCTTATGGCACAAATTCTCACACGTGATTTAAAAGTTCAGTTGCTGCATAAATATTTGTATGTGGCTTTGAAATTTGCCTTCCATTAATATTTTTATTGTGGCTTGCTGCTGCCTCTGTAACACCACATCAGTTGCCAACCACCGGGGGCCCTGTGCTGTGCTCCAGGTGAAATTGTCTTGGGCAGATTAATGAGCTTATGTGAACACCTTTTCCCTAAAACTAAACAGGAATCCAGGCAATTAGAGGCCTTGGAAAAATTCTAAACAGCCTACAGTGGAGCAATGAGAGAGTAGCTTTAGGGATCACACTCTTTACCACTGAATGCATCCGATGAAGTGAGCTGTAGCTCACAAAAGTTTATGCTCAAATAAATTTGCTAGTCTCTAAGGTGCCACAAGTACTCCTTTTCTTTTTGCGAATACAGACTAACACCGCTGCTATTCTGAAACCACTCTTTACCTTATTCTAATAAAAATCCCTGTTCAGTGTTAGAAGAAAATGACTCTTCCTGTGATGCTTTACCAGGGATGAACCCCTCAAACTTCAAATAATCACCATGAAGATCATAGAATCATAGACTATCAGAGTTGGAAGGGACCTCAGGAGGTCATCTAGTCCAACCCCCTGCTCAAAGCAGGACCAATCCCCAACTAATTCATCTCAGCCAGGGCTTTGTTAAGCCTGGACCTTAAAAATATCTAAGGAAGGAGATTCCACCACCTCCCTAGGTAACGCATTCCAGTGTTTCACCACCCTCCTAGTGAAAAAGTTTTTCCTAATATCCAACCTAAACTTCCCCCACTGCAACTTGAGACCATTACTCCTTGTTCTGTCATCTGCTACCACTGAGAACAGTCTGGATCCATCCTCTTTGGAACCCCCTTTCAGGTAGTTGAAAGCAGCTATCAAATCCCCCCTCATTCTTCTCTTCCGCAGACTAAACAATCCCAGTTCCCTCAGCCTCTCCTCATAAGTCATTTGTTCCAATCCCCTAATCATTTTTGTTGCCCTCTGCTGGACTCTTTCCAATTTTTCCACATCCTTCTTGTAGTGTGGGGCCCAAAACTGGACACAGTACTCCAGATGAGGCCTCACCAATGTCGAATAGAGGCACAGAGCCGTGCACAGAATGCCATCATAGGCAGAAGATTTAAAGATTTCTTCATTGCATGGGCCTAGAGTAAACGGATAAGTGGATCCTGGATGCTACAAGAGACAGTATTCCATAGAGTATTCCCTGCACCTTTATTATTCAGTTGTCATACTCTCCTGCATTTCCAAAAGGTTAAAAATCCCTGCCACGTATTGCAAAAAATAAGGTATTGTCCTTGTCTAAGAAGAGACTGGGATAATACTCCCTTCATAATGATCACCCCATGCTCACTTCCATTTAGGGTGTGCCTAAACTGGAGCTGGAAGGTATAATTTCCAGTTGGATTAGATATACTCATGCTAGCTTAATTGGACCGAGTGTGCTAAAAACAGAAGTTTACCCGTGTTGGTGTGAGCGGTGGGAGGCGCTAGCTGCCTAAGTACATACCTAAAATTTCAGATGGAATTGTACTCAGCGTGGCTACCCCCTCATCATTTGCACCTTACAGCTCCAGTGTAGACAAACCCGTAAAGGGAGAGAGAACAATAGAATCAAAGGACTTAGTTATGCAGTCTTCATCTGTTAGTCGGGAGGAACTCTATCCAAACCAATTAGTGCAGAAGATCTTAAGGATGTGGAAAATGAGCAGGGAAGGAAGATTTACCTTACTGTTCTGAATCTCAGATGTGCACATTCTATCTTTTCCTCAGCATCAAATGGAAAACTCTGCTCCACAATAGCTGAATTTTTGGAGCCAAGAGCAAGGATTGGCACACCGCTTGCCTGGAAAAAATGGTGTAATTTCCAATCAATCAAGTCTTTATATTCAAGTCCCTTTATAATTTAGCTTCCTGCTGCCAAGGTGATCTAGCAACTTAAAATGACGACAACCCTCACCTTCACTCTGCTGGCATTTCCTGCCTTGGCTACCACCAGTCAGCTTCTCACACACCAATGTGCTGTCTGATGCTGCCTGCCTTGGAAAAACTTTGTGATTAAAAACTGAACAGCCACTACTTTATCCTCTTTCAGCTCCCTCCTTAAGAATCGACTCTGCAAATCCTACAAATCCCAGCCTGATGAGCATAGCTACATATAACATATGACAAACTGCAGCTGTTTTTCTTCCCCTTCTTTCCTTTTCCTACTCTCTGCCTCCCTAGTTGTATCCCCAATTAAAACGCAAACAAACAACTGCAATCCATGTAACTAATTAAGCAATGCCGTTTCTTTACCATATTCATTTGCATGTCTGTTGTATCCCCATCCCTTGCCTTTTGTCTGTGTCCTGAGATTGTGAGGCCTTCAGCACAGGGACGTTTCTTTTTCTTTATTGGTACAGTGCCTGCCACAAGTGGGCCCCAATCCTGACTGGGATATTTGGGCATGACCACAATATAAATATTGACTAATAAATAATAAGTCGTACGTAGTGGTATAAGTGTTAGACATACCGTCTTTTGCTGAAAATTCAGATCGACAACAAATATATGATGATATGGAGATTTACTATCCATTGTAAGCAGCATTACATGCAGTTTTAAACTCTCTTACCTACAAGTCTTCACTGTGTTTACAGAAAGGACATCTGTGCTGGCATGAATCGTCCTTGTGAAACCTTAGGTTTGTCTCATCTATCTGGTATGTGCCAACCTCACCGGAGCTGTAATATTAATGAAGATTCTGGGCTGCCTTTGGCATTCACTATTGCACATGAGCTTGGACACAGGTACAGTTGGATATAGAATGCAGAGTCTAGCCCGGTCTAATGCAATGTTTTACGTTTATCTTAAAATTGTATTTCCCTCGTAAATTCCAAGGCCAAAAGGGACCATTGTGATCATCTGGTGTAGCACAGACCATAGCTCTTTGATTCTTTTTTTTCTTTTTGGTTGTAACAATGGACTATTGAAACAAAATTGGCAAATCAAAATTATCATGTGGAAAATTTCAGTTTTGCAGAAACTGCATTTTCTGTCAAAAAATCATTCATATGGAAACCTCCTGACCAGCTCTAGCTCTCTTCCTGACAGTCATAGTCGTTTTTGGTACCCCAATGCATGTGGGTTTAGACAGAGATTTTCAGCTTTGCCTACGTGATTTCGACCTTCATTTTTGCATACACCCCCAGAGATGGGGTGAGGAGGATCACCTTATATAAATCTAAAAATAAGTAAGAAAAAAACAAAGTTGTGGAAGAGGGAAAGAGCCACCCAAGCTTTTGAAATACTGGGATGATTTAACAGTAATGTTTCCGAAAAATAAAACTGTGTAAATTAATTGGGGTTTTTTTTGATTCCTTGGACGGTCGCTGGGTGTGGTGCTGCACTGAGCTACAGTGGCAATTTTTTCATGTTGGTCTTTCAGCAGGGTGCTTGGTTATTATTGTTAAAAGTTATTGAGTAGTAAATCTTTTACAAGGATTGACAAAAGCTTTGTAGAGGTTAGGCAAGACTGAGTTATGAACAGCTGTGGGAGGACCTGCTATGGGGAAGGTCTGTTACAACGCATAGTATTATTAACTGGGGAGGGAGAGTAGAGGCTAATTCATCAATCCATTCATGAATATATGACAATGTGGGAAGCAATGCCTCTGTCTAAATCAATAAAAAGTGACATCCTTGAAATTATTTTAGAAAGTATTGTAAAGATAAATTATTAAGAGAAGATTATTGGGCCAAATTCTGATCTGAGTCAGATATAACTATATTGAAGTGAATGGAGTTATTTTGATTTACAGCACACTAATCGGGCAAAATTTGGCCTACAATTTTTATGAGATTTGTTTTCAGTATTGTGCCAGACTTCCAGCACTTGCAGTCCTCCCCTTTTGAAAGTCCCTCACTGCAAACCCCAAACTTGTGGCCATGTTGCTTAGTACTGTGATTTCAACCAATTTCATAGTCTAAGATGGGTATTGGCCTGAAAATCAAGGTGCTGCAGAAAGTGGTATGAGCGTTCTCCAGGTGGCATCCTTCCCTCTGAATCATTACCAAATTATCTTCACTGCAGGGTATTAAAGGGCGCTGCCGTGTGGATGAGGCATGAGTACCTATGATTATTAAAAATGCCCTGGAACTTTATTCAAGAGTCAGGGTGTAAACAGTGCTTAATTTTTGCCAGGGCTGAACCCCGACATCTCTATGCATGGCAGTTCATAGTCCCAGCACGTCTGGGCTTTCCGCCTCAGTTATAAAAGTAAAAATATTGCTTGACTCCCAGCACCTAATTGTTTGATTCCTGACACCTCTTTCATTAAAAATTAAGCACTGGGTGTAAACTATGGGGCTTGGCAAAAGTCAAATTGGGTAATTATGTTTTGACTCCCTAAAATTCTCCCAGAGTTTCAACTAGGGAAGTTTACTCTTTACTTTCTGCCTGGGGGCACTGCTGTGCATTGTATGCCTGATCTAATGCCCACTGAAGGCAACGAGAGTCTTGACTTCTGTTGGCTTTGTCTACTTTTAGCTCATGGATGAAGTGATACCTATATGTTTTCCTGATTACTTTGGGATCTTTGGAAGAAAGTTGCTATGTAACTATCAGCTATAATGACTGTTTCCTGTGCTTGGTAATTCTTTTAGTTTTGGTATCCAGCATGATGGAAAAGAGAATGACTGTGAACCCATTGGAAGACATCCATACATTATGTCCCGGCAGCTAAAGTATGATCCTTCTCCACTCACCTGGTCACCGTGCAGCAAGGAATACATCACACGTTTCCTAGAGTGAGTGATTAGAATACTATGTGAGGTGACACAGAGTTGAGGACAAATTCTTAATTATTTTTTCCTTTGAGAATCCTTGAGGTATGTTGTTGGTTCCCATGTCATGGCACACCCAAATCTGACCAAGTACGATACAGTGGATAGTGGAAGAATTGTTACATTGTGCAATGTTCAAATTGGACTTAGATTTCAACAATACGAGTTCAAAACTTGATGTAACCTACAGCTATCATATGGTTACTGGGAGAAAAGATAGCCTTTTGGCTAAGGTATATGGTAGAGCATCAGAGGGCCTGACACAGATTTCCTATGAGACCTTGGACAAATCACTGTATTCTTACAAGTGACCCCTTATTAAAGGGGCCTCAAATTTTGGGTGCCCAACTTCAGACACCTCTGGTCTGACTTTCTACACTGTTGAGAGTGACTACAGCTTTCACTGAAGTCATTCCAAAGACTGAATCTATTTCTAATTTACCAAACTACATTCGGCCTCCATTAAACTCCTCTGCAAGGTGAAATGGGGAGAGCTGCCCTTCTTTATAATTCACAGGAGAAGGAAATAGCTGCTAAGAAGGTCACAGGAGTCATGATACACCACAAAGGAGACCCACACACATTCTGCTGCCTTTGCAGACTTCAGGGCCCCTTCTATATGCCATGGGTGGGTTAAGATACCAGATATATTAATACCCAGGCTGCTCCTGAATGGCAGGTACTCCCAGGTTTTTTGAAGTACTTTGCTCTTATCTGAGGTTCCTAAAACATTATTGGAAATAAGTTATTTGCAAATTTCCCCATGCTCGACTTAGAATCTAGAAGTGTTGTTTCCTAAAGACCACATGGAAAAGTGCCATTAATGATTAGAATTTTAAAGGTGAGTTATTAAAAAAAATTCAAAATTAAAATTAAAAGCACATTTGTGTGGTTTTTAAATTTCCAATTTTCGTCTTTAGCCGAGGATGGGGGTTCTGTCTAGATGATATCCCAAAAAAGAAAGATTTAAAGTCACCACTCATTGCCCCAGGAGTGATCTATGATGTACATCACCAATGCCAGCTGCAGTACGGCCCCACTGCTACTTTCTGTGAAGAGGTGGATGTAAGTGCCATTTGTTTTCATCTATTCTACTAACAAGAATTTAAGCTTTTAGTTCTTATTGTGACCTGACCAAATTCCAGTTTGGGGAAATTCTATTCTGCCTACATAAAATTCCTCTCCAGTTTCAAATGAATATGGCTATCCTAAATTGTTTTGTAGTGGTCTTGGGAATTATGAAAGGTTACGCTGTTTCATGCACAGGTGACTGCATTTCAGTGGTGAAGTGGTTTTATTTTTAAATATACATTATAGATCTTGGGTAAAATTATAAAGTGTCTTTATGACTTAGAAGTTATTTTCAAAAGTAAGTTAAGCATTTTGGAGCCTCCATCCCATTAGCTGTCATTTGGCCAAATTCTTCAGTTGGATACACTTGCTTAACTTCTGTGAGAGTCACCTGAACAGTATTTGGTCCTATATGTCGTACGTTTGCCCACTTTTATTATGGGCCATATTGTTTAGGGTGGGTGTACAATAGGTATGCTTACAAAAACCTTCATTTGCATATGCAGGGAGGCACTTGATAGACTCCTTACTTGGTAAATCACCTATTGCCTCCACTTGTCCACACATCAGTCCCTAATGACCTAGAAACGGTGGTTTGCCAGGATCATCCAGATTGCTTTTTTTCATTATGATCATTATGTATATCCTCATCTACTGACTATTATTGGTGGTATTGTACATTTCTGATTAATCTTCTCAATCAGAATGAACAGTATGGGTAGACATAATGAATGCATTACATGTTTCACAGCTGTTCTTTGCAGCTGTCATTTTATCTTTTTGTACAGATAGGAAATTAAAGTATCATTTTGTGTTATTGGTTAATTCTGTTTCTGCTTGAATGTGAAGCTACTATGTCTTTATGCCTTTGCATTTGGCATCTGCTGACTAGTTAAATTATAAGTAAATATATGTCAGCAAATCAATTTGTAGCGTTTTTACTGCAATCCTTCATTTTGCAAGTAATAATGCACAAGCAAAGAATTGTGTATTTTGTTAAATCCTACAATGAAATCAACAAAAAGTGAGGTATTTTACACTGATTATTTTGAAATGGTCTTTGGATATGCTTGTTAATTTTATTTTATTCAAGCCTATATTAAAGGATAGTTTACCGGCATATTGGCACAGATTGAAGAGTCAAGGTGTGTAAAATTAACTTAGGCTACGTCTACACCCCACAGCACTGTCAGCGATGCTAGGTGCCCCAGAGGGAATGAACAGAACAGGTAATCATCAAAAGCGATCAACAGATGTGTAGCTACATGCCACAATGAAAGGCCAGCAGCAGCCACACTGTGTGATGAATAACCCCTTGTGTAAGTGAAAGGCTATGGCATGGGGGAAGCTGTAGGGAAAGGCTTCAGTAACTCCCTGCTGCCAGAGCCTTTCCCTGTGTCAGGGAAGGGCTCCAGCAGCAGGGAGGCAATGGGACATTACACTGCTAAAAACAGTGTAGCTAGGAGGCACAGCTTGGGCTGGAAGAGAGTCATGTAGGGTAGATACTCAGGTACATATCCACACCCTTCAGGCATGTCTTTATTCTACTCACCTCAGCCACACCTCACAGTCTACCCTCCTATCTATACCCATGCTAGGGGGCACTATTTGTATATGTACTCTACTGTACTCCTATGCCACTGAAAGAAGCAAGCGGTATAGAAGTCCCCCAAGTGTATTCTATGAGAGGGCTGGCTGAGATTTACACTGCCTTGCCACTTTCTACTTAACACAGGGGTGCCGGAATGAGGCCGGGGCTGGGGGCCATGGGCCCATCACTTTTAAAAGTGGGAGGGCTATGCCAAATGTAGCCTAAGTTAATTTTACACACCCTTGACTCTACCGGTATATTGGCACAAGTTGAAAACTATCCTTTCAAATAGGCTTCCATCAAATAAAATTAACAAGGACATCCAAAGACCACTTTTTACCAGCCATAAGGGTGAGTGATGGGGAGAGGGAGTGGAGAGGAGTGGGCGGGGGGCTGGGTCTTGGGGGGAGAGGGGGAAGAGGCAGAGGGTGAGCAGAACATTGGAGGGAGGGGTTGTGTGAGGGCAAGGCTCGAGGAGGCGGGGCGATGTAATGGCGAGGCCTCGGGAAAGGGGGTAGTGTGGGGGCGGGGCCATGGTTCGGGCATCTGTGGCCTCCCCCATTTTTAGGGAGCTTTTGCTGCTTCTGACTTAACTCCCGCTTTTTGACCAACTTGCACTCAATGTATAACTTACCCCACTGTTTACAGGTCTAGTGAATTCCCATTAGAGATGTCTGCTTACACTAAGCTACATTTATCTGAATTTGGCCATGCAGTGAGAGCTGCAGGTGATCTGCACCTTTGAAATTCTGATTATGAATCCCTTGTCACTGAATCTTTATTTCCAAAACTTCCATTGATTTTAATGAGATTGGAATTTGGTGCTTAGCCTCTGAGGTTAGAGGTTATTTAGATTGCAAGCTCTGCAAGGCAGAGACCCTGATTTCACACATGTGTGTAAAGTGCTTTGCACATTGCTGATGATAAAATAAATGACTTGTCACGCATTGTGTCAATTTCAGAGCCATGAGTTTCTGACTGTTGCTCCCAGGTTTGCCCACTGGACAATGCTACTTCTATGGTGTGTGTAGTATCCTTTTTTCAATCTAGCATCATTAATGATGGGTAGAAATTCATATGCATGGAGATTTATGTGGATAACTTCTATTAAAGCTAATGAGTTTCCTGCATAAATCCCTCACTTTTTCAATGGAAGAAAATATTTGGTTATAAAATCTAACTGCCAGCAGCAGGATGTTCTCATCTTAAAGCCCTATTCTAGCAATCAAACAGGCTATTCTAATGGATGAAAGCTAAAAGTACATTTACCAACTGTGTATTTCTTCTTGAGTATTGGAAATATAGTGGCGGAGTACCCATCCCATAGTTGAAAAAGAACAAAACATACTCCATATATAATAGATAAAGAACAAAACTTTCCATACACAGTAGAAGAAAACCACTCAGCCAGAACAGATTTTAACTCTGCGACTACATCCTGAAAATGTAGTGTTCCCAGCTGCCCACTAAACAGGGGTTCCCAAACTTTTTTTCCCTGAGGCTCATCTGTGCATCTACAATTGGCACTGTGGCCCACTTATTAATTTTAGTTATTACATGCACATAAACTATAACACAGTAAATAAACAGTGTAGGTTTCCTTTTCATGTTAATGTAAATGTGTAATGATAGAAATTCCTAGCAATATGCACTCAAAGATATTCTTCAAGATCTTTGAAACCAAACCGTTTTAGTAAAGCTGCACTTTATATATAATGTTGAGAGCAAAATGTGGCATGCAGACACAGAAAACACAATGTGTAAATGTATCAAACGGAACAATAAGCAATACAACAATGTTAAAAAAAATTGTTAAACACATTGTGTTATTATTTGTTGATTTTAAAACATAATCGCTGTCCGGCTTTGAACACTGTATTGTATTTTCAAGTTTTTTAGTGTAAAATTTAAATTTATGAGCTGTGTAAGTAAAGACCCAACCCTAATCTCTATTAATTAGAAAAAAAATTGAATATTGTAAATAAAAATATAAAATAACAGTTACTTTATACTACACTGAGGCAACAGGTACTCAGATGATCCAGTAAAGGAGTATCCAAACTTTGAGTATGTTTTATCATATTTTCTTACCACTTTCTTTATTTTTTTGGCTGGTTCATTTCATGTTCCTGTAGATGGTTTGGGACTTCATTATCTTCTTCACCAGTGCACCCTTCTCATTTTCGAAAATGAGATTGATCCATGTCAGATTGCAATACTGCTTGCCGTTTTTTACAGTTGTAAATGGTGGACTGTGTGTATGTTGCTAGGTTACTTTGCAGTGAAATGTACCATTGTACTCATGAGAATTAAACTTGACATATTACAGCTTGTTTTTTAAAAAATAAAGTTTTTTTTCTATACTCTGTCCAACACAAACAGCTCAAAACACTACATTTATATAGCTTTGACTTCGATTACATGAGTCACGCGGAGTTAAAGATTTACTAAGAGCTTGACTGGCAAATGCAGTTGCGCGGCAGACCACCCAGGACTGTCGTGGCCCACCTTTGGGCCACGGCCCACAGTTGGGAACCCCTGCTCTAAACAATGCTAATATTGAATTATAAATAGGGAACTTCAATGCAGCCACTGGCATGTTTGCTTCACCTAAAACCATGCTTTGAGTGAAGATTTTAGAATACTTTGAGCAGTTCTCTGTCGTCATCTTTCTTTCCCAGTGTTCTAAAGATGTGATCGTAATAGGAGCCCACAAACAATACACATGATAAATAACAAGCAACTCTCTTGAAACAAACTTTTTGTGAATGAGTTTAACAGAGAGATGCCAAAACCCAAGATCCAAACTTTGGAATCCAAATTCATATCTGAATGTGGCTGGTAGACCCTATGGGTCAGATTTTCAAAAGTACTTGTCATGTTGGATGTCATGAGTGTCACAGTGGTAACTGGTAAGTGCTGAGTCCTTTGGAAAATCTAGCTGTTGTTTAAGTGCCAAAATAGGAACACATGTGTGTATATAAAGTTGCTATTTATACGTTAAAAGAACAGGAGGACTTGTGGATCCTTAGAGACTAACAAATTTATTTGAGCATAAGCTTTTGTGAGCTACAGCTCACTTCATCGGATGCATGCAGTGAAAAATACAGTGGGGAGATTTCATATACACAGAGAACATGAAACAATGGGTGTTACCATACACACTGTAACCAGAGTGATCAGGTAAGGTGAGCTATTACCAGCAGGAAAGAAAAAAACCAAACATTTTGTAGTGATAATCAAGGTGGGCCATTTCCAGCAGTTGACAAGCACGTGTGAGGAACAGTGTGTGTATGTGGTGTGTGGGGAAATAGTTTTACTTTGTGTAATGACACATCCACTTCCAGTCTTTATTCAAGCCTAACGTAGTGGTGTCCAGTTTGCAAATTAAATCCAATTCAGCAGTCTCTCATTGGAGTCTGTTTTCGAAGTTTTTTTGTTGAAGAATTGCGACTTTTAGGTCTGTAATCGAGTGACCAGAGAGATTGACGTACTTTCCGACTGGTTTTTGAATGTTATAATTCTTGGCGTCTGATTTGTATCCATTTATTCTTTTACGTAGAGTCTGTCCGGTTTGGCCAATGTACATGGCAGAGGGGCATTGCTGGCACGTGATGGCATATATCACATTGGTAGATGTGCAGGTGAACAAAAAGCTTATGCTCAAATTCCTTAGTCTCTAAGGTGCCACAAGTACTCCTTTTCTTTTTGTGGATACGGACTAACATGGCTGCTACTTTGAAACCTGTTTATACTTTGTGTGTGTGTGTATATATGTTTACACACACCCACACACACACTGTAAATTGCTCAATGTACAATAAGAAGAAAAAACCTACAATATACCAAATCCAAAAAGGGATGAAAATTAAGGTGCATAGGATTAAATCTCAATTACAGACATTAGGCAACGATGAAAAATGTATAGTGCAAAGAAACCTAATTCCAAAAGCAGAATTACCAGCCAATCCTGAGGTCCTAATTTATTTTTAAAGTGTCTTTTTATAGATGAATGCCCACTGAAATGTATAGGTACTTGTCTGATTAAGACTGAGTGAAGACTTGGGGATTTGGCCTGCAGCTACTGCAGCAATAATATTCTGTCAATAAGGTGAGACACTTGTAAGGAGAAGTCAACCATACTTCCAATAGCATGATTAATGAAGAGAAAACACAGACAGGGGCCATGGTATGTTTTCCCCTCTTGAGGCTGCTTCTGCATGGACAATGTGCCCCAAACTTTGTAAAGAAATTTTTCCAATTAACAGTGGGTGCTTGGGAGGTATGTCAGTTCAGACAATCGGGAGAACTTTTAAATTCTCAAGAGAACTTGAATTCAGTCAGCTGGATACAATATGTTCACAGTTTTGTATTTGTGCACAGATCTATGACAACACACTAATGAGTAAATTTAAAGTTGTTCTGTGGCTAAAATTTTAAACAGTGACTAGAGATCTGGAGTATCTGATTTTGAGAGAACTTTAAAGGGGCCTCGCTTTCAAAAAGTTCTAAGCATCCTGACCTCTGAAAGTCAAGCCCCTTAAACTATCTCACATTGAGATATCCCAAAATCATTAATGACTTTTGAAAATCGTGGCCTGGGAGTTCAACTCTTCTGAAGGTAGCTGCAGTTTGTTCTCTTTCTTACAGAATATTTGCCAGACACTGTGGTGCTCAGTGAAAGGATCCTGCCGCTCAAAACTGGATGCTGCCGCAGATGGAACTAGATGTGGAGAAAAAAAGGTGATTATGGGCTTCTTCTGTGTAAAAATGAAGATCAGAAAGTATGAATTGTTACTAGGGCTGTCGATTAATCACAGTGAACTCACACAACTAACTCAAAAAAATTAGCTGCATTTAAAAAAATTAATCACTTTTTTTTTGCGCTGTTAAACAATAGAACCCCAATTGAAATGTATTAAATATTTTTGGATGTTTTTCTACTTTTTCAAATATATTGATTTCTATTACAACACAGAATACAAAGTGTACAGTGCTCACTTTATATTATTTTTATTACAAATATTTGCACTGTAAAAATGATAAAAGAAATAGTATTTTTCAATTCACTTCATGCACATACTGTAGTGTCAACTCTTTATCATGAAAGTGTAACTTACAAATGTAGATGTTTGTTTGTTTGTTTGTTTGTTACATAACTGCACTCAAAACCAAACCAATGTAAAACTTTAGAGCTTACAAGTCCACTCAGTCCTACTTCCTGTTCAGCCAATTGCTAAGAAAAACAAGTTTGTTTAATTTATTGGAGATGCTTCTGACTGCTTCTTATTTACAATGTCATCTGAAAGTGAGAACAGGCACTTTTGTAGCCAGCATTGCAAGGTATTTAGGTGCCAGATATGCTAAACATTCATATGCCCCTTCATGCTTTGACCACCATGCCAGAGAACATGCTTCCATGCTGATGGTGCTCATTAAAAAAATAATGCGTTAATTAAATTTGTGACTGAACTCCTTGGGGGAGAATTTTATGTCTCCTGTTCTGTTTTACCCGCATTCTGCCATGTATTTCATGTTATAACAGTCTCAGATGGTGACCCAGCACTTGTTCGTTTTAAGAACACTTTCATAGCAGATTTGACAACACGCAAAGAAGGTACCAATGTGAGATTTCTAAAGATAGCTACAGCACTCGACCCAAGGTTTAAGAGCCTGAAGTGCCTTCCAAAATCTGAGACAGACGAGGTGTAGAGAATGCTTTCAGATGTCTTAAAAGAGCAACACTCCAATGCCGAAACTACAGATCCTGAACCACCAAAAAAGAAAATCAACCTTCTTCTGCTGGTGGCATCTGACTCAGATGATGAAAATGAACATGCATCGGTCTGCTCTGCTTTGGATCGTTATTAAGCAGAACCCGTCATCAGCATGGACGCATATATTCTGGAATGGTGGTTGAAGCATGAAGGGACATATGAATCTTTAGCGCATCTGGCATGTAAATATCTTGCGATGCCGGTTACAACAGTGCCATGCGAATGCCTGTTCTTGCTTTCAGGTGACATTGTAAACAAGACGTGGGCAGCATTATCTCCTGCAAATTGTAACCAAACTTGTTTGTCTGAGTGATTGGATGAAGTAGGACTGAGTGGACTTGTAGGTTCTAAAGTTTTACATTGTTTTATTTTTGAATGCAATTATTTTTTGTACATAATTCTACATTTGTAAGTTCAACTTTCATGATAAAGAGATTGCACTACAATACTTGTAATAGATGAATTAAAATATACTATTTATTTTGTTTATCATTTTTACAGTGCAAATATTTGTAATAAAAAATAAAGTGAGCACTGTACACTTTGTATTCTGTGTTGTAATTGAAATCAATCTATTTGAAAATGTAGAAAACATCCAACAGTTTTCAGCTGTCGTTAAGACTGCACCGATCACAACACGGTTGCCATTCTTCTCGCGTTTAACAATGTCATCTTCCCATCTTCTTGGAGGCCAGCCGGGTGGTCTTTTCTGTTCTTGTGGGTACCACTCAGCTATGATTGCGGTCCACCTATTGTCCTTGAGCCATGCTGTGTGGCCCACCCATTGCATCTTATTAGGTCTGCTTTCCATGATGGTATCTTTCACACCGCTGCATTCTCTGATCATTTCATTTGGGATGTGATCCAGAAGGGAGATTCCCAACATAGCTCATTCCATTGCCCTTTCAGCTACCGACAGCCGCTGCTCTTCTCTCTTCGTCAGTGCTCACGTTTCACAGCCATACAACATGGCTGGCAGCAGTGTTGAATTAAAGATATTTGCGCGTGTGGTCTTGTCGATTTTTCCCTTGAGGACGTCCTTGATGGAATTGAACGCACACCATCCTTCCCGAATCCTTCGCGAGAGTTCTCCATTCAGGTCTTGGTGCATATTGACTTCTTGGCCCAAATATATGTACTGTTCCACTTTTTTGATTTTTTTCTCCTGCTACTGTTGTTCGGGCTTTTCGTAAGACGTCTGATAGCATAGATTTCGTTTTACAGCCGTTCATTTTCAGGCCGACCTGACTGCTTTTCTTGTTGAGTCTTCGTAGTATGCTCTGCAGTTGGTTAGTGCTTTTGGCAATTAGCACGATGTCGTCTGTGAATCTGAGATGAGATAATCGTTCTCCATTTATGTTGACACCACTCCTCCAATTGATCTTGTTCATAACCATTTAGAGGCAGGCGGTGAATAGTTTCGGTGTAATTTTATCTCCTTGCTTCACGCCTTTCTCGATTGGGATATGGAGGGGAGTTTTGAGGAGAGTAGTCTGTTGTGTATCCAGTATTCGCTTCCTTTAACAAACTGATGTAGTGTGTGTTAATGCCCTGCTCTGTGAGCACCTTTAATATTTGTTCAAACTTGACGCTATTGAAGGTTTTTTCATAGTCAACGAAAACAATGCACAGCAGGAGTTTGTATTCCCTTGCTCTTTCTAGGAGCTGGTTAAGGGTAAATATATGGTCAATGGTGCTGAAATTTCTTCGGAATCCTGTATGCTCTCTCGGCTGTTGTTCATCCAGACTCTGTGAGAGTCGGTTTGTTATCACCTTTGTAAAGAGCTTGTAGATATGAGAGACCAGGCATATAGGGTGGTAGTTTTTAAGATTTTCTCAATCGCCTTTCTTGTGCAGCAAGATGGTATTCGACTCCTTCCAGCTTGAAGGTGTTCTTCGTTCTTCAAGATATCGACTGAATCTTAAAGCGAGGGCCTTCCAAAATTCTTTGCCTCCTGCAGAAATAATTTTTGATGTTATTCCATCTTTGCCTGGAGCTTTTCCCTTCTTCATCTGATGTAGTGCACTTCGGACTTCGCTGACAGTTATTGGGGGAGGGGGGGGTTGGCACGTTCTTCTGACTCTTGGAGCATTGGGAGAAGGACATTGATTCTTGATTTGAACAGTTCTGTATGGAAGTCCCTGCAGACCCCCTCCGTCCCTGCTCTGTCGATTACTGTCTCTCCATCCTCGTTCTTCAATGCTGTTATGCTCAATCTATACTGCGTCAATTCCTGCTTGCATGTCCTGAGGCTCTTGCGTGATTCAGCTGTTTTGAGGAGCTTTTCTTTCTGGAAGTTCTCAAAGTCCTCCTTCAGTTTTTGCTGTATAAGCTTGCACAGAATGGAATACTCGAGGTTGTTATCTGAGCTCCTTTTCATGTTTCTCTGCTTTTCCAACAAGCTTTTTGTTTCATTCGAGAATCTTCCCTTTGCCTCCTTCGGCTTTTCAATTTCAGCTGCTTTTATGCAATGTCTCAGCTTGTCGGCAAAGATACTATAGTCCTCATCACACTTTTTCGTCTGGCTCCAGTCAAACCCACAAATCGATTTCTTCAGCTTTGCTTCATCGAAGGTCTTTGGCCGCTGTTTCCAGTTTGCCATCTGTAGCACCTTCTTTTCCACCGCTTTGTCAAAAATCAACTTCACTCTAAGCAGGCGATGGTCACTGCCGGTGTTGAAAGGCAGCACCACAGAGACGTCTTGGACGATATGCCTTTTATTGACTAAAATGTAGTTGATTTTGTTCTTGCTTTTTGCATTTAGTGCCATCCACGTCCACCTCCTTGCAGCTGTCTTTTTGTACCAGGTGTTTGCTATGTACAGTTCTTTCATTTCTGCCATTGCTATGAACCTTTCTCCTCTTTCATTCCTTTTGCCACTGCCGTATCTTCCTATGAACTTTTCGCCAGCTTTCCCTCACCCAACCTTGGTGTTGAAATCTCCCATCGTGACAGTGGGACTTTTGCACGAGGGCTCTTTCAAGTTCTTGGTGGAATTCTTCCACCTCTTCATCCTCACTTGCACTTGTGGGAGCGTAGGCCTGGATGACCTTGAGGGTAGCTTTTGACTCCATCTGAAGATGCAGCACACCGATACGTGATAATATTAGCTGGCATGATGTGACTTTCAAAGACCAATCCTTACTGATGATAAATCCAACTCCTCCAACATTTCTAGCGCCATCTCCCTTTCTGAGCCTCACAGTGCTTCCATCCTTCCAGTTGACTTCCAACTCCTTCTTTCATCGGGTTTTGCAGACACTGAGGATGTTGCATCTTATCCTTTTCTTCTCCTCCATCAGATGGTTTAACATTTCCTCCCTTGCCAGCGACCTACAATTGTAAGTACACACAGCGAGGGTGTTGTGTTGGCCTAGCACCTGACATTTTTAGCAACCTCTCGACGCTCGATTTCGTCTCCGCTACTGAAGAACAGTTCAGTGATGCGCAGTAGACTTAAAGCCATCCCACTGGCTGGGCGGGCAGGCATGCGTACCTCCTCAAGCTTAGCTAGCCTTCAACCTCTAAGGAGAAGGAAAAGCGCTCTTTCCTCTGAGAGAGCAATCCTCTTCCCTGGATTGAGTAGTCCGACACCTTTGTAGCATGGTTAGACCTGCCAGAGCATACGCCCCGTTACCATAGCTGTCAGACGGCCAGGGTCACCGTTGCACCACCATGAGGCGCTGGGTAGGATTTTGCAGTGGTTTTTTCTCTGATATTAATCTTAAACCCTGACCTTTTTCCGCTTGCTTTTATTATCATTACTTTACTGTTTTTCTTCAAGGTGAGAGGACTAATAGCTTTCTTTTCAATCCATGATTATTGGCTAGCCAGCTGGAGCTCAACTTCCTAGTTCATAGGGACTGTAAGGTATGACCTCAGTACTTCTTAATGCCGTCCACAGCCTCTGCTTGCTAAGGGAGTCAGGCACCTGAGTTGTGTTCTGAATTTGTCGCATTGCTGGAACCCAAAGCACCACCCTCAGACTCCATACTGGTGAAATTTCCCTATTGTTGTAGTAATTGTGCTAGCTGTCTTGTAAAGGAAGATGTGAAATGCATAGCTATTAAATGATTTGGGGGTTCAATCCCAAAACATGACAAGCACTTCAGTGGGAGCCATGAGTGCTCAGATCCTCTCAGGATTATGTCCTTAATCGGGATTTCATGAAATAAATCCATTTCTTCTCCATTACTAAAGTCTTATTACCTGAACAAGTCTGTGCACTGTGATTCTGTGGCAAAGTAGATCATTTCCCCTGCCTCCCCCTCAAACTGCCCATAAACGGTTGTCTACACAGTTATTCCACTTTACATTTGCAACCTACCTTATTCTGGAATAACTTTCATGTGTAGACAAGCCCTCAAAGTTTACAGTCCCCCTGTTCATAACACACTCCATGAAAGATACTCAGTTTTGACCCACCTGATGTTCTTGTTCTAGCAGGTCAAGGATTTTGATGAAGCAGGACCCTACCAAGGCACCACAGTCTAGCTCACAGTATGGTTTCAACAGGAAACCTTTGCTGAGGGGTTCAACATTAGGACTCATAGAATGAAACTAATTTAAACTGAGAGGAGTGGAATGAAATGAAAGAAAGGGAAAGTTTAAAAGCAGAATATCAGGAAAGTTTTCCTGACCAGTGAGATGATGTGCAGCTATTTAGCTGAGGATTAGTTTCTCAGAGAAAGTGGTGAACAGTGTGGTGGGATATTTACATTTCAAAGCACCACTAAATACCCTGTAGGGCAAAATCCTCCATTGGCAGGGAAAAATAACCAAATGCTAACTCAGCTCCTTGGTGGTGGTGATGATGCATGGTGATTTGCCAGTGGCAAAATTCACTCTAGGATGCCTCTGAGTCAGGGTAGCATTAAAGGCATGAATCAGTACAGGGCTAATGACTTCTGGACAAGTAGTGGATTGGAGCAGGTGACCACAGGAGAGAGGGTTTTCTTCAAAAGTAGAGATTTGGAAATGACTTAGGGAAAAGAAGGAAAGGTTGGGGGAATAGTGGGTTTGTGCAGATATTTTCAATGGGAAGGCTGGGAATCTAGTCTAAATGGATGGGAAGCACTTCTGAGGAGAGGGGAGGAGAAAGGATATTGTTTGTTGTGATGAGAGTGGTCTTTCTATGGTGGACACCAGGAGAAATCGTTCAGATCCTTAAAGAACCTAGAATTCATTGGATTGTTTAAATCCAAGTATAGTAAACACACGGAACAAGTTGTCAACTAAGCTTAGTGGCGTGTAGAATAGAAACTAAGGCTATCCGAATAAATACTGAATATGAACTAGCTAGACATCTTCATAGAAAGAGAAGGGGATTGAAAGATACAGTCACAGTACTTTCTCTTGTTTGTTTACTTATTTAAAGCAACTACAGGATATTGGCTATAATGTAATTGAACAGAAATTGTTTGCTTCATTTCAAGTCAATTCTGTTGCACAAAGAAAAGGAGTACTTGTGGCACCTTAGAGACTAACCAATTTATTTGAGCATAAGCTTTCGTGGGCTACAGCTCACTTCATTGGATGCATACTGTGGAAAATACAGAAGATGTTTTTATACACACAGACCATGAAAAACATCTTCTGTATTTTCCACAGTATGCATCCAATGTAGCTCACGAAAGCTTATGCTCAAATAAATTGGTTAGTCTCTAAGGTGCCACAAGTACTCCTTTTCTTTTTGCGAATACAGACTAACATGGCTGTTACTCTGAATTCTGTTGCACAGTATCTCTTCTCAGTCACCACTAATGGGCAATACCTCCCATCTGCGGAATTTGGAGGAGCTCCAAAGTTGTTGCTGGAGGCTCCAAGATTAAGCCCCACTCTGCAGTTCAGGCAACCAGATTTTCTGCCTCCAGCGGTGAAAGAAGGCAGCAGCTCAGTTTCTCCCAGCCATTTTGTTATATAATGTTAATTTTGATTCCTTTTCACACAACAGTGATTTGTAATTTTTCTTCCGCATCCTCCCCGCCCCTGGAGTGGGTATATGGCAGCTTGTTGGTTTCAACCACCTGGACCTAGCACTGCAGTGGCTCCTCTCTGAGACTCTTCTGTACCCCTGAGGCCTGGCAGAGATGGCCTGCAAACGCTGGGCAAAAGAGTGAACATGTGATAGATATCAGTCACGTTGCTTATGCCCTACTGGAAGGTGCTAAAGTAGTACAGTGATGAGCAAATTATGGAAACCTAATAGAATAGAAAAGCCAAGACTGAGGTCATTAAAGTTAACATGGCACTTTTTATAGGAAAAATTGTGTTAACCACAGTGTTATAGCCAAATTCCAGCTCAGGAAATTGCCCTGTGTTCACCTAAATCCGCCCTGAGATTTCATATGGATATGGTACTCTGCTTCCATGTCACCTCAGAGGTGGAGACCTATCAGTGGAAGATGAAATTCTCATAGGATAATCTATATATTAGTTTAAGTTTTTGTAAAATGCTTTTTGGGGAAAATATGTATGGTACATTTTAAAAACTTAGTTTTACCTGCAAACGGTAGTTGTTAACTCCTGCTCTATTTATATGATTCTGACACTCGTACTAACAATACCATGAAAGATCATTTCTGTCCATAAAAAACTGTTGACTGTATTAATTTTGCACAGTTGAGCAGTGTGCTCTCGTGTTTACACATTGTGATACAGTGGATTAGATCTTCAGCTTGCGTAAACTGGTTTAGGTCTGTTAAAGTCAGTGGAATTATGCTGATTTACATCTGCTGAAAATCTGAACCACAGCCTTTAAATACAAGGTCATTTACTATTTCTCAAATAATACAGTATAATATCATATACATTTTTCTGAGCCGTTAGATACATAGAATAATAAGCCGTAGAAACTATTTATGCCAAAACCCACGACAGTTATTTATATGCAGGATGTACAGTGGATGAAGCAGAATTTAAATGAGATTACTCTGGATTTATACTAGCATAATTTAGATCAGAATTTGACCTTGTGTGTGGGAAGAGAGGAGCTGCTTTATTTTACACTTTCTACATTCTCTTTTGGTTTCTTTTCCTATTACAGCACCTTCTGTTGGTTAGCTGTGCCATGTTACATTTATGTGCCCCGTTTGTAGCTTACACCACAATTTATATCTCTTCTGAATTTGAACCCATCTCAACTCATCACACGCTTCCTTTCAGTGACCTATCACCATAGGCCTCTAACTGAAGGACTTTTCCATTCCATCTCCAATAGAATATAGATGGAAGGTGCCTACGTTTCTAGCAATAGGTACATACAAAATATAAATGACATTGAAAATTATAGAGTTTAAGGTCAGAAGGAACCACCAAATCGTTTAGTTATGACCAACAGTTATCAATAGAATTTTGCTGAGGAAATGTTGCTTGACATAGTCTATGACAGAATGAGGGGATTTTACCTCTTCTAGGTCAGTAGTTTTCAACCTTTCCAGACTATTGTACCCTTTCAGGAGTCTGATTTGTCTTGCATACCACAATTTTTACATCATTTAAAAACGACTTGCTTACAAAATCAGACACAAAAATACACAAGTGTCACAGCACACTATTACAGAAAAACTGCTTAATTTCTGATTTTTATCATATAATTATAAAATAAATTTATATTGGAATATAAATATTACACATACATTTCAGTGCATAGTATGTAAAGCAGTATAAACAAGTCATTGTCTGTATGAAATGTTAGTTTGTACTGACATCACTAGTACTTTTTATGTAGCTTGTTGTAAAACAAGGCAAATATCTAGATACCCCTGGAAGTCCTCTGCATACCCCCAGGGATACATGTACCCCTGGTTGAGATCCACTGTTCTAGGTCATCTTTAGACCAACAAAGCTGATTAAATGGTTTTCAACACACACAGCTGACTAGATTTTTATTTAAGCATTCACCAGTCTGCATTTTTTTTTTTTGCTCTGATAATTTTCTGACCCTCTGTATTTGTTTTTTCTTTATTATTCAGTGGTGCTTCAACGCGGAGTGCATTAGAGTGGGAAAGAATCCAGAAATGATAAACGGTGGATGGGGCACATGGTCCTCCTGGTCTCATTGCACACGGACGTGTGGGGCAGGAGTTCAGAGCGCAGAAAGACACTGCAATAACCCAGAGTAAGTTGTGTGCATAGTTCATCACCAACCCTTTCAATGTGTTTTTTTATGTAATGCAAGGTGTTTGAGATGTCTGGGTATTTGTGAGGATAGGGACACTTTTGTTTCTCACCATATTATCAACAGCTACTGCAGCAAGGCAACCGTTGAACCCACTTCTCCCCATAGAAACATCCCTGTCTAGAATCCACCCACCTTGCCTTTTACAATTTTCATGTTGCTTCTCAGTCTTTCTTACCTTCCATGGAAATTACTTCCACCAGAGAGAGACGAAATCTTCACCTGCAGGATTAGTACAACATCAGAAACATTGTTTTAATGATACTACTTTGGATAATTTGCAATATTCTCGATAACGATGTGGGGGTAAAAATTAGTGGCCTATTCCTGAGAGCTGCTGAGTACTTGCAAATCACATTTGATCCTAAACCATTTGAAGTCTCAGAGATCCTGGTGATGGATTCTAAGAATCTAGATAAATAGGTATGTATAAGGCAATTTTAAAAAAAAATGCCTAAGTCCCATTTTCAAAAAGAACGGAAACACTCAGGGCCCAGATCCTCAAAGGTAGTTAGGCGCCTAACTCCAAGGAGTGATCAGCTCCTGACATGGTTGAGCTCATGATTAACTATCTATATGTTACTGTCTTAAACAAATAATACTATGTGTCACATTTTCCAAAATGCCTAAGGTCTGGTCTACACTGCAGACATATATTGGTAAAACTGTCACTCAGGGGTGTGAAAAATCCACACCTCTGAGTGATATAGTTATACTGACCAAACCCCACTTGTAGACAGCGCTACATCAGTGGGAAAACTACTGCCTCTCGGAAGGTGGATTATGCCAACGGGAGAACTCTCCCCCGTCTGAGTGTCTTTATTGTCGTGCTACAGCTGACCAATGCAGCCGTGCTGATGCAGCATTTTAAGTGTAGGCTTGCCCTAAGTGACTGAGAAGTCACGTCCCCATTGACTTCAGTGTTCGGCACCTTGTTATGAATGCACTATTTAAAATAAACAGAATCAACTTTTATACAGACTCTAAAGCCACGAAACTTCACACTTTACTTCTAGGCCACAGTTTGGCGGAAAGTATTGCACTGGAGAAAGGAAACGCTACCGCATGTGTAACATTGTCCCATGTCGACAAGACACACCAACCTTTCGTCAGATGCAATGCAGTGAATTTGACACCGTTCCCTACAAGAATGAATTCTACCAGTGGATTCCAGTTTATAACACAGGTAAGAAGTAACACAGTCAAATTCAGAGCACTTACAGATAAATAATGTGTGAAAGGGAAGTAAATGAACGTGAGTCTTTGACTTGCCTAAGAAAAATACCACTTTGAAGGCCACATGTGTTCTGGTTGAAGTTTCAGGTCCTATAAATAAGGCCCTTCATTTCTGTTTTTTGTTTGCTTACTTTCCCAGGAATTAATCAGTGTTTATCTCAAAAATTTAAAAACGGGTGGAAACCAGTGCCAAAAATTAGCTTTACTGTTTTCTGGATAAATATCAGCATTAATATTGGGGGCTGGGAGGACAGGAAAAAAGCAACAAATAAAGACAATTAGGAGTTTATTGCTTATGAAACCATTATCGCTAATCTCCATTCCAAAAATTAAACTTCTTTCTAAAAACAGTTTACAACTGGTGACTTGTGCAGTTACACTTAATATAGCTCACTTAACCGTTTCCCTGCCATTGTGGGGCCTTGAGCACGGGTGCACCTCTGTCCTTTCTATCCACTGCCAGTTGAATGCAACTGTCCAGTCTCCTGGAGCTGTAATACTTTGGTCTAGTTGTGGTTGTTGGGTTGACTGTGCTGGGTGCAGGTGTTGGTGGCCTGTGATATACAGGAGATCAGACTAGTTGAACTGGGGTGATCCCTTCTGGCTTTGAACTCTACAACTCTGTAAGGGGCTTCAGTGTGAATTGCGAAAGTCCTGGGTGGCGTAGGCTCTCAGTGGTTTTTTTCAAAGTATCTTTTTCATGGCTGGGATGGGATGCCCAGAACCCAGTTATGAAGGGGAGGAGGGAGCACCCAGCATTCTCAGAGAAGAGCGAGCAAGGAGGTGCCCAGCACTAAGGGAGGGAAGGGCATGGGGAGAAGAAGGGGTGCCTGGCACACACAGTGGGAGTGGGTCAGGAGGGGCCAGTACTCCCAGATGCATCCTCATTTCCAGTGTCCTGTCATTGCATCAGTCCATGTTCTTGGCAGGCTCCCTGCCCATCTCATTCCACCACTCCACCGCTGCAGCAGCCATCAAGTGCAGTTACCCCGTCCTGCACAGTGCCGACTGGCAGAGAGTCTGCAAGTGGGGAACTGGGTCTGGGGAATTCGAACAGGCAAAAAAAATCTGAAAGCAATTAGTGATCAGGAGCTATCTCTACTGTTAGCGCTGGACTTCAAAAGCCTATCCAGCAAGAATTACCAACATTACTTGTTCCTTCACCTAAGAACAATAAACTGTTTAGAGAAGTTATGCTCAAAGGTTGACACTTTGCTTTAACTTTAGATATACTTCCTGTCAGTAGCATTTGTCATCAAATTTACTGTGTGTTTAGGGCTTGACAGCTATGAATAAACTTCTTAAATATCACCTAGTGTCACGCTCATTGAATAAATATACTACTGAAGATAAGATTGGAACAGGCAGTAGTCCAGGAAAGCATTATCAAAGTGGTTTCCTTAGCTTGAACGAAGAAAATAAGGGTGATTAGGTATCTTATGAAAGAGTTTGTCAATAAAAACAAACCACAATAAACACAAAGCACTTGGGGCCTGACACAAAAACTACATACATTCACAGGTCACATTATGCAATTTCTTATGTGAGAAAACTGAAATTCTATTCCATTTTGTTATGCACAATGTGTACATTCAATAGAATCTGGATATATCACCCACTTGGTGAAAATGGACACACAGGGCCAGTGCTCGTGGAATTTTGGGAGAGAATTATTTTTTAAAAAGAAAGGGAGTACTTGTGGCACCTTAGAGACTAACCAGTTTATTTGAGCATGAGCTTTCGTGAGCTACAGCTCACTTCATCGGATGCTATGCATCCGATGAAGTGAGCTGTAGCTCACGAAAGCTCATGCTCAAATAAACTGGTTAGTCTCTAAGGTGCCACAAGTACTCCCTTTCTTTTTACGAATACAGACTAACACGGCTGTTACTCTGAAACCTGTAATTATTTTTTACTGTTCCAGTGTACATGCATGAAGTACGTTCTTGTTTAAAAAAACTCTTTTATAATTCATCTGAATCTAATTCAGTTTTTCATGGAACAATTAAAGGCACATCTTTGACTACATCCCTCCAAATCCCAAGTTTCTATCACCTTCCACTGAGGTGTTTTTAAAAAAGTCAGCAAATTTTCTCTTATCAGAGAAACTGTCTTATATTTCACTCCTTCTTTACTTGAAAATGATTCAATCATTTCTGATGGAAGTGTCTGGAATAAAGGTGCTCCCTCACTGAGAGCAAGAATACTCACATGCAGCTGTGATGCTATCTAAAGAGGAAGGTGACTGCCTACAATAATATGGTCACCTCTTTCACAAAATTGTGATAAAACTTGTCCAAAGTATGCCTCGCTATAATCTGCTGAGTATTATTATCTTGTTATAATGTGTGTATCGACACTCCGTGTGGAGCCATGAAATTGTGGTATATGTATATAACTCCAACATGCAGTAAGGCTGAGAAACGCCCATAGGTGAGCTCTTCAGGAATAACAATGGAACTGTAAACGAGCCGCTGCATGCCATTCCCGAAGACGCCGCAAATGGCACGTACGCAGAAGTTGCAAGCAAAAATTTGCAGTTCATCTGAAGAACTGATGGGAAAGCACATACACCAGGGAATTGCTTGACCCCATGACACAGCAAGGATTTTCCAGCCAAAAAGGGTCAAGGTCTAAAAAGGGAGAACAAAGGCCCTTGGCCACCTCTTTCGTATTCCGTCTTTGGACTGGTGAATTCTGACAGGGTAAATTTTGAACCAAGGACTGAGGTCCTCAAAACTATTTGGGCAACCCAGAGAGACTTACAGAAAACTAGCAGATTTAACATCCCTGCTATCATTTTGAATGTACAAACTCAGATTCACCTTTAACATATTTTACCTGCTTTAACCTCTAATTCTCATTTCTTTTTCTTAGCTAATAAATCTTTAGTTAGTTTACCAAAAAAATTTGGCTGACTGCATTGTCTTTGGTTTGAGATCCAGAGCATTCATTGACCTGGGGGTAAGTGACCGGTCCCTTGCAGCTAGAAGTACCTAATATGTGGTGATTTTTTTTATTTTAATAACCTTTCATCACAGAAATCCAATTTGTCTTGGTGGTAGCATAGGCTAGAGTGTCTAAGGGGACTGTCTGTGGCTCCATGATAAGCTAGAATAGCGATCCAGGAGCACACATTTGTGGCTGGTTTGGTTAAATCTAATTATAGAATATACCACCAGTTGGGAGTGTCTGTCCTGTTTTCTGACAGTCTGACCTGAGATTGGCCTCTAAGTTGTGAGCCATGTGTCAGGCACCATGACAATTTGGTGTACTTGGCAGGATTCACATGCCACAGGTCAATCGGGCTTTAAGATCAGAACCCAATACTATTTGATGTTAAAATTTGATATTGAGAGTTTTAAGGTTTAAAGATTAGTTACAATGGATGATTTACAATCATATGAGAGTCTTGACACAAAAGAGCTTAAAAATCATCTAAAGAAAGGGGGATAACCATTAAGAAGGATACCCCAGATCAGGAACTGAGAACTATGCTCATGGACTATGACCAAAAAGCAGTGCCTGAGCAACCCCATGCCCCAGATGCAGAAGTGATCGATATGTAGATGCTGGCAACCGAGCAACAACATGAGCATGAAATTAAAATGATGCAACTCTGAATGAGGGAGAAGCAAGCAATCAATGATATGGAAAGAAAGATGCCCACCAAAGGTGCCCAGATGGCTGAGATGGAGAAGGAAGCTGAGGAGACAGCCAAGGAAGCCCAACTGAAGTGCATGGAGCAGCTGGAAGCTAAGAAAGAAGCACACCAGAGAGAGGCGGAAGCTCTCACACTGCAGCTCTACATCCTGGACAAGCAAAAAGTATAGCTGCCTCAGCCTTGGGATACATCCCCCTCTCAACAGCAGGGAATGGGAAAAAGCCTGCCCAATTTATCGTGAGTCTGATTGCATAGAGGAATTCCTATCCACCTTTGAGAGACTGTGTGAAATCCATAAGATTCCAGAGGAGAATTGGATGCCAGTCTTTTTAACCAGATTGACTGAGTGGAAAAGCCAGACAAGTATTTAATTAAATGAAGAGGGAAGATGCTATGGTGTATAAGAGCTTTAAAGAAGCTGTATTAAAAAGGCTTAAAATCACCCCTGAGTCTTATTGTTTAAAACTGAGACATCTTAAAAAGTCTGACAATATAACTCATGTGGAATATGTGCATAAACTGCGTAGTTATGTAAAAAAAGATAGGGGTGGGTGGTGATGGCAGCTTTGATAAGCTGTTACATTTAGTGATGCAAGAGCAGTTATTATGGGTGGTCACCAGTGATGTCAAAGCAGCCGTTTGTGACAAAAAACCTTCCACGGTTTTGATGGCAGCAGAAATTGCTGATGAGTATGTTGTGTCAAGGGCTCGAGAGCGGTGAAATCTCCAGTTTACAAGGGAGGAAGAATTTAAGAGTAAACCTAACCCCAACTGTATTAAAAAAAAATCTCAAGGGAGCCCAGATTTTAAAGCCTCTTACCCTAAGGGGAAGCCACTTGTTTGCCATGAAGGTGGGATCCCTGGCCATATAAAGTCAAATTGCTCAAAGGTCACAACCTGCACCCGCAACCCATCTTGTGGGTTCCAATGCTACCAGTATAAGTGCTAATGCTACCACATTAGCCACAGAGGAAATTGTGGGAGAGGAAAATGGCCTCCTGAATGATATTAGAACTGAGTCGTGGGATGATAGTGAACAATTCATTAAGAGTGTAAAAGTAAATGGGTTTGAATGTACCGGGTGGCGTGATAACTGCATCTCATATTACTTTGGTTAAAGAAAGTTTTGTGAGAAAAGATAAATTGCCTGGCTGAAGTATAAATCTTCAAGCTTTGGCTGAGTTTTCAATGACTGTGCCTCTGACTAAAATCCACCTGAGTGGAAAAAATTTAAGGATGATATTGTAGCTGATATTAGGAATTTGCTACCTGCTGATATGTTGATAGGTAATGACATTGTAACTGTTATGACAACCTGATTGGACACTAGCATGGATCTGATTCCTCTTCTTTGCAGGCTGTCAGTGAGGTGAGCTGGAGGTGAGGGGGAATTTTCCCCCGAGCTATTGTTTGTTGAGAATAGCAGCTTGCCAGCTGAGGAAGGAGCTGAGGATTCTTTTGTACCGGAGACTGTTCCGGGTTTAAGTGAAACACCGAAAGAATTTATATCTGCTCAGTCAAGTGATATTACTTTGGAACAGACTAGGATTGCTACACAGGATCAGACGCCTCCTGGGGAAGGAAAGGTCAGTTTTATTTATTCAAAATGGTGTATTATTTGGGGAAGCTCCTTCTGGAAAAAGGCAGCTTCCTGAAGAAGTGTGCAAGCAAATAGTTGTGCCTGAGAGGTATAGGAGAGTTTTGCTTTATTAGCTCATGATGGGCCATTTGCGGGTCATCTAGGAGTGGAGAAAACTTGTGACCCGCTGAAGCGAAATTTTTACTGGACCCATAAGCTTCAGACAGCTAAGGGTTATTACAGAAGCTGTAACTAGTGTCAGAAGCTAAGGGCTTAAAAGAGACATTGTAAGGTGCCTGGGATGGGGTGTACGTGCCCCGCACTTGACGAGGAGGCGTTAATATCACACTGTAGGCTGAGGAAGATGCTCCAGTTGGAACAGCAGTATAAAAGAGAGTAGCACAGGTCAGTCTGGGCTGACTGCTGAGGAGGGAGGATGTATGCTGCAGGCTCCTGCCTGGGAGCTGCTGGAGCCCAAGACCAAAAAGGCCAAGCCCGCCAGGATCCAGACAGATACTCAGCTACCCCTGGACGCCCAGGAGATGGTGGAACCACTGGGAGCTTCACAGGCCAGAGACTCAGGAGATCCAGAGATCATGCCACTGGAAGACATGGTAGGAAGTAGCCCAGGGGAATTGGACATTGGTCCGGTTGTAGAACTGAGCAATAAGTTAACGGGTTTTTTGGTCGTTTCCCCGCTGATCCAGTGGTGAATATGCTTGGCACTGACAAGGCCCTGGGCTGGGACCTGGTGGAGCAGGGAGGGTCCGGGCCCTCTACCCCGGTCACCATCCCTCTGGTGGTGGCCCATGCCTTCTGGCTGTTAGGCCACACAGCCTTGCTAAGAAAGGCAGCTGTTTTGACTCTGGCCACTAGGTCACAGAGCCTTGCAAGAGAAGGTAGCTGTATTGACTCTGGGTGCTAAGCCACACAGCCCTGGTAAGGAAGGCAGCTGTAATGACTCTAGTCCAGAGGTGGGCAAACTACAGCCCGAGGGCCGCATCTGGCCGTCCAGATGTTTTAATCTGGCCCTTGAGCTCCTGCCAGGGAGCGGGGTCAGTGACTTGCCCCACTCTGCGCAGCTCCCACAAGCAGCGGCATGTCCCCCGCCCCCCCTCCCGGTGCCTATGCATAGGGGCAGCCAGGGGGCTCCACACACTCCGACTGCCCCAAGCACTGCCCCCACAGCTTCCATTGGCAAGGAACCGCAGCCAATGGGCACTGCAGAGCGGCGCCTGCGGACAGGGCAGCACGCAGAGCTGCCTGCCCGCACCTCCGCGTAGGAGCCAGAGGGGGAACATGCCGCTGCTTCTGGGAGTTGTTTGAGGTAAGCGCCGCCCGGAGCCCACAGCCCTGACCCCCTCCCACACCCCAACCCCAGCTCTGAGCACCCTCTTGCACGCCCATACCCCTATCCGCACTCCTGCCCCAATCCGGAGCCCCCCCAACCCCACACCCTGAACTCCTAATTTCGGGCCCCACCCCTAGCTAGAGCCCTCACCCCCTTCCATATCCAACCCCCAATTTCGTGAGCATTCGTGGCCCGCCATACAATTTCCATACCCAGATGTGGCCTTCGGGCCAGAAAGTTTGCCCACCCCTGCACTAGTCATTAGGCTGCACAGCCCTGTGAGAGAGGGCATCTATGTTGACTCTGGCCACTAAGTCGCGCAGCCCTGTGAGAGAGGGGAGCCATTTTGACTCTGGCCATTAGGTCACACAGACCTGTGAGAGAGGGCAGAACTATTGACACTGGCCACTAGGCAACATAGCCCTGTGAGGGAGGGCGACCCTATTGATTCAGACCTCTATGCCAGTCTGCCCTGAGCTTAAGGGCAGTCAGCTAGACTTAGTTAGGGGGCTGCAAGGGCGGGGCAGAGGGATGTACTCGCCCCACAGCAACCTTTATCTATTATTGGGGAGGCATTTGCCAGAGAGTCTGTGGATTTTGTGGGACCTTTCCCTAGACCTTCCAGGAATGGAAAGAAATATATACTGGTGGTGGTAGATTCAGCTACTGGGGACCCCGAGGCTACAGCATTGCCTAATATTGAAGCTTAAGTGGTGGCTACAGCTCCGTTCGCTATTTTCAGCAGAGTAGCTTTTCCCAGAGAGAATTTAACAGACCGTGGTACAAATTTTATGTCTGTTGTCTTTAAGAAGTTGTGGAAGTTATGCAGGGTGAAGCACATAAAAGCTGCATCCTACCTCTCAGAAACTAATGGAGCGTTAAAAGCCATGCTTAGGATGTATTTCCAGGCGTGAGGGCAACTGGGATCTGTTGCTCCCTTTGTTACTGTATGCATACAGAAGTGTACCCCAAGAATCTACTGGCTTTGGTCTCTTTGATCTCCTGTATTAGAGGCAGGTCAGAGGACCCTTAAATTTAATTTGTGATTCTTAGGAGGGCAGTACTGAGGAAACCGAACAGCCAGTAGGAGAATGTGTTTCCCCGTTTAAGGGAAATTTGCAAGTTATGATGGATTTGGTGCAACAAAATCTTAAGAAAAGTTAGGAAAGTCAGAAAGCTTGATGTGACAGGCATATAAAAGAGAGGTTGAAATTGGAGATATGGTGCTCCTACTAATTCCTGTGAGGAAGAACAAAATGTAAGATTTCTGGAAAGGGCTCTTTGAAGAAGTAAATGAGGTTGCATATAATGTCAGAAAGCCCCATGGCAGGGGAGCCATGGAGACAGTCCACATCAATAGGTCGCAGACTTACCATGAAAGGGAGTTAGCTGTCAATATGATTTGTTGTGCTAACGAAGAGAGGTTGTCTGCTCCCTTAATTGATTTGGTCAGGGAAAGCCAGGAGGAAACTCCACTAGGGAGCATTGAGTTTTGGGAGAGCTTAACTCTATCCCAAAGGCAGGAAATGCTGGCCATGTCTACACTACCAGTTATGTCAGCAAAACTTACATCACTCGGGGGTGTGAAAAAACACATCTCTGAGCAACTTTAGTTTCACCAACATAAGTGGTAGTGTGCACAGCACTTCTCCCGCCAACATAGCTACTGCTGCTCGTTGAGGTGGTTTTATTATGTCAGCGGAAGGCTCTCTCCTGTCAGCACAGGGTGATTACATGAGCGATCTTACAGCAGGGCAGCTGCATAGTACAGCTGTGCTGCTATAAACTCGCTAGTGTAGACATGGCCACATGTTTAACTAACAGGACTGCATTCCATTTACACCATAGGGCCTCGCCCAGCTCCTAGCAGGGCATACCAGGCCAAGGGGGAACTGCAGAGACCGATCAAAGAAGAGGTGGAAAGCATGCTAAAAATGGGAATAATCACTGAATCAAAAAGCCCCTGGGTTTCCCTTCTTGTAATGGTACCTAAAAGGGATAAAACCATGAGGTTTTACGTGGATTATAGGGAAAAAATGTTATCACCCAGCCTGATCCATATCCCATACCCCAAATAGAGGACTTATTGGACCAGTTGGGGGGGGTTACAAAATTCATAACTTGCGGGTATTTGCAAATTCCCTTAGATCCACTTTCCTAGTGGAATCTGGACTGTATGAATTTAAAGTTTTTTGCCTTTTGGATTGATGAATTCCAGAGTGATCTTTATGCAGTTTATTAATGAGGCGCTGCATAGGTTACAAACGTTTGCTTGAGCCGAAATAGATGACTTGACCATTTTCCATAGCACCTGGCAAGACCACCTGTACCATGTAGGTGGGCAAACTTTTTGGCCCGAGGGCCACATCTGGGTATGAAAATTGTATGGCGGGCCATGAATGCTCATGAAATTGGGAGTTGGGGTGTGGGAGGGGATGAGGGCTCTAGCTGGGGGTGCAAGCTATGTGGTGGGGCCAGAAACGAGGAGTTCAGGGTGCGGGGAGGGGGGTCTCCAGACTGGGGTGGGGGGTTGGAGTGCGGGGGGGGATTGAGGGTTCTGAATGGGGGTGTGGGCTCTGGGGTGAGGCTGGGGATGAGGGGTTGGGGTGCAGTAGGGTGCTCAGAGCTGGGACTGAGGGGTTCGGAGGGTGGGAGGGGGATCAGGGCTGGGGTTGGGGCATGGGAGGGGGTCAGGGGTGGAGGCTCCGGGCAGCGCTTACCTCAAGGAGCTCCCAGAAGCAGCAGCATATCCTCACTCTGGCTCCTATGTGGAGGCGCAGCCAGGTGGCTCTGCGTGCTTCCCTGTCTGCAGGCATCGCCATGCAGCTCCCATTGGCCATGGTTCCTGGCCAATGGGAGCTGCGGAGGTAGCGCTTGGGGCAGTCGGAGTGTGCGGAGCCCCCTAGCTGCCCCTGTGCATAGGTGCCAGAGCAGGGACATGCCACTGCTTGTGGGAGCTGCACAGAGTGGAGCAAGTCCCTGACCCCGCTCCCTGGTGGGAGCTCAAGGACCAGATTAAAATGTCTGGAGGGCCGGATGTGGTCCCCGGGCCGTAGTTTGCCCACCCCTGATGTAGGTGTTGTGCTGCAAACACTAAAAGAAGCCAACCTCACTGTTAAAGTCTCCAAATGCAAAATGGGGGCTGCAGAGGTATCTTATCTGGGACACAGGTGGGCAGTGGGCTGGTCTGCCCTGACACCTTAAAAGTAGAGGCCATTGAAAGCTGGTCTGCCCCTAAAACAAAGAAGCAGGTCCAATCCTTTATTGGACTGGGCAACTATTACTGTAGGTTTGTAAATGTTGTTGTGACCTCCCATCACAGACCTTATAAAAGGAAAACTGGACAAGATGGTATGGACAGAGGCCTGTGAGAGAGGCTTCCAAAATATAAAAGATGCTTTGTCTAAGGAGCCTGTTTTAGCCAGTCCTGATTTTAATAAACCATTCCTGCTGTGTACAGGTGCTTCTAATATTGGTTTGGGTGCTGTACTAATGCAAGATGCAGAATGGGGTAAAAGACACCCCATTGCATACTTACGTGAAAAACTGACCCCAAATGAGCAAAAATATGCCATGACTGAGAAAGAATGCTACACCGTAGTCTGGGCTGTTAAACACCTTAAAACCTATCTGGGTAACAAAAAATTCACTGTATTACGGGACCATGCCCCTTTGATTTTGCTGCACAAAGCTAAGGGAACCAAATCAAGGTTACTCCACTGGAGTTTAGCCTTGCAAGAGTTTGACATGGACAAAGTTCATATCAAGGCAAAGGAAAATGTAGTTGCTGATGCATTGTTGAGAATGGAGGAACCCTGAAGTGTATTCAGGAGCGTCAGTGGTGTCCATTCCTACATCTGTTTTGCGTTATCTAAAGGGGAAGGTGATCATCTACTTTAATATGGGCACCACTTTCACAAAATTGTGATAAATCGCGTACAACATATGCCTTGGGAGGTATCACTGGAAAAGTTATAATCTGCTGAGTATTATTATCTTGTTATGATGTGTGTATCGACACTGTGTGTGTGGAGCCATGAAATTGTGGTATATGTATGTAACTCCAACGTGCTGTGAGGCTGAGAAACATCCATAAGTGAGCTCTTCAGGAATAACAATGGAACTGTAAACGAGCTGCTGCATGCCATTCCAGAAGACACTGCAAACGGCACGTACACAGAAGTTGCAAGCAAAAATTTGCAGTTCGTCTGAAGAACTGATGGCAAAGCACATACGCCAGGGAATTGCTTGACCCCATGTCACAGCAAGGATATTTCCAGCCAAAATGGTCAAGATATAAAAAAGGGAGAACAAGGGCTCCTGGCCACCTCTTTCCTACTCCATCTTTGGACTAATGAATTCTGAAAGGGGAAATGTTGAACAAAAGGACTGAGATCCGCAAAAACTATTTGGGCAACCCAGAGAAAGTTACAGAAAACTAGCAGATTTAACATCCCTGCTATCATTTTGAACTTGCAAACTCAAATTCACCTTTAACATATTTTACCTGCTTTAACCTCTAATTCTCATTTCTTTTTCTTAGCTAATAAAACTTTAGTTAGTTTAGTAAAGAAATTGGCTGACAGCGTTGTCTTTGCTGTGAGATCCTGAGCATCCATTGAACCGGGCATAAGTGACTGGCCCTTGAGGGCAGGAAGTACCTAATATGTGGTGAGTTTTGGTTTTAATAACCTTTTATCACAGAAGTCCAGTTTGTCTGAGTTGTAGTATAGCTGGAGTGTCTCAGGGGACTTTTGTGTCTCCATGGTAAGCTAGTATAGTGTCCAGGAGCACACATTTGTTGCTGGTTTGGTTAAATCTAATTATAGAATATGCCACCAGTTTGGGGTGTCTGCCTTGTTTTCTGACTGTTTTCTTGACAGTCTGTCCTGAGATTGGCCTCTAAATTGTGAGCCACATACCAGGAGCTGTGACAGCAGCTAAAAAAGTAACTTTGCGAAAGTTACAAGGAACAACCTTTATGTGAAGGAATACTCATGAAACTTTAACTACATGCATTGCTTAAACAAGAGTGTCAGCTCTCCTGTGGTTTATAACACAATTCTCTGGGTAATTTCATGTATTTCTTTCATGACTTGTGTGCAAAATCAGATGAGAGGCGATGAGGCAGTTCGCTAGTTACTTACCTTCCTAATTACTGCATGACCCAGAACAAAACAATTCTAAACAAAGGATTAATAAAGTGCTGATGTAACAAGCCTTCCTGGACCAAATCCTCAGCTGGTATAAATTGGTGTAGATCCATTGAAGTCTAAGGAACTGTCTCAGTTTACATCAGATGAGTGTCAGATCCCTTATCTTTCCCTTCGCAGGACTATGAGACTAATCAAATTCAGTTTCTTTTCTTTTCATTTCAAAGGAATTTCAGCCTCATTTTAGCTTGCTGCCAAGAGAATAGTCCTTAAGAGTTTGGTTTATTGTTTTATCAACAGGTATTTTCAAAGCTCTCCATTGACATATATGGCTTAGGTGAAAAAATCCCCATTTCCTATCATGAAGCTTTCCCAAATACTAAATGCAGCTTTCTATGGAAACCCTTTGTCAGTGAGATGAAATCCAGAGCCAGAATCTTTGTGGATTTCTGTCATCTTTTTTAGGTTCCACCCTGAAGGAAGCATTTTAAATATTGAAGGAGACAAGGTGATCCTAATAGTTCCTTCTGTCCTTAAAACTGTGAACAAAAGAAACAGTCTAGAGCTTCTGGACTCCTGTGCTGATTAATAATAATTATTATTTATTTATTTATTTGTTATAGTGCCCACAGGTTCTAATTAGGTTGGAGAACCTACTGTGCTAGGCACTATACAAATTCAGAGGAAGGCACAGACTCTGCTTTAAAGAGTTTGCAATCTAATTTAAGAAAACTTACATAAATAATAAGAGGAAAAAGAGAAGGGTAGCAATGGTAATGAGATCCCGTGGTTACAAAGACTACTATGTGCAACTTGATGGTTCCAAATCATTTTGCTTCCCTCTCCCCTCAACACACAGACATTTTAAATTGAATGATGGAGATAGAGGTGGGATGTGTGGGGAATAGCAGGAAGGGAGGGGAGTTAACATGAGGAAGGACATAGGAAAAGGAAAGAAGGGGTAGAGATCAGGGTAACCATATTTTCCCAATGGGAAAATGGGACACTGCATGGGGCCTGCCCACATGGGGCTGGCCCGGCCCGAGCCACTCTCCTGAACCCTCCCTCCCATGCAGGGTTGGCATTGCTGCTTGCCCTCCCTCCCCGTACACGTTCCTCCATGGTCTGCTAGGGGTCGCACTCCACTTTTTTGGCAAAACTGGGCATTTGTCCAGTTTGCTCTTGCCAACTGATGATCAGTTGGCAAGAGCAAATGGGGACAAATGCCTAGTTTTGCCAAAAAAAAAAGTTGGGACAGGGCTTAAAAAATGGACTGTCCTGGCTAAAATGGGATGTTTGCTCATCCTTGGCAGAGGGACGTTCAGGAGAGAGGGAGGAAGGGGAGCTGAAGAAAGGAAGGATGGATGACAAAATGCAAAATCCAGCTGCTATCTTCATGAGCCAGGAAGGAAGCTAGGGAGTGTATTGGTGCTAGGCTTATGGAGTTTTCTTGCCCCATACTACCAGGGCTGGACAAGAAGGGGCATGCTTGGTGGACGAATGTTGCTACTATTCCAAAAACAACACCTGAATGAAATACAGGAACTGGCAGTCTAATGCTGCTGGGACTGAGGCAGTTCCTTGCTACTATGTCTTCTTCCCCACCGGCAGTGTGCAACATGGGAGGGTTTTGCCTAAAATGTTTACAATTAGAACTGATCAGAACTAAAGTGTCTATTGGGTGTAAATTTATAAATAAGATCTACTGTGAAAGGAGATGTTGAACAATATGAAGCTCACTATCTAGATTTCTTCAGATGTGAACAAGGATGAGGAAAATAATGCAATGATTTATTTTTGAATTGCATCTTTTAAACTAAATGCTTCAGACTCCATTCCAATCTATCAGTGCAAACCCCGTTATAGTAAGGGGGTACTGTATGGTACAGATTAATTTTGTGGCAGTAGCCTCTCTAGTTGGGCATAGGCAGAAGTGAGAAAAGATATAATGGGTAAATTTCAGGAAGAATAACTGAGCCTGGAGCAACTGAATAGCCCTGGAAAGAGGATTTTAGGCCCAAATTTTCCAATTTGGAGGCCTGAAATTAGGCCCCCAAATCCATAATTAGGAACAGAAACCACAGTAACCTGATTTTAAAAGGCACTGAGCCGCACTAGCTCTCATTTACTTCACTGGGTTTGTGGGGGTTCAACACCTCTGAAAATCAAGTAGCAGATGACTAACTTTAGGTATTCTAGTTTGAAAATTGTGGCCCGAGTGTTTTGATGGGAGGGTCAGAGGGTATGGGCCATGAGGAAGAAAGGGGACAAGAGATGGGATTTGAAAAGTATCAGGTGGCTCATTACTGTACACTGAAGGAGCATATAGTTGCCTAGCTGTTAGATTGTTCACTAGTCTTAAGCCTTCATCTTTATGTGAGAAAATTCATCCAATTCCGCCTTCGGTTCAGCGCTCCGATGATACCAGGATTTGAAGAGAGACAGGAAACCCAGCAGAGATTGTTTCTCTTAGTACTGGGCATCTAATTACAGTTTCTCCAGCATTATATAAAAAAGAAGTACAAATACAGAAATATCCGACCCTACACTGAAGAAAAAAATAAGTTAAAAAAGCCTTATTCATTTTCCACAGACAATTCTCTTTGAAACTGGCAGACTAGTGTCGCTGTGACAGAGGTAATTAAACCAGGATAAAATGTTAATCCTTATGGTATTAAATCTACTGAGCTGTGATAAGGGAGAGATACTCAGGCTTGCTTACTTTATTAATTTATTTTCTTCAAGGGAGTATAGTTTAGCTTATCTAAATCTGCTAGTTTCTTGGAGAACAGTATTTCAATGTGAGGCCTACTCTGAGTTTATGGAATAAAGGCTAGAAAGAGAAATAATTCTATATGGATACATTATATTTAATCAGTCTGTGACAGTGATGGGCTCGCCTGTCTGTTTATCCTCCTCATATATATTAGAGGATAGGGGTTACGTAACTAAACTGTGATGGATCTCATATGTCTTCAGAAGGCAATATGTCTGTGTTTCAGATCAGATCTGTACAGCTACATTCTCTGGAGCTGAGCTGTCAGAACCTTCTATTGCCATTAGTTTGAAATCAGGCAGAAACTAAAGTTGCAAGGATTGCCTGATGTTATAAAGCACCTGCTCGCCTTCTTATTCTTTCCCTTTTTTGCCCCCTTCTTATGACTAGGGTGCTTAGGGTGGGGGAAGGGGTTGTTTGGTTGATTTTTGTGCTACAGCCTTCCCTTAGCCAAATCCTGGTTCAATGGAACCAGGAGTTCAACAGAAACACAGAATCACTCCTTGTGTAGTAGGAAAAAATATTGCAATCCTGTCTTAAGGCAGCAGCACACATTGGTCAAACACCAACTTAATCAGGTGAGAGTAGATCCTTTTTTTAAGGGTATGTCTACATTGGAGGTATAATTTCCTGCTCAGGTAGACATACACATGCTAGCTTTGATCAAGCTAGTGCACTAAAAATAGAACTAGAGCCGTGGCAAGGCTGGGTGGTGGAATAGGCTAGCTGTCCTGAGTAACATTGCACCTGCAACCTTAGGTAATTACTCAGGCGACTAGCCTGTCCCACTGATTGTGCCACCATGGCTACACTGTTATTTTTAGTGCACTGATCTGATCAAAACTAGCAAATGTACATTATACCTCCAGCTCAAGAGTGTAGATGTACTTTGATGTAAATTAATGGAGTAAACTCTGAAGAAAACACTTGAAATCTCTTTATTAATATTTCTGCTATTGAGAAAGAATTTGTTTTCCCTGTGATTAGCTTCATGTAGTTCAATTTACACTGCCTGAGTAGTTTCAGAGTAACAGCCGTGTTAGTCTGTATTCGCAAAAAGAAAAGGAGGACTTGTGGCACCTTAGAGACTAACCAATTTATTTGAGCATGAGCTTTCGTGAGCTACAGCTCACTTCATCGGATGCATACTGTGGAAATCGCAGAAGACATTATATACACAGACACCATGAAACAATACCTCCTCCCACCCCACTCTCCTGCTGGTAATAGCTTATCTAAAGTGATCATCAAGTTGGGCCATTTCCAGCACAAATCCAGGTTTTCTCACCCTCCGCCCTCCCACAAACAAACTCACTCTCTTGCTGGTAATAGCCCATCCAAAGTGACCACTGTCTTCACAATGCGTATGATAATCAAGGTGGGCCATTTCCTGCAGAAATCCAGGTTCTCTCACCCCCTCACCCCCCTCCAAAAACCACACACACAGACTCACTCTCCTGCTGGTAATAGCCTATCCAAAGTGACCACTCTCCTTACAACCTGCATGAAAATCAAAGTGGGCCATTTCCAGCACAAATCCAGGTTTTCTCACTCCCCCACCCCCATACTCACACAAACTCACTCTCCTGCTGGTAATAGCTCATCCGAAGTGACCACTCCCCCTACAATGTGCATGATAATCAAGGTGGGCCATTTCCAGCACAAATCCAGGTTTTCTCACCCTCCCCCCCCCCCACACACAAACTCACTCTCCTGCTGGCAATAGCTCATCCAAACTGACCACTCTCCCCACACTGTGCATGACAATCAAGGTGGGCCACTTCCAGCATAAATCCAAGTTTAACCAGAACGTCTGGGGGGGGGGGAAAGGAAAAAACAAGGGGAAATAGGCTACCTTGCATAATGACTTAGCCACTCCCAGTCTCTATTTAAGCCTAAATTAATAGTATCCAATTTGCAAATGAATTCCAATTCAGCAGTTTCTCGCTGGACTCTGGATTTGAAGTTTTTTTGTTGTAAGATAGCGACCTTCATGTCTCTGATTGCCTGAGTAGATATTCCTGTGTGCACATACCGGGGGGGAACCCCACAGGGCCAAATTTTGAGGTCCTTACTCGGTTTTTGTGTAGTCCTTATGTAACAAGCCATGATTACTTTCAGAGAAACCCCATTGTTGTCATTGGGTGCCCATTGGAGACAAGCTGCTGAGGAGCTACATTGAAATGGGATGCCCTACTGTAGGAGCGAAAGCAGAACCTCCTGGCAGATCGCTCATTCCTTCTGCAGAACCCCTGAGACCCACAGATTCTGAGGAGGAAAATTCCTATCTCCCCTAAAATGATTTGGAGAAAAGTTTTTGAAGTTTTCCTCCCACCAGGGCCATCTCTTTGTGTTTTTTCCATAGGAAAGGGGCAATCAGACCCTCTGATATTTTTTATGACCTGAAATAGGAATATTGGCTGGGTTGTACCTCTCGGTATTTGCTGCTTCTCTTCTGCTTATAGTGTTAATATTTTGAAAGTTCTTGTTTTTTAATTTATTGTTAACTAGGTGCAGTAAAAGAGATACTTTTCCTAATAGATTCCTCTACTTGGAATTCCATTACATCCATTCTGCCTCTGTATTAAGGACTCAGTCTTGTTCCCATTGAAGTCAGTGATATAATCTCCATTCAGCTTGAGGGAATACATTTAAGGCCTGATCCTTCAGTTCTTTCTCAGGCAAAACTCCTACAGAAAGTCAAAGGAAAGGTCTTTTGCAAAATCAAGGTCTATGTTTCAGGATCAGATCTGTTATTTTATGAATATTTTGGATTACAAGAATCTCTGTGTATATACTGGCCTATCAATACTTAAGATGGCAGCTCCTTTGGTAAAGTGTCATTATTAATTAGTGAAATTCACCTAGGCAGAAAATTGCTTTAAGGAAAAATGCTCTTTTTAACAATGTTCATGTTCTTACTGAGCGAAAAAATGATCTTATGGCTAAATCATTGGATTGAGCCTTGAGAAATGTTGGTTCAATATCTGGCTTTTCTGTGCGTTTTCTGTGTGACCTGGGCAGTCTCTTAATCTCCTTGTGCCTCAGTTCCCCATTTACAAAAGGAGGGTAATAGTACTTCCTTTCTTCTATCCTATTTAAAATATAAGCTCTTTGGGGACAGTGATTATCTTTTATGAAGTCTGTGTAGAGAGTCTAGCACAGGGGTTCTCATAACACATTTTTTGGTGGCCTCAAAGTGCAGCCACCAACTCTTCCCGGTGGCTACTCTGACAATTTTTCCTAAAATACTTAAATTAACTTTAGGAAAAACAAATAAATATGCATAAATGCATGTCCAAATCATTGTAATTTATTTGGGGGGGGGGATTTTGCAGACTCAATAATAAAAATAATGTACAGTTGTCTCTGTTCTTTACTGGACCTAAACAGAATAGAAACACAAATAAGGTGCTTTGCACATTCTTGTCTTTTTTGTTGTTTCTTTTGCTTTGCTGGTTGCTTTTTTTATTTTAGACTTGCTGGCGAGTAAGTCTGATGTTGTGAAAAGTGATACTTGTATGTTAATATCACTTTTCACAGCTTCCCAGCTAACTACCAAGTCTACTATGACAAATGATATTAACAAACATCACTTTTCACAGCAGACTTACTCGGCCCCAGGATGCCGGGGGACAAATTAAGCCCTGGATGGGGTGGTGCGTAGGGAGGCAGCAGGGCCATGAGCGATGTATCGGGGGCTGGGGGAGGCATCAGGTACCAGGGGTGTGCACAGGGCCAGAGCCCGAAGCCCTGCGCCCAGGGGATAGGGCCTGGGTGACGGACCCCAGAGCCTGGAGATGGAGCCTGAAGTCCCGCAGCTGGAGCCAGCTGTCTGCTAGGCCAGGGCTGATCCCGACCCCTCTGCCCCGGGAAGCTGGAGAACTCACTGGCTGCCTGCTCCTCCAGTGTTTGTGTCTCCAGAAGGGGCAAGGCCCAACCCCTGCTGGCAGCCATCACCATACAGGAGGTTGTAGCCACAAGAAAAGGCCCTGGTGGTTGCATTTGCGAAACACTGGCATAATGGGGCTGTCATAACCATACAGTTAAGAGTAGCCTAGAATTCCTCCTTACCTGTAAGGGGTTAAGAAGCTCAAATAACCTGGTTGGCACCTGACCAAAAGGACAAATGGGTAAAGAAGATACTTTCAAATCTGTGTGTGGGGGGGGGGAGGGGGGAGAGGCTTTGTTTGTGCTTTGTTTTGTGTGTTCTCTGGGGAAGCAGAGAAGCATCAGGTCAGAAAACTCCTTCTTATAAAATCATCCTAAAATGAGTCTCAATATTGCAAAAAGAATAAGTAAATAAGGCAAGGCATGTTATATTATCTTTTGTTTTTGGCTTGTGAATTTTCCCTGTGCTAAGAGGGAGGTTTATCCCTGTTTTTTGTAGCTTTAAAGTTTTGCCTAGAGGGGAATCCTCTGTGTTTTGAATCTGATTACCCTGTAAAGTTACCTTCAATCCTGATATTACAGAGGTGCTTCTTTTACTTTTTTTTCTTTATAATAAAGTTCTGTTTTTTAAGAATCTGGTTTACCCGTTTGGTTGGTATATTATTCTCAAGCCTCCCCAGGAAAGGGGGTGAAGAGGCTTGGGGAGATATTTTAGGGAAACAGGAACTCCAAGTGGTCCTTTTCCTGAATCTTTGTCTAATTCACTTGGTGGTGGCAGCAGTACCCATCCAAGGACAAGGAAGGATTTGTGCCTTGGGGAAGTTTTTGACCTAAGCTGGTAGAAATAAGCTTAGGGGATCTTTCATGCGGGTCCCCACATCTGTACCCTAGCATTCAGAGTGGGGAGTGAACCCTGTCAGGGGCCCTGATCTTGGTTAGGGCCTCTGGACACAACAGTAATATACATAATAATCTGGAAAACAAATGGCTAGTAAGGTGGCTGGGATAATAGTCAATTTCCTCAATGGCTGCAGTGATCCACCCCATAATCAGTTGTCTGTATGTGAAAGTCCAAAGCCTAATACTTACATCATTCCTGGAGTTAATGTGCCTGTCTGTTGAATAATGAATTGACACTGTGGGGTAGGAGCAGGAACTGCTCTTATTTTCAGTGAAGTTCAGTGGCAAACTGGCAATTTTTCTGTTCATGCCCGATAGGGCTGCTTCATTTTTTTAGCAGTTGCCACTGTGCTTTCTTTCATGCTCAGTGCTTCCAGAAATGAAATTGGACACCATGGTGACTTTTACACAATCCCATGCACTTCTCCATTGGGAAGTCAAACTTCTGTTCTACACATTAGGAACTGCTTGAAAGTAGAAAAACGGTTCTGCACAATTTCCGTGTTAGACAGGATCAGTTTAGAGCAAGAGGCAAATACTAGGTGGAATTCTGGAATCCTTGCTTCCTAGAAAACGTGGTTCTTTTTATTGAAAAATTGTGCAGGGGGGCAGAAATAAGTACTAAATTAATTTTAGCACCAGATACTGAAATTAACCACAGCAGGCAGAAATCTCCTACATGAATTTAAATGAAATAAAATAAAAATCATACCTCTTTTGTATATCCCAAAAAACACTATCAGAATGGAAATTGATTGATTGCCCCAGTTAGCAAACTTTACAGACTGGATAAGGATTGAATGGGGATTAATTTTTTCATCCTAGCCTTCAAAGTCATTCATAATTCCACCCGTCTACATCTCAGACCTTAACTCCTACCACTTACCTCCTTGAATGATGCCAGTTTCAAAGCCTAATTCCATCTACTCTCTGCATACTCCTGTCTCCATGCTGCCCATTATAAGTGGAATGCTCTCCTTCATCCCAATTTGCCAAGCCACCGCCTTCTTTTCACTCAAGTCCCTCTTAAAAATCAACTTTTACCTTTGTGTACAGTTAGCCAAAAAACAGCTAAGTTTCTGGGTTTCCCAGAATGTCCCATCTTCTGTTTTTGTCTTTGAGACCCCAATTCTCCAAAGACTGTATTGACTTGAGTGGGACTTCTCAAGTGCCCAAAGTTGAGTTTTTGCAAGACTAGGACCTTGCAGCTCTTTGGGGGAAGGGACAGCTTTTATTTTGTGTGCTACACAGAGCCAAACATATTGCCCATGCTGTTCAAACAACAATAGAGACTGAGCTACCTTCTTGCTCTTTTATCATTTATAAGTATAATATTTTTTGTTTTTAAACAGTGCCAAAAATTGCACTGCTCACATTACATGTAAATGCACAAACGCCCTGCCCTGCCAAGTTTGAATACAGCTGCATATATGACACAATGAAGGTGAGACAAAACAGTGAGGTGGGAAAGAAAGACAGTGGTCACAACAATAAAATTATGCAGGAAGGGCCTGACTCAATTCCCCATTTTAGTCAAGGGAAGGATTGTCATTGACTTCAATAGGCATTGGTTCAGGCCCTCGCTCAGCAGAGTTGGGTATACAGCACAGTTGAATATTCCTTAAAATATTTAATAAATGTATATGTAAACTACATAAATATCTTGATGTCTTGGTTGACTTACTTCTAATGGGCCTGTCAGTAACACATTTAAACCCCCAATCCAGCAAAGGTCCTAGTGCAACAGTATTGCCAAAAGAGCTAACATGATCCTTGGGTGTATAAACAGGGGAACCTCAAGTAGGAATAGAGAGATTATTTTACCTCTGTATTTGGCACTGGACTGTGTTCAGTTCTGGATAGGGTGACCAGACAGCAAGTGTGAACAATCGGGACAGGGGGTGGGGGGTAATAAGTGCCTGTGTAAGAAAAAGCTCCAAAAATCGGGGGTGTCCCTATAAAATCAGGACATCTGGTCACCCTAGTTCTGGAGTGCACAATTCAAGAAATTTTATAAACTTCAGCACGTTCCAAGAAGAGCCATGAGGATGATTAAAGGATTAGAAATTATGTTTTAAGAAGCTCAATCTATGTAGTTTAATAAAGTGAAGATTAAGGAGTGACTTGATCAGTCTATAAGTATCTCCATGGAGAACAAATATTTAATAATGGGCTCTTCAATCAAGCAGAGAAAGGTATAACATGATCCAATGGCTGGAAGTTGAAGCTTTCTTGACTGGGGCCTTAGATCAGATCTGAAGTACAATAGCCACTATTGTTCAGCAGTGGGACTGTCAATTTGATATTTTTCATGAGTACTAAATTCATTTTAAATATTTTCAAGCCCATAGCTACTCTAATACACTTTTTTGAGATGTGAGATATTCTCCATGTGTTTCATCTTGCAAATTCCTTGATGTACCACAGATTGTCAGAGTTCTGCATATTTTACTTCAGAACTTTGGTTACTATATATTATAATTGCTACAGTGAGAAAGTGTGTTTGTTTTTTTCCTTCAGCTAATCCTTGTGAGCTCCACTGCCGTCCTGTAGATGGCCAGTTTTCAGAGAAAATGCTGGATGCAGTTAGTGATGGTACTCCTTGCTTTGAAGGCAGAAACATCCGAGATATCTGTATTAATGGCATGTGTAAGGTATTGGGTATGTTTGTATGTTTCCTTCTCTAAAATTTCATGGGACTGTATTATCAGGGGAAACTGTGTACCAACTTATTTAAGAAGATGCCAGCCCGGGGCATTTGATTTCATTGTATTTTAAATTATAGTAGAAACAATTTAAAGGGGAACTGCTTTTCTAAATGGACATTAGAATAACTTTGACCCTTTCTGCAGAACAGATTGGCCTGGTTGTCGTCATTTCTTTTGTTATCAGAACCAATTAAAGAATGTCTGTTTGCTCTATTCCTATGGCGATATTGTTTTCACAGAGGATTATATGGTTTTGGGGCCACAATTAGATATAACCATTTCATACAGCTACATTTTGAAAACGTGATCCTAATTTTATGAAACCACATGTTCTTCATCGGCTTAGAATTAAATCCATTGTACTTGTAATATTTAATCACATACAGAAGGACATTCAGACTTAGAAGCAGTGAATCTGCATGAAATTTACTGTAACCAAAGCAAACAAATGAGAGTGTATTTTAATTACAACAACATTACTCTTTTGACATAATTCTCCACTACACCTAGGGTGACCAGATGTCCTGATTTTATAGGGACAGTCCCGATATTTGGGGCTTTGTGTTATATAGGCACCTATTACCTCCCCACCCCCGTCCCGATTTTTCATACTTACTGTCTGGTCACCCTAACTACACCTAGAGCGTGCCCAGCATTCACAACATTCTATTGGTGTGTTCTGAAAATACATGCCGTTCCTGCAATATTGGGTTATGGTTACATAGTTATAAGATAAGGAAATCCCATAGTCGATGGGTTGTTTTCCAATAGGATAGCAATGCATTGGAGTATGTTTTTGTGGTATGGAATAGTTTTATCTATAGTTTTATTTTTTTGAAAATATGAGGTTCAGAGCCTGTTCCTGTTGAAGCCCAAAGGAAATTTGGCCACTGATGACATTGGGAGCAAAAGCAGGACTGTGATTCCTAGAAAACACTTAGTTAGTTGCTGGTAGAAATTAATTTATCATGTTCCTGGAGGGCCATTTGATAGCTGCATACTTTAACCACCTGAATATCAAGTCATGTACTTGCTATGTGTCCACTCCGAAGGTTTAACTTTCCAGTGGAATTGTTGGTGCATCAAAGAACAGCAACAAAAGGGTTAATTCTTAATTTTTTATACAGTACCTACAGTTGAACTAGTGAATTCTTTGGATAAGCTGGAGTTCCCGATCCAACTCCCATTGAAGTCAGTGAAAATATTCCCCTTGGCTTCAGTGGGAGCTGGGACGGGCAGGGGAAACTGCTATGAACAGTCATACTTGAAGATATACTGAAACAAACCTTTTAAGATATGAACATGTTTGGTAAATTTTTCAAATGTATATTTTTGCTTCGGTGACCATGTTTCCCAAAGGGAAAACGGAACACCACACAGGGCTGGCCCAAGCCTCCGTTCCCTGGCACAGGGCTGGCCGAAGCCGCTTGCCTGAGCCCACCTCCCCACACCGGGGGCAAGCAAGGCTTGAGCAAGCAGTGACACACACGCTAGATAGAATGACCATATTTCCCAAAGGCTGGGGCTGGCGTCACTGATCACTCAAGCTCTGCCTCCCTCCCTGAATGGGGCTGGCATTGCCACTTGCCCCCCACCCCTCCAGCATGTTCCTCCACACCCTGCTTTTTTGACAAAAGTGGGCATTTGTTCCATTTGCGCTTGCCAACTGATCAAGTTAGCAAAAGCAAGTGGGACACATGCCCACTTTCGCCTCCCCCCCCCCCAAAAAAAAAAAAAAAAGTCAGGGCATCCAGGTCAGGGCTTAAAAAAGGGACAGTGCCAGCCAAAACGGGATATGTGGTCATCCTAATTTTTTCTCATCTCTATGCTTCTTGGCTTCAGACAGGACTGATCTAAGAGAGGCAGAATACTGTATTAAGAGGGCTATTTTCATGGTATATTTGATCCAGCTCCAATAGTATCTGCAATTTTATAAGAGCACTCATCTCATGAGAGTTTCACTCTGATTTCTAAACCAAAGGGATTGAGATTAGGATGACTAAACTTCAGGCTTTTGAATATTTATTCATATTGAATCCCACAAGCTTTGGCAGTTCACACATCACTACAAATGTATATCTATTTTATACAAAGCAGGTTTTTTAAAAATGCATTTGAATCAGTGAGGATGAATTGATGCATCTCTGCTGAAAGCAAGCTCTGCCATGTAGATCAGAGATTCCCAAACTGTGGTACATGAGCACGTGAGAAGTGGTCTGTGGCAAAAGGTTACTCTGTCTCCTTGAAGGGACAGGGGGTCCTGGAGTAAGCCAAACCCTATTCCATGACAAAACCTTTTAGAAAGAAAGGGGGTGGGGAGAGCAGCAGACTAGCAGAGGAATGGGATCCAGATGTTAATCAGTAGCTGCCTCCTTAGAATGATAAAATCCAGCTGTTTGGTAGCTTACAGGAAGATTAAGAGGGAGAGGACAGACAGCCAAGAGGGCAGAATTGCAGGGGAACATTGAGTCAGAAGAGAGGCTCCCTGAGATAGGAACCAGAAGGGAGACAGGTGGGCTGGGGAGCCTTCCAGAATCAAGAAGGAGGGCTGTGGAATCCTTTCCCCAAGAGGAAAGAGTTGTGAGTTCAGGGACAAAAGGAGGCTCTGTGCAATGGGACTGGAACCCGGATTTTGGTGGTCCAGGGAAGCCTGCTTAAATCATGTCACAACCCCGTGGAGGGGGGCTGTGGAATCCCTTAATTATAAGGAAGGAGTTGTGAGTCTGAGGGGGAGGAGACCAGCAGAAAAGACTTCCCAGAGAGGCCAGAGATTGCAGTGGGACTAGCAAAGCACCCTGGTTCAAAGGAAACTGGAGGAGATTCAGAAACCTGAAGCCCTCAAGCAAGGTGAGTTGCAGTTGAATATGCCTGGTGCCCAGAGCCATGAAATTCCAGTCAAGGCTCATTACCACTCTGCCTCTCCCCTCTGAACCCACTCTGCCTTTCTTTTCCACACGCACACAGCCCAGCACCAGCAGAGCCCTCCCTGCCTTTCCTCCTTCCTCCAACACACTCCAGAGCCCTCCCTACCCTTCTCCCCCACACACACCAGAGCCCTCGCTGCTTTCCCGCTCCCCCTCACACACTAGAGACCTCCCAGTCTTTCTCCTCCCCCACACACCACCAGAGCCCTCCCTATCCTTCTCCCTCCCCATAAACCATCGGAGCTCCCCTGCTTCTCCCCCCCCAACCCGAGCCCTTCCTTCTCTCTCTCACACACACACACACACACACACACACACACACCCCTCCTGTCCTCCCCTGCCCACCACCAGAGCTCCCCTGCTTTCCCCCTCCCCGCACCACCACCGTAGTCCTCTTTCTCCCGCCCCACGCCACCAGAGCCCTCCCTACTTCCCCCCCCCACACACACACCACCAGAGCCCTCCCTGTCCTTCTCCCTCCACACCACCAGAGCCTCCCTGTTCTCTTTCACACACACACACACTCACCCACCCCACCGTAGCCCTTCCTGTCCTCCTCCTCCCCCCCACACCACCGGAGCCCTCCCTACTTCCCCCCCACACACACACACACCAGCAGAGCCCCCCCGTCCTTCTCTCCACCCCCACCACCAGAGCCCTCCCTGCTTCCCCCACACACACAGACTAGAGCCCTCTCTGCCCTTCTTTCCCCCCTCCCCCACCCCCATACCTCCAGAGCCCTTCCTCACCTTTTTTTATACTTACACTCCTGCAGACACCACGGGAATCCCCCCTTCACTCCATCCAGAATCCCTACTCTCAGTCTAACTTCATTAGTGCTGAGATGGAATCTGTTTTCCCATCTTGTGAAACTTCTTGTAATTTCAAAAAAATTCCCTTTGTGCATCCAGATAAAAGGGAGACCACTCAACATTTTCACAACAACCCAGCAAGAGAGGCCCACCTTTCCCAGAGTAGTCACAACCAGTCTAGTCTGCACACTCAACTGAATGAGATAGAGAAGAGACTAGGTGGGTGAGGTAATAGCTTTTATTGGACCAGAGACACAAGCTTTCAGTGTACACAGAGCTCTTCTTCAGGAACTTGAATGTGAGTTTCCCACATCCCAGGTGAGTGTGCTGACCACCAGGATATTCTGATGTCTCTGGTTTTGACCAGAAATTCCATCCTACACCTAAGAAACATTTCCTAATGAAAGTTTCATCCAAACCAACAGGTTCTCACAAAATTTCAGTTTTGACACATTTCTGATGAAAAACCTGTTTTGTTTTAAAATTCCCAATCAGCTCTTAACTTCCTATCCTCCAACCCTCCAACTCAGACTCCCCCTCCAAACTACCATCTTGTCTAATTTCCCCCAGGCAGATGTCAGCCAGGCAAATTCAATACTTAAGTCTATTAAGGCCTAAAATAAATGTGTATAAACAGTAAAAATGTGCATATGGTACTTGTGATGCAGCAGGAGAGTGATGGATGGGAGGTATATAAGCCCAAGGATGATCAGAGCCTTATTCCCTGTGGACTGAGGAGAGGTTACTACAGGTTAATTAGACCACCTGGAGCCAATTAAGGCCTTTCCAGAGACCTGATATAAAACCCAGCTTCAGTAGGCTGGCAGGAGGGAAGGAGAGGGACTGTGGTTTGGAGGAGTACTCTTGTTGACTAGAGTACCAGGGGAAGGGAAACCCTGCTCAAGCAGAGCAGAGGGACTCCCCAGGTGCAGAGGACCGAGAGAAACCCTGCCCAAGGGAAGAGAGGGCAGGAAGCCCAAGAATAGGGGCAAGAGGCAGTGACCTGACCCATCACACAAAGGAAAAGCATGGGACCCACCATAAAAGCTTTGGCCATTTTTCACATACTTCAAACATCAATTTTTTTCAGAGGATGGTACATGAACCAATGAAGTTCTGAATTGTTCATGTATATGATTGTTTTCAAGGGCCATTTTGTAGGTATTAGTCATAGAATCATAGGACTGGAAGGGACCTCAAGAGGTCATCTAGTCCAGTCTCCTGCACTCATGGCAGGACTAAGTATTATCTAGACCATATAGTCTAACCTGCTCTTAAAAATCTCCAATGATGGAGACTCCACAACCTCCCTGGACAATTTATTCCAGTGGTTAACCACCGTGACAGGAAGTTTGTCTTAATATCCAACCTGAACCTCTCTTACTTCAATTTAAGCTCATTGCTTCTTGTCCTATCCTCAGAGATTAACAAGAACAATTTTTCTCCTTTCAACAATACGTATTATCATAAACAATTCAGGAGAATCAAGGTTGTTTTTAAATTAGTGTACTTGTGCTATTATGAATAAAGCTGGCAGTCCATTTACATTCAGGCTATAGTTTCAGTTCATCCAACAAACAGAATGAATCGAAGCCAGGATCATGTGATGAACAATGTAATCTGGCAGTCCAAAGGACTAGAAGAAATGATTAATAGGTAACTAAAGTAGGCCTCTTCTCTGAATGGTAGCATACTTTTATATAAAATGTGTACACAGCATACCCACTTGGGGAAAAAACCTTTTCAAACATCTCTCAGAATAATTTAGCATGGTGTTAGTTCTGTCCAAGTGAATGCAGTATATATTGTATGGTTCTTGGCAAGTGAATTAGAAAATACACTTAATTATTTCTACGCAGCTAATTCTGGTACTGTAATAATAGATGAATATTGTGGTTGCTAACTTGAAAAAGGAGTCCTTAAACATTACAGGTAAATAGTAAGCCCCGATCAAACTCTAATCAAGTTTTTAATCAGACATTTTAGGTACTGAAATACATTTTAGGAACTGAATTTCTCACAGAAATGCTTCTGGTTTGTTTTCTTTTGGCCAAAATAATAAGAGGTAACAGTGGCAAGGTACTCTGTGATGTTGTATCTGTTACCCATGTGTATTTGGTGTGTATTGAGGCAAAAGGCTAAAGACCAAGGCCAGTGTTTTCAAATGTAGGTACCTAAGGCCAGGGACTTTGTAATAGGTTAACTGTTCCACTCCAGGTGTGCCCTAGTTTTGGTGTAATGAGGAGGGTGGGGTGGCCCCAGAGAGTTGTAAATGAGAAACAGCCCAAAGGCAAGGGAGAGAGTCTGGAGTCTTGACAATGCAGAGAACTCAGAAGAAGAGCAGAGCTGGGCTGAGAGCTGCAAGGAGAGGATGCCACTGAAGGAGGGAGCAGTGAGAGTTTCCTAGTTGAGCAGTGGAGCCAGATCAGGCTGGTGAAAGTGGAAGGTGGTCGGGAGGTCCGTCCCCAGGCCAAAGAGCCACAGCCAGGTAGGGCTGAGAGTAGCAGCAGGATGCCTGCTGGCTCTCTGAGGTGGGGAGCTGAAGCTAGAGGACCATAGAGAGCTGAAAGCAGGGGAATGATTGAGGGGGAGTGAGTTCACCAGGCAAGAACTATAGCCAGACTTGAGAATGAAACTGGATGGAAAAGCACTCCAGCTACAGCAGCTGAGGTGAGGTGTGCTGGACGCCATACTTGAGAGTTGCAGCACAGTGAGAGATGCTGGAGCTGTACTTGATGTGTTGATGGACTATTGGGGCTTGAAAGAGTGAATGTGCTGTTTGGACTGGACTTGGGAATTCTGGATGGTGGTTCTGGATCCTTTAGTAATAAATTAAACCTGCAAAGGGCTATGTACAGTCTGAAAGAGCGTGTGTACTCCAAAAGAAAGGGGAAACTGAAGCAGATTATGCTGTGGCCTGCCACAGCAAGGCACCCCATGAAGGGGCTGCCTTTTCCCACTCCTACATCCATATATTAGGCACCTAAATGAAACTTACCTGATTTTACTGTGAATACACAACTCCCATGGAAATCACTTTTATCTAGATGCCTAAACATGGATTTAGATGCCTACATTTAGTCATCTACATTTGAAAAATATGTTGAATTCTCTTACAGTAACCTTGGCAGGGTCAGTATCTAGTACAAAGGCAAAACAAACGCACACCAGCGTCGGTGCTAGTATCACAGCAATTCACTAACAATTCCCAGTACACACTGTTTATCCAGCATGCCCATATGTGACTGATTTTTCTAAAGTGCCACTCGTGCAGCTGCTCCTAGTGAAGCCATGTAAATGTGATGTCAGTAATCTGTTCGTGCTGATTCCAAAACAATATTGCCAGCATCATCCACTCATTTGTCAACTTCTCCTATAAGCATTGGGAAGCCTGTTCCATGCAGTTTATAATCCACAAAGAAAAGTGTGTGAAGGCTGGCGGTAGGGGGACATGGTCAAATATATACAATTGTGAGATACATTTGCCATTTTTTCTAAGTGTAACTATGGGGAAAAAAGTGCCAATTTTCCCCAACTTCCACCCAAGCTATTATTTATTGTCTGGTTTCTGACAGGCATCACAGCAGAGGTGGGTCTTAAGGTGAAATCTGACGGAAGACATCTGTTCAAGGAGGACAACTTAAGTGTAAGGGCAGGTTTGAAGACATAAATGCTTATATGAGGAGTTGACAAATGAGTGGATGATGCTGGTAATATTGTGAAGTGTTTTGATATCTAATGATGAAAAGCACTATGTACAAGTTATGTTTTATTATGAAACATAACTTGTACATAGTGCTTTTCATCACTAGATATCAAAACACTTCACAATTTTTAATCCTCACAACACCCCTGTGAGGTAGGCAAGTGTTTATATTGTTATTAAAGTGCATATCACAATGGGCTCTGATCCTTATTGGAACGTCTGGGTGCTACCATAACATAAATGTTTATTACTAGTAATAAAAAGGCATTGCTACCATAGATGAATTATTAATACCATCATGTTGGAGAATAATAATACTGTGTGGAATGGAAAAGGAAAGTAGGCTTTGTTTTTGGTTTTTGGTGGTGGTTCTGTTTTCAGTTTTAACTTGTCAGACATCAGGTCGCATGTTTCAATCTTACTATAGCAACACAGTTCTTTAATGCTACTGCCCCCACATTTTGCCCTTCCACTGACAGTCCAATAAGATATCAGTTCAACCCAGGCTAAATATGTAACAAGATAAATAGACACATCAGGATATGTCTCTTTCTCCATTCAGGACAATACTGTACCCACGATGACTGGATCATGAGTTCCTTGTTGGAGTAGCTGTAGGAGACACAAGTGAAAGGAGAAGCTTTAAAGGCACAATGTACCGCCCAAGCAATGTTAAAATTCAGTTAGTTTTTGTGACCCACATCTCAACTAAAGAAGGGATTTTTCATTTTGGCCTTCTGCTGCCAGGCAGACATCCAGGTCTCTTCTTGTGGAAATGGCAGCAGGAAACAAAAGGAAAACACTCCAGGCTGTTTTCCTTTTAAACACTGTGCAGCAGGACATCAATTGTTTTTCCTTCCTGTAGAAAGGCTTTCAGATTACAGTCACATGTATATCTGATTACACACATGTTATGCCATGTGGTGAGGCAAATAATAAAACAGTGATATTAAACATCAAGGGTTGAACCCTGAGGTGTGTAAAAGTAGCACTTGAGGGACAAGGCGAACTTCATGCAACTCTTTGTCCTCATCCCTTTTGCTGGGGCTGGCTGAGAGCTAGTTTGCTTAGCCATGGAATTTAGCGCAGCTTGAACGGCTGCTTGGAATTATGCCAATTTGTTATGGCCTCAAAGCACTGCTCTGCCAGATGAGGGATTGTTGGAGCACAGAACCTTCTGGTAATCTTTGCCAACCTTTGGTACACCATTTACACTGGGTGGCATAGAGCCAACCAAGGATTCCAGTAGTGTGGGAGAACTCTTAGATGCCTGTCCTAGGTAGTTTTAAGTCCCACTTTGCACTGGCCAAGTACTGCAAAGGGAAGCAAAAGTATACCAGGAGCTGAACATAATTACTAGTGTATTGTGTGGTGGTTTTTTAAAATTTTTTAATAACCTGGGCCTCACCTCAACATTTCCTGCCACAATCAATGGTGGGCACAAAATTTCGGGCACAAAATTTCAGGCACGAAATTAAGTTATTTTAGAAAATTTGGCTTTTATCTGTTTTTTTTGGATCGAAAACATGAGGACAGCAGCTAAAAGACAGGATGAAGGATTTAGAAATAAAAGTGATTAATGACAGAAATAAAAGGAAGTGCTCTGATACTCTCTGGGGAAAGTAAAACATGGCCTGGGAACTACTAATTTAAAGTTGGTCTAATATATTGCACTGTCTTGGAACGTCTGTTGTCATGCTTTTTGGTGCAAACACTTCCTCTTATTCTGGTGAATAGGACATGCTGCATGCATGTAAACTTATGCCAGCAACTGACCTAACTTGGAGTGCAGCAGTTGTAACATGGCAGCCTAGTGGCAGCTATAAAGGAAGTTGTACCTTTAAGAGCTGAAATGTCCAAAGCCATCATGAAGATATCAGTCTGGCAGAATTTGGGTGGGGCATAGGAAGAGGAGACTAAAATGAAGGTTTTATTTAATGAGAGACAGAAGATTGACCACTTTGGAATAACTATCTGGAGCTATGAACTGCATTTTCAGTGACTGGGGGGAAACTGGAATGTGGGCTCCTAGTATGATAACTGAGAAGGCACAGGGACTCCATTAGTTTTACAATAGCTGACAGTGATGTCTGATTTTGAACCACTGATTAAAAAGCAGGAGTTGTATACATCCTTTCTGGGCAGCAGCAGCTGAAACAGCAAAACAAGAAACATGTTCCCGGTAGAATCATAGAATATTAAGGTTGGAAGGGACCTCAGGAAGTCATCTAGTCCAATCCCCTGCTCAAAGCAGGACCAACAACAACTAAATCATCCCAGCCAAGGCTTTGTCAAGCCGGGCCTTAAATCTGCTGGCAATGCTCTTACTAATACTGCCCAATAAGCCGTTGGCCTTCTTGGCAACTGGGGCACACTGCTGACTCATATCCAGCTTCTCATCCACTGTAATCCCCAGGTCCTTTTCTGCAGAACTGCTGCTTAGCCACTCGATTTACAATGAATAGCAATTAGGGCTGCTTGGAAATATTTGGATGGAATGTCAGAAAATGCCGATTCCTCAAAAATGAAACATTTCATGAAACGTGCAGCTTTTGACAAAAGTTGGTTTCAAAAGAAATATGAATGTTTCAATAAACTTTTCAGAACGGAACGTTTCCATTTTCCTCTTTGAAATAAATGTTCATTTTAATGTTTAAAATAAATTATATTCTATTATGAATTTTTTGAAAGTCAAAATTGGAATGAAATGTTTTCTTTTTATAAAACAAAACATTCCAATTAACCTGAAATTATAAATTAAAAAAAATATCGTGTAGGAGGAAATCTCAAATTTTTTTGCTTCAGTTTTGAACAGTAAATAAAACTTTGGAACACATGGCATTGCCTGCAAAATGTAAAATCTGGTCCCAGCCTGGTAAACTTGGTAACTTTGATTTGGCTAACCTTGAACAGATAGTTATTCAAGGTGCCTAGAATGCAATAAATATGTCCTTTGATAGACTTAGGTGCATGGTCCAACTTTATCTATTGAAGGTGTGCTAAATATGAAGTACTGAGCGTCCTCCACTCCCTTTGCTTCCAGTTGTAGTCATAAGTTCTCAGCACCTCAGAGGATAAGGGCAATACTGGGCTTATCATTGTGGTATCTAAGCTCTTCCTACACCTTATTAGCACTACCTTTGACGGAACAACTATAATGCAGGGAGGCAAGAGTGGGGTCGTGAGCTACCCACTGCATTTGCATATCTCTCTGCAACACATTGCACTGCTCATAAACTTAAGCCTGGCACTCTGAATGCTAAGGTATTTTTGTGTTAAAAGGCCTTAAATAGCAGTGAAGAGAATTTTTGCTTTTTTAAAAAAAAATTAATCTTCTCCAAAGAGAGAAAGAGAAGCCAAGGTTACTGCAGAGCTTCTTAACACAAACCTTGTTTTGCACAGAATAAATTAAAGATGCCTGCTAGTCATTTAATGTCAAGGTATCACAGACATAGTTTAATATACTTGTTTGCCATGTTGGTGTAACCATGTTGGTCCCATGATACTAGAGAGACAAGGTGAGTGAGGTAATATCTTTTATGGGACCAACTTCTGTTGGTGAAAGAGACAAGCTTTTGAGCTATCCCCGAGCTCTTCCTCAGGTCTGGGAAAAGTACTCCATATCACAGCTAAGTACAAGGTGCACCAGATTGTTTAGCATAAGTAGTTAACATGTATTCTGAGACCTTCAAACAGCCCCCCAGCCTTGCCAAGCTCATCATCAGAAACAGGATCCCCACAGACCAGTACCCAGTAACTCAAAGTGGCACTAGACGCTGCCGTAACAGATTCAAAACCTGCAAACACTGCTTCTGTGATCAATACCCTTCACTGCACGCCTTTCAAGATCCATGGGTCACAACATGTGGTGTACCTCACCCAATGCGCTAAATGCCCCAATAACAATTATGTGGGTAAAACGAGACAAACCCTAAGCTCTTGAATGAACTCGCACAGAAAAAGGATAAAAGACAAAAACACCCTAACATCCGGGGGCAAACACTTTTCACAAATTCATAACTTTGCTAGACACTAAAAATCATGGTTTTAAGAAAGACACTGGATTTATGGCTTATTGAAACAATCTGTAACACACTTATGCCTTTTTGTCCTGTGACTGCAGAGGTGTTAACTGGCCACTTCATCTTGAAAGGTCTCTTACAATGTGTGTTAACTACTTATGCTAAACAATCTGTTCCACCTTGTATTTAGCTGTGATAAGGAATACCTTTCCCAGACCTGAAGAAGAGCTCTGTGTTGTTCAAAAACTTCTCTCTTTCACCAACAGAAGTTGGTCAAATAAAAGATATTACCTCACCCACCTTGTCTGTCTAAGGGCATGTCTACATTAAAAAAGTCAACCTATGTTGGGTCTACTTACAACCACCGCTGTAATTACTGCGGTGATTCATGTCCACACTACCCTCCTTTTGTCGATGGTGCGCGTCCTCACCAGAAGCACTTCCACTGACTGAAGAGGGGCAGTGGATGGGGCTGAGAACCTGAGCTTTCAGTTCCACACCCAGCTCCCCACTGGGCACCTGGCTGTCCCCCGGGCTCTCAGCTCCCCTCTCCCCACTGCAAGCTGGGCTCCTGGCTGCAAATGCCATGCCTGGAGTCCAGGTGGCTCCTGGGCAGTTGGCGGGGAGCCGGAAGCCTCCGGGCAGTAGCCTGGCTGGAAGTGGGAGTAGGCAGGTACAGCCTAGCTTGGAGCGGGGAGCCCAGGTAGCAGCTGGAGACACCCACCCACCCGGGGGACAGCTGGGCTTTGTCAATTTCAGGGCTCCAGCATGGAGTCCTGAAATTGACAAGAATGACAGCCAACAGCCCATGTAAGTAAGGCAGTGCCTACACAGACACTGTGTTACCTTAACAACACTGACATAAGCCTTATGCCTCTTGTGGAGGTGAGTAGTTATGTCGGTGTAGTAGGGCACTTACATTGGTGGGAGCAAGACTGTAGTGTATACAGTGACATAATTAGGTCGATGCAAGCTGCCTTACGTCAATCTAGCTCAGTAGTGTGGACCAAGCCTAATAGTCTAACATAATTATTCAATCTGGGACTTTCCATTGCCACGGCATAACTACTGCAAATACTGTAATGGCTCTTCTAATAGTTGGTGCCTGGAGGAAAGGTGTTTCTAGACATTAAGGGCCAGAGGAAAATTTGAGGGAAAGTCCCTCTCCGTCTAGATTAATTTGACAGATGTATCATCTTATCAGGAAGCTGTAGATTATAAAGCCTCAGATGGAGTATTGTGTCCAGTTCTAGGCGCCACATTTCAGGAAAGATGTGGACAAATTGGAGAAAGTCCAGAGAAGAGCAACAAAAATGATTAAAGGTCCAGAAAACATGACCTATGATGGATGATTGAAAAAACTGGGTTTGTTTACCCTGGAGAAGAGAAGACTGAGGGGGGACATAACAGTTTTCAAGGTTGTTGAAAGGTTGTTACAAGGAGGAGAGTGAAAAATTGTTCTCGCTAATCTGAGGATAGGACAAGTAGCAATGGGCTTAAATTGCAGCAAGGAAGATTTAGGTTGGACATTAGGAAAAACTTCCTAACTGTCAGGGTGGTTATGCACTGGAATAAATTGCCTAGGGAGTTTGTGAAATCTCCATCATAGGAGGTTTTTAAGAACAGGTTAGATAAACACCTGGCAGCAATGGTCTAGTTATTACATAGTCCTGCCTGAGTGCAGGGACTTGGCTAGATGACCTAATGAGATCTCTCTAGTCCTACACATCTATGATTCTCTGATTATCTGATGGTAGCTAGTGCTAGATCGAAATAAAAATAAAAAACAGAGCAAAAGGGAACACAATATCCTTATAACGGGGTGGCTTGCCCCTGGACTGGAGAGCCTGGGGCTAAGCCAACCCTGATTACAGACTAAGCCCTACTTGAGCAGGATCAGGCAATTCCCCATAAAGAGGAGAAGCTGGCTGCAGTAATGGGAACAAGAGCCAGGCCTGAATGGTGATAAGGCCCAACTGGGGAAAGGGCTGGAGGGAGAGACAGGCTGTAAGATGAGAGAGTAAGGAAAGCTCTCAAGGCTTGGGAGAGACCCTGATGAAAGAGGGAAGAGACTGGGAAAATATCTCTATGCAAGGAGGCCTGAGAGGAACCTTGATTAAGCAAGGAAGAGACAGAGATCCGGAGGAGTATTTAAAGGTTGTGTGGGAAGTGGCCTTGGGGAAAACTGCAGCACAGGTAGAGGAGCAGAACTAGTTGTTCAGTACAAGGCCCAGGACTGGAACCCAGAGTAGAGGCTGGGACTGGGTACTCCTGCTGGCCCCCAGGAAGGGGGTGTACAAGCCCACTGCAAGAGTTATTGAGCCCAGCAAGGGGACAACAGGTTGTGGAAGAGCCCCCAGAGAGGGGAAAGGATTTTTGTTTGTATTAAAGATATTCTGGGGACTTTTAGTTTGGACAACTGTGACCCCAGAAAGGGTGGACTTAAGATGGTGACCTGGCTGCCCAGCCGAGTTTCTGACAGAAAAATCACCACAGCAGCAGAGTGACTGTCAGCAGGGGGCACTAGCTCTTCAAGGGAGCTGCTACACCACACCTGGCCATGAGGGGGCACTTAGCGATGAGTGAACTCGGTTACAATCTCATACAGCAAGATAGTGTTAGAGAAGTTAGCTAGTACCACAACTGAAAGGGTGTTTTACATGAGTAGAACAATGAGAGAAAATAACACATCAACATTACAATAATCCATTTTAATGTGTGGGTGGGGCCTGGCCGAAGGCTTCCAGCTACCTTAACAAAAATAATTTAAAACCATTACTATCATCAAAGCATGTTGGAGGCAGGTTTACTTTCTGTAACTTTAGCCCATCTTCTTGAAGTACAATCAGCATTTCAGGGCCTCCTGGTGGTTGAGCATCTGGAAAGTGACAGACTATGTGGCACAGAGCCTGAGCACGGTTTCATGATGCTGAGTCACACAAGGGTAGGAAGGAAGCGCCCCAAGAATTAACCCTGTAAGGCATAATATCTTCTGAGAGCTGGGGAGGAACACTGTGTGAAGTGACTCTTGCTACACTTTTTTAAATGGCGCAGCAAGCGCTTCTTCCAGCACGTTCATCCCAGTAGGCAGGCAGTGAAGGTGACTCTGATCAGAAATTAGCCTCTCTCCTCTGTCCCTTGCACACAAAAACACACCAGGAGCCGTTTTATTGCTGGGAGGGAGAATGGCACCCTATATACTCTCTTCCTCCTATGGGAAAGGCATAATGTAGCCCTTCATTTCTGAAGAATTTGAATAGAAAACAAATTGTTGTAACTTTTCTCTCTTGCCTCCTTTGGCAACCCAGTGTTGGAATTTCATGACGTGAAATGACGAGTCGTTTTTCAAGGGGCCCTCTTAAACAGAGTGTACAAACTCTGAGGAGTGAAAGGACAGTGCTACTGCAGATGCTCAGATACCACAGAGATGAGCACTAGGCAGGTAGGCCAGACAGAAATGAGTGCTCTTGAGCATGGCACTTTCTATTTGTGCTTACCCATGGACGCTATTGGTATGGAAAACTCCCTTTATATTAATCTAGCTGATAGTATTTTAATGAACAATTAAGGTTTAGCTTTTCAAGATACAGAATAAGTTTCAACATTGGGCAAAATGCCTCCACTATGTCAAATAAAATTGATCTTCGTTTAGTTATGTCAGGGATGAATTTGGCCTGTTAATCAGATTTTTTAATCCTTACAAAATTTTATTTGCTGTCTGAAAATCTGTCTTGAGTAGAACCATATTACAATAGTAGTTCTCTTTATATTTCCAGGCAAAACCACATTAAGATTGAGAGTACATATCAGCAGTATAGAGTGAACTATATTACTGGTATGTTGTAGTAATTCCCAAACAAACATTATTAACCAAGGACATTCAGAGTTAAGGTTAGTCTTTAAAGAAATCCAAGCACATTAAGTTATGGCAATGCATGGTTCGGGCAGCATTGAGAGCGTTTTAGGTGCCCTAAGTTGACATGCCCGTTGAAATTGGCTGTCATCTCCCAATGTTCTCATTGGGATTGAGAAAACAAGTTGCCCTCAGCGAAGATGCCCTCTTTCAAAATAGCCCCTAGAGCTGTCCGGAAAAAAATCTTTCCCTCTCTTTTTTTTTTTTTTTTTTTAAATGAAAAAGCTTTCATCCCAAATCAGGCTGAAAGGTGAGTAATTCACAGGTTTTCACAGGAGGGGAAGAATGTAAAAAAAGTTCAACTTCAGGAGACCAGAAATGGAAATTTTCTGCATGTTCTGCATGCTACCAGACTCCCCAAAATTCATTTTGTGCCCAGAGGGGAAGTGCTGTACAGTAATTTTGGGGAGGATACACACTGTATTCTTCATACATAAAGAGGTTGAATCCTTGTTTTACGTGCCACCAGCCCTTCTATAATGATTACATCTGACTGTGGTAGCGAAGCACTATTGATATGTTTTAACATTTGTTAAAATGACTTGTGACAATGTTACGTAAAATTCAGTTCTTTTTTAAATCTCTGGTAATAACAAATATCTTAAATTCCCTGTGCCACAGTTAAGGTGGCAGGCTCTGCATCTTCAGAAGTAATTGTCTATACAAAATAAAAGTTTAAAGTTAAATGTTACATTAAGTCACAGTTCCTGAGATAACTACACCTTTGACCCCTTTGTGGCCTCTGGATGGGCACCACACTAAGGTCTCAGGTCTCTAGCTATTACCTTTTCTCAGAACAGGAGTTTGCAATCCAGTCCCTCCAGACTGGGGATTTGGGATTCAGACACCCACAATTCATTGTGATTATTCAGCAGGTCTGACCAGCTTCAGGTTCACCACTGTTAACCATTGACAGGATTAACCAGTGACCAGCCAGCTTTCATAAAGCAAAGTACGATTTATTCAGAATAAAAAACATTACAGAGAAAACCTATCTTAGAAAACAATAAACTATGTATATGCAACTCTAACATATCATGCAGTCACTCATCTTCCACATGGGGTTAAAGTACTGCAGGTTCTTTCCTCAGGATCTCTGTCTTGGTCCCAGTTTCACATCAGTTTTTGAACCTACTGTGAGTGTCCTGTCTCCCAGATCATGACTGTCTCTTTATACAGTTTCCAGTTCTTTGTCTGCGAGACTTCTTGAACCAGATCAAACTACTCTGTGCTGTTTCCCACAGAGGGTGAACATTCCACAGACTTGTTACCCCTAATGGCTTTAGTTCCTGCAGGAAATATCCTTTAGTTCATCTATTTAGCCAGGCTACAATCACTAGCCAACCTATAAATTTACACATAACACTTATAAATTTGATACAGTAGCATTTGAATATTCTATGGGTCCTTAGCATCTGTCATATCTTAATATAGGTCTTTGAATAGTCCATGTTTCCAAAGCATTGCATCCTTTGTATCTTACATTCTGGCTTTTCTTTAGTACTAAATTGTTTCCTCTGTTTCTGAGATAGTCTATTTAAATATATTTTAGGATCCTTTTCTTATGGCCATTAGAGGCGCATAGGGTCAGATTTTCTCCTGCATCCAAGTTCTGCTCAGTGCAAGAGAAAGAAGTTCCAGCTCTTTGAACCTCTGAGCTGCCCTGCACTACCCCAAAACTGATCTAAAGCAAACTGGATTGTTCTACCTTCTGTCACTGGAATATGGTCCTAAGGGACCATATATGGATGGATGATTGGCTGGGCATGATTCCATCATACCTCACCTCCAGGCCCTCTGACATGCTCCTCTGTGTTGGGGAGGTGCAGAGGCTGGCTTCACTGGTGTAAAGCTTTATGCCAGCAGAGAATTCCTCTCCATTAGCAGGTTTCAGAGTAGCAGCCGTGTTAGTCTGTATCCGCAAAAAGAAAAGGAGTACTTGTGGCACCTTAGAGACTAACAAATTTATTTGAGCATGAGCTTTCATGAGCTACAGCTCACTTCATCGGATGCATGCAGTGGAAAATACAGTGGGGAGATTTACCATACACACTGAAACAAGAGTGATCAGGTAAGGTGAGCTATTCTCCATTAGCAGATTTCTCTCCTGGGCAGCTACAGCCAGAATCCAGTCCCTTCGTACCACCTGAGGGGCACAAAGAATCTGAAGCAGAAACCAGCATCTGACCTATTCTTTCTAGAGCTGTTCTGTGGCCATGCTTGCATAAACTCAGCATTTTCTACAACTGAATCCCCAAAATATGCATTAAACTGCCATTGGGTACCAATGTTTGTACAAGTTCCAAGCATTCATTATAATGAGTGTGTCTTTCAGGTCTGTCAAAAAATGTTCATGTTAGTGATATACTTGCAAAGGTTAGTAGATAAAATATTAGGCCACTAAGACTGCTACTTTTTAGACCAATGGGCAAAACACTTGCTTGAGAAACCTGAGATATCTGTATGCCATACAAAAGTAGAGAAGAATCCAGGATATGCTGGACAATGTAGGTCAATTGAGAGGTGTGTTTCTGTTAAAATAATGACTTCTTGTAACCATTGCATGGTTCATAGCATGTACAGCGCAAATAATGGCTGTCACTCTTGTCCACTATGCATGATTTTATACTTAAATAAGATGTGACAGTCTCTGGTATTAAGTGTGTGCACATAAAATATGTTGTATTCAGTGAAATCAGTTCATTTCCTCTTCTGAAGCAGCTGATTAGAAGCTGACACCAGAGTCAGTGATACGTTAGGTCTGGAGCAATTCATTATAGATAGAATATTTATTTTGAAAATGTCTTTCCTTTTAGACTGTTGGCTGTGATTATGAGATAAATTCCAATGCAACTGAAGATCGATGTGGAGTTTGCCTAGGAGATGGATCTGCTTGTCAGACGGTGAAGATGATGTTCAATCAGAGTGAAGGATTAGGTAAAGAGGGGCTTTTTTTCCTTCTTTTCTTGCTGAGACTGTTTCTGCAAATAATGAGGCTTGAAAAATTCTTCTAATTTCAAGTTGGTGAGTAATCTGAATGGCAAATTACCAGTGGAGACTCCTCACTGAAGGCTTTGCGTAGTCTGTTTTGAATCAAAGACGATTCTTTAGCCTGTACTGTGAAATGGCTTTGAGTGCACCTTGACCAATTAAATACCAGTTTTGCCTCCTGGATGTTGGATGTCAACAGCCTCCACTGCAAATTACCCAGATAATAAATAGCCAGCAAGATCATTTGCAAAAGGTATTGTGATACAGCATGGCCAGAGGGCATCAGGTAGGTGATAGAGGGGAGATATGTAAGCCCCAGGATGATGAGAGCCTTATTCCCTGTAGAGGGAAGAGAGGTTGCTATAAATTAATTAGAGCACCTGAAGCCAATTAGAGCACCTGAAGCTAGTCACCTGATAAAAACCCCCCTGCTTCAATCAGACAGTTGGAGGGGTTGAAGCAGAGTGGTTTGGTGTTGAAGCAGAGAGCAGTTTGAAGGAGAGCAGTTTGGAGGGAAGCAGAGGAGAGTTTGAAGAAGTGCTGTGGCGGGCCAGAAGACCAAGGCCCTAGATAAAGGGAAACTTGGGGATTCATTCCCTGGGTGGCCATAGATCCAGGTACATCAGTTTTATCTGCCCACTTGCAGCCCATTTCCCCATGTAGGTAGCAGGAAGGGGTGTGGCTGGGTTGATCTCTGGATAATGTAATGGTCCATAGAGGATGCCTGAGCTGTTCCCTGGATGTTCTTAGGATTGGGTGAAAGGATAGGTAGCTTCATACCTCCTTCCCTCCCTTGAATCCAGCACCTAGAACAGCTTGCCCAGGCCAGATCCTTACATTTGCTCTTATTAAAACACTTTCTGACTTGGCGAGCAAATCAGTGAGATACATTATTGTTGCATTTACTTCTGCTGAAAAAGTCCTATGAATCTGATAGTTTCCCAAACACAGCTGAGCACTAGATAGACGTATAGCAGATTTCACTCTAAACACACAAACTTTTGGTAGTGGTTTTATTTTTGTTAACCTACTTTGCGATTTATTATTAAAAGATCTTGCAAATATTATTAAAGGAATGTAGTGCTTCTGAAATAGAGTGGCCTGCAAAGTCTCTGATTAACCACAGGACATGTACAGCCTGGGTATCAATAAAGACAGCTTCTCTACACCACCCGTATCAGATACTTAGTCCCTGACCTGGCAAGGAGTAATCACCTTCAGAAGTGAAAGGATAGTTCACTTCCTAACCTCCTTTAATCCCTTGCCTTCATCTGAGATTACCAACAGTTTATTATTATGAAGTAAAATCATCAATTAGTAATTTATATATAAACATCACTAGAAACTGGACTGAGACCACCAGCTCATTTCACATTGGCCCACCAAGCAGCTGTCAAATGGAAAATATGGGTGGAATTTTTAAAAGCACTTGACCTAACTCTGCTCCTATTGAAGTCAAAGATAAAACTCCTATTGGTTTAAATGGGAGCAGAGTTAGATCAGTCCTGAGCACTTTTGAAAATCCCACTGACCAGGGCTGATTTTGATCCAGAGACCTAGAAGTGAAGGGTTCTATGTTAGAGGTGTCTGAAACTTTTTGCTCAAACCTTAAAGGCGCTCAGATCAGCTTTGACTAGGTTTGACTTACCTTTACAGACAACTGGTGGATTGCACAATTTTTGTACATGTCTAAGAACTTTTTGTGAAAGCTGGACGCAAGCGTTCTGTCAGGGTAGTTGTGATTTTTGTGTGTCTGTTTTGAGCGAGACACGGTGGTCTACTGGATAGCGCACTAGGTGGTGACTCTGGAAATGTGGATTTTATTCCTGGCTTGGCCAGGGTGAGACCTTGAGCAAGTCACTTCACCTCTCTGTACCAGCACTCCCAGCTACCTTCGAGACACCACTGACTTCCTGAGGAAACTACAATCCATTGGTGATCTTCCTGATAACACCATCCTAGCCACTATAGATGTAGAAGCCCTCTACACCAACATTCCACACAAAGATGGACTACAAGCCATCAAGAACACTATCCCCGATAATGTCACGGCTAACCTGGTGGCTGAACTTTGTGACTTTGTCCTTACCCATAACTATTTTACATTTGGGGACAATGTATACCTTCAGATCAGCGGCACTGTTATGGGTACCCGCATGGCCCCACAGTATGCCAACATTTTTATGGCTGATTTAGAACAACGCTTCCTCAGCTCTCGTCCCCTAACGCCCCTACTCTACTTGCGCTATATTGATGACATCTTCATCATCTGGACCCATGGAAAAGAAGCCCTTGAGGAATTCCACCATGATTTCAACAATTTCCATCCCACCATCAACCTCAGCCTGGTCCAGTCCACACAAGAGATCCACTTCCTGGACACTACAGTGCTAATAAACGATGGTCACATCAACACCACCCTATACCGGAAACCTACTGACCGCTATTCCTACCTACATGCCTCCAGCTTTCACCCTGACCACACCACACGATCCATCGTCTACAGCCAAGCTCTGCGATACAACCGCATTTGCTCCAACCCCTCAGACAGAGACAAACACCTACAAGATCTCTATCAAGCATTCTTACAACTACAATACCCACCTGCGGAAGTGAAGAAACAGATTGATAGAGCCAGAAGAGTTCCCAGAAGTCACCTACTACAGGACAGGCCTAACAAAGAAAATAACAGAACGCCACTAGCCGTCACCTTCAGCCCCCAACTAAAACCCCTCCAACGCATTATTAAGGATCTACAACCTATCCTGAAGGATGACCCAACGCTCTCACAAATCTTGGGAGAAAGGCCAGTCCTTGCCTACAGACAGCCCCCCAACCTGAAGCGAATACTCACCAACAACCACATACCACACAACAGAACCACTAGCCCAGGAACCTATCCTTGCAACAAAGCCCGTTGCCAACTGTGCCCACATATCTATTCAGGGGACACCATCACAGGGCCTAACAACATCAGCCACACTATCAGAGGCTCGTTCACCTGCACATCCACCAATGTGATATATGCCATCATGTGCCAGCAATGCCCCTCTGCCATGTACATTGGTCAGACTGGACAGTCTCTACGTAAAAGAATAAATGGACACAAATCAGATGTCAAGAATTATAACATTCATAAACCAGTCGGAGAACACTTCAATCTCTCTGGTCACGCAATCACAGACATGAGGGTCGCTATCTTAAAGCAAAAAAACTTCAAATCCAGACTCCAGCGAGAAACTGCTGAATTGGAATTCATTTGCAAATTGGATACTATTAATTTGGGCTTGAATAGAGACTGGGAGTGGCTAAGTCATTATGCAAGGTAGCCTGTCTCCCCTTGTTTTTTTCCTGCAAACCCCCCCCCCCCCAAGACGTTCTGGTTAAACTTGGATTATTGCTGTGCACATTGTAAGATGAGCTGTTGCCAGCAGGAGAATGAGTTTGTGTGTGTGGTTTTTGGAAAGGGGGGGGGTGTGAGAAAACCTGGATTAGTGCTGGAGGTGACCCACCTTGATTATCATGCGCATTATAAAGAGGGGTTTCAAAGGGGGATGGGCTGTTGCCAGCAGGAGAGTGAGTTTGTATGTGTGTGGGGGGGGGAAGGGTGAGAAAACCTGGATTTGTGCTGGAAATGGCTCCACTTGATGATCACTTTAGATAAGCTGTTGCCAGCGGGGGAGTGGGGTGGGAGGAAGTTTTGTTTCATGGTCTCTGTGTGTATATAATGTCTTCTGCAGTTTCCACGATATGCTATGCATCCGATGAAGTGAGCTGTAGCTCACGAAAGCTCATGCTCAAATAAACTGGTTAGTCTCTAAGGTGCCACAAGTACTCCTTTTCTTTTGATGAAAAACAATATATGAGAGGAAGGAACTACTGTGAGGCAAGCAAGCATGCTTCCTTTTGACATGGTTTATGTTTGTAATGCTATGGTATCAAACACCAGTGCTGAGTTCTGAGCCAACTTCTGAGACACCGTGCACACTTCTGATTGCCTTTTTATGGAATTGAAATAACCTCAAGCAGGGGAATGTTTCTATTTATTTTTGGGGAGCATGGAGATGTCCTCAATTCAGGGAAGTACCATTTTTTGTTTGTTTGACCTGCCATGTTGTGATAGGCAATAGTGTGGTTCATTCCCATTGTGGGCTGTGATGTGATGCAGTACTTCAGAGTTCCCGAGAGAATTAATTAACTAATTCTGGAGAGTTGCGGCAATGTAATAAATTAGATGGGCAGAACTGACTCTGAGTTGGCCTCCAAGTTTGTTTATATCAGTATGTATAACAATCAATTACTGCCTCATAAACCAGAGACCCAGTCAGTTTGGTATTTTATTATTAAGAGACACAGTAGTTATTCATAAGAACATAAGAACGGCCATACTGGGTCAGACCAACAGTCCATCAAGCCCAGTATCCTGTCCTCTGACAGTGGCCAATGGCAGGTGCCCCAAAGGGAATGAACAGACAAGTTATCATCAAGTAATCCATGCCCTGTCAACCATTGGTTCGTTATGTTAGTTATGCAGGTCAAATGAATTAACAAAAAAGGTTATACAAATAAAAAAAATCATTCAGGTGTTGACTGGCTACATTATCGAATGTTGTAGGCTCCTTTATATAAATGAGGCACCTAAATCATTACATGTTTTAAAAGTTAAGTAACAAATAAAATAAGGGAAGAGAAATGATACTGACTGTATAAATGACCGCTCGAATCAGGGCTCCGATTCAGTGGGTAAAAGGTAACTGCTGGTAAAAGGCCGGCACCTATTCTATGTAGCCACTGTATTTTCCAGAATATTAGGCTATGTCTACACTAGCAGTTTTGTCCGTGTAACTTATGTCACTCAGAGGTGTGAAAAAACACACCCCTGAGTGACATAAGTTAAACCGACAGAAGCATTGGTGTGGACAGCTCTGTGTTGATGGGAGATGCTCTCCTGCCAACATGGCTACCGTCGCTCTTTGCGGGATGGTATAATTATGTCGATGGGAGAGCTCTGTCCCATCAGCATAGAGCAGCTACATGGGAGATCTTACAGAGGCACAGCTGCATCGGTACAGCTGTGCCGCTGTAAGGTCTCTAGTATAGACATAGCCTAAGATTACTTCTTTTTTAATGTAAGTTTCTCCCTGTTATGGTGGTTGAGATTTACTTGGTTCATGTTTTTGAGGTAACTGAAGCAGAGATTCTGCCTGCAGAATCTAAACAGCTCTGAGAGGTGTGAACTGCCTCATTCATCTCAGAGAGTGCTAGTTCAGATACCCTGTGCCAGCAGTGAACTATTTCACTGCTCACCAGGTGCAAGTAAAAAAGGAGAGGGAGGATTATTTTATGAAGATCTGCTCAATTTGGTACCATGAGCAAGCGGGCTTGAAAGAAAGCACCACTTTTCCCCTGCTCCCAGTGAAGGAGGAGCCAAACCCAAAGAACCTAGCAGAACCCAGTGGGAAATCAGGAGATAATTCAGCTGGTCAAAAGAAAATGAATGTAATACAAAGACCAGAATGCAAAAATACATTATAAAGCTGTCCCAGTATACTTTAAAACCAAGTTTTTGAGCTACACTGGAAGGGCCGTGCCAAATAATTGTATCTGTTGAGTTGTTGCTTAACAGATTTTTGTTAAATTTTTATTTTTAACACTAATTTTAACAAGCATTATTCTAAAGAAGCTTGAATCCAAACTTACTGTGTAGCACTTCCATACTTCACAGAGGTGTTGCGAGGATAAATACATTAGAGACTGAAGTGCTCTGATACCATGGTAATGGGTGTCAGATAAGCACCTAAGATAGATATTAAAGATTGCTCAGTATGGCTTAGAGCCAAATCCTGCTTGCCTAACTCACATGAGTAGACCTGCTGAGGCCATTAAGACTATTTGTGTGAGTAAGGCAAGCAGAATTTAATTCTAAATCCTGGTCTACACTAGGAAGTTTTACTGGTAAAACTTGCCTTATTTCAGCACATGACCACACTCAATTTTGAGTACTGTCAGTAAAAACTGGACTTTCTGTTGTTGGCTGAAAACAAACCCCTCTACTTGGCCCCCATCACTGCAGTATCTGAGTGTCTGTCTTTCATGGATTTACCCTCACAACACCCCTGTGAGGCAGGAAAGTGTTGTTGCCCCTATTTGACAGAGGGAGAACGAAGGGACAGAGATGCTAAATGACTTTCACAAGGTCACACAAGAAGTTCGTGGTACAACAGGGACTTGAATCCAGGTCTCACAAGTCTCAGGCTTGTGCCCAAAGCACTGTATCCCTCCTCTCATACACTGATGACAGCTGATAACATTCCCTGCAACTTTCAAAAATCCTTCCCCATAGGAGGCATCATGACGTAATGCAACTGCCACAGATTTTCTCCGCTGACATATACCCATGTCCCAGTATATGTGGTAGATGTTGCCACCTATTCCATCCTCAGTGGAGTTCCTCTAGATTTACTCTGATGTACTTCAGAGACGAATGAATCTCAATATGTCTTCTAATAGCCGAAATAATAAGCGTATTCCTGTCCTCTAATTGATTCTTGCAACCTAGGAAAATTTTGCATTGAAAGGCACTGTTAACTAGATTTAAAAAGAGACACTGAAACTTAAACCGTATGATAGTATGCTCACCTTACATATTTGCAAGTGTGGCTGACGTTTGTATTTTAAAAAGGTAAGTAATGCATAATCACTTTCTATTGTAACAATAATCGTTTAAATGAATCTGTCTTGTCTCCATAGGCTATGTTGACATTGGACTGATTCCAAAAGGAGCAAGGGACATAAGAGTAGTAGAAGTGGCAGAAGCAGGAAATTTCCTCGCAGTGCGGAGCGAAGACCCAGAAAAGTATTACCTAAATGGGGGATTTATTATTCAGTGGAATGGAGCATACAAAGTGGCAGGAACAACATTTCAATATGAGAGAAAAGGAGATCTCGAAAATCTGACAGCATCTGGACCCACCAATGAGTCAGTGTGGATACAGGTACAGTAAAGGATCAGCAGCAGAAGCTGATAACTGGCTGGAAGCAGAATGATCTGGAGCTTTGAAAACAAGGCAGGAAAAAATAACTCTACTTTTATAACTCACTCCATTAATATTCCAACAAAAATTCCTTCATTATCTTGGTTTGGCATTGAATGTAGTCATACGACTGAAGGCCTTGATTCAATAGTTACTTAAGCACATGCCTACCTTTAAGAACATGAGTACTCTCATTTACTCTACTTAAAATTAGCTATGTGCTTGAGTACCTTGATGAACTGGGGCCAAAAATCCAGAGAGGGAAAGACCTATTTGATCATTCAATCCCCGCTACCTAAAAGTGCTCCTACGATATATGTTCTGTTGATTTATCCAGTCTAGCTTTAAATATATCAAACTAATATTTACCTTGGGGAAGGTACTTGTAGATTCCCTTTTGCTGTCTGTCTCTCTGAATGTATCCATCCTGCTCTTTTTTTCCTGTTTACTTAGTATGCCATAGATATATATTAAACATAAGACCATGGAAAAAGAAGGGAGGAAGGAATGGAACCTACTTGTGCACCACTCCCACATCTTGCATTTATGGGAAGGATGTATCCAAGTGAGTTTAATGGATGAACCATGTTCAGTGCACAGAGAGGGGACTTAGAGCAGGGAAATAAGATTTCTGTCAGTGTTCAGTGTTGCCTGGTTAGGTAGGAGGAAACCATTTTATGGAATTGTTTCAGTATTTTATCCCCTAAAGATTAACTCCTTCCCCGCCTCTGTTATCTGCCAAAAGTAAATGAACAATTTGTTTGACTTGCTCGCTGCCTGTTTCTGCTAAGAATTTTCCTGTTTATTTAAGGAGATGTGTTAAAAAACAATGTTAAAGAAATGTTTTGATAAATATGCTGCTATCTGCTGAGCTACTAGAAGGAACAGCTGCCATATGGTTGGGACACTATCATTTATAAAATTTGCATATAAATATAGGTGTTAATAAAATGTCCATTTTCAATTATCTCAATTTGGTTATTTTGCATAGCCTTGTCTTGTAGTTGATAGGATACCATATACTCTGACCCAAATTTTCACAAGTATGCTTGCAAAAGTATTTGCTTGCTTTAGTGCACCCCACATTTAAATGCACCTACTCCCTCCCCATACCTGTACACAAGTGAGGGTTTGATATATACATTTCTCAAGGGCGGGCATCCTTCAAGAGTCATATGTTCCCAGGTTGGGTGCCTGTAAATATCTGCAGACACTTTGAACTCTACTCTTGAAGATGTGGGCCAGGGTGTTATAATCACAGCCAGTACATAATTTAATCACATCTATTTTTTTTAGCTACTCTTTCAGGAAAATAACCCGGGAATAAAGTATGAATACACTATACGTAAAGAAGGAAGCCTTGAGAATGAAGTAGGGGACCCAGAATATTTTTGGCAATATGGAGGCTGGACGGATTGCAGTGTAACATGTGGAAGAGGTTAAAAAACATGATTTTTTTCTATTATCCTTTTCATTCTCTGACATCTGATTTACTCTGTTTATTATAGATTAATAGATTATGAAGGGACCACTGTGATTATCTAGTCTGACCTCTTGCACAGCTAGGTTTGGCAGAATTGGACTTATTTTTTAAAATAATTTGACAGATAATATTGATATGTTTAAGAATCCCCTCCCCCCATTTGTATAGAGTTAATTTTCACAGTTGTGGGAAATTACTGGTTGGGGGTGGGAGTGTCACACAATAGGTGTATAATGACGATATACTTGAGATTCAAAAAGTTAAAGATTTATAAACTGGCTGTTTTAACAGAGCTGTAAATATGTTTTATGCAGTATTCATTGCATGTTTTATATACATTCAGATGGGACTGTAATAAGTTCACAAGTAGCATTTTCTTACTTTTTTATCTATAGATTTCAGTTATCATCAATGGAAGTATTTTTTCGTAGGTTTTTGTTTGTATGGTGAAATCAATGTTTACTGATACATTTCTAATCTTTCCCAGCCTATGTGTAACACAGGCCATAGAACTGCCCTGAATTAATTCCTGTTGAACTAGAACATATCTAAATCTAATGTTGATTTTAAAAATTGCCAGTGATGGAGAATCCACCATAACCCTTTGTTAAAATTGCTTAGGGGGGCAGCAAATGGGTTTTTATAACATCTAGCCTGAATTTCATCCTCTTCTAAAAACCAGGCTGAAAAAATGAGTTTAACAGTGAGGGTAATCAATGTTGCACCTTATTTCCAATCTGAATTTCTTTAGCTTCAACTTCCAGCCATTCAGTCTTGTAAGTCCTATGTCTGCTAGTCTGAAGAGCCCATTATCAAATTTTTGTTCCCTGTGTAGGTATTTAGAAACTGTGATCCAGTCACCCCTTAACCTTCTTTATGTTAAGGACCTCGGTCTGTTTAGTTTGAGTCTGTCACTACAAGCCATGTTTTCTAATCCTTTAATCATTCTCTTGGCTCTTCTCTGAACCCTCTCCAATGTATTAACAACCTTCTTGAATTGTGAGCACCAGTATTCCAGCAGCGGTTGCATCTGTGCCAAATTGATTGATTGGCGATCCCTCGATTTGAGGATGATCTCTACCATGGATTTACATATGGGTCCTGAGATGACTCAGGAGTCCAATCCTGGAACCGCAAATCTGCCCGCAGTAGGTACAGACATTTTGTGGCAGGCCAATGGCCTGGTGGGAGAAAGTTATTTCTTTTTCCTTCCTCTCCTCTCTCTTTTCAGCTTTGAGGACAAGGCGCTTCTCCTCAAAGTGGGCCACTGCCTGATGGAGGATATGGCGCCATTGCAGTGGGTTGGTGGCTTGCTTTTCCCAGCTTGTGATGTCCACATCAGTTTTCTTAAGATGCGCTTTCAGTGTGTCTTTGTAGCATTTCCTCTGACCACCATATGCGTCTGTGCCAAATACAGAGGTAATATAACCTTCCTACTCCTGCCTATTCCCCCGTTAATACATCCAAGGTTCACATTTGCCCATTTGGCCCCAGCATTGCACTAGGAGCTCATGTTCAGCTGATTATGATCCACCACAAGTCTTATTCAGAGTCACGGCTTCCCAGGATAGAGTCCTACATCTTGTAAGTATGTCCCACATTCTTTGCTTCGAGATGTATAGCTTTACACTCGGCCATATCAAATGTATTACACACAGTTTACCAAGGGACCCAGATTGCTCTACATCATGTGTCATCTCCATTATATATCACTCCCCCAGTCTTTGAGTAATCTGCAAACTTTATCAGTGATTTTATTTTTTCTTCCAAGTCATTGATAATAATGTTAAATAGCATAGGGCCAAGTACTGATCGCTGCAGGACTTCACTAGAAACACACTGGCTGAATGATGATTCCCTGTTTACAATTACAGTTTGAAATCTATCATTTAGCCAGGTTTTAATCCACGTAATGTGTGTCATCATGTTAATTTTGTATCTTCTAGTGTTTTAATCAAAATATCATGCAGTACCAAATCAAATGTCTTACAGAAGTCTAAGTACATTAATTATCTCTATTATCTTTCTCACACACACACACACACACACACACAGACTCACTCTCTCTGATTTGGCCTTCATTGTATGGCACCTCACAAATGTGATCAAATTATGATCACTTGTACCTAAGCTACCATTAATCTGTAGGTCTGTGATAAGTTCTTCTTAATGTGTTAAGAGGAGGGTTAATATAGAGTTTCCCTGTGTTGGAATGCAATTAAAGAAACCAATAATTATCACACTGCACTCATAAAACCATAACAAGTAGAAATGGAAAATGCTGATGTTACTTGGCTGGTGCAAGTTTGTTCCCCCCGAGTTTATGTACTCTAGTTATAAAGGACTCAAGCAATCAGATTCCTATCACTTCCCTTGGACTGTTGTACTGTTAGAAAATTGTCATCTATAATATTCAGAAATTCCAAGGATGTTATCCTAACAGCATTCTAATTATCGAAGAGCAAAATTGAGGTGAGGTTCTTTAGTCTCCGTGATGTAGGAGGTCAGGCTAGATAATGACAATGGTGCATTGTGGCCTTAAAATCTGTTAAAATTGCTTAGGGGGAAGCAAATGGGTTTTTATAACATCTAGCCTGAATTTCATCCTTTTCTACAAACCAAGCTGAAAATGCATTTTTACAGTGTTTTCCACTGAAGCAATCACTAGCACTTGTAGTGATCCTGTATACCACCAACGGAGTCTATTAAAGGTATACAGTTTTTTTTGTATTACCAGAACCGATTGGTTTTTTTTCATACATTTTTACTTTTACATTTTTACTTCAATTTTGTACTGCACTAATAGGAATCAGTGTTTTCCCAAACATTTCTTAGTAATCAGCTAATGTGAAATCATTTTGTAGAACTTGTATCTGTTTAATTCTTTCTACATTATCGTGACTTTAAAAAATCACAGTGTTATTTTAGTTCTGTATAGAATTGTAAATCAGACAAAAAATTGTTTGGTGTAGAAAGTAGAATAAGAAACATAAGGAGATGCAGAAATTTCTTTGATAATAAAAGTAAAGCGTAAGGAATATCATCTTAAACAGATTAATGAACTGAAGGCAGTGATAAGTGAAACTGAGCATAAAATAGTGAAGATCCCAGAGGGGTTCTACAAAACAGAGGCTTCAAGTCTTTTCTTTGAAACACAAAATACATTTTTGGAGAAGAATGTTATGAATGGTAAAAAGTCAGTTGATTTTTCAGTAGATTTGTAATGGTCTTTAAAGAAGTTTGTATCTGGATTTGTTGATTTCAATAAGATCTATTAGATAGCAGAAAAATCTGAGCGATGTGGTAGGAATCCCATAGCCTGAGTCATTAATAACTAGACTACATAAAGTAGTGGGGGAACAAACTTGCACCTGCAAGGGGATTGCTAAGAGGATATTGGCCTTTTCCATTTCTAATTTTTATGTTTTTTTAAGTGCTGGGAGGTAATTATTGGTTACTTTAATTTCATTCGGTGAGATTTTGGTATTAAATGAACAAACAAAAAACCTTGTAACAAATTTAGAGTGAAGTCAAATGTATTAAGCCAGCAAAGACAAACATTAGTACTAATGTTTAAATCTTCCCTATGAAGAAAACAACTATGGTTATTTGTTTTCCATAGTTTGAAGAACTGGCTTGTTACAACTTTCATTTTAGGTAATTAATGCCTGGGGTCAATGTGATTTTTTTTTTCCATGCTAATTATGTGCTCCTACTTTTCTCAGAACACTGGTGTATTGTCAATCAATAAATCACAGTATTCTTTTCCTGTTAGCAGAAAAAAAATAATTTAAATTTGAGGGGTTATCTGAAACAATTAAATCCCTTGGATTAAATGTTATGCAGTATGCTTGTATAACCCCCATCAATCACCATAGTATGTAAGTGCTGATAATGTTTGATGTTTGATTAATTTAATGAATGGCATGACAATGAAATGAGATTAATGTTTTATTGAACTGCTTGATTTGTTTTCTTTAACATTAGCAGAATTGTTTTCTTAAGTGTTTCCTGCAAAAAAATTATAATCCTGGGAAACACCTTCTGAAAAGCTGGTTGGATAACACCTGTGCTCTTTGACTCTGCTTTTCGGACTACAGGCTGGATCACTGAAATAGATGACTCCAGGCTACTTTTGTTTGTTGATTTCTAACAAACAAATGATATCCCCACTTACTATTTGTCTTTTTTCAACGACTAGAGTTCACTTCTAGTTCTCTGCAAAGGTGGAAACTGAAATATAGGGTGAGTTCTGCCACTATATGGTTGCTCAGGGCAGTTAGGGTGTTAGGGGGCTTATTCCTTCACCCACTTACTTCCCCGGTCCTTCTCGCATGAACAGAGAGCAACAATACCCAAAGTCCAAAGGTGCAAACAATTCAATGTTTATTGAGGTGAACTTCCAGCAAGCATGATTCCAGTTTCCTTCCTTAGCGTCCCCCTTCCCAGCTCTGACACCACAGAGCCTTACCTGTGTCCCTGTTCCCATTCCCCGCCTTAGCAAAACATGATTCCAATTCCCCACCCCCATTCCATATTCCCATTCCTCCCACCCCCTTACTTCCTGATTGACTGCAGACTATGTAGTAAAACTTGAGTTCTGCTTAGCTATACCTTAACCAATCATTTCTCTGAAATGTAACTAACCAATCCTAACACATTGTAACATGATTATTTAACCAATTATATCCCATCACCTTAATTAGTTTACACCCAGCAAAATTAATTATACAGCAGACAGAAACAATCCCAGAACCAGACAGAGACCATGCAAATAAACAATAGCAAAGCGGGAACTATAATGACAAAACAGTACAGAAGAGAGAATTTCACAACTATATGTATAAAGACATAAGGGTTTCCCAGCTGTGTCTGTTGATAAGTGAGTTCTTACCAAACAGAAAGCTATCAAACTAAACTTCCTTTTACGTTTTCTAGGCACTTCCCTTTCTCTGGAGGCGATAGGCATTATCAGGACAGGATTGTATTCCTAACAGCCCAATAGCACCTTATTTCAATGTGACTAGTTTGGAATGTGAGGATGTGACCGGTCACTTCCCAGCTTATGGCTGCCTCTGCTGCTTAGCCAAAGGCCTTAGCCTAAGAACAGGGCCTCAGACTGTCACAGTAAGAGAAGGCCCCTACACTGGCAGACAGTGATTTTGATTCTTTCTTTTATACCTCTATAACTAACCAAGTGATAAGAATACACCTAAATTAGAGTCTAGGCCTTTACAGACAGGCCTGAATATCTATATCCTAACATAGGGGGTGAGTCATCATAGGTCATGATATGTGGGGAAAGAAACTTGAGCAGGTCCACTAATTTTGCCATATGCAGGTGGGCAGCCAGAGGCAGTAGAGCCTTGGAACAAAGTGGGAAGTAAACTGCTGCTTATCTATGCCAGTTGTTCCCACTACCACACCTCTGTAGCAAGGAGAAAAACGAGAATCACCATTCCAACCCTCCTCTGCTCCCGTGATGGCACTTCTCTGCTCTGCCCCCTTACTTAGGGCGGATTGTGATGTTGTTTTCTAGAATTAGATGGCAGCACCATTGTTGGTGTATTTGGGAAATGCCAGCGCTCTCTCAGTGTAGAAAACTGGAAATTGTTACTCTAAACACATATTACCTATAATGAGGAATAGGAATTATATTAATTGTTGACCTTCTAGATCAAAAAGAATTGACCTATTACACACTAAGCTAATGTGACACTTTTTTTCTTCCGTCAGTGGATTCGATAGGCCAGTATGAAATGCTATTTCCAAACTGTGTTAAATACCACAATTCTCTGAGCGTCCATAAAACTAGTTTCTTGGTTTAGACCATGATTATTTTTAGCACAGTGCGCAGTATTTTAGACTCAGAATTGAATGTCCTTGACAAGAACAGAGATGTTGTGCTACATCCAAGCCATCTTGGTATTTTTGAAACAAGTGTTGCTAAGGTGCAGTGGGTTAAAGTTGACTAAAAGATCGTTGTATACTAATAAACATATTATATAACAAGTGGTGTTTGTAACAAGTTACAAGTGGTGTAACAAGTGGTGTCCAAAATGGAGTCAAAGAAATGATGGGAGTTAGGTTTGTTTTGACTAAAATGTGGTGGTAAAATGACCTTCAAGGATTTTGTGGTCATAGTTTCCTTTCATGAAGGATTAGTTATTCCATAAAATAAGAGGAAGTGCCAATTATTTATATAGGCACTATCAGATTATCTGATTGGCCTATCCAGTGGGATAAGTTTGCCACCACTTATGAATATTTCTGTCCTGGGAGCAATTGGTAACTCAGGGCCTCATTCAAGGCCCATCTAAAGTTAGTGGGAAGACTCCAATTGACTTCAGTGGGTGTTGGATCAGACCCATAATAATAATCGTTATCACAATCGATCAACATCAAGTGGCCTTAATCTGTTCTGCCTCCCACAGCCCGGTTAGAGGAAAATCAGAGCAATCCAGCCAGATATTTTCTGGAGCCAAGGAAGTGGAGCTGGGGGTTCATAAATGGCTAAAGAAGTCGTATGCTGTGGGCTTCCAGCAACAAAACTACAAACTAGAAACAGAAACTGCATTTTCATGTATTGTTCTAGTTATTTTTCTTCTCTCCTTTGTATGGATTTATCTTGGTTAGTCTAAAAAAGGAAACTGGATCAGATTAGACTGCAACAACAGAACCTGAGAGATAAGAGCTATACCCTGAAATTGACTTCCCCCACCCCCATATAAATTAAATAAATAATATAAAATTATGTAAATATATACTATATATACTTATATATAATATAATTATATAAAAGTAGACTAATTTATAATGATATTTATAATTATATAATTTATAATTATTTTAATATTATAAATAATATATGCTTATATTATATAAACATATAATTATATAATATAAAAGAAAAATAAATAACTGGCACTTCCTCTTATGTTATGGTACAAAAACTAGAAGGCTTTCTGAGAAACATGACTACAGCCTTTAGGAAGGATTGATTGTATTTGCAATTTTTTATCAACAATTATTTAAAGTATGATGTGCAAGAAAAAGCATAGTAAAGGTTTGATGCATCTATATAGGTCAAATAATGTTTTACAGTCCCCATGGTCTGCCTGGTTCTTATCTTGGGAATCCTTCAGTAAGGCTCTAACAGTTCTTTCCATCTCCACTGTCTGCTGTTTCAATCCAAATACCTCCTGGTCCAGCTTGTTACTTTCTCGCTCACTGTCACACCCCTCCTTCTGCAGTGCCACTATCTGTGAGGCCTGAATCAAGCTGGTGGTGCGGAGGGTATTTGATGCTGCCTTTAGATTGGATTTTTTTTTTTTTGCCTTTAACTCATCTATCTCTTTATTTACTACCATCGCTACCATCTGCTTACAGAGCTGCAGGAACTCCCCAGGGCTGGTAAAGCGTCCAGGCTTCCAAAAACCATTACCATGCTCCTTACAAATCAGTCAGGCTGTTTTCCAAAATCATTTTCAACTGTGCTTTTTACCCAGATTTTTCCTTTCCTTCTGACATATTTTCTCAGTCGATCAGGCTACCAGCCTGAGCCCTGAGCCCCAGTAATGGAATGTATCCATAAATTGACTCACAGACCACAACACAGGGAAATTCCAGGTGGCTACTCTGCCCCACAGTCCTCTCCTCTTGCACAGCACAGCAAACCATTTGTACCAATCATCCCCTTCCTCCCTATCACTCCTGGCTGGCTCACCAAATCTTTTACCAGGGTTTTCAGAACCCAAAGCAGTGGTAACTTTACTGTTTCTCTCCAGGAGGTGTCAAGAATAAATCAATAGGGACACAGTTACTCTGTCTGATATATGATTGATACAAACCAGAGTGCTTTTACCTAAAACTGTTTTTTCACTAGGTCTTACGCATTCTCTCTCTCTCTCTCTCTCTCTCTCTCTCACACACACACACACACACACACACACACACACACACACACACACACACACACACACACACACACACACACACACACGCCACAGCAATAGGTTCAGAGCATTCAAAACATTTATATTTACCAAAATCTGAAATGGTTTTGAGTGATTACCATTGGGGCTTCCGGGGGCCTTCCTTCCATCCAGCTGATGGGGAATTTTACATGTCAGATCCTTGCTCAAAGACAAGCTTCCTCAGACTGCTTTAAAGCACATGTTTAAACTAATTTTTTATAAATTTTATTTGGACAAAGCCCATAATTGATGATAGCCTCTAATAGGCTATCAATTTGCCTAGCAACAGCCAATATCAATTTCTTCTGCTGCTGCTGCTGCTTCTTCTTTCTTCTTAGCAAAGCATTTCTAGTCATAACAACTATAAAACTTACATGTCAGAGGCACCTAAAACCAAGGTTGGCTGTCTAAACATTCTTTCTATTTTTGTGGAACATTAACTCCCTGTCCCAACCTCCTATTCTGATTAGTAGATCTGCAAACATGCAGCTGCATGGATTATTCCTAGCTACGTGATCTTTGATTTTCAGCTAATGTTACCTGGGTTTCTGTAAACCCAAAGCTCTTGGTAACTTTTACTCTGTGCGAGGTGGTGTCAGGAAATAAATCAAGGGAGACACAGCCGTCTGACCGATAGATGGCTGGCATAAACAGGACAACACAAGAGTGCTTTCACTTAAAGCTAAACTTTACTTAGTCTCAAACACTTACACACGTCCACAACAGGTTAGTAAAATACCCCCAACACTTGATAATTACTGAAGCTGAGTGTGACCTTTGAGTGGCACCATGACAGGCTTCAGCTGGCCAACCTTCCGTCTGCCGGTGGAGACCCCAAGATGCGTCCAGAGGGAGCGTCCTTGAAGAGCCCCTTCTCAGAAGTCCCACTACCTCAAACTTTTCCCCCTTATTTATACATTAGTAATACAATGACATATCCCTTAAAGAAAACTTGCTAAGCAAGCAAGTTTTAAAGATCAAGCAAGAGATTTCCTTCTGATCATCAATTTAACCAGATATGGGTTTTGTTTTGCTTTTTTTCAGAGTCTCCATGCCTTGGGGCCCTGACAAACATTCCCGGGGGCACATATAGACAGACTTCCTGTTTTTCTAAAACACATATATCAGCAATTTCAACATTCTTAGCAGGAAGGTCGCGGGGTCAAGCTGTCCTGTCTGTGGCACCCAAAACCCCCTCCCCTCCTGCCTTGGTTATGCTAAGGCCACTGCATGACCAATTTATAGCCTGCTGACTTGGCTTCTTTTAGCAACAAGCAATAGTGGTTCAGTACGGCCTGCTGACTTGGCTACCATTAGCGAATAAGCAGTAGTGGTTCCAGGTCTTTACTGGTTTGACAAAATCTCCCCATACACTGGCAAGGCTGAACACACAAGATGGCTGACTGCAGTACTGTCAAATTCTGCGGTACACGAAGGAATGTCAAATTCAGGGGCTACAACACTTGATGCCATTTGAGAGACTTCCATGCAGGGTTCATCCCCTTGAGTGTGAGATGGGATAAAACGTGTTTAAAATGAAGGTTTACTTGTACTTCTGAGATGTAAAGATGCATAAACCTTTACTTTGCTTTTTCTTGCATATCATTCTTTAAATAATTGTTGATAAAAAAAATTGCAAATACATTCAGTCCTTTCTAAAGGCCGTAATCATGTTTCTCAGAATTAGATTAAAGTGGCATTGAACATAATCTGTCTAATAGAGGACAGCCTCTTGGTTGAAAGATAGCATTAAGCAGAATGCAAAAGTTGATCTCTCTGTAGAAATAGCAAGCAAGTGGTAAATTTTCAAAGCTTATAAAAGGATTTAGCCACAAGATTCCTATTGGGACTAATTAGTGTATATCCACGAAATCCCTTTTCAGCTTCAGCATGGCAAATTTAATTCCATATGTACTAGTTTAATCCAAAAGTTGTGGTATTAATTTTACAAACTAGTGGTCACTGTGTTTTCTGTCTGGATTTAGATGCTGATTTTCAAAAAGTTAGGGACACACGGTTGCCTTCATAATTGTGTATATAATTTGTGCATACAATTAATATGATTATTTGTGCATTCAAAGGGCAAGGTAAAACACCACGTGTGTGTGCGCGCGTGCACTCATGCACACAATCAATTTCATGTCTGTTGCAAAGAGACACAATCACACACATACTTTTACACACACACACACACACTTCGTACGTCTGATTTTTTCCAACACTGACCCTTCTTATCTACATTTTCAGTTTTTAGTTTTGATGATACTGTCAACGGAAGTGTTCAGCCTCTGAGTCAATAGCCAAAAAAGCTCAACCCAACTATGTTCTAACTGGCATTTTTGTTGGTAAATTTACCAGAGGAATCAAGAATTGAATGGACATGGAAGGTGAACTGGACTCTGCCATCAAAAATAGTCCTTCCAGCTCACGGTTGATCTGAGATAGGCAAAGAGCAGGGGAAATTGTTTGTGGAAAAATCACTATTTGACCTGACCATGTTGATACTGTTTGTTTGCTTTTTCGTGAACATTGGTGCAGACACTTTCTGTTTGCACAAATGTTGGGTATTCATGCCCCTATGAGTGTATTTGCATGCAAAAAAGCTCAATTGCACTGGAAGTGCGAGCTCAGCCACTTCTGTATATAATGGTTTTGTGTATTTGAGAGGGACTGTCAGGCATGGAAGGATTGGGAGAATGAGAAAGTGAATGATTTTCAAGCAGCTGACAGCAAGTCTATGCTTAAAATGCTGCAGATATACTTCTGTAGAGCTTCAGTGAAGATTCTGCCTATGCTGATGGGAGGGCTTCTTTGATGGCATAGATAATCCACATCCCCAAGAAGCAGTAGCTATGTCAGTGGGGGAATTCTCCCATTGACTTAGTGCTGTCTACACAGGGGATTAGGTCGGTTTAACTGTGTCTCTCTTAGGTGTGGATTTTTCACACCCCTGAGCAACGTAGTTATAGCAAACTAATTTCCTAGTGTAGACCTGGCTTAAGTGATCACTCAGTGGGACCAGCAGTGAGAGGACAGGTGTAGGAGGGAGGCTGCTTCACCAGCAGAAAGGTCGCTTTCCTGGAGGCACTCCCACACATGTTCTAGCTTCTGAACATAGAGCAAGGTCTCTGCAGTAGGGATCTCACCCCATGGACTGCTGTCACACACACACACAGCCCGGCAGCTACATGGGTGTCCGCCAGTGCCACATCAAATTGTTGCTGACAAGGAGCAGGGCTACAACACTGTGATCAGGGAGAAATAGCTGGGTGCAATCAGGACCACCATATAAAAATTGTTAGAGGACTCTGTTGAAAGAAGCATTTAAGTATGTATATTATGTGTGACTTCAGTGGGGCTTGTGTTTTAAATTACGAATGTGCTTAATTGTGGAATAGGTCAGGGCCAGTGTGAGATATTTCTGACTTGCTTCATACAGAACATTGGATATTTATAGTTGCCAAATATGACAATATTTGTTTGTTTTTTTTAAAGACTGTTTCATTGAATCTATTTGCACCTTGATGTGCACATTACTCTGTACCTCTGGCTTTGAATTGAGTTATGCACATCCATAATGGAAAAATTAGGGACCTATCCACCTTTAATTTCTGAACAATCCCAGAACTTTCTGAGATTCTGCAAATAAAGTGAATCCACTTAAGGCCCCTGTTAAGAATGGTATTTGTGTGATTACATCTTGAAATAACTGACCAGACTCAAATAGATGAGCTTACGGATGTCAGTGGTCAGGGCAGGGATAAGAGCACACACACTGTAAACAAGGCTTCTGTACATGTTTGAAGAGGCTACCTTATCACCAGACTTCTGCTTTGTAATGCATTACAGCAGCTGAAACTATGCTAAATAATTCATCCTAGGGGAATAATTCATGTCTGAGTTTGAAAAGGAGCAGAGAAGCATTTCTGATAACGTCCCTCATTTTACAACTGGCAGTGACATTTGCCAAACTCTCAGATTAGATTTCCAAAGCAAAAAACAAACATCATAATGGAAAAGTTGCATAGAACAGATTAGGGAGGAAACCAAGAGTGTTCTATAGAAACTTATCTAAAAAAAATTGAATTTAATAGTGTTGCTGTAGGCCTTATTTAACCATCCTATAGAATTGTATAAAAATAATTACTATTAAATTATACTATTACTATCCATTAAATACTATAACATGACACAAATACTGCTAGAAAGTGTATCATTTTCTGTTAAATTCTCTTGGCATTTTTCAACAATGATCAACCCTCCTCCAATCTACTGCTACCATTGCCACCATCAAAACCTACTTTAATTTCCTTCTTTGGATTTTCTGGTTGCATCCTATTTTCTCTATGTCCATCTTTTTAAGCCCTTTTGTGTAACTTCATGGATAAGTGAAATGGGAGGGCTCTGATATTCCATGAAAAAAATAACTAGAATTCTTATGTGAAATATTAGGAAACAAATATTTAAATTGTGTTTATATGTGCAATGGTTATATTGGGGAAAGTGTGAAATATTAGGAAAAACTCATCTGTTTCCCAAAGCTTATGGGTTGTTTATTATGTGTTATTAATAGATTTCTATGTAAATTTATTTTCTTGAAACCTGCTAAAGAATCTGTGCAAACTTGACACTTCTTTATCTAAAATACAACAGTTATCCCTGACCCCAGAGTAGCATATTCTGTTTTGACCCCTTCAACAGCCTATATAGGGGTAGGATAAAAATCACAGTGATACAATATTATTGCCCTTTTGGCCCAAGAGGTTAGCAATCCTATTTGTTTACACAAAATTGTGTTTTCCTGAATACAATAGAAACACATTACAGTAGATAGTTTCTTTGCTCACAATTTTCAAGTCTGCCTCCCCTCTCATTTATGATCCAAGGAACTCTGGCTCTCTGCTCCCTCTGAAGGCCATGCTCATCTTTGCATCTTTCGCTGACTGCTCACTTTTGCCTGTCTGGCTCTCTGCCTCTCACACTCATACAGCTTGTCAACCAATTCCCTAACCCAGATTTTTGCAATCAGGAAACTCTTCAATGCACCTAGTTTAGCAGGCATTGACATCCAGCGCTTTGCCTTCAGCAGCAGTTTCTGTTGTTTCCAGCTTCTTCACTACATAAAGGGGCTTAATTGCTCTCTTCATTTAGCATACCTGTGGGTGAGGTAATATCTTTTATTGGACCAACTTCTGTTGGTGAGAGAGACAAGCTTTTGAGCTACCCAGAGCTCTTCTGCTGGTCTGGGAAATGTACACAAAGTGAGACACTACTCTGCACTCTTCGCAGACCTGAAGAAAAGCTTTGTGTAAAGCTTGAAAGCTGACATAGTGCTGTCCACACCGGCACTTAGGTCAGTGTAACTTACATCACTCAGAGGAGTGGCAAATTCACACCACTGAGCGATATAACTTATGCTGGCATAAGTAGTAGTGTAGCGATAGCCTAAGCTATAGTCTAAGTCCAGTTTAGCATAAGTTGTTAGCACATATTCTAAGGGACCATTCAAGGTGAAACGCTCAGTTTGTTGCCATACGACAAAAAGAGGGGTTAGCGTGGTACAAATTGTTGGAATAAGCTATAAATCCAAAAACAAGGGAACCTAGGCAGACCCATAATATCTGGCCATAGCACTCTTACTGAAGAATATCAGGACTCATAGAAACCATCCTCAAACCGCTCACCAAACAAAGGGCCAGCTTCCTCCAGTGCACAACCGACTTCTTCCACAAACTCCACAACATTAACAGCCTGCCTCAGAACTCCATCCTTACCATGGATGTCACTTCCCTATACACCAACATGCCTCACAATGATGGCATAGCTGCCTGCTTCAAATACTTACAAGAAAATGGATGACCTCAGATATCCACCCCAAAGACATCATCAAACTCATCCATTTTATCCTCACCCATAACAATTTTACATTCAACAACAAACATCTTGCCCAAACCATGGGAATAGCCATGAGTATTAGGATGGCTCCCCAATATGCCAACCTCTTCATGGGCCAACTTGAAGAAGAATTTCTGGACAAATGCGAAACCAATGATATACCTGAGATACATGTATGATATTTTCATCCTCTGGACAGATGACTTAATCTTCCTCATAGATTTCCACCACAACTTGAACAACCAATATCTGTCCATAAAACTCTGTCTGGAACACTCCCACACTAGCATCAACTTCATGGAAACGACCGTCGGCTTCAACAATGAAACCTACAGACAACTATATACAAGAACCCCATGGATCACAACACCGACCTTCATAGATCCAGTAACCACCCAAACACACCAAGAAATCTGTTATCTACAGCCAGGCACTCAGATGTTGCAGAATATACACAGAGGAGAAAATCTGGGATATACACCTTAACACACTCAAAACTACCTTCACTAAACAGGGACACTCCACCGGAGAAGTAGATCACATCATGGAATGGGCCATCCAAATACCGTAAGAGAATCTGCTTTTAGAAATAAAACCCCCTGTGACTTCACATGCATAGTTGTCACCTACCACCCCACACTGGAACCCAGATGGGGTATCGTCAAACAGCTACAACTCATACTCGATGGGGACTCCATCCTGAAAGAAATCTTTCCTGAACACCCTCTTCTGGCCATCAAGCAACCCCCCAATCTCTCCAAGCTCATCATCAGAAGCAAGCTCCCCACAAACCAGAACACACCAACTCAAAGTGGCACTGGACCCTGCCACATCAACAGATGCAAAACCTGCAGATGTATCTCCACTACTACCATGATCAACACCCCCCACTACTAACCTTTCAAGATCCATGGGTCCTATATGTGCCTATCACAACATGTGATGTACCTCATCCAGTGCACTAAAAGCCCCAGTAACAACTATGTGAGTGAAACCAGACAATCAGTACGCTCTTTCACACATGAAAATGAAAAAAGACAAAAACACCATATCACCTGTGGGTGAACACAAAGCGATCACTCTATATCTGACCTATCAGTCCTCATCCTCATGACACTAAACTGGGAGGAGAGGTAGATGTGCTGGAGGGTAGGGATAGGATACAGAGGGCCCTAGACAAATTAGAGGATTGGGCCAAAAGAAATCTGATGACGTTCAACAAGGACAAGTGCAGAGTTCTGCACTTAGGACGGAAGAATCCCATGCACCGCTACAGACTAGGGACCGAATGGCTCGGCGGCAGTTCTGCAGAAAAGGACCTAGGGGTTACAGTGGACGAGAAGCTGGATATGAGTCAACAGTGTGCCCTTGTTGCCAAGAAGGCCAATGGCATTTTGGGATGTATATGTAGGGGCATTGCCTGCAGATCGAGGGACGTGATCATTCCCCTCTGTTGGACATTGGTGAGGCCTCATCTGGAGTACTGTGTCCAGTTTTGGGCTCCACACTACAAGAAGGATGTAGAAAAATTGGAAAGAGTTCAGTGGAGGGCAACGAAAATTATTAGGGGTGTGGAACACATGAGTTATGAGGAGAGGCTGAGGGAACTGGGATTGTTTAGTCTGCGGAAGAGAAGAATGAGGGGGGATTTGATAGCTGCTTTCAACTACCTGAAAGGGGGTTCCAAAGAGGATGGCTCCAGACTGTTCTCAGTGGTAGCTGATGACAGAACAAGGAGTAATGGTCTCAAGTTGCAGTGGGGGAGGTTTAGGTTGGATATTAGGAAAAACTTTTTCACTAGGAGGGTGGTGAAACACTGGAATGCGTTACCTAGGGAGGTGGTGGAATCTCCTTCCTTAGAAGTTTTTAAGGTCAGGCTTGACAAAGCCCTGTCTGGGATGATTTAGTTGGGGATTGGTCCTGCTTTGAGCAGGGAGTTGGATTAGATGACCTCCTGAGGTCCCTTCCAACTCTGATATTCTATGATTCTATGATCCTCAAAGTAAACCTGCTCAACACTTTCAAAAGATGAGCCTAGAAGCTTAAATTCATAACTTTGCTAGACACTAAAAATCATGGTCTTAATAAAGACACTAGATTTATGGCTTATTACAACAATCTGTAGCCCACTAACTCCTTTTCATTCTATGACTTTAGGTGTGTTAACGGGTCGCTTTTAAAATGCATGCTAACTGCTTATGCTTAAACTATCTGTTCAACCTGGTATTCTGGTGTGGCAACCTTAGGCCAGGTCTGCACTTGAAACTTAAACTGATATAACTACATTACTCAGCCCTGAGTGACGTAGTTATACCAACCTAACCCCTGGTGTAGACAGCTCTGTGTCAACAGGAGGGCTTCTCTCTTCAACATAGCTATTGCCTCTCACGGAGGTGGAGTACCTGCACTGATGAGAGAAGCCCTCCCAGAGGCATAGGTAGCAGCCGCTACAGCATTTAAATGTAGGCCTGCCCTCAGTACCTTTCCTGAACCTGAAGAAGAGCTCTGTGTAGCTTGAATGCTTCTCTCTCTGACCAACAGAAGTTGGTCCAGTGAAAGATAATTACCTCACTCGCCTTATCTCTCTAATCCCCATTTAGGCATTTATACCAGTGGGTCTATGCAGTTCATCCCCATGCCACAAAACTTTCATTTCCTCTGGGGGGCAAGGTGGGTGAGGTAATTTCTTGTGTTGGACCAACTTCTGTTGGTGAAAGAAACAAGCTTTCACAGAGTTTTTCTTCAGGTCTGGGTAAAGTATGCAGTGTCACAGCTAAATACAAAGTGGAACAGATTGTTTAGCATAAGTAGTTAACACACATTCCAAGGGTCCATTCAAGGTGAAGTGGCCCATTCAGACCCCTCCAGTCATAAGGCATGTCTACACTACAAAGTGAAGTTGACATAAGGCACCTTACATCAAAGTAAGTAGGCGTACACACTACAGTATTCCTGCTGCCACTGTAACTCATCCGCTATGTCGACCTAATAAATCCACCTCGACAAGATGCATAAGGCTTAAGTGGATGAAGGTCAGATGACGCAGTGTCTGTATAGACACTGCATTTCTTACATCGCCTGTTGGCTGTCAGCATGGCTGACGATTTCACTGCTGATAGGATCTCTTTTTTGAAAGTGGGGGGAAGGGTGTTCCAGCTGTGAGTCCCAGTAGTGCTGACAGCTGGAGCCTCACTGCCCAGCATTGAGGGCCTGGGCTGTGGGCTCCCCTCTGAGCTCCCAGCTGGAGCCTGGCTTCAGCCCAGGCTCTCAGCTCCCTGCTCCGCATGGAGCTCCCAGCTGGAGCCTGGCTGCCACCCAGGTTCTCACTCCCCATGGAGCAAGCTCCATGTAGAGTGTGGAGCTGAGAGCCCAGGCAGCAGCCTGGCTCTAGCTGGGAGCTCCGCAGGGAGCTGAGAGCCCAGTCGGCAGCCTGGCTGCAGCTGGGATCTCAGTACCGAGCTGAGAAACTTGGGCTTTCAGCCCCCACACTACCCCTCTTAAGTGAGTGCAAGTGCTCCTGGTGAGGATGCGCATCAGCGACAGAAGGAGGGGATGAACATGAACCCCTGTAGTAATGTAGTGTAGACATGCCCATAGGGGGTGAAAGGAAGTGGCGGGGAAGCAGCTGAGAGGGAGTTGTTAGTGGGTTATAGCTTGTAATAAGCCATTAATCCAGTATTTCTCTGCTATCCTAGGACTGACACCACTACAATAACGCTGCATTTCCTCTGTGGGTCAATGGAGAGAGGGTATCTTGTGTTTGTTCATCCTTGTTCGGGGGCTTATTCCTTCACCCACTTACTTCCCTGGTAACAATACCCGAAGTCCAAAGGTGCAAACAATTCCATGTTTATTGGGGTGAACTTCCAGCAAGCATGATTCCAGTTTCCTTCCTTAGTGTCCCCCTTCCCAGCTCTGACACCACAGAGCCTTACACCTGTGTCCTTGTTCCCATTCCTGCCCTTAGCCAAACATGATTCCAATTTCCCCACTCCCATTCCCTGTTCCCATTTCCCCCCCACACACCCATCCACTTCCTGATTGACTGCAGGCTATATAGTAAAACTTGAGTTCTGCTTTGCTATACCTTAACCAATCATTTTCCTGAAATTCAACTAACCAATCCTAACATATTGTAACATGATTATGTAACCAATTATATCCCACCACCTTAATTAGTTTACACCCAGCAAAATTAATTATACAACAGACAGGTACAATCACAGAACCAGACAGAGATTATACGGCCAAATAGCAAAATGGGAACTATAATGACAAAACAATACAGAAGTGAGAATTTCACATCCCAGCTATTGATAAGTGAGTTCTTGCCAGACAGGATGCTATCAAACTAAGTTTCCTTTTACATTTTCTAGGCACATCCCTTTCTCTGGAGGTGATAGGCACTATCAGGACAGGATTGTATTCCTAACAGCCCAATAGCACGTTCTTTCAATGTGACTAGTTTGGAATGTGAGGATGTGAGCGGTCGCTTCCCAGCTTATGCTGCCTCTGTTGCTTAGCCAAAGGCCTTAGCCTAAGAACAGGGCCTCAGACTGTCACAATAAGAGAGAGACCTTTCACTGGCAGACAGTGATTTTGATTCTTTCTTTTATACCTCTATAACTAGCCAAGTGATAAGAATACACCTAAATTCTTAGAGTATAGGCCTTTACAGACAGGCCTGAATATCTATATCCTAACAACCCTTTATTCCAGTACAGAGGAATGGAGTGCAAGTAACAAATGCAGAGCACACAATCTAAGCAATGACCGTGTTTATCTTCCCAGTGGGCGTTTCAGCCTTTGGTATCTGTTTTAGCTGTATCTCTTTGGGATCTGTTTTAGCTGTATCTCTTTTTTTTTAAAAGGACAGAAATATTTTTTCCAACTTTCTGAGATGTGGCCCGTTGTGTATTGGCTAAGATACTTCAAGTGCTGCTATATCCTTTTTATGCTTCTAATGTGACCAAGAATATTAAATTAGGAGGGAATAGTCCTCTCCTTTTGAAAACAAAACTAATACAGCACAAGTGTTGCTTTTCAGACAACCTCTACTGCCATTTCCTTTTTGTTTTGAAAACCACAGACTCTGCCACGAAGTGGGGTGGGCCTGGTACGCCAACCTGATCAGTGTCCATTTGGAATTGAACACAAAGGTGTAAGGATTTAATATGCACGGAGAAATTATTATTCTCACAGGTGTTCAGCGACAGACAGCCCAATGTGTGAAAAGGGGGGGAAGTGTGATCAAAAACTCCTTCTGTGACCCAGAAATGCAGCCAAACGGACGACAAAAGAAATGCAATGAAAAGGATTGTCCACCCAGGTAACAAACGCTGTGAATACTAGGATACTGTACAGGAGCACTATTCAGTGTGTTGTATTCTAATTCAAACATAGTATTCAGGGGAGGCAAAGAACACAGGAATTGCAACAACAGTTCAGAGCAGTGGTCTCCAATAGTGGCCACTACCAGGTGTTTTAGGGGAGAGTGAAAGAAACCCTGTAAAGGGCAATTTCAGAATTATTTGCCCTTAAGAGAAGTTTCTTACTATCAGTTAATGGATAGTCTATGAAATGAAGCATGATTATGTGTATATCTCAAATATTTTATCCTATCTAATAAAGCTGTGGATGTATACCACTGGTTCCCAAACTGTGGGGCATGGCCCCCTAGAGGGGCACGGAAGAACATTTGGGGGGAGTGTAGTGGGGTCCAGGCTAGCCCCCACAGGGGCAGGAAGGGAGTGCCACCAAGCCCGGCTCTGCCCCCAGCTCCACCCCGGCCCCAGCTGCTGCTCCACTTGTGGCCCCAGCGGCAGCTCAGACTGCAGTCCCCAGCCCCAACTGTGGCTCCCGGCCCCAGACTCCAACCATGGATCCCAGGGGAGTGCAGACAGGTTCCATGACGGGTGGAGGGGGGGTGCAACAGAAAACATTTGGGGACCACTGATGTACACGTTACGCTTATAAATATCTAACCATTTAAAAAATTTTGTGAATCTTAGTCTTGATATCTTGTGATGAAGATTAATTTCTCACTGTGTGTTTGAAACAAGTATTTCTTTTCAACAGTTTTAAATCTTCTGCTTTTCAGTTAATTTGAATGTTCCCTTGTTCTGGTATTATGAGTGAGGGTAAATGGGAATGCCCAATTTACCTCCTCTGTACCATTTATTGTTTAATATCCTTATCATGTCCCTACTTATTTGTCTACTCTCTCTAAACTAAACAGTCCTGATCTTTTCATTCTCTATTCATATGGAAGTTTTCCCATGTCCCTACTGCATTATGTTAATTCTTACTCAGCGTTGTTGTTGTCTGTCTCTGGACCGCCCCCCTTTCTGCTACATCTCTTTGTGGGATGGAGCAACCAGAATTGAATACAGTATTCTAGGTGAGAGCAGACTATTGATTTATATGTAATGCATAATTTTTAGTACTGTTTTCTATCTCACTGTTTACATACCCAAATATTTTTTTGCTTTATTTGTTTATTTTTGACAACGGTCTGTCACTAAGCAAATGTTTTCATTGAGCTCACTGTAAGGATTCTTAAGGCTTTTTCTTTAGTGGTTCCAGTGAATTTAGAACCCAAGCCATGGCTGGAGTAATCAAAATTATTCCTTCCACTATGTATAACTTTGCATTTGTCAGCACTGAATTGCATGATGTGTATTGCTGCTTTTATATAGTAAATAATGTACAGATGTTAGGGGGATTAATAGTTTTATTACTTGTTCCTGCAGTTCACAGTTATGTGTGATGTCTCTTTGGGGAAATATCTAGGAATGCTGTTACAGCCTATGTAAATCATTTTAAAAGTATAAAGCACACAGCTTGGTTGTAAATCTGTGCAAATTGCCAAGGAAGTCAATTGACAGTAGAATCAAACTTATTAACTAATGGCTTCCATAATAGCTGAGGCTAAACTGAACACACAGGAGCATTTATATTTATAAAAAATATAAATTAAGCTCTTTATTCCAAAGTCCCAAAGAGAAATGACTGGGTTATTCAGAAGTTAAAAGATCCTTAAATACCATATTATCTAGCTTCTGCTGCTTACATTTGGAAATCACTGTTTCTCTTCAATAGCAGTCAGAACCTGCTGTAGGAAATTAGATTGCTGTAAATCATCTCTTAGTGATTATAGAATTATGTTAAACATGCCTTGTTGTGCCTAGTTTTTTGCACACTGCTGAAGCGATGATCTAGCTTAATCCCAGTCTGATTGACTATTCTAAAACCATTTGCAGTTCTTTCTGTCTCCTTTGGTAAATGTCCTTTATAGAGTAATAGTGATAATAGTAAAATATTGATAAAGTAAAATGCAGGAGAGTCATAAAACATAGTGATAGGGGTTTGGTTGTTTATTTATCTCTTCTTAGTCGTGATAATTAGTTGCCTGTGATGTACAGGAGCTGCTGGAAAATCAGCACAAAATCATAGAGTAGCCGTGATTTCTGATAATTAAAAAAGAATAAGTAAGAAACAGAATAATAAATCTGTAGCTGCATTTAAAGCACACACACACCACATGAAACATGGAACTTAGGAGCCCCTGTTCTAAAAACACAGGGCTCTGCTACTTGAGCTAATGGGGGATTGCTGTTCCCTATCAAGCCTTATAGCAATATATCCTCTTTATAGACTGGTCACTACAAGGCAATATGATCACAGACTGAGTTAGTGCTAACATTTCATTCCACAATGGCCAGTGATGCATGCACATGCTCGCACACACTAGCCATGAACTCATAGTGAGCTATTGCAATTATTTTCTAAAGCTTTGAAACCCACAGCTAGGCCCCTACAGCTGTGTCATCTACAATCCAGAAGGATAGCTAAGATTCCTCTCTGCAAAGTATTTATTTGTTTAGCGTGTGCATAGTCATCTAGCCAGGCGATGGATGGCATCTTCAGTGGCGTGATGCAGTTCTTCTGGATCCGCCAATGGCAGGCACAATAGCAGTTCAGAGTAGGAAAGTAAAGCAGTTTCTTTGTTTTGAAGAAAATCAGAATGACAGAGGGAGATGGTATTTCTGCCCTTGAAAATAGGGTGCACAGGGAAGTATTCACTTGCTGAATCTGTCAGAGATTCTAGGGATACAGGCCTGACTCTACTCAATGCTTGTTAAGAACTGAGAAGGGATTTGGAGGGTCAAACACAATGCAGTCATGGATGGACCTTTGGTTGGCTATGTAACCATACCCCTGGGTTTCCTGGCCCCCGAAACTAAGTTACCATCAAAGGCAATGCTCTTATTAGCTGGTCATCCACCTTCCAACATGCAGATCAATTTCTCGATGGAAATATGTTATCTAAAGCAGTCATGAGGAAGTTTTTTTAGATAACTTCCTTACCATCTATTGGATCCCATGGACTGAAAACACGTGAGCACAAGATTAGCCATCAGACTATGAATTCAAACTGAATCATACAGGAACTGGAAGACATTCCATTCTATTGCTGTGCAGCTTACCTTTGATAAAATGTACATAATCACCAGCATGGCTGCAAGTCGCTCAGGGTCATGTCTTGACTTCCACCTTCTCAGCTAATAGACTCCAGGAAGTTGGAAACTGGTTAACTCACAGGTTTCTGAGAAGTCAGAGTCCAAACATTCATGTTGCTTAGGTGACTGGGAGCATGTGATAAAACTCTTTTGCCCATTCTCTAGTTAAATAATCTGAAGCTACATAAGACATTTCTAAAATATTTTATTGCACACAAGTATGTAAAATGTCAACTCAGAGTAGAACAGAAATGGTTTACTCCTACAATGGGGAGGTAGCATTTGATGGAAATGCAGATATGACAGCCCCATTAACTAGAGTGATATTTCAGAGTAACAGCCGTGTTAGTCTGTATTCGCAAAAAGAAAAGGAGGACTTGTGGCACCTTAGAGACTAACCAATTTATTTGAGCATGAGCTTTCGTGAGCTACAGCTCACTTCATCCGATGAAGTGAGATGTAGCTCACGAAAGCTCATGCTCAAATAAATTGGTTAGTCTCTAAGGTGCCACAAGTCCTCCTTTTCTTTTTAGAGTGATATTGACAGGCATCAGCACAGAAAGATACTGGTATGAACCAATGTAACTTACAATTATATTGCTTGGTTGGTAAGCAGGTGTTTATCTTTATAGATGCTCAGTATAAAATTCATTGTATTGTCCTGAAAGGAAAGAACAATGTATTTTCTTTACTTACTTCTCTTCTGTACCTTTTACACTAGGAGGGTGGTGAAGCACTGGAATGCATTACCTAGGGAGGTGGTGGAATCTCCTTCTCTTGAAGTTTTTAAGGTCAGGCTTGACAAAGCCCTGGCTGGGAAGATTTAGCTGGGGATTGGTCCTGCTTTGAGCAGGGGGTTGGACTAGATGACCTCCTGAGGTCCCTTCCAATCTTGTTATTCTATGATTCTATGATACCAAGTGAACAGAAATTTTTTTCCTTCCGTCTAAAGAAAATTTCCCCTGGCCCTTTTTTGACATGAATACCTGCTCAGACAGAATGCCCATAAATAGATAATTTGAAGTCTTCGATTTCCTGCCATCTCAGCGGTGTTCTGACATTCTCAAGGAAGCTTGCTGCTGCTTTTAGAAGAAAAACTTTAACCACCGCTAACAGTTTGCTTAGTAAATTCCAGCAATTGTAAAGGACAGAGAGTATTGTTATGATTTGGATTACAATAATCCCTAGAGGTCCCAGCCAAGATTGGGGCCCTATTGTCCTGGGTGCTGTACAAAAACATGGTAATAGTAATACCTATGCCTTTTCATCAGTAGATCTCAAAATGCTTTACAAAGGAGGGCAGTATGCCTGAGGCACAGGGAGGGAAGTGACTTATCCAATGTCAATGTGAATTGAACCCAGGCCTCCTGCACTCTAGTCTAGTGTGCTATCCATGACACCATCAGAGACAATCCCTCCCTCAACATGCTTACGATCTAAACACATGAGACAGTCAAATGCTGAAAAAAAGGAAGCATTATTATTTCCAATATTTTTTTGGGGGTGAGGAATGAGGCACAGAGAAATTAAGTGATTTCTCAGGATCACACAAGAATAGAACTCAGATTGTCCACGTCCCAGTGTAGTGTCTTAACATGGCCATCATTACTCAGTTTGTGGAAGCAGAAAATTGCCTGTGCAACCTTAATTCGGCCCTCTTGTGCATATGCATTATGATACATTAGACACAGGCCCAAAACTATTATTCCACAGGACCCCTGCCTCATTCAGTGCACTGGATGGAACTGGATCAGGGTCGTGTAGTGAGTGAGGCTGTTGTTGGTAGGACCCCGGTCTCATTTCTTGCAAAATTTGGAAGGTGTGCAGTGAATGAGGCAGGGGATTGCAGGAAAAGAAAGGGTGGGTCTCAAGACCAAGGTTGTTACCCTGGAGAGCTGGATTCTATCCGTGCCGCTGCCACAGAGTTCCTATGTGATGGCAGGAAAGTCATTTAAACCAATGCACAGGAAAAATAGTATAAAATCAAACAACAACTTAATTAGTTTTAGGAGCGAGCTGGACAAATTCATGAGTGCTATTGTGTGATGAGGTTGCTTGTGATGGTGGGGGTCAGAGCTCAGCAGCCCTGGGGCTTCCTTCTGATTTATGTTTTATGTTCCTGAAAGCTCATCCTTCAAGGTTTCAGTCAGCCACCTCCAGGGGTCAGAAAGCGATTCCTCACCACCACCAGTGTATTCTGGGTTTTTTTATTTCCTTCCTCTAAAGTATTTGGGATGGCCACGGGTGGAGATGGGACACTGGGCAGGGTGGGCCAGGTCTCTGAGTGACACCGAGAGTTTTCTCTTTCAGGTGCTTGCTGGCTGGTTCTTGCTCACATGCTCGGGGTCTAATTAATCATCATATGTGGAGTCAGGAAGCAATTCCCCCCCCCCGCGATCAGACTGACAGTGACTTTGGGAAGCGGTTTTGCCTTCCTCTGCAGCATGTGGGTGTTGGTCACTTGCCAGGATTATCTGGGTATATCTCATTTAATCATTTCCGGCCTCAGACATTGGTGCACCTTGGTCCCTCCTATTCTCTCCCCGTGGTACATAATAGTCTAGTCCTCTGTGGGCTGTAATACTTTGGTGTAATTTCCATTGTTGGGTTTAGTGTGTGGGTGCTGGGTGGTGGTGGTGGGCTGTGATATACAGGATGTCAGACTAGCTGATCTAGTGGTCCCTTCTGTTCTTGAACTCTGACTGTATGACTCAATGTAATTAAAGACTATGTTGTCCTGCGTACAAGGGAGCCAACTGAGGATGCACCCGCAACCTTCATTCTGACATTTCCTAACTGGAGTGCTTGACTTTGCAACCATAATGTGCTTTTAACCTAACTTTTTATGTGTAACACCTTATTACTTACATGTTACTAGTCCACGTCTAGCTATGTCCTTTGACAATGTATCAGTTTATGGAATATGGGTGACGGTTTTTGCTTTATATTGAAAGCTGATAACATGTGGTCGCAAGAGCCACCCAGTAAAGAAAAAGTATCAGCAATAGAATGTGTGTATGTGAGAAGGGAAAGATGGACACTAAGAATTTAGGGCTTCATCCTGCAAGCTGCTAAGCGCTCCCTCAAGGTGCTGAATACTGCTGAGGTCTGTGGGAATGAAGGGCACTCAGCACTTCACATAAGTAACGTGAAGCATTCAAGATGTTCCATTAAAGTAAATAGGACTGTTCACATGCTCGAAGTTGCACAGGTGCTGAAGTGCCTAGCTGGATCAGGGCCTTACAGAACAGTAGAGGTTACAAAAAAGAGCTGGAAAGAAGATCTGGGAAGTGAGAGCATCGTACAAAGTGAATTGATTCAGTATTTTTCTTTACTTTACTGCTGTGCTCCACTGAGAAGATTTGGCAGTGTCTTCTCAACAACTTGTCAATTTCACTTTGCTGTTTGTACCTGCATGGAGGGGAAATGAAGCTCCTAGAGACAAGATGCAGGAGCACAGAAGTGGTAAGATCCAGAGGCCTCAGTCAGGATTGGGGTCCCAGTGTACTGTACAAACATGTAGGAAAAGAGTTCCTGCCCCAAAGTCTTGCCATCTAATTTAAGAGAAAATGCACCAAACAATTGATGGGAATGGTAAAGGGAACATAGGAGGACCAGTGATGAGAACAGATGGTTACACAAATTAGAAGTGTGCACAGCTTGATGGCTCAGAGTCTTTTTTTTAATTGTATGATTATAAATAAATAGCTGTCAGCCACCCCCATATCAGTGACAGCCCTTTTGCAGTTGAGTGAAACTATCAGGGGATAGAGGATGGGAGTGGAAACTGAAGAGCCAAATTAGAGAAAAAGATTAGGATGGGGGAGGTAAGAAATGCAAAGAATGATGTATTGCAGAATAGGATGCATGGCAGAAAAAGAATGAAACCTGACACCATAATAATTTATTATGTATTTATTAACATGGGAGTATTTATTTTACCTTTAATCTGCTTTTGTATTAAGCAATATTTTGCCCACAGTGATGTAAAAAGTAATAGCTAGCTTCCCAGAGGTAATGAACTGATACAAATATTTGTCCTGTGACTAACAGAGGAAATGGTAAGAAGTGACAGCAGAGAGGCACATTATCGCTTTTTGGTGACACAGCTGAAATCTCCTGATCAGGTAATTGAATAAGTCAGATGTTCAGTCAGAGTGAATTGAAGTGCTTTCAGAATGACATTTAATACAGTCAGCAGTGTGTACAGAAAATATCAAAGGTAGAACACAGTAATTAAATCAGTATAGTAGACATTGATTCTGTTTCATATCGTATACTAGAATTCAAAATATTAATTCTGTGTGCATATGAAGCAGCCAAGGTTTTTTTGAGTAGAGGTGCTTGGTTTTATTTTGTTTTGTTTTTGTTTAAAAACAAGATTAAAAGTGGAATTGTGGGAACTTTTTCTTAAACCACAGGTAGTTATTCAGGTATACCCAATGATCTTGTTTAAAGTACTTTTAAACTTCATTTGAGTAGTTTTGCTTTTTCAGTTGTAGGCTGGGTGGTCGGCCCTCTCTTTCAGTCTCTGAGGGAGGCCACACCTCATTGCTGTTGCGTACCTGTAAAGGTGCTCAAAGTGGGGAATTAGCTTCATCTAGTGCTCTGGTCCTCTGGCTGGGCAGAACAGTACGGCAGGCCCAGTCAGGGTAGGGCAGCAAAGCAATGAGTGGGCTCTGTCCTGCAATCAGGGCAGAGCAACGATGCCGTCTATGAGCCCCAGTAGGAGTGAGCCCCATAAAGTCTAGAGGCTCGGGTAAGGGTGAGCACCAAGAGAGTCTATGGGGCTCAAGTAGGGTTGCCTGAGGAGCGCAGGTCTCCAGGCCTAAGGAGGGGGAGGCGGGGATCCGCCTGCAACAAGCTGATCTTGTAGCTGGCCAGCTCCCAACCAGACTGTTGCCTAGCTTCCCTGGGCTGCTTCCTACTGTCCCCTTCTGGTGTACCTGCATCTGTCATCTCAGGGAGCTCTGGCCAGTGCTCAGGCAGCAGCTCCTCAGCGTCTCGGTCAGCCGGCAGCCCAGGGAGATCCAGCTAGTCCTCAGGCAGCAGCCCTGGCAACTCCTCAGCGTCTTGGTTGGCCATAGGTCCTGGGAGATCCAGCCAGTCCTCAGACGGCAGCCCTGGTAGTCCTCAGAAGGCAGCCTCTGCAGTCTCCTGCAGCAAGCGGGATGCGTCGTCTCTTGTGGTGGCTCCACCACAATTAAGCTGTAGGGCCCACCTTCTGTACTTCCCCTTCCTGTCCCACCTTTCCGCTTCCGGCAGGGTGGACGTGGCTTTCCTGGTTCAGCTCACCAGGGGGCATGTTGTGGTCCCTCTCTGTTACTCTCTGAGGGAGGCCACGCCTCCTCACTACACAGTATGTGGGAAATGGCATTATTTTGGTACTCGCTGAATTCTGTCCCAAATAATTAATGTTGGTACTTAGTGATTCATTCTCAGTTGCTGTTCTCAAAGATTTCAGTGTACATTTAGATTCCATCTCTTATGAGCTAGGCATGTTTCTTTCGGGCTATAATGCACTCTTACTGAAAATTTAGACCTTGTATAAGCATGTGCTCATCCACTGAAGCCAATGGAGTTGCATCCGTGGGTTTGGAACCTTTTACATTTTGCCCAGAGGGTCAATGAGAGCTCCCACATTGGTAGCCAGAGCTTAACCCTCCTTGTTGAGTCTGTCTTGGCTATTTTGGGGACTCAGGACATGGCTATTTTGAAATGTAGGCAGTATTGCACACTTGTATCACCACCAAAGCCTGCATAATTCCTCACAAACCTACAGACCAATGAATCCTACAGATTTTGGAATTGTGTTAGTCCTTAGATATACCTGCTCATGTCTTAAAATCAGGTAAATGATAAACCAGGAAATGCTAGGATAATAAGCCCTTATTTCTTTCTTAGCATTTTTTGTGTAGTACTGTCAGTTTAACAAGTAATAGGTCAAATTCATGATTAAACCAGTGTAACTCCAAATGTATTAACTTCATTGGAATTACTTCAGATATAAATCTGTATGATCTAGAACAAAATGTAACTCCTTGGGTCATATTCTGAGCTGTACTTTTATTAATTTGATTCAGAAAGCAAACAATCAGAAAGGGAAGTCTAGGGTGAAGAAAGAAGATATTTTAATGTGATGGGTAGAGCTGGGTGATTTTTTTCGCCAGTGAATAGTTGATTCATCAAAAAATGAAGTTCTTGTCAACCCAAACCTATTCACAAATTTTTTCAGGTCACGTTCAATTTGCTGCATAGCTTCAGCAAAACAGAAAAATCAAAATGTTTTGGTCATGTTGACACACAATGTTTTATGCCTTTCTTACAACCTTGAGTCCCAGGTACTCGCCTGGGGTGTGGGAGATCTGGGTTCAGTTCCCACCTCTGCCTGATGTGGAGAAGGGATTTGCATTTCAGTCTTCTACGCTGCAGGAGAGCACCCTAGGGCTCTGGAGCGAGCCTGGTGTGGGACTCTCTCAATATCTCCTATTGAATGTGTTCTACCATCTATAAATAATTAAATAGTCATTGGAGCAGGAATTGTACTTGGGTCTCCCCTATCCTAGATGAGCAGTCTAACCATCAGGCTATAGAGCCATTCTTACTCTCTTTCCCTGGCCTAGTAACTATTCATTGGTATTGACAGTGGCAATTCATATAGTCAAGGAAAGCGACCCAGGAGAAGATATGGGACCTCCTACGTCTGTAAGCTAAAGGATAATTGTAGAAAAATGGTGTGATTGTCTTACTATGAAACTATTACTAAGAAGAAAGAAATCGAACATATGGTATAGATTTTAGGTCAAAACCAGGGCTAATTGAAGTGTACTGACTCCAGTAGAGTTGCATTTACTTACACCTCTAAATCAGTCCCTGTGACTTTGCAAGCATCTGTTTAGTTGCCAATGTGAGGCTTCAGAGGGCATGCCTGGAGCCCAAGAAGCACATGTCATTGTTTATGATGCCTTCATGGACTTGTAGTTCACAGCTGGGCCAAACGTCCATTTCAGCAACTTGTGGCCCCCTTCTTGCCTGGGTCCCTGCAAATGGTAAAGCCACCCAGAGCTCATTAGATACATTTTGCAAAACCTAATAAAGATACTTCAGGGTGAATCACAAAATTTCAATGCTTCTCAGATGGCCTTTGCCCTCTCTTATAATGCAAGCCAGCCATGCAGGTATCTGATCGTATAGAATGGCCCCAGAAAACATAACAGGAAATAAGTGGATGAAATTGAGGAAAGGATAAAGCAGGGTGACTCTAAAGAAAAATCTAATTGTGAGGTCTATTACAATGTGAAGTATTGCCCTAAAGGAAGCAGTGGAGGCCCGAATATTGTCATTTAAAACTAAACAAAGCACAGGAGAAAGTGCTATAGTGAACAATCCTTTGAAAGAGGAACAAATGAGATGACCTGTTTAGTCTCTTCCAGTTCTAATTATTGGCATTACTATGGACCTAATAATTTGTTCTCATTTGCTTTCAGTAAGATCATAATGAGCAAGTGAACGATAGGAATGAATAAACAATGAGCAAGTGAACAACAGGAATGAATAAACAAAATACAAAACTTCCTGGACAGCACAGATATCAGTCATAGTTAGGTTTGGAAGAATCCCCTGAATATGGCTTATATTCTTAGGTATTCTAGAAATATAATCTTCAGAGTCTACTGCTGATACAGGATCAGTGTCTGAACTGCCCATCAGATACTTGGCATACAATGGAGCGGGAAAGTTAGGTGCTTAATATTTTCTATGAAGAACTTAAATACAAGCCCAGAACTCTTCATTATGTTACTTCTTCTGTATTGTCTGAGCCTCCCCAAAGCTACCTTTATCTAGCGTGCCTGCAATGGATTAATGTTTTTGTCCTTCTGATGTTCTGCATTCCCTTTGACTTGGATTGCAGATGGTGGGCAGGAGAATGGCAGAAGTGTTCAACCACCTGTGGCCCAACAGGAGAGAAGAAACGAACTGTCCTTTGCCTCCAAACAGTGGGATCTGATGAGCAGGTATTGGCTGCTAAAGACTGCCAGCATCTGCTTAAACCAAAGACCCACTTTTCATGCAACAGAGATGTTCTATGCCCGTCTGACTGGACAGTGAGCAACTGGACTGAGGTAAATGCATGGCAGTCGAAAGAACTAACACTTCTGTTCTGTCTCCACCTGACTTAAAATTTCAAGGTGGAACGTCTCTTCAGAAGGAATCATGGGGAGATGTAAGAAAGAGATGCAAGTTACCAGTGTTCCCATCTCTCCAGAATTGATAATGAACCTATATAACCAGCTATACACCTAAACCAAAGCCTTGGTCTATACCCAGGTTCAATTACTAGTTCTGAGTTGAAATCTGTCTCTACAATGGGCCAAATCCTAACTCAAAATCTGAACATTTTAATCATGGTGAAAGATCTGGAATTTGAATTTCGAGTTTGGAAGTAGTAAGATGGGGGGTTGGCTCTGAAAAAAAGATACAAAGCTAGCTCTAGATATTTGTTTCAGGCCTGTCTCTACAATAAAGGAGTGATGGATAAAAGCAATGATAATGATGCCCCTTCTTCTGACACCAGGTTGCCATTCAGACACTAGTGTCACCCCTGTGCTGAGCAGCAGCAGAAATCTCTAGGGTCTTGCAGGCTGGCTTCTTAGTGATAACATCAGCCATAACAACAATAACAATACCTCCAAAAATGAGCCTGACCAAATACTTGATATAGACATGCCAAACTTTCTATCCAAATCCAGTTCTTAACTTTGAGGCTTGTTTCTATTTCAACTTTAGCATTTACATAGTGCTTTTCATATTTACCACGCTTAACAAACATTGACTAGCTAAGTAGCAAGAGCCTTCCAAGCATCTGCATATTCAAACCCTTTCAGAGTCCAGACATCAGCACTGCTATGGAGCAGATCTGGGAGATTTTGTAGCATCTTATATTGGCACACGAAGCTCTAATTCTAGTTTGTAAGCCGTATCTCTTGTATTGCAACAACATTTGACCTTGTTATGTTTCCCTTGACTACAGTTGTCTGTCAGAACTCCAGACTGTCTGCACATCCTTAAAGTGGTCAGTAAATAATGTACAGTTTTTTTAGTGGCAGATGGTGAACCATACAATGAGGTCATCAAAAAATTGCTCTAGCAAATTTGTTTTAAAATAGTAGAGCATATCTGCTATGTGTGACTCCATTAAACTGATTTGATATCTACATTATTAGAGCCTTTCATCTCTCAAAGGACTTCACGCTCCTTACAACTCTGCAGATCCACAACCCTGATCCTGCAAGGTGTTCAACACCTTCTCATCCTACTAAAATCAATGGGAGCACTTTAATTTTAATACAGGACTAGAGCATTCAAAGAGGCACACAGAAATATGGACAGCTACCATGTCATTCTAAACTCTTTTTGAGTGTCAACCACAGTTTAAGGGCTAGATCTTCAAAGCCACTTATGGGATATATTGAGTCCCATTTCCCATTAAAATAATTGAATTTGGGACGTCCAATCCCCATTAAAACTAATAGGAATTAGGATCCAAATAATCTGAACTTTTGAAAATCACAGCCAAAATGTCTGGGTCAGACTGGTAAGAAGGCTAGAATGAGACTAGTTAGTTTCTTCAGAAGCCAGGAATACAATGCCAATAGTTGTCATCATCATGCTTAATCAAAATCTTGTGCTAGCCATTTAAATTAATTAAAAGGGAAAGAACCTCAACAGAAGTAAATGAGCATAGCTCAGGATCTGGTCCACACGTAATCTTCAAAGTTCTTTAAAGAAAGAGTTATAGATTAAATGTATTGTTGCAGCTGTGATCTACAGAGAAAATATGTAGACATTTATCAAGCTCACTGGCCTTATTTACTCAGGATTTTTGGAAATTCTTCCACCAAAGTTCTAGTAATGGTACAGCTCAGCAGGTGCTAGCAATGGGAATAGTGCTTGTATAGAGTGGGGGAATCTGCTTAACATCTTAGATGTCTGTATACAAATGCAAGGAGTGTGGGTAATAAACAGGAAGGAGTGGAAGTAATAGAACATAAGCTAAATTATGGCTTTATTGGTGTAGAGGGGCTATAGCTTGTTCAGGAAGGACAGGCAGGAAAAAAAGGGAGAATGTATATGCAGGTTCTGAGGTCTGGAAGGAGGTGACAGGCAGACAAACTGAAAGAATTTGGGGGGAAAAGAGAAGGGAGGAAAATAGGGGTGACATCATGGTAAGGGTCTACTATAGACCACCAAATCAGGAAGAAGAGGTGGATGAGGCATTTCTAGAGCAAACAACAGAAATATCCAAAACACAAGATCAAAGAGTAATGGGTGATTTTAACTACCCAGACATCTGTTGAAAAAGTAATATGGCAAAACACAAAATTTCCATTAAGCTGTTGGAATTTATTGGGGACAACCTTTTTGTTTCAGAAAGGGAATGAAGTAAGCAGAGGACTTGCTATTTTAGGTTTGATTCTGATGCACAGGGAGGAATTGGTTGTGAATCTGAAGGTGCAAGACAATTTGGTCGAAAGTGATCATGAAATAATAGATTTTATGATTCTAAGGAAAGGAAGAAGTGAAAGCAGCAGAGTAAGGACAATGGATTTTAGAAAAGCAGAATAACAAACTCTGAGAACTGGTAGGTGACCTACCACAGGATTAAATTTGTTCAAGAGAGCTGACAGTTTCTCAAGGAGACAATATTAAAGGCATAACTGCAAACTACCTAATGTGAAGGAAAGTTAGGAAGACTAGTAAGAGGCCCATATGGCTCCATCAGGTCCTATATATAGCGAGGAAGAAGAACTAAGAAAGGATGGCATCAAAAAGGCTGAGGTATTAATGTTTATTTTGCTTTAGTCTTCACTAAAAAGGTAAAAGTTGACCAGGTACTCCACACAATTCATATTAACAACAAGGGGGAAGGAATGCAAGCCAAAATAGGGAAAGAACAGTTTAAAATAATATTTAGGTAAGTTAGATGTATTCAAGTCAGTAGGGCTCAGATGAAATAACTATAAGATGGGTGTACAACTGGTTGAAAGACTACTCAAAGAGTAGTTTTCTATTCTAATCCTATCCTCCAAAATGCTACTAGTTATCAAGAGTCAAGGGTGTATCTAGTCGGGTCCTGCCAAGGTCAGTCCTGGGACTGGTACTAGTCAATATTTTCATTAATGACTTGGATAATAGAGTGAACAATATGCTTATAAAATTTGTGTACAGTTTTTCAACCAGTATTGCACCCATCTTATAGTAATTTCATCTAGGCCACATTTCCCTAGTTTGCCTATGAACATGTCATGTAGGAAGGAAAAATCAAAGGCACAAGTACAAAACGAGGAATAACTGGTTAGATGGTAGTCCTTCTGAAAAGAATCTGGGGGGTTATAGTGGATCACAGATTGAATGAGTCAACAATGTGATGCCGTTGCCAAAAAATCTAATATGATTCCAGAGTATTTAACAGGTTTGTCATATGTAAAACAAAGGAAGTAATTGTCTTGCTCTACTCTGCATTGGTGAGGCCTCAGCTGGAGTACAGCATCCAATTCTGGGTGCTACACTTTAGGAAAGAGGTGGACAAATTGGAGAGTGTCCAGAGGAGAGCAACAAAAATGATAAAAAGTTTAGAAAAGCTGACCTATAAGGAAAAGTTAAAAAATCTGGGCATGTTTAGTCTTGAGAAAACAAAACTTGAGGGGGACCTGATAAGTCTTCAAATATGCTAAGGACTGTTATAAAGAGGATATTAATCAATTGTTCTCCATGTCCACTGAAGGTAGGACAAGAAGTAATGGACTTAATCTGCCGCAAGCGATACTTAGGTTAGTTATTAGGAAAAACCTTCTAACTATAAGGGTAGTTAAGCTCTGGAATAGGTTACCTAGGGAGATTATTAGGTTCCCATCACTGGAGGTTTTTAAGGACAGATTAGATAAACACCTGTCAGAGTTTTTCTAGTTTTACTTAATCTTGCCTTAGCACATGGGGCTGGACTCGATGACTTTTCAACGTGCTTTCCAATTCTACATTTCTATGATTCTGTACCCTGGCCACTGGTGTTTCTACCATCATGCCACCTCAACCTGCTTTGAACAGGGTTAGATGAACCAGTGGTTAAACTGCCAATTGTCAATCTTCACTAGCACCATTGCTTGCACCTGTAGAGCTAGAGAAATGTGGGGAAATTTCAGAAAAACCTCAGCATAGCTACAGTCACTGAGGACCAAATTGTGCCTGTGGGTGTGGGAGGAAGGTAGAAGGAGTATTCTTCTCCCTTTGCATAAGTGCCAGGCACAACTGCAGACCCTGAACTCATTAGAACACAGGGACTGTTCCCCAAGTAATATGCTGAATGGAATGGCACAGAATGGTCCCATGGCCTTTCACAGATCTTTCTGTACTAGGCCGTAGAGTGTGCCCTTCAACTGGCATACTGGACTGATAAAGAAAATAAGTTACAACCTACACAGGTTTCCTCATAAAGTATTAACAAAGTATTCATGCAATTCCATTAATTTGGCATCCGTTCTTCATGAATCCACGCTACAAAAAACAGAACAGGAGGGCTAGCTCAGCACGCTAATGGGGCATTTATTGGCAAATTGAGAGAATGCCGTTTTGGCTCCATTTCCTATTCAGCAGGTTTTAGGAAACTATCCACACTCCTCCTTCCCCTTCTGGTTCTCCTCGTAGGGCGTAAGGGAGCAGAAGAATCTAGAAAACTAAGAATAAGGTAGGGACTTAGGCAGAACGTTTACAAAATATGCTGACTGACAGTGATTGAAGCAAAGAGTATGTAGAGGAGTTTGAAACACAGGTTAGCTTCTGGAGTTGGAGGAGGCTGAAGGACATTACATGAAAATGCAGCTCTGGGAGACTGAGAGCAACCAAAGTGAGCGGGCCAGGCATGTTTTGGGTGGTGACCTTTTAAGTCTCTGACATTTCTTAAACTTCGTGTGGGGATTGTGCAAACAGGACTTTAAAATAGTGTGCTCTAAGACTTTCTGTGCAATGGAATGATCCCACTTTGAGATGCTGCCTTTATCATTTAATCTGTATCATTTCTGTCCACCTTGGGTGACATTCACTATGTACAGTATGTAGGAAAGTATTACAAATCTCCCTTCCGTGAAGAACTCCCCCCTAGTAAAAATCAAAATGCTTATTTCTAGGGGAAAACTTTGTTGTTGATTTTGATAAGAACATTGATTTTTATAGATAGATGCACGTTTGGTAATGATGTGTATGAATATGTGGAGGAGAATCAAGAGATAGGGACTGAAAATTGACTATTTATTTTGCAGTGTACAGTTACGTGTGGCGGTGGGGTACGGACTCGTAAAATCAGTTGTGCCAAAAACAATGATGAACCGTGTGATATGTTCAAGAGACCAAATGCTAAGGCTCTGTGTGGCCTCCAGCAGTGTCCTTCCACCAGACGACTATTGATACCCCCAGTGAAACCCAACAGAGGAAAGATCATAATCAGGAAGACAGCAGTTAATCCCAAAAGAGGCCCATCAGGCAGAATACCCATCCCTAAACTGAGCCAAAAATACCAGACAACAACAAAAATACCTGAGTCCCAAAGCACAACTGCTTTAGACTCTACTTCCTCCAGTCCTGTCCACTCTTCCAAAAAGGACAACATGGAAAAAAGAACATTACAAAATAATTCTAACAGATCAAATAATGATTATAATTATCCCTTTGTGTTTAATGGAAACAGGTCACGCCAAGATAGTACTGTCAGTAATAGTTCAAGTATTGAAAATATAAGAAAAGTCAAAAATGTGTCTAACATGGATATGGACTCTGCTTCAGAAGAGGGCGTTGTTCAGACAGGAGGTGCTAGTTGCACCACCTCATTAACCAGAAGTCCAGAAGTAAATCCAGGCTATGATTATTTAACTGAAGAGTCTGACAATACTGATTGGTCCATAGAAGGCAATGACAAACCCAGTGACATCCCTAGTGACAAAGGCGAAAGCAGTCCTGCAATCAAAACCAGGAGCAAAACTCCAAACATCAGGTCTCATGTCATTACGACTCCCAAAATGTCACCAACATTTTATCAACATGAATCTTCTACCCAGTCTACTAGTAGCATAGCAGCAGAAAGACTGTCATCTTCAACAGCAGTGAACCTAAAAAGTATCCGTGTGCAAATAGATACACCTGTCACAGAAAAGGCCACCACAGAACGGCCTGTTACAATAAAGCCAGCAATGTTTGATAACGTATCAAGAGTCCAGTTTGAAAATGGAACAGAAATGGAACCCTCTGACGAGATAGATCATACCCAAAGCACAAAATCTCCAAGTCTTGAAGATGCTCCAAAGAACCACAGTACAGTTTCTGAGGGGAAATTATCCAATGCCACAGAACTGGATTATGCAAGAATCTCCAATATTTTGCATGGTGATGTGTACTGGATAGTGGGGAACTGGAGTGAGGTAAGTGATTTGTAACTCATAAGATGTGGAGACTTAACTCATTAGTCTGATGCTGTGTGCAATTCTGGTCTCTCGTGTTTAAGAAAGATGAATTCAAACTGGAACAGATGCAGAGAAGGGCTACTAAGATGATCAGATGACTGGACAACCTACCTTATGAGAGGAGACTTAAGGAGCTTGGCTTGTTTAGTTTAACCAAATGAAAGATGAGGGAAGATATGATTGGTCTCTATAAATACATCAGAAGGATAAACACTAGGGAGGGAGTGGAGTTATTTAAGTTAAGGCCTAGTGCTGGCATAAGAACAAATGAATATAAACTGGCCATCAATACCTTTAGGCTTGAAATTAGTTGAAGGTTTTGAACCATCAGATGAGTGAAGGTCTGGAACAGACTTCCAAGGGGAGTAGTGGGGGCAAAAAACGCGACTTGATAACCTCATCATACCATCCTCTCAATAAACTTATCTACAATGGCATATGGCCGATGTGTTTGCTATTAGCAAATATCTCCAACGACTAGAGAAGGGAAACTAAATGGGGAGGGCTCTTTCCCAGCTGTCTGGCTGGTGGTTCTACCCACATGCTCCGGGTCTAACTGATCACCATATTTGGGGTCAGAAAGGAATTTCCCCCCCCCTTTTTTTTTTTGCATCAGTTGATGTCAGTATTTTCAAACAATGGTGCCTGAAGTATGTCACCTACATTAAGATTTGGGCACCTGAACCCACACCTCTCACTGACTGTTTTTAGCACGGATCAGCTACAGTTCGGGCAGCGACAGTGGAAACTTCCTCATGTTGGCCTGCCATTGTGCTTCAGCCTTGATATAGAAGGAGCACTTTTAGCAGTGAGCAAGTAATTCTAGCTTCCTGTCAACTCAGTCTTGGGACTCTCTGCAAGGTGCAAAATTTGGCTTTTTGGTGGGCGATGAGGACTCATGTCCCCTGGAAACTGGACTGGGATGACCAAATTCATTCCATGTAGGACACCAAAGATGCAACATGATGGAGATTTTTGGTCACTATTGCAATTTGTCATCTTTATAATCAGCCGCATCTTCCTGTTTAGTTATTCAGTAGTTACAAATTTTTCAGCATCAAACAATCAATTCTAATTGTTAATTATCTCCTTCAGTCACCAGCAGTATTGGCAATCGAGAGGAGAAATAGAGTGGAGGGTAGGCATGTTGACAACTGACCCTAGAAAAACAGAAGTTGGAGGTCCAATGAAGGGCTGAACAATTACAAAAGAAATGCTGGGCTGCCCTTACAGATTTGGAATGGCTAGTTAAGTGGGAGGAGTTTGCCAGAGAAGAATAGTGCCATAGGCGCCAACTCCATGGGTGCTCCAAGGCTGAAGCACCCACGGGGAAAAATTAGTAGGTGCTCTGCACCCACTGTCAGCCAAGCTCCCCGCCCCCCCCAACCCACCTCCTCCTCCTCCGCCCCCCATGAGTGTGCCGCATCCCTGCTCCTCCACTTACCTCCCAGCCACCACCAAACAGCTGTTTGGTGACGTAGCAAGCTCTGGGAGGAAGGAGGGAGGAGCGGGAACGTGGCACACTCAGGAGAGGAGGTGGGGAAGAAGCAGGGCTGAGGTAGGGATTTGGGGAAGGAGTTGGAATAGGGGCAGGGAGGCGGCAGAGTTGGGGTGGGGACTTTGGGGAAGGGTTTGGAATGGGGGCCGGGCAGGGGTGGAAAGAGGCGGGGCAGGGCCTCATGGAAGGGGTGGAGTGGGGGCAGGATCGGGGACAGAGTGGGGGGGTCGAGCACCCAGGGAAAAGCGGGGAAGTCAGCGCCTGTGGTGCATGCTATAAATCAGAAGATTGTTCCTTTTCATTTTCATAGCCAAGCAAAAGAACTATATGTAATGTTAACTGAGGCAGCTTCTGTAACTTGAAATCTGCCTCCTGAATATCCTGACCTTTTGCAAGGCAGGCCAATCATTATGGAATCAGGACAATGAAAAAGTCATCCACAAGAGGATCTTTGTGTTAAGCAATATGAAAAAGCTGGAAAACCACTGCACTGTTCGCCATGCCCGAAAAGTTAATGCTGCTTCTGGGTGGGCAGCAGGTACTTCATTCCATGCCCATCTCTGAGCATTACCTTTTGTTAATTGCTCTCTGCAGTGAATATGATTGACATTTCAAATCACATGCAACTTCTGGTTTCATTCATTTCCTGCTCTCATAGTTGTCAAATGATTTATTAATCTGCAACTGACTTCTGCGTTTCATCTCTTAACTGTACAGTGTTCTACCACCTGTGGTGTGGGGGCTTTTTGGAGACATGTGGAATGTAACAGTAAGAATGAATCTGACTGTCAGCACATTAAAAAACCTGACCCTGCAAGAAGATGTCATCTCCGTCCATGTGCTAACTGGAAAACAGGATCGTGGAGCAAGGTAACATCATTCAGCACTATGTATGTTAGCAGTAAATTAACTAACTTCAGAAACCATGCAGTTTTATACTTAGATTTAAAATGTCTCACTATTTAAAATAATAATTTACTGAGTGAATGCACACATGATTCCTGGTTGATCTTTCAGCATTCATTTGATAATTTCCTTGCTGGCTTATTTACAGCTAATTTCATTTTGTGTTTATGGTCTGGGTAACCTTTGCTAAACATATGTTGCAAATTCTGTTCTCTCTTAATTGCGGAACTTGGGGGACATGTTGGTTACATCTTGCATGTAGAAATATAGCAATGATCACTTCTTGTATTTTACAACGTATTTCACAGAGATCTCATGAGGCAAAACTACCACCTGCTGTATGCATGCTTTCTCTCATTTTTCTTGTGTCTGCAGTGGCATTTCCCGACTATTTTAATCTCATTATCCCCTTGCTACAAACTTCACTATCATCCTGAACTAATGCCCATCAAAGTCAATGGAGTTGATTAAAGTGGATATAGGAATAGGCCCTAAAATACTTGTAACCTTGCTGCCTGAACTTCAGAGAAATCATTGCCTTCTTTCAGGAACTGAAGGAAAATGTAGCTGAGAGAATGGTTATCCATTGTATTTTGTAGAGTCATAGCCTGTTCCCGTTACACACATTGTCTCTTGTCAGATTATATATGACTCCTAAAGGTAATATGCAAATTAAAATGACTGGGATTTATCCCTTTTTGCAGTTTTAAGATGTCTGAGGAAGGCCTGAAATTTTTTGGTGATGGTATATAAGTTCATTATTTTATGTCTCTAGTCAGTCAAAAAATGCCACCATAACTTCCATGCTGTTCCCCAAACCCCTAACAATGTGTTGAATCTGCAATATGCAATAATACCAATTAAACAAAATAAAAGAAAGCTAGATCCCAAACTCTTTCCCTTGGTTCCGTTCACAGGAACTGACATGGCCATTGGAGCAGGGCTAGGTCCATGGACAGGAAGTTTTCGAGAAAGGTTGAATCCCTATTCTTAATGCGATATGAAAATTGTACCATATCAGTGAGCACCTCAACTGATAAGTGATTTGTGTGTGAAATTCACCCTGTGCAGAAAGTCCACATAAGGCCAATACACCACTTATGCCTGGTCTACGTTACACAGTTAGGCTGACGTAAGGCAGCTTACATTGACCTAATTATGTCACTGTACACACTAGTGCCTTGTCCTACCAATGTAAGTGCCCTACTTTAGCCACATCATAACTCCACCTCCATGAGGGACATAGGGCTTATGTCTGTGTGTAGACACTGCATTACTTATATCGGCTGTTGGCTGTCTTGTCAGTTTCACAGCTTCCATGAGAGCCATGAAATTGCCAAGAAAGCTGGGCAGCTAGAGCCAGCTGTCCCCGGCTCCCCACTCCCAGCTGGGCTGCTGCCCGGAGGCTCCCACTCAGGGAGGCGAAAAGCCCAGGCAGCTGGCCCTCACTTCTGGGGGGCAGCTGGGTTCTAGGCAGGGAGATGTGCGGAGGGCTCTCAGCCGCCCACACTGTCCCTCTTCAGTCCTTGGAAGTGCTCCTGGTGAGGACACGCACCACCTACAGAAGGAGGGTGGTGTGGACTGCAGTGGCTGTAAGTCGACCTAACATAGGTCAACTTACGGCTGTAGTGTAGACATGCCCTCAGTCTTACGAGAGCCTTCAAGTCCTCTGTGCAGGGGTGAATTTCACCCTTTTTTCCCCTCCATAAATGTCACTGGTTCTGTGACAAGTGAATTATGTTTATATGACAGAAAGAAACTAAAAATCAAGGCTAGTGATAAAGTACTGTAACCAAGAGACATTTTAGGGATTATGAGACATGTTATGTGGCTAATTTGAGGTAAAAATCTCTTCGTAAGAAAAATTCCTGCCATATTAGCCACCCTGTTATTTTTTGGAATCTAGTGCTACAAACCAAATTACTCTCTCATATATAAAAATACGTTTTTGGGGGGTGCTATGTGTTTGCTATGTGGATTTTTGAGAGTGGTGGTTATTATTCTCATTACTCGTTGTTGTTATTATTATTATTATTATTATTTATTATTAGAAACATTTATAAAGAACCCATCACAATAATATTGCTGCATTTCACTGCAGGGCAGTATAAAAAAGGCTAGTTTAAATCAGTTTTTTTTAAAGGCGTATGCTTCATTGTTTTGGGACTTGAACCTACAAGTTTCTAGGAGTTTAATGTAAGGTACCAGAGCAGTGGTCCATCCTGCCTCCAGCATTTACCAGTGTTACCAGACATTCCAGAGGAACATGTAGTATCCCCACAATGCCCTTGTTTTTCATTACATGATGGTGGGAATTTCCTCCAAACCCTGAATGGTGATTGGCTTATTTCTTACTTGATAAACAAAGCAGTTTAGAATCTATTGCATGTTTAATTGTGGGGATGGTTTTTATGATGTATTATTACTCTCTTATTATGAGACTTTTTGGAACCAACTGTCAGGGCTTCTTAATTAACAAGGCATTTGTATTACTGGTGGATGTTTCAAACATTCCAGTGATGGTAGGGAAATAATTTTGGCACATTCAGATCTGTTGCAATGAGAAACAGTTTTTCATCCTGATGATACATTGCTCCTAAGAAGAACAGGAAATTCCAGTCATGTTTCATGAGGCAAACATTTGCATTCATCCCCCTGAATGTGGAAATGTTAGCCTGTCAGAGGTCTGTGGTTTAAAGATGTGCTTCTTTCTATTCTGTGCACAGTGCTCTACAAACTGCGGTGGTGGTTTCAGAACCCGTGATGTTCACTGTACTGATGTTCGTGATAAGCGAATTCTACGGCCTTTTCACTGCCAATTATTAGAACATAAACCACAACTGAGCATTAGCTGTAATACAGAGCCCTGCTTGGAATGGCGTGTGGAGCCTTGGAATGAGGTATTGGCCTATAAAACAAGCAATTAGAGTGAGCCAATAACTGTCAATTATTAAAGTGACTATTATTGCTCATGCTATTATGTGAATTTACTCTCAAAGGACGAGATGCAGCTATTATCTAATCACAGGATCTGCAGCTTCTGCTTATGATCTCAGATCACTTATAATAAATGTAAACCACATCTGAGATACTCATAAATCGGCATACCCTTACAGGATCTGGGTATATATTGTATGTCTACACTGCATAGTAAACCCTGGCTCAGATTCAGGTTTAAACAGAACTCCCCCCCCTCCCCCCCCCCCCCACACACGGCCTTTTGACACACATCAGAAACCTCTCAGGATGCAGGCCTGTAGACACATCCAGGGGTATGGGTCTGAGCCCATATCCCGTTCTGGGACTGATCCAAACCAACTCATTTTGCAGCCTGGATGTAGTGGAAGTCCAGGTTGCCAGGCTTGTGTTTGGAGAGTCTGCCAAGGTTATCCCATAATTCCTTAGACTTGTGTGACCTAGCCCTTCTATACCCAAACTTCCTACTCTGTTCCCAGGAATGGGAAGCACCCTCCTGGGTCTAATACAGCTGTTTTGCATTTAACCTTTCCTTTCCACATGGACTGCTCAACTCTGTCTTGCGTTAGCGATGGCCATCACTAAGAAGAAGCCCCACATCCAGCATGCTGCTAGCTGGCCAGAGGAACACAGCGGGATTCTGGTAAATCTGTGGTATGAGGAGAGCAAGGCCTATGATTTGCGGAAGTGCACAAGAAATGAGCATATGTATGCAAGAATCTTCAAGGGTCTGTCTACATTGCACAGTTAGCCTCTGTCTGTGGAACTTGGCTTGTGGACTCCGTTTACAAGCATGTGCTTGAGTGTCTGCACTGCATTGTAAACATGGGTTCACCATTGCTGCACTCGGGTCTTGCAGCCATGCTAATTCGTCCATACTGCATTACACAGACCTTCTGACTCGGATCTGTAGTTTGACCTGCATCCACACTGCAAAATGACAGGGTTTGGACCCGAGTCATAATGGAACTCTGGCTATGACCCACCCCCGAGCAGGGACCTATGACCTGGCTCCAGAGTGCTTGCTCACATGAATCAGACTGGTCTTTGTGTGGCTGGAAATGGGACTTGGGCTCAAACTTGAGTCAGAGCCCAGGTTTAGTGTGCAGTATGGACATACCCTGAGAGGCTGGTAGCATTGGGGATTCACCAGGCCACCAATCAATGCCAGGAGCAGGTCAAGCATCTCAAGACTGCCTATCAAACCAAGGATGAGAACCACACCTTAGGGAACTCCCTGGTTACTTGCCTCCTCTGTGAGGAATTTGATCAGGTGCTGGGAACCATGCCAAGCACACAGCCTCCAGTGGTGCATGACAATCTCCTGAGCAGGAATGGCATGCTTATAACCCCAGAAGCTCAGGCAGCATCGGAGGAGAGTCTGCAGCCGCCAGACCAAAACCCTAAAGTAATGCTGCTGCTGAGGCCATTCCCGGATCAGACTACGCTGCTGGAGCAGCTACATCACATCCTGGGTCCATATTCGGAGGACCTGTTTGGGGACAGCTCAGGGGAACAGCCCATAGTTGAAGCAGCAGTACAACAAGCTCTGGAGCTGGAGGTTGGTATGTTTCGGCTGCCATTTTATGTTATTAATATTAAGAGTGGGAGGGACTTCAGGATTACTCTCTATAAAATTATTTATTCCAAGCAGGGCATTGTAGTGTGCTCCCACTGGGGGCATAAGCTGCACCATTTCTCTAGCGCCTCAGCATCATGTGCAATTCAAAACGGAAATGGAATAAAAAGTTAAGCAATTAGCATTAATGTTTTACTAGGTACATGCTTACTGTTAGAAAGATGGCTGGGGTATGAAACTTTTATGGAGCTTACATTACTTTTCCTGCAAGTACAGCACAGTTTATAACTCAGTCACATCAAACCATCTGCCTCAGTAGAAGTGTCCTTGGCCACCTGTATTGTTAGCCCAAATGGTAGTGGAGGATGTATTTAGTACACTCCAAATGGTAGTGGTGGATGTTCTTGGTCCCAGTGCAGGAATGCAGGATGCTTGTAAGGAAGCTATAATGTGTCTTCATCGTGAATCAGTCTTTCGATTTTTTTTTCATTTTCACCCATTTCTGGCTGGTGATGCATGTGAACTTCTCAAGGAATAGGAATTCCAGACAGCCAGTTAAATTCAGGAGGGCCCCTTCTGCAGCTTAGGAGCCCTCTCCATTCGTAAATGTGTTGGTCATTCATCAGATGCTAAAAAATCACCTTCACATCACACCTCACCCACCTTGTCTCATGATTTGTTATTGACAAATCCGTGTTGACTGTTACTTATAAACTTATTATCTGCTAGGTGCCTACAAATTGATTTTTTGTTTATTTGCTCTTTATCTTTTTGGGTACCAAAGTTAAGCTGACTGATCTATAGTTCCCTGGGTCATCTTTATTCCCCTTATTATAGATCTGTACTATATTTGTCCTTTTCCTCTCCTCTGGGATCTCTTTCATCCTCCATGAGTTCTCAGAGATCTCTTCAGCCAGTTCCTGTAGTATTCTAGAATGTATTTCACCAGGCCCTGACAACTTGAAGATATCTAACTTGTCTAAATAATTCTTAACTTGTTCTTTCCCTAGTCTAACCACAGAGCCTATCCCATTTATACCGATGTTCACTATGTTAGCCATCTGATCACAGCTAACCTTTCTGGTGAAAACTGAAACAAAAAAGGCATTTAATACTTCAGACATTGCTACATTTTCTATTATTGTCTTTCCCTCCTTATTGAGTAATGGGCCTATTCTGTCATTGGTCTTTCTCTTACTTCTAATGTATTTGTAAAATGTTTTCTTGTTACCCTTTATATCCCTAGCTAGTTTAACCGCATGGTGGGCCGTAGCCTTTCTAATTTTGTCCCTGCATGCTTGTGGGGTTTTTTGTTTTTTATATATTAATACTTCATAAGTTGACTTAATTTTCACTATTTGTATGACTATTTTTTGAGTTTTAGGTCACTGAAGATCTCCTGGTTAAGCCATGATGGTATCTTACCATACTTCCTATCTTTCCTACGCATTGGGATAGGTTGCTCTGGTGACCTTAATAACATCTCCTTAAACTGCCAACTCTCATGAACTCTTTTTTCCCTTTGACTTGCTTCCCATGGGATTTTACCTACTAATTCTCGGAGTCTTCTAAAGTCTGCCTTCTTCAAGTCCCTTGTCTTTATTCTGCTGCTTTCCCTCCTACCATTCCTTAGAATCATGAGCGCTATCATCTCATGATTACTTTCACCCACCTTCTGCCTTCCACTTTCAAATTCTCAACCAGTTCCTATTTGTCAGAATCAAATCTAAAACAGCCTCTCCCCTAGTCGCTTTCTCCACCTTCTGTAACACAAAGTTGTCTCCAGTGCACTCCAAGAACTTGTTGGATAACCTGTGCCCTGCTGTGTTATTTTCCCAACAAATATCTGGGTGGTTGAAGTTCCCCATCAGCACCAAGTCCTGTGTTTTCAATGATTTTGTTAGTTGTTTTTAAAAAGTCTCATCCACGTTTTCTTCCTAGTTAGGTGGTCTGTAGTAAAGTCCTACCATGACATCACCTTTGTTCTTTACCCCTTGTATCCCTACCCAGAGACTTTCAACAGATCTGCCTCTCACTTCTATCTCAGCCTTAGTGCAAGTGTATATATGTTTGATATCAAAGACATCACCTTCTCCCTTTTCCCCTGGCCTCCTCTTCCTGAACAAGCTATACTTTTCTATATCCATATTCCAGTCATATGAATTATATGAAGTTTCTATGACACCAATGATTTCATCATTATGATTATTCACTGCTATTTTTAGTTCTTTCTGTTTATTCCCCATACTACTTACATTAATATACAGACATCTAAGATGTTCATTAGAGTTCCCATCTATATTCCCTCTTGTTGTTCTATCTCTCTGCTATTATTGCCCATATTCCTCCCAGATTTCAACCCTCCACCCAGGTCTCCAAGTTCTGGACTCACCTGTGGGATTTTGTCTCCTGATCCCATCAAACCTAGTTTAAAGCCACCTCACTAGGTTAAAAGAAAAGGAGTACTTGTGGCACCTTAGAGACTAACCAATTTATTTGAGCATAAGCTTTCGTGAGCTACAGCTCACTTCATCGGATGCATACTGTGGAAAGTGTAGAAGATCTTTTTATACACACAAAGCATGAAAAAATACCTCCCCCCACCCCACTCTATTTTTTCATGCTTTGTGTGTATAAAAAGATCTTCTACACTTTCCACAGTATGCATCCGATGAAGTGAGCTGTAGCTCACGAAAGCTTATGCTCAAATAAATTGGTTAGTCTCTAAGGTGCCACAAGTACTCCTTTTCTTTTTGCTAATACAGACTAACACGGCTGTTACTCTGAAACCTCACTAGGTTAGTCTGTATCCAAAGATACTCCTCCCCTTCTTTCATACATGGACCCCATGTCTGCTCAGCAGTTCTTCTCAGAACAGCATCCCATTGTTGAAGAAGCTGAAGCCCTCCTGGTGGTACCATCCATGCAGCCATTCATTCATCTCCAGGATGTCTCTCTCTGCCTGGGCCCCTACCCTTGATGGGAAGGATCGATGAGAACACAACCTGTATCCTCAACTCCTTCATCCTCACTGCCAGAGCCCTGCAGTCACTTCTGATCTGCTTAGGGTCATATCGTGCAGCATCACTCATGCCCACTTGAATGAGCAGCATGGGATAGTAATCAGAGGGCCGGATGATCCTCTGCAGTCCTCTGTAATATCCCGGATACTGGCCCCTGGCAGGCAGCCCACCTCCCGGGATGCCTGGTCAGGTCGGCAGATGGATGCTTCCGTCCCCCTTAGAAGGGAGTCATGTCATCAACCACCACCACCCTTTGTTTCCTCTTGCAAGTGGTACATGGCTTTTCGGATCCTTCTCAGCCTAGCCACCTCCTCCTATAGCTCTCCCACCTGCTTCCTTGGCACCTCTCACACTGGATGGTCTCCCTAACATGGCTTTCTATGACTGGGAAATGCAGGCCACAGTCTCTGCAAATCCACACCAGGACCTGGGTACAGGCATCCATGGTTGGGTTCTCTGTCTGCACACAGGTACAGGTGGAGGAGCTAGGAGCAGTGTTGGCACTGGCGATGTAAATTTTCTGAACCATGTTGATTTTATTCTTGTTCCCTCCTACAAACTCCTTCTCAAACTCCCCTGTTTGCTAGTGCCCCTTGGTCACTTAGCATCAGGTTTATAAGGCTTTTGCTCCTAGCTCAACACAGTAATCAAGAATGATCAAGGATCAAAGGACTAGAGCCTTGCTAGTGCACACTCAGCTAATAGCTAGTAGGCCTCTGATCCCACACTCCCACACAGTCCCCAAACACACAGTTCCCAACAGACCACACTGTAAAATTTAAACAAGCCAAAAGAAAAATTAAATTAAACTGAAAAAAGAAAAGGAGTACTTGTGGCACCTTAGAGACTAACAAATTTATTAGAGCATAAGCTTTTGTGAGCTACAGCTCACTTCATCGGATGCTTGTACTAAAAATGTTGAGGTATATTGGATAGTCAAATCCTGATAGGAGGGATCAGATAGAACAGTTGTATTTTCAAAGGCAGGAATAGGGGAAATCACTTGATTTCCAATTGAGGTAAACTGCTTAAGAGTAAAACAGAAGTTTGGATCTGTGACCTGACATTCCAAGGAACCATGTAGGAACCTTTCCTGGTTGGTTACTATGCAAAATTGGCTATTTCCAGCATAGGTCATCCTCTCCGTAGGAGTCTTCCATCTGTTCAGTTGGACCATACACTCTAACGATGATTGATTCTGGAGCTCTCCCTGCAGTCCATACAAGATAGTATTTGCCTCAAACACATTCCATCTGCATATATACTGAGGCCCCTTTTTAGAGCAACAGGCCATCTGCGGAACTTTCCATGTTTGGGTTAGAGTGTGATAGACTACCAAGGGAGGCACATTGGCACGTTCCTGGTAGATGCAGTCTTCGAGGTGACCTATGGACTGTACTGCAGCCAACAGCTTATACATCCTTGTCTGAGTTAAACACAGGTAAAGAGGCTGTGAATGAAACATACAAGGATCATGCTACAACACAATTTTGAGAAAATAAACAACTGTCTCGGTTAGGATGTGGTGTCACAGACCCCATTTGTCTCATAATTCCAATGGATACATGCGGACGTACATTCAAACATACAGATCTCTCCTTCAGGCCTTTGAAAACATTTAGGGCAATACCAATTAACTAATTGCTTATCTTTGATTAGATTGGGGATTCTTCCCAATTCTAGGGATTGCAATGCCTCAGTGATTGTGTTAATGACATAGTCTCCATGTGCAGAGCAAATAATTTCCTTTCCTAATGATTGGTTCTTTTGCTGATCATTATTATTAGCGTCATTAGTCCAGGCGGATAGTTTGGTCCGCCGTTTTATTGCTATGACCAGTTTTCCCTGATTTTGTGTGTATTGCCAATTTATGTTTACCTCATATTCTTCTGACTTTGAATCCTGTGAAGGTGAAGATTTAGCCTTGGTCTCCTCTTTCCAACCACAAATAATATTCACCATCGCATTAACACTTAAGATGTTTACAAGATGTGGGAATGAATCCATAGAGCCATTTGCCAGCAAATTGGCATATAGCTTCAAAGTAAGTTCATTGCCTTGATTGGTGATAATGATTTGTTCAGTCTGCTTTGGCAGGGCAATACATTTTCAATGTTCAAACACCTGAGCATGGAGGTGTTGTCAGGTATTATGGTCCTGGGCAGCTTGGCGTACTTGATGCAGGAGTCTAGTCCCAAAGTCTTGATTTTGGCTTACTCCTACCCTCAGGGCAAAGATGAAGGAGTAGCAGATCAGAAATCTCAATGTCCATTTCATGACTGCAATCCTTTGAACTCCAACTATGGCGGGTTTTCAGGAGACAATTTGGCTAGCTCCTGGGAAGCAAGCTGCTCCTGGGACCTGGATGATCATTACAGTTTTAACTGATTAAGCGTGGTAGATTTTATCTTTAGTATGCTTGCCTCCTGTTACTTTAATCTTGTACACTGCTGAACTGAGTTTATCAATGATTCGGAAAGGTCCAATCCACCAATTACACAGTCTGTGCTCTGGTGCTTTGTAGGATAACAGCATTACTAGATCACAAGTATTTTCTTTTGGGGTTTTATCAGAGTAGGCCTTAGCCTTTCATTTTGATTTCCCCAATTTAGTGGTTACCTAAAGATGGATGTTTTAAATGTGCCTGCAGATTTTGCAGATAGGTGTCCATTTTGATTCCCTCCAATTGAGTACCACTTGTGTGTCAAATTAGGTGTTCTGGCAACCTTATACTTCGGCCTGTCATTACTTCAAAGGGTGTCTTATCGGTCGATGCAGCAGGAGTTGCCCTTAGTGCCATGAGAATTAGAGGCATGAGGGAATCCCAGCTGCATCCATTGGCATCCACCAGTTTCCTCAACATTACCTTTATGGTCCGATTTGTATGTTCCACCATCCCAGATGACTGTGGTCTGTATGGGATGTGTAGTCTCTGCGGGACTTCCATTAGTTTAAGACAGTCTTTGAAGAACTGCCCTGTGAAATGTGATCCCTGGTCTGATTCCACTTTCGCAGGGATCCCCCAGTGAGAGAAGACTTGTTCTACCAGGACCTTGGCTGTGGCCTTTGCAGTACTGGTCTTCAAAGGAAAGGCCTCCACCCATTTTGAGAAAGGATCAACAGTCACCAAGAGGTATTGGTTGTCTCTTTGGGTTCGCGGTAGAGGGCCTATGAGATCAATCTGCAAAGCCATTCATGGACTTTCATACACCTGAGATTGTAATGGTGCATTACGTTTGGAAGGAGTTGGGTTGACTTGGGCACAAGTCAAACAGTTGTTACAGTACTGTTGTACGTCTAGTTTAAGAAGAGGCCACCATCCCACAGTTAAGAGACGTTGGACAGTTTTGTCTACTCCCTGATGTCCTCCTGTTAGAGTATCATGGACCATGTATATCATTTCCCTTCTTAGGGAGCTTGGAACCACCCACACTGGAAAAAGGCCTCCCGTATACATGAGGATTTTATCTACCACTTGTAGATATTGTTTGTATTTCCCATATACAGGGTTTAATATAGATGACCATTCTCCTTCTGTCTTGGAGAGTTCTCAAATTATCTCCACTATATTTCTGTCTAATGCTTGCATCTCCTTTAAGTCAGGAATGTCAGTCTCTACCACCTTGGCAGCAGCAATTAAACACTTCGAACCAAGGGTTATGAAGGAATGTTCTAAGTCCTTTTCTTTCCAAGGTTCCCCTGATCGAGCTCCCTCTCTGACTAGTCTGTCGGCCTTTTCATTCTCAATCGCATAGTGGAGTCTGAAAACAGACCAATACGCTGGTACAAGGTTTTAAGGGAGTCCTGTACACAGTACTCCAGTACACAAGCCACCGCCGCTAACTCAGCATATTGGGCTGAATGTGGGGTACATGAGTATGCTTTTTCCCAAGGCTCTCCTTTGGGAGGAATGACATAAATCCCAAAGCCAGTGCATGAATTCCCTTGAGGATCATGACAGCTTGATCCATCCACAAAGAAGTGGTTTACTTTAAAGGCATCTATCTCTTGGATTAGAGGCAGGAAGAAGACTCTTTCTACCATTCCCTTTGGGCTCTGTTTGTGTCTGGACAGTCATGGGGCTCTCCTTGATACAGTAAGGCTGTGGACAGCAAAAATGGCATCCTAACAAGTTTTACTGCGATATCATTCCCCAGTAACAACAACGCCCAAAGGGCTAGGCAGGCATTGGAAACCTGTCCATCTTTAACCTGATTAGATAGCAGAAACTGAAGGGGTGTGTGCAATGAGTATAATATGATTGGGCTGAGGCCAGTTAGGAAAGCAAAATGCTGTATGGCCCAACTAGTGGCCACTAAGTACTTCTCACAGTTGTTGTATTTAAGTTTTACTGGAGACATTAAACATGAGGCATAGGCATATGAATTTCCCATGCCTCTCTTGGGAACCAACAGCCACTAATGCATTAACACTCACGCCACCTCCAGGTGATAAGGTATCTCAGGATTTGGAGTGATCAACACAGGAGCCTTGACAAGGGCCTGTGTCAGCTGGAGCACTGCTTCCGTGTGTTGTTCAGTCCATTCCCATTGAACATCCTTCTTTAGCAGTTGGTACAAGGGACCTGCAATGGAAGCAAAATTAGGAATGAAACCCCTGTGGAACCCAGTTAAGCCCAAAAAGGATCTTAACACTGTTAGGTCCTCCGGTATCAGCAACTTTTGGACTGCCTCCACCTTTTGCTGTGAGGGAGTTTGACCCCATTTTGTCAGAGTAAGACCTAAGAAAGAGACAATGGTTTTCATTACTCGCACCTTGGCAGGGTTGCACTTTAATTCCGCTTCCTTAAGAATTTGCAGGACCTCGTCCAGCTTTGCCAAATACTCCTCCTTGGTGCAAGTTGCTAAGCAAAGGTCGTCTACGTACTGGAATAATATAGACGATTTAGAAAATCATGCCAGGACTTGACGCATTTGAGCGTGGAACAATGCCAAGCTATTTTATATCCCTGTGGTAATCGGGTCCAGGAACATTGGACCCCCTGGAAGCTAAATGCAAACCTGTATTGCGACTCCCAGGCCACTGGTAAAGTCCAAAAGTTGTTACTGATATCTAGCACAGAGAACCACTTAGCCTCCGGGTCAAAGGCCTGTATGAGGTCTGGCATCTTTGCCACAGTAGGGGCACAAGTAGGGGTGACCTGATTTAACCGTCTGTAATCAAAGGTGAGGCACCAAGAACCATCTGGTTTCTTAACAGGCCAAATCGGGGAGTTGGCTGTAGAAGTGCATCTGCGCAGGACTCCCCGGGCCAGCAATGACTTGATAGCCTTGGCTACGTAAGGTGTGGTCTGGTCTGGAAAGGAATATTGTTTTTGAGCAGGTATATCTCCCCCTTCCACAACAATAGTGACTGCCATGCACCCACAGTCGTGTTTGTGTTTAGCAAAGGCATCAGCATGTTTGCGGAGTATGGCCTGTAACTCTGGATAGAGTGCATTTGGCTATTAACGTGTCCAGGTGGTATTCATCTGTTTCTGGCCCCTCTGCTGTGGTGACCATACCACACTCCAGCATGACCACTAGCATGCAACCCAACGCTTGTCCTCCAGTAAGACACAACAACTGATTAGTCAAATCAGTAACGCATTCCTGCCTACCTAGGAAATCAGACCCCAACAGATTACCTTTTGGGTCTGACAGTGTGAGCATTGCAAAGACATGGGTCTTATGCAGGTGATCAATTTGTACTTCGATAGGTTTAGATAGCATGGCCATAACTTGGTAGTTTACAAACGTTGATAGCATCTTTGTTTTTCCAGATGCCAAAACAGAGGATCTAGGATCCTTCACATGGATGATACTGATTGCTGCTCCGGTATCTACAATAAAATTTAGGTGGCGGCTCCCTACCACTATAGATACCGTGGGTCTTCCGCTTGCATCTCTTCCACTTGCATCTCTTCCCAAAGGGGTTGTGATGCTCCTTGGGGCCTGCTGTCATCATGCGGAGTAATCTATAGGATAAATAGGCGGGTAGCCTTCAGGCTCTTCCACCTCCTCAGGGGTAACCCTGCATGAGAATAAGCCACTCAATTGGGAGGAGGGGTTGAGTCCACAGAGGCCACTGGTTGGTTTAAAGGATTTGGACGTTGATCTCCCAACACCAACTCGTTTAGGCATGTCCAGAGTTCTCGGATATCCTGGTGTTGGGTCTCCAGGATTTGCTGCACTGTCTTGAACATTGACACTTCTGAGAGATCCGCCTCCTGATAAGGCGGTGGTAATCTAGAACCCTGAGGATGAGAAGAGTTCTGCGCAGCACCTGCAAGAAAAGGAACACGATCTCGAGGCCCCCTTGGGGCCCGAATGCATATCCTTGTCGATTGTTCGGTGAATTGAAATTGTTGGCCCAGTGCTGAGATTGAGGGGACCTAGGATTAGTCTGGTTCTGCCCTTGAAGTGTCCCGGTAGGACCCTCAATCCTCACTATGGTAGTAGCCTGTGGCTTTTGTAGGGTTGCAACTGGGGCTCCACGCCAACCTGCTTTAGGGTTTCCCTGGGTATGGGCCTTGGCTAGAAGAACCAGGGCCTCATCCAGGAAGGTCCCATCATGGATATGCATGTTAACCCTTTCCTGTAGGTAGGGAAGAGAATTATTAACCAACAAGCTAACATACATTTGTGTCCTCTTTCATGTGACTGCGCCAGGCTGGACTTAACCGTAGATGAAATTGGTGGGAAGACTCATTTGGCTTTTGTCCAGGATGCTGATTATGCTCAAGCACAGCACTGTCTCTGAAAAAGACTTCTCACCCTTCCTATACTCCTGGAGCAAGGTGCTCTGTAAGGCTCGATTTACTGTGAGCTGTAAGATTTTAACCCAGTCATCACTTGGCAAACCAAATATTTGTCCTGTTTCCTGAACACACTGTGCCTGTACTGCAACAGAGGAATCCTCCATCATTCCTACCTGTTTAGCTACTAAATCCAGAGTTCTAATATCTATAACCACTGCTATGGGACAGTCAGGAGTGACATCTGGAGAGCTTGGGCAGCCACTGGAATCAGTATCTGAAGTATCTGAAGATACTTAGTATTTGAAGTGTCTCCCCCAAAACCTGGGGGCCTTCTCCTATCTGAGTCAGTACGTCCTTCATCAGAACGATCAGATATATCCCTTGAGTGGAACCTAGGAAATATACGGTTAGTGTAGTGTTCTGAATAACTTCTATGGAGGGCACTCTCATACCGTGCTGACATATTCCTTATACCAGTGAAAGTTACGGATTGAAGTTCCGCTGGCACACATGGTGACATTAACACATACCACAGGGCTATTGGAGTCGGAGTTCCTAGATATTCCAGGAACCTGGGCGGTGCTGGTGACTGGCCTGGTTGCCATGACAAAGGACCACCCCCATCAGAGGATCCTGAAAAGCCTCCTGAACTGGATGGTGCTACCACATTAGGTGGGGGAATTACAAGTCTAGGCTGCTCTCTCTCTCTCTCTCTCCCCTGAATCCTGGTGATGATTGTATCACATGTATTAGATACCTGAACCACTTCTTATACAGCACGCCTCATTTTCTAGGCAATTTGAACCTCCAAAGGCGCTTCTCCTGCTCTGCTAAGAGCTGAGACAGTCTTTTCTTCAGAATCTCCTTCTCTCTCTCCCTCTGCAACATCCACTTGCTTTTCTAGGATGACAGTGTCTGGTTCACTTAACTCCTCCTTTAGCACTATGGCCGGAGGACTTCCCTGTTCTGCTGGCACACTGGCTCCCATTACTTCACTGTTACCTTCCTCTTCTAACTCACCAGGCTGTTTCTCTGCGTTAGCGACTTCAGAAGCCATCTCTGCACTAGCTAGTTCTCTCATTCCCCTTCTTGTTACTGGCTTCACAGGCTGATCAATTTCTGTTGGTTCCACTAATCCAATAGGAATAGAAACCACTGCTGACTCATCTCCTGTCTCTCCCGTATAGCTCGACGCCATACACCTTGCCTTATCCTTTCGGAGAGAATCACAGCTGCCTTCTAACTTTCTGGCATTAAGGCATGAGCAAAAAGATATGATTGTTACAAAAGCTTTCACTAGTGTTAGTGGCATTCTATGTGTAAATTGAGAAAATATGTGTGTGAGCACTAACATATGGAGAAGTGGTTCTAAAAGGGCATAGGTATTTAAGTTCAACAACTGACCACGGTCGGTTTATAACCTTCCAGTGATTTTAAACTGGCAGCTGCTCATTTCTGCCACCCATAAACTTCCTCACACACCTCATGGGCGTGATGCTGACTTCGTTCTAACTTCCTTTCCAGCTCTTTTCCTTTACAGAAAAGAGAGAACTGCTCTTCAGAAGCAGTGCATAACTGTTCCTTTAACTCCTGAATTTCCTTATCCTTCTTCACAGCTTTATGTGCCTTCCTGAGCAGCTCCTCTCTCACATTTAACTTCCATCCTAGAAGACCACACGCTGTCAACAAACACTCCATTGCAATCCCTTTCACTTCACTATCTTTTCTTTTCTTTCTCTCAGTTTCAGTTTCAATCACCCGACTTACGAAACCCCACAGGTTACTATGTTCGGAGAGAACTTCCCTATCTTTCAATTGCTCCAAACCGCCTCCATGTTCCCTAATGCATCTTCTAACAAAAATCTCTAAGGCTATATCCCAGACAGCCTCTACAGGCTCTGCCGCCTTTCCCTCACTCATTTTTGCTTTTTACACTGACTATACTTAACCTTTAAAATAACAAGGAGAAAAACTTAACACTATAACTTAACTCTAAATCTTAAATCTAAATTAAGAGATCTAAAGATGCCTTACAAAACTAATAATAGTAATAAAAAATATATATACCCCAGACCAGTCCAACAATACTTCAAACAAGTCCCAAAAAGAAAGGATGGGAGTAGGATCCCTCCCTTCCCTTGATGACCAATGTGTATTAGCAGATCGAGAGTTCCTGGCGGGACCTACTGAACAGAGGGCAAATACTGCTCAGAGACAGCTCAAGGGGGCAACCCAGGGGAGCTGAGGGGACTACAAAGGGGTAACTGGAACCATACAAGTTCTGAGCTACCACGGTCCTTAAAATATTAATAACTCCAGCGCCACCACGAGTATGGGTCATTGGGCCCAATGCGACTGCCTACTCAATATGCAAAAAACTCCACCCCTTATCACGCAATACCATTACTCCCAATATTTGGCCATATAAAACAGACGTGAAACAGTTAAACCATTTGACTCACAAGCTGCAAGAGGGAAAAAAAAGGAAGTATTATAAGTTCTCTGGGATCGGTGCCCAGAATTCATCTGTTAACAAAGGAAACTGCTACCAGACTGTGCCCAGTGACTAAGTCACAAAGAGTTTTGCTTTTTAATTTCTTAAATAAGTGTTTTTAACCCCTTAAATAAGTGTTTGCCACGCACACCTTGAAACTCTTGCTGGCTCGCCAACCTGTTGACCTGAATTTTATGGATTAGTTGTTATGGTTCGCCGCTGATCGCATCCGACCAGAAGATTTATAAGTTCTTGTCCAATTCAGACTACAGGGTCCGAGAACTCAGAGAATTCTATATCGGGAGAGGACTCTCGGGGTGCTTGGCAAAAACACTTACACTGAGGACAATACCAAATTGATAAAAGCTTTATTGAGATTAACAGAAGAATAATAAATGCTGTGAAACTTATGACTGCAAAACAGTAAAAGAATTCCAAAACTCCTGGTGGTAACATTCATATTATAAGTACCTTAACCTAACATACTCACACCCTTCCTTGGGGACCCGGTAATAGCAGGTGAAGGACCAGCCTTACTCCTGGCATGTCCCATAACACGGTGGATCTGGCTTCCCCAATAGTTAGGAATGTTGAGTAGTTATACTATACTACACAAGCTGAGCTGATAGCATGATAGAAGATGGAATGATAGGTAGATTAAAAAATATAGAATATAGGAGAACAAAGAAAAGAAAAAGCTTCCTAAGATATTCTTACATGGTATTTTATAAGATCCCTACACTGTGTAATTCAAGCCCAACCTACTATACCCAAATCTTGTTTTCGTACCTTAAGAAATGTATGGGTACCCTTATCCTATACATTAGTGGATTATGACACTTACTCTTTGCATATTAATAAGGATTATCTCACTCCAACGTAGGCTTTTTTGGCGACTTCCAGGTTTGTGGTGTGCCCTGCAGTTACCAACCGGTTGCAGACGCCAGATAAACCTGTTCAGTGTTGTATGTAGTTCCTCCCTTCGGTTTCCCAAAGTTCAGGGACCATTTTCATTTGTGCCACAGGTTGTCCGCCTTTATGCTGACTTACTCTTAACTAATCATACTTTTAGCTATTTAACTGATCTTGCTGGATGCAGGCAGGCAGGCTTCTTGCATTTCAGCAAAACTTATTCTATATATAATTATTAGGAAACACATATCACATGCCTCAACACATCCTAATTTCATAGGAATTAATACTGATAAAATATAAGAATCATATATGAAATGGATTAATTCAGAAAGAGAAACATATTATTTGATACGGCTGGCTGGATTAGTAGGATATAATAGCTAGCAAAGTAATCTTATGGGCTACACCATGTGAGAGATGGGATGAATGCTAGTAAGCTTATTAGCATGTGTGTAGGTTTTTAATATGTTTTCCCTGTAATGCTTTGTATCTTAAAAAGAATGTCGGCTTGCTTAGAAACATCTGTGTGGTATTTTATATCTGTAGCAATTACACTGTTATCAGTCTCTGAAGAGAGAGTAAGCAGGTGTCCTAGAGTATCCTGTCTGTGCTGGGAATGCACAGGGAAGGCAAGGAAACTGTCTAGCCTGGGTATACCCTGTCAGAAAGGAGAGAGATGCATGTCTCCACTCCAGAGAGACAACAGCTGTGGAGCTGAAAGTCAAGAGTGGGTGTCCTTGCTGTGCCACTGAGGTGAAATACAAGTGCAGTTGTCCTGAACTGTGACAGCGCCTTCAATAGGCCAAATACTGCCACCAAAATGTCCACCAGCATTTCACAGATGCTCTGCCTGATTCCCAAAATAGCAGTGAAAGCACGACCAGGAAAAGGTCTTACACCATGTTACTGACTCCAGTTGCAGAGAGCCTGCAGACCCAAAAAATGGCTCAGCTAGATGTGCTGGTGGGCTAAGCGCACTCCTGGTCAAGTGCTATGGGATGGACAGACATGTTCTCCCTCAATACATCATGAACCAGGCAAGCCCTAGAGCTTCTACAGCTAGCAAGGCTGCTAAGGTCCCCGGGATACACCCCCGAAAGCCACAGCACCTGACTCATGTCTACATAGCGCAGTATGGACACGTTGGCACAGATAGGAGCCTGGCATAACAATGCAGCGTGAACACTCAAGCATGAGCATGGAGAGAACTGATGTGCTGGCATGCGTCACGTGGACCTGCAGGTACTATGCAATGCAGAATACCCCAAATTTCCATACCCTGATGTACAGCAGAAGAGTTCATCTTAGAGAAGCCTCAACAGGGTTTGTTTTTGGGTACCATATTGGACCAGGAAAAAAGACTCACTCTGTTTGTTGCCTTCTCCTGCCATTCTGTTTGGTCTTTCTGCCATGACCAGTTTAGAATTTTCCTTTAAGCTTCAACATTGGGATTTTCAAACATGCATATGGGACTTTCCTAAATTCCATTGAAATTCAGTGGGACAAGGTGGGTGATATCATTTTATTGGACCAATTTCTGCTGGTGAAAGAGAAAAGCTTTCAAGCTTACACTCTTTGAAAGCTTGTCTCTTTCACCAAGAGAAGTTGCTCCAATAAAAGACATTACCTCACCTACCATCTCTCTGTAATATCCTGGGACCTACACAGCTACAATAACATTGAGAACAATATTGAAATGGAGTATCTAACTGCCGTAGGATCTGTTGAAAATCCATGCCTAAAATAAGAGAGGAGCTGCAGAGGTTTGGTTTTAGTTTTGTAAAAATCTCATTTGCTGGATTTACTTTTGCAAAAGCAAATCCAATGTGTGGTTTAAATACAATTTCTATTTTATTTATACCACCAAAGTTGTGTGTTTTGTTTTGTTTTGGGGGAGGGAAGGGTTGGCAAAAAGTTTTCAACATCAGCCTATGTAATAAATCTACTAAACCCTCTTGTTCGTCCATGGCTTCTCTTTTCACACTGAGGATATTGTGACACATCACTCCAAATTGTGATTTAAGGATAACATTCTGATATCAGACCTGCAAGTTGGTCCTCAACTCTGATATTCTGCTTATCCTAAAGAGAGAGAGCAGCTCCTTTTACAGAAAGCAGACCATCAGATAGGGGAAGTTTCATGAAAGCCCAAGAACAAAATTTTATCCAAAGTATTTTTGGCCCATTATATTCCCAGCCGTGTATCAAGCCTTTGGTGCATTTCAAGACGCCTCAACCGTGATCACTTTTTAAAACAGGTTTGGAAAGAAAGTTTTAAAAATATCCTCAGTCCATATTTCTGTATGATGGTTGTTTATTGCCATTTTTGTAGCTAAAGGTTTAGTATGTGCCGTGTGGATTTTCAATATCCCCAAGCAGCCTCATGAAAGTGAGAGGTTGCATCTTGTAAATTTGTCCCAGTGAGCAAAAGTCTTACATTAATATTGCAGATTAAACCTGCAGAAACGTGACTTGCTTTCTGACATTATGACATGAATCATTGTCCCTACACTAAATCTGAGTAATATTAGGTTGCTTTCATTATGAATGTTAGGAGTGAATTTATTAATAAAATTCTGCCTCCTACTCCAGATTAATAACAGCCCCTTCCCATCCGTGTCATTAAAAAAGATTAAATAAATACATTATGCAGTCATTATCTTTAACTTTGGGTCATCAGACTTGATGTATGTGCTAAACTATACTTGCTAATGTCATAAATTATTTCAGATAAATGCTTCTTACTACCTGTTCAATGATCATGCATTTCTCACATAAATATGTTCTCTACTTCCTTGCAGCCTGTTTATATTTTTTTTGACCACCCAAAATTGCTTTCGCTTTACTCTTTTCTTGCGTGCTGTTTTATTTTAGTGTTCGAGAACATGTGGCGGTGGTCTGCAAGAAAGACACATCTACTGCCCAGTAGAGGACTATTGTGACTGGACGAAAAAGCCTAACTCCACGGCACGCTGCAATGGGCAGCCTTGTACTCGGTGGATAAATGGGATGTGGAATTCGGTAGGATTCAATCCTTGTTTTTTTGGCTTTTGAGAAATGCATAGTAACATATACACCACAACTAAAAAGTCATCCACTTCAGACACAGAACCTGATTTGGCTAATTAACTCCAATTCTCCAATGTTATCTGGTTAAAATGAATCAATAAGAATCTATTGATAAATTAAAGCCTAAATCTGCTACCCTTGTTCACGTTAAAATCAGTGGTACTGCTCAAGGAGTAAGGAACTAGTCAATGAGAACAAGGGTAGCAAAGTCGGGCCCTTTAATAATTATGCACAGTGTTTGTGAGGTACAGTATACATGGCAAGCCAGTTCTTAGTGCACAGTTAGTGATAAAACTAGAACAAGGGTCTTCTCAAAAGGTACTGCCCAGTATCTCACCTGAAAGGCCAGCTCACCATGCAGATATATTTATATTTTTAGTTGCTGTGTTGTGGAGTGAATTTACCACAGTTGTGATACTGTAATTGTATCTGTTTGAAGATTTATCATTTTCCATCTATTCTCATCCACATGATATTTGCTTTAAAAGCACTGTAGGCAAAAACTGCAGGTTAACTGTATAGGGAAGCTCCATGGGTAGTAGAAGCAGCAAATCTAGATATGGATTCAGGTAGTCTCAAGAGAAGAGCAAAGCAGTAAAGGAAAAAAAGAGTTCTGCTTCTTTGTGTAAAGCGCACACTCTGTTACAGACCTGGCTGAGTCCCCTTGGTGAAGAGTCACCAGTCTGTTGTAATTGGACCCAGTCTTTGGATCTCATGTGTCCAAGTCATCTGGGCCTAGGCAGCATCTGGTCACTGTTTCTAGCTCTCGGCCCACTGGTATACTCATGGGTGCAGATACCCTGTCTAACCCCTTTCCTTGGGATATGGGACTCCTCCATCCAACTCCGTAGGCCAGTGGCTCAGACCTCCCAAGTCTCTCCAGTCACTTATGCATACTCTCCCAGAGCACCATATCCGTGGATGCTCTGGTTCGTAATTTAACTCCTCAGAGACCATACGGCAGACAAAATAAGGCGCACAGGTCTTTGCACAGGAGTTTCTGATACCACTGTAACTTTTACTGTCAAAGCATACACAACTCACGGATCTTTAGGAAACACAGTTAAAAGCCTTATATGCTCTCTCCCCTAAGTCTCTGCTCACCCCTTCTTGTGAGTATGTCAGTCCTTCGGTCTTCACTGCAGAGGATGTGAAGGAGATCCCCACACCTAAGCCACTCTTTTTAGAGCACAAATCTAAGCAGCAGACCCAGACTGAGGTGTCAGTAGAGAAGGTTTTGGAACAAATTGATAAATTAAATAGTAATAAGTCACCAGGACCAGATGGCATTCACCCAAGAGCTCTGCAGGAACTCAGATATGAAATTGCAGAATTACTAACTCTGGTAGGTAATCTATTTCTTAAATCAGCCCCTCTACCAGATTACTGGAGGATAGCTAATATTAGCAGTTTTTTGTTTTAAAGGCTTGTTACGAATTATACCTGGTAGGACACGCACACAAATGCTGCGAATTACACCTGGTAGGACACGTACACAAATGCTGCGAATTACACCTGGTAGGACACGCACAGTTCGAATCTAGCTGAGGCACATAAACAAAGTCCACAACTGCAGAGTTCCCAAAAAATACCAAGTTTATTATGCTCGAGCGTGGTGCCCACCTGCTAGCCAGGAGGGGACCCCAAATACAGATTATACAAAGGTTATATTCCTCTTAGCAAAGCATGTTGCCCTCGTGCATCGGAAACCTTAGCCAATAAACACACCCTTTTCTTATCTACCACCTATCCCTGCTTGGTGCATTCCTCGTGCTAAACTAGTATGTTAATTACACAGCATGGTCCTAAAGCCATGCATCAGTAACTTTTATTATCAGGATGGGAGGCCTCACATCAAAGGCCAGGAGATAGGGAGTTAGGGACAGACAAAGAACAGATACCGGGAGTCAAGGCAGGCTGGAAACAAGGAGGAGGATTTTCACAGGAATGCAGTATCTAAGGAACACTCCTCCTGGTGCATGATGTGCTTGCTTTTAGACAATGGTGGGCCCCAAACCAAAATGGAGTCACATGTGCTAACTTTTCCTTAACAGGCTCCAGAGGCAATCCTGGCAATTACAGGCCAGTAAACCTAACTTTAGTACCAGGCAAATAGATTGAAACTATAATAAAGACTCAAATATTAGGTACGTATATATGTACATTATATGTGCAATCCTGGAGAAGGGGCATATGCACAATAACCCTTTCTCTCCTATGTTCTTATATCCTAATACTACTTTACAAATATTTTTCAAAGTAGAAGGTATGTTGCATAAACATCCCACCATCTGTTTTAAAAAAATTTTAAAAACAGAATCTTAAATATAAATTACAATAGTAAATGGCAAGCCATGAGGGGCAGTGTGCAATATAATTCTCCAACTGATGTTTCATTGATGCTAAGAGAAAAAAAGCAAATGATACATTAATTTTTCAGCAGAAGGCCATAAAATGGAACCTGAATATTCTAGGAGTCTTATTTATTGGTAGGTTTTTCCATTAACATTGTTCCAGGCATCAAATTCATGTAACAAAAAGTAATTGGTTTATTAAAGTCAACTCATGGTATGTTCTGTTTTTGTTCCACTTTAAGTTTTCTGCTACATAACCGTGAAATAAATCTTCCAAAGCTAAGATGCAGCATTCTTAGTACGGGAGAAGATATCATACAAAGCAGTCAATCAAATAGATGTTTTGTTTTCAAAATGTACAGTAATTCAGCTTTTTATGGCAGGATTTACAAAGTAATACTGCTGTGGCTTTGATCTTTTTAACTGTTCATTACAAACTCAGTCAAGCAAAAATTGCCTTAAATTTTTCAATCTAGTTTTACATTATACTGGCTCAAAACAAATTCTAGTAAATGGAAATTTGACAAAAAAAATCACGTGTAGCAAAATAAAAAGGCTTCATCTAAAAAAAACCCCTAAAATAACATAAGGTGAGACACTGGAATAAGGATTAGCTGTAGGATAGTACTTCTGGAGTGAAATCTAACAATAAAGAATGGGGGACCACTTACGAACTTCTACCATTTAGAAAAATTCTAGCAATTCAAGTGATGTTTCCTAACTCTAATATAAAGACTTCTTCTGGAGCTCCTTCAAGATGATACACATTTTAAATGATTATCAGAATACTATTTAATTTTTGTATAAAACAGAAACCTTTATAGATTAATAAAAATTTAGAGATGGAGAATGCCAAGTAGGTTGTCTTTTCAGTGAGGGGGTGTTTTCTGCAGCATATAGACTTTGTTCACATATTGCATGATTTCACTGTCAAGAAATTCATCCTTTGCTGCAGAATTGGGATCCAGAACCTCAGCTTTCATTTTCTATATTTCTAGCCCCCATGTCTGAACATAACTGAGGCCTGATCTACAGTTATAGCATCCTAACCCCCTGTGTAGACAGCACCAAGTCAATGGGAGAATTAGCTACCACCTCTTGGAGAGGTAGATTACCTGGGCCAGGAGCAGAACCTCTCCCACTCCACCACTCCAGTGTTTAAATTGTAGAGGAACCCTGAATTTAATAGACCAATGTTATCTTCCTGAGTTTGCAGACCACGTGAAACAATAGATGAGAAGTATGAACTGCCCTATTCATCTAAATGAGGTTTAATGCTAAAATGTAAAGATGACATCTGAGTTATACTGAAAATGTGGGGAACAGGATAAAATAAACTGAACTTAATATCAAAATAACACTGGGCTACTGTACTGACTGTATTATTCAATTTAATTTTATTTAATTCAATAAAAACCTCAATTTTAAAAATTTTGGAAGTTGCCACTGAATGTTTAGGCCTCGTTTATATACTTTATACTAATTACAACAAAATCCTTTATGGACAGAGAGAGAGACTAGAAAGAGGATACTTTGCAGAACTGAATAGAGGTACACATCCCACTTTTAATAATTGCACAGCCTTGGCGGACATTCTATAGCTCTGTAAGTTTTAGGGAAAAGACATGAGGTGGTAATTTTTAAGATTTATGATTTGTCTTGCTAGCTACTGTATATTCAAAGAGAAGAGGGGGGGAAACACCTCTAAAATTGACCAGAATGCACACAAAACCCCTTGACGGATGAATAGTTGTAGATTATTTTATACCCCAGTTACTTGGAGAATTGTATCTTGAAGACATTTTTCTATATTGGCATCTGGATAAGGAGAAACAGTTGGGCTGGAGTTGTCCTGGAGCAAAGAAAGATACTGGCAGCCTAAATATCTTCAAAGAAGCCACTCATTCAGCTTTTCCAAAATCTTAAGGCCAGGCCTTTCCATAGTGGTGCGATCGCAGTAGATTTAGTTATGTTTAGTACAGCTGGTTGGAGAATGGTTATTTTTCCCCTCTAAAAATGTTGATGTTGCATTAAAAAATTGAAACTGAAAACTTTTAGCTAAAAGCCAAAGATGTTGACTCAGAAATGCCACCGCCATGCCTCAGGGGAGTGGTAGTTCAGACCCTCATGGATTCTCCTTTAGGACCCAGGTTCCCCAGCAAGACTACATCTCCCATGATGCACCACCATCCCCCTTGTTGTTGAGCCCCTGTGGAAGTTCTTGTCCATAGTGCAATTTGGGAGATGTAGGGCAGGTCTACACTTAAAACACTGTAGCACTTAAGTGAAGATGCACCTATGCCGATTGGAGAGCTTCTTCTGTCAGCATAGTTAATCCACCTCTCAGAGAGGTGATAGCTATGTTGACGAGAGAAGCTCTCCTGTTGACATAGCGCTGTCTACACGTGCTATGTATGGAGGTTAGGTCGGTATAACTGTGTCGCTCAGGGATGTGGATTTTAAACACCCCTGAGCGAAGTAGTTATACTGATATAGGTCTGTAGTGTAGACCTGGCCGTAGCCTGGCTGGGAAACTTGGCCTATAGAGAAGAATGGGGGCATGAGGCATCTGCACTACAACTCCCATGAGGCACCGTGTTGATGTCTCTGAATCAAAATCTCTTCAGTTTTAGAGTGTTCTATTTTCAATCAAGAGTCAAAATTTTCCACAGAAAGCAGATCCTTTTCACCAAAAAAAATCTCATTTTGTCAAAACCCCAATTTTCCATCAAAAACAGTTTAGAGAGAAAACTTCCAACCAACACCAATTTTTAAGGAAGGACCACCTAGAAAATTATTTCACTGGCCCACTCCAAAATGCTACAGCAGTCAGTCTCTCCTGATCAGAATGCCTAACATGCTCAAGAATTAACATGGTTTGTCTGATGAGGCTGCTAGTCGTGTGTAGTTTCTCCTTACGCTCACTAGCTGCATTAGGCTACATCTCTACTAGGAGCTAGGGACATGGTTCCCCTGCTTGTGTACATGTACCCAAGCTAGCTCCCATCGAGCTGGTGTCAGTATAAATAGCAGGGTAGCCACAGTAGCACGGGTAGCAGCACCGGAGCTCGGCTGAGCCATGCCGAGTATATACCCACCAGGCGTTTGTACTCAGCACATCTCAGCTGTGCCTTAACGGTGACTACACTATTTATGCTCACGTTATCGCAATGAGAGTTAGTGTGAGTATATATGCACATGAGCAGGGGAATCACAACTCTAGCTCCTAGTGTAGGAGTAGCCTTAGATGGCTCTGTGTTTGGAGCTGAAATTTGCCTCATATATTTGGTTTAGCTTATATCTTGTATTAGTGTTCTACAGATTGTTACAACCTGTTAGAGATTTTGTTCTGTTTTTTACTGGCTGTAAGATAAAGTACAGTCTATTATTCTTGAGGGTCTACTCTAAACATTTTCTTTGTAGATTTCCGCACTGCTGTACAGTGCCATAAAAGGGATCATTAATAATAAATAGAGAACAAGGTAACAGGAAGGTATCAGATGCTTATTTTGATTTGAAACCCATACCATTTTACCAGAGGTACACAGACTCAAACTAAACAGCAAGGCGACTGTAATAGCAGGTCCAGTGATGTCATGGATTTGTCAGACAACAGTATAGCATTAACATCTAGTTATACAGGAAGATGGCATTTTGGGCGTGCAGTTCACAAATCTATTAGTGGGCAATCTCATGGGAAAAAACAGGTGGAAAAGATCTGAATGTGTATGTAGAGTATATAGATAAACCTTTTCTTTGCCTTGCTTTCCTTTTGTCTGAAGTTGATATCCTTATTGCTCTTATAATAATACAAGTAGAAAATATTGGCAAATCTTTGGGAATCCTTGAAAGGTACCTAGTACTTTAGATCTTGGTCATGCATCCCTTGCTTAGCAAGTCAAAGATTAGAGCTGCTTTGCGCTGATTGATGAACATGCTAAAAGCATACTACACAATCCCCATTCAGAAGGCTTTGGGATAAATTAATTGTATCTCTTTCAGTGCACTGCTTCTTGTGGAGGGGGCATTCAGCAAAGAACAGTAAAGTGCATCAATACAGAAGATAACAAAGCCGAAGATCAAATTATGTGTGAGCATGAGTTCAAGCCTCCAGAATCTCAGAAATGCAATATGCAAGAGTGCAGGAAAAGTGCAGGTAAGTTAATACCCTTGGGTGAGATTTTTCAAAAGAGCTCAGCACCCAACATGCATCCAACGTGCTGAGCTCTCTTGAAAATCTGTCCCCATTTGCAAGTGCTAACCTCTTTTGAAAACTATGCCTTAATGGTGAGGGAGGCAAAGCTGATGTGTTTCCTCTTGGAAAGATCCACAATGGCAGCATCAACTCTGGACAGACCGTCATAGAAGTGTCAGGTACCGGTTCAGTCTCACGTGACCAGTGCCCTGAGCTCCTTGGCTGCTTTAAATAAGACCCTCCTGCCAGCCACACCAGTGACAAATCCATACAGGGGCACAAGGAGTCCTGCTCCAGGGACCGCACTGATTCCCCGCCGCCGTACAAGGACGGCAAGTGTCTCCTAAGACTCTCTCCTCCCACAGTCTTAAAGTGGAGTCCTGTGCTGACGCCACAGTACCAAAATCCAAGGAAGTCTTCATTTTCAGCACTGAGCATGCCAGTACTAAGCACCTCAACATCATCCATTCCAACACGGGGAACAGCAGCACCATATGTGCCTGCCCCAAGAAACCTGGCACCGACCACCTCCTTTGGCACTATTGGAGTCCTTGGTTCTGATAGCACACAAACTCCCTTTGCCAGCGCCGCTACCATACACAGCACCAACAGAATTTTCTGTCAGAGACCGGTACTGGATTCGCCTTCAGAAGCTAAGGAGAGGTCATCACCAACTACCCACCTTAGTACTGATAGTGAGACAGTCACTCTTCAAGTAGGTCTCCGCTCCTCTGCCATTTTAAATAGTCTTGCAGGGAGAGAGCAAAGGGGATGCGGGTGAGTTAGATGTGTATGACGGCACAGCATCCACTCATAATGGAAGCAGCAGCTAGGATTATAGGGTAAAACCTGCCCAAATATTTCATCATATCTTTCATAATACTAACAGAGAGGGCTGGGCCAATATTAACCAGTTTAGATACTGTGTCCTCCCCTGCTTCTTTTCCACCCGCTGTGCTCTTACTGGCCCAGATCGAGGAAGAGATTCTATGATTCAGGGCCAGTTCTCTCCCAAGCCGGGGGCCACCCTTCTCTGCGCTGGCTGTTCGATGCCTCTTCTCCACGAACTCTGTGCTCGGGGCACTGCTCAGAACATAGTCCAGTTCACCATAAAACAGACAGGTGGTTGGGGCAGCATCAGATATGGAATTCTTATCCTTGGTCTTTTGGTACGTCACCTTGAGCTCCTTTATCTTCTCCCTGCGCTGCTGCCTGGTTTGCCTGGTCCCATGATTGGCCAGCAGCTGCTTAGATATACCATGGTACAGGTTGAGGTTCCTCTTTGAGGAGCTATTATGGGGTTTGCTTGCATGGGCCCAAAGCTGCATCAAGATTCTGGGTATGATCCTCCAGTCAGGTGGCTGCATGCTGATACATGGGCCTCTTACTGGACATTGTTCTACTGTAATCAAACACCGGATATGGGTAGGCTGAAGAAGCCACAAGTAGTGTGGGACTGAGAATGCTGAGCAGAGCACAGGTAGATGGCAAGATAATACACAGGAATGGGTCAGTGTGTTCTTTACAGAAAGTGAGGGGGCAGAATGGGGTCTGAACTGCTGCACTCGAGTATCTACTCCCTCCTGCCTTATTCGAAAGCTACCACCAGCTCCTCCCAGTCAACACGGCCTCTTAGAAAAGTAAGTTCCTACAGCTTCTTCAGGAATCCCCTCCCCAAGCTAGCCAGCAATCACTGGTAGTGCAGTGGGTCAGGGAGGCAATGCATATCTGTAAATGTGGTATCTTTGAGAGTGGTGTAACACACTGTGGTTTGAGCCTTGTTCATCAAAGGTCCTTGGTGCAGGTGCTGCCTTGGAGCTCAGATACTCTGCTTCCCTGCTATTCTGTCCATGCATTCACACAGATCTAGACACGGATATAGGTTACTCTCATCTAGACGCTCAGACTATAACTAACTTTCATCATGTTTTTCACCATAGGCCTGCCGTGCCACAAGGACAAGCTGTCCATTAATTTCTGCCAGAGACTGAAGCAGATTGGCAAATGTTTGGTGCCATCAATGCAGACTCAGTGCTGCGTCACATGTAACAGGCCCCGAATTCCTAACAAAAGAAGATCTGGAAATCAACAGCACTTCAAAGAACAAAATTACACCAAACCCAGAAGAAAATTGCGTCCGATCCATTCTTTATAGATGGAAACCTAAAGAACTATCAAAATTGGGAAAATACATCCTTTAGGGCAGTCAATCCCAATATGCTTCTCCAGCCTTCTCTTTAAGACAGCCACAAATTTGTCATTGTGATTTGCAATGTACACCTGTTCCTCGTACTTCTTATGCATGTATGGAACACAGGTTCGGGACATGCGTACAGGATTAATTCGGTCTTTAAATAAATGTTGTGCTTTTTGTTTTTCTCCATTTACAGTGGAAGAACAAACTGTGGTTCCCCCAAAACAGTATTAAAATAATAACTGGCACTTGTACATAGCACTGTTTAGTCCCAGATTCCAAAGGGCAAAGTTATTCTATCCTGTCTGTTGTAATTACTGGGGCTTCCCTGTACACAACCTCCTAGGATGCCAGTAGCATGCTGGGTGTACTGCAACCTGGAGGCAAGCACTGTAGGTGCTTCAGCAGCTAGGCCTTACTGGTGCTAGCCATAGTGGACCCCAATAACTACTCAGACACATGGCCAAGGAAAAGGGTTGGCAGGAAAGGGAAAGGTTGCAAATACCCTAGGTACAGAAGCGTAACCAGTTATAGTTCAAAGTGAGCAATCGCGGTTCTTATTTGGCTCCCTGGGGCAGCCCAATGGACAGTTAGGGCTCTTCAGGTCTACTTGCCTGGGATGCTGTCTCCAGTCCAATCTCTAGTCAAGTAAATAGGCACCTAGAGATTTCTAGGCCAGGATGAGTTAGTGTTCCACACTGGGGCCCCTTTGCTCTGGCTCCCTGCCCAGCCACGGTTGTTCCCCCATCAGTCCCATACAGAGCTGCATTCAGCTGTATCATCTGACATTCACAGCCTGTTCTGCAAGTGGTTCCTGGGGATTTTGCTCTGAAATCAGCTTCCCTGCAGCAACTTGCTTGCCAGGCAGCCACCATTTCCAAACAGAGTTCGACTACTTCCTGGTTCAGGAGCTTTTCTCTTACCTGGCCAGGAGGGAATGGGGAGAGAGCAACTGGGAGTTGTAGTGTCCTTCTTAGCAAATCCATCACACTATAACACAGAGCTCTGAGCCAGCTCCTTCTTTATATTAGTCACTTCGCACTGCCAGAGTGGTACAAAGTGACCGTAAAGCTGACGCCCCAAAGGGACAGCTGAAGATCCCCACCATGGGCCCTTAGGTTTTGTACAGACTTGTTTTTGTTTTTTTTTAAATCTGTTTGAGTTGACAATGTCTCTTAAAACTGCTAGTTTATTGCTGTCTCTTTAAAAGGCTATTAACCTAAAATTATTAGTGGAGTTTTGTCATAGCTAGCTATGAACTTGTATTCAAAGACTCAGTTTAGTCAGCATGTTTTATTAAAAGAAAAAAAGTTAAACACTCGACTGACTCTCTGAAGGAGACCTCCTAAGTACACAGTTCTGAGCGTGGTTCTGTTGGTGCAAATATCTTGGAACGACCTAAAGAACAAATGTTCAGGATTAAATTATACCATATATTTTATGCTCTCATGATGCAGTATTCAACCTTTTTTAAAACCAAGCTTTCAGCACCTACTGAACCCAATTAAACAGTTTATTTTACAGTGATATCTAAAGCAAACAGTCAAAAATCTGCTAAGGAAGCCTAGTCAATAGTGGAGCATTTCCCATGTTTGGTATCAGATAGTAGGCTTGATCCTACTGCCACCGAAGACAGTGGTGTAACTACCTTCAATGGGAGCTGGATTGGCCTTTAAAACAGGCAGAGATTTAGGCTGAGAATTTTAAAGGGTCTGAAAGGAATCTGGTGCTCGAGTTCCACTGAAATTCAATGGAAGTTGGATGCAGAGGCCACTCAAGACAATCTGCCACCGTAGGCAAATCTTCAGTGTTCTGCCCCCCTCCTCATCGGCCTAGAGTGGCAGATTTGGCTCAGCTGCCCTTCCGTCATGACAGAGGGGTGGCTGAGCCAAATTTGAGTAGCATTGCAACCTGGCACATGAGGTTGCAACACCACTCAAATTTGGTCCAGCTGCCCATGACGGAGGGGCGGCTGGGGCAAGTATGCTGCCTTAGGCAGTGCCTAGTTCACCTATAACTAAAGCGGCCTCTGTTTGGGTCTTCACTCAACCCGCTAGTTTGTGCCAGCTTTGTCCTTGATACCTCCCTATACTTTCCTAGCCCTTATTTAGAATACTACATTCCAAATGTGGATGGGTCATGAAAGTCCGCCCTACCTGCACATAGTGCAGGGGTTCTCCAACTTCAATGCACCATGACCCCCTTCTGACCACAAACATTACTATAGGACCCCAGGTGGGGGGACCGAAGCCTAAGCCTGCTCAAGCCCTGCTGCCCCAAGCAGGGTGGAAGGGCCAAAGCCAAAGGGCTTCAGCCCCAGGTGGGGGGCAGGGGCCTCTAATGTGAGCCCTGACACCTAGGGCTGAAGCCCTCAGGCTTTGGCTTCAGCCCCACATGGTGGGACTCGGGCTTCAGCCCCAGGTGATGGGGCTTCAGCCCCGGGCCCCAGCAAGTCTAATGCCATCCCTGGTGACCCCATTAAAATGAGGTTGCAACCCGCTTTGGGGTCCCGACCCATAGTTTGAGAACCACTGACTGAGTGCAAAGTATTCATGCCCCTTTGCTTTGACAAGTTTTCTATTTTCTGATGCCAAAGCTGACTTCAGCTTTGCAATGTGTTGGGGGATGCTTGACATGGGTGAACAGAATTGTGGGAAGATAACTGTATTAACCTAACTTCCCAACACTTGTAAATATCACGTATATATTTTGTTAATACCATGCACATAATACCTATTAATGTGGAGTATACTATGCCTAACATAAGTATTGGCTAACATTTGAAAATCCTAGCCATACCCTGCAGCTTCCTAATTGTTCTAAGGATGTACTATATACAGTCTTCTTGGTTTTATACCATATGAAAGGGAATACACACTCATAAATCTGTTGCAGTGACTAAAGCCTCGTCTACACGGGGGCCGGGGAGGGATCAATCTAAGTTACGCAACTTTAGCTACGTGAATAACCTAGCTGAAGTTGACGTACTTAGATCTACTTACTGTGGTGTCTTCACTGCAGTAAGTCGACGGCTGATGCTCTCCCGTCAACTCTGCCTCCACCTCTCGCCCTGGTGGAATACCGGAGTTGATGGGAGAGTGCTCGGCGATCGATTTATCACGTCTAGACTAGACACGATAAATCAACCCCTGCTGGATGCATCGCTGCCCTTTGATCCAGTGGGTAATGTAGATGAGCCCTAAAGGAGTGTGACTGTAAAACATACTAGAAATATGTTTAAACCTGACTATACTGTACTAATTAAGGCCACGATCCAGCAACTGCAGCCATGCAGGTGAGCATAGTGATCCGTCCCTCGAGAATACACCCACACCCACATACCCTGGCATGGCAGCATTTGCAAGATCTGTGCCTCAGGTCTTCACTTGAAGTTCATGGGAGTTCTGCAGGTGAAGCATTGCAAGATTGGGCCTCTTAATGTGTGTGGGACAACAATTTAATCACAATTACAGCTACTTTATATTCCTGCTTTAAATCAGCTGTTAAAAGATATGGTGCTACTATAATATGGTGCTAATATTTGGATGGTGACTAAAATGATGTATCCTCTGTGTGTGTGTGTGCATATGCGTGCATACATAATCTATATGCACATAAAATTATACGTATCTATGGTGTTGCTGGTCAGTACCAGTTCTATTGCCTTTTAAACATTATGAGATGCTTACAAAATATTTGCTTTTTATTTTTTGAACTCCTGAATGTTTAATAGTCCGGATAAAGAATAAAAACCAGACCATTTTTACACAGTTTGGATATAAAATTATTAAATAAAATGAAAGGAAGGGTGCGTTTCATCGCTGAAGCAGCAACATGACTGCAAAGGGTTTGGTCATAGAGCTCCATTGTTTCAAGCAGAGATTGTATTGAGGGCCAAACACGGACCCACCTAACTCAATGGAGCTTGCAGGTGCTCTTGAGGTGCACAGCACCTCTCAGAATTGGAGCTTGAAAATGAGGGGTTTTACTTTACCATCACACTCTCCTAGGATACATCCATACTGGAGTGGCAGTATAATTTCCAGCACAGGTAGGTGTGCGCATGCTAGCTTTGATCAAGCTAACACACTAACCATAGAAGTGTAGCAGCAGCAGTGGGAGGCTCTGGCCGGCCTGAGTACAGTCCTACCATGGTATTTACTCAAGCGGCTAAACCATCCTGCCTCCTATCCCACCATGGCTACACTTGTATTTTTAGCCTGCTAGCTAGATGAAGGCTAGTGCGTGTACATCTACACGAGCTGGAAATTACCTCCAGTGTCAATGTATCTCTAGACTCAGGAGGACATGAGCCTTTATGCCCACATGGCACAGTGTAAATGAGCTAGGATTAGCAGGCACCCATCAGTGACATAGGAGACTGACCAAGTGTGCACGGTATAAGTGGAAGGGAACTCACCCAACTGAGGTTATCTTTCTGTGCTCATTACAGCCAGCATGGAGTAATTTCTCGCCTCATTATTGGCTTCCAGGCGTTGTGATTTATTTAAAATTGAGGAAGGTGAAGAAGTGATGGTCCATTACTCAAATGATGTGACTCTCTTCGGGTCAAAGGGGAGTTCTGCCAAACTTGGTGCTAAGCTTACTTCAGGGGAAAGAGTGTGACAGCAACATAAACCTTTATAATACAGTTTTGCTAGTACTCTATTCTATCTAGGTGCTTATACCACGCTCCTCACCTTACTATCTGCCATATGCTGACTGCATTTGTAATAGAGTTCCTTGATCAGTTTAACAAGTTTCCATTTTTAAAAAGTTAATCTTTTAAGGAAAGATGGTTTTGTGGCTATAATTCTGATGGTTGCTAGTCTCACAAGTGAACTAAATAACCATTCACTCTAGACGCATGTTACGCAAGCCCACCATATTATTCCGAGACACTTCAGTTCCCTTCATCTTTCTCTGCATGAGCCCTTTTACACAGCACCTGCACAGGCTGTCCTAGCACGTAAAGTGTTTAAGAAACAACCTATAACAATTTATTTTTGTAGCTTCATAGTAAAGGGCATTAGTTATGTGTGATGTGTCTGATATTTTGTATGGTCCCAATAAAAGAGTAATCACAAACAGGAACAATCAGAAAAAAATGTTAAGAAAAATACCAGACTGGAGTTCTCCTCTAATTGGGGATTTGCTATAGCAGAATCCTCTTACCTGATATATTTCAGAGTCCCCTGTTGCAATATAACAGAGTAGCTCATTAAAAAGAAAAAGTAGGGAAAAGCTTAGAAAAAAACTTTAATTGAAATAAAACACTGTACTGAATATAAAATAAAAAGTGATATTCACTGTTTGTCATCTTTATTTTCTCTTTCCGTCTTGATTTAGCAATTTCCATATTAACAGACTATATCTTGGAATTTCACAACAAGCTAAATGCTACTCAACTCCTTGGCATTGGCTGAATGCATCCCTGTTAAGTGTATTTATTTTAGATTTATGCAAAGTACAATAAAAACACACCATTCAATACTCTGGGCATCCCTGACCTTTTTTTAAAAAAAATGTCTACTATATTGTTAACTCTGTGCTGATTTAAGCAGCAGTAGCTGGTATTTGCATTATCAAGCTAAATCAGTTCCCTGAGAGGTGTCCCATTAAAACAGCTATTGTAGTAAGCCTGTCTATTTATATGGTCCTTCCCACTGAGCGCCTCACAAACACTGGTGAATTTATCTTCACCACACCCCTGTGAGATAGGGAAGTATTTTATCCCCATTTCACAAGTGGGGAACTGAGGGAGAGGAAGAACAAATGATCTGCCCATGGTCTGTGACTGAGTTATGAATTACACACAGATCTCCTAAGTCCCATTTCAGTGCCCCAACCAAAGACTGTACTCCTCTGTACAACTTCTTCCTGCCCAGATTAGCTGCTCCTCCGTTTCTGCAGAAGCATGCCCACAAACTGGTCTCCCTTTGTTCACCTCTGATTTTATTCTTTTTCTCTCTGTCTCTCGCTCATTTCGGCAGCATTTCAAACTTGACAAGAGATAGAGGTCTCAGTGTCATTTCCATAGTCTCTAGCTCCTAGGCAGGCTCTTCTCCTCTGAGGGTGCAGACCTCCTCAGTGGAGCAAAGTCATGGGCCATTATTCCTTCCATTGAAGTTGATTGCAGAACTCTCAATGACATCAGTAGGAGGAGGATTAGGCAAGTCATCAGCGAGAGGGACAAAGGTAAGGATTTCTGAGTGCACTCACACCTGGCAATCCAGGCTCAGGATCCACATTTTGTTCTTGGCGTGCAGAATTTGAAATGCATCACATTTATTTTTAATAATAGACCCTGCCTTACGATTGTTTTTAAAGTCTCCTGGCTTTCTTGGGCATTTCCATGCTAAACTGCATTTCTTGTGCTGATTGTGTGTGATGAGACTAGAAACCCTGCTGGGAGTGATCAGTGAAATAGCTGCTATTGCTGAGAATGGCACTGACACCAATCACAATCACAGAAATAATGAACAAATAAGAGTCATTAACAAAATCTGACTAATGTTATTTATATGTGTTTATTTAGTAAATAGCTAGCTAGCTATTGTAATTGTGTCTGTATCACCACAAGGAAACCTAAAGGTGATCTAAACCCTCTTCACTATCCTTTCCTCCTGGATCTGTTCCTGCATTTGACTAGCCTATGTCTCAGCAAGAGTCCTTTGGCCAAATCCAATTTAAAGCCCATTCTCCCAGAGCCATGACCCCTCCTGGGCTGAGATTCATAGATCCCAAGGCCAGAAGGGACCATTGTGATTGTCTAGTTTGACCTACTGTATAAGACAGGCCGTAGGACTTCCCTGAATTAATACCTGTTTGCACTAGAGCAGATCTTTTAGAAAAAACATCCAATCTTGATTTAAAATTGCCACTGATGGAGAATTCACCACAAATTTTGGCAACTTGTTTCAATGGGTTAATACCTCCACTGTTAAAAAAAATTTACATCTTATTTCCAGTGTAAATTTGTCTAGCTTCAATTTCCAGCCACTGGAGCTTGTTACACCTGTGTCTACTAGACTGAAGAGCCCATTATCAAATTTTTGTTCCCAGTGTAGGTATGTAGAAACTGTAATCAAGTCAGCCCTTAATCCTCTTGTTGTTAAATTAAACAGATTGAGCTCATTATAAAGCATTATTTTCCAATCCTATAATCATTCCTGTGCCGCTCCTCTGAACACTCTCCAATTTATCAACTCCTTTTTCAATTACGGACATCAGAACTAGACACTGTATTCCAGCAGTGGTCTCACCAATGCCAAAGTAACATAACCTCTCTACTCCTGCTCAAGATTCCCCTGTTTTACATCCCTTGAATGCATTAGTCCTTTTGGCCACAACATTGCTCTAGGAGTTTTTGTTCAGCTGATTATCCACCATGACCCCCCCTCCCCCGAATCTTTTTCAGCAGCACTGCTTCCCAGGATAGAGTCCTTCACCCTGTAAGTATGGCCTGCATTCTTTGTTCCTAGATCAGGGGTGGGCAAACTTTTTGGCCTGAGGGCCACATCTAGGTGGGAAAATTTCATGCAGGGCCATGAATGTAGGGCTGGGGCAGGGGGTTGGGGTGCGGGAGGGAGTGCAGGGTATGGGAGGGGAGCGGAGTGCAGGAGGGGGCTCAGGGCAAGGGTGGGATGTGGGAGGGAGTGCAGGTGTGGGAGGGGGTGCGGTGTGTAGGAAGCATCTCAGGGTAAGGAGTTGGGGCAGAGGAGGGGTGCAGGACGTACGAGGGGGCTCAGGGCAGGGGTTGACAATCTTGTGGGCCAAGTCCAAAGTCCTGATGGGCCGGATCCGGCCCACGGGCCTTAGTTTACCCACCCCTGTCCTAGATGAATACATTTACATTTGGCTATATTAAAATACATGTTGTTTGCTCAACTTACTAAGTGATCTATATCACTCTGTATCAGTGACCCGTCCTCTTCGTTATTTACCTCTTCCCCAATTTTTGTGTGAGAGGCTTCTGCGAATGAGGTTGGTGGGGCCCCTACCAGGAGCTCCATCCCCCACTAAGCATTACCACTTGGATCTGCTCACAGTGGATGAAGGCTGACTAAGTGGTTAGGGAACTAGTCTGGGAATAAGGAGACCTGTGTTAAATTCCCTGCACTGCCCCAGACTTCCCATTGACCTTGGTGAAGTCAGATAGGGCCAGATTTTTAGAGGTATTTAGGCACTTAAGTGCCATTGATATCAATCGTTTCACTTTGACATTTCATTTAGAAAATGTCATTTAAAATCAAGAGACAAAGTGGGTGAGGTAATATCTTTTATTGGACCAACTTCTGTTGGTGAGGGAGACAAGCTTCAAGCTTACACAGAGATTTTCTTCTGTGTAAACTTGAAAGCGTGTCTCTCTCACCAACAGAAGTTGGTCCAATAAAAGATATTACCTCACCCACCTTGTCCCACAAATAGCTTGGGACTGACACAGCTGTAACAACACTGCCTACATTTAAAATCGAAATGTTTGATTCTTTCTAAATGAACAGGTTCAACATTTCTGAATTTTGTTCATTTTTTTTCAGCTGAAACAATTCAAATTCCCTAACAGTTTCAGTGCCCCCAAAAATGTATTTTCCAGCACATTTACTGTTAGTTGAAAAAATTCACCCAACTCTATCCCAGGGGCTAGGGCATTCCCCTGGGTTTTCCATCACTCTAGGAACTCCACCTCCCTTCCATTGACTAGCTGTGTCTACATCAGGGATAAAGTTTGGCACTCAGAGGTGTGGATTTTTCCCATTCCTGTGCACAGTAGCTAGATGCCTAGTAGCTAGATGCCTAAGGCCTGGTCTACTCTTAAACCCCACTCCTCTCATGGAGACATATTTACCTAAGTTTATGAAACACCCCTCTCATCAGCATCAGCATCTCCTTACGTGGCTCCCCACCTAGTTTGCTGGCTTTTGTGGATCACATTCTACAGCGCTTATCTTTCCCCATTCACTATCTAGGGAGTCTAGGTGCCTAATTCAAGCTTTGTGGCTGACATTGTTGTTCCTAAAAGTTAGGTGTTGCAGTGCCTAAGACCCTTTGTGGAGTTGGGCTAATTAATTAACCCCCAAAAAAGCATATTGTGTGCTTCTATGTGTGTGCTTTATCTCAATGGAGGTGACCAAGAAAGTGCCACCAGCTGCCAATGATGCAAAAATGATGAGCTTGCAGATGTTGCTGAATGTTGTCAAGTAGTCAGAGTCTGCTTGCAAATATGGGAGCTGCAAGGAGACAGAAAACTGAAATGCAGCAGATGTACCTGAAGAGTGGGCCAGTTGGTCATAGGAAACTGAGAGATGAGTTGATATGGTTGATCGAGAAAGAACCTGTGACACAGTGGGAATTGATAGGCGTGAATAAGTGTCTTTTTGCAAAGCATCGTTATTCAGAGGTCAGAATACTTCTCCAATAGCCTTCCTTTTTAGCCCCAAATCAGACTCTGTATCATACTGAGTTTGTAGTAGTGTAGCTCACTCTCATTAGTGTAAATTACTCATTACTAGAAATTGGCACCAACGTACAGTTGATGCCATATAAATACCTAAAGTGGATAAATAGAAACTTTGAATTTACAGACATTATTTATAGACTCATGGAAACGTAGTGCTGGAAGTGTGTGTTCTTCTAGTCCAGCCCCCTTCACTGAAGCAAGACCAAGAAAACCTAGACCATGCCTGACAGGTGTTAGTCTAATCTGTCCTTAAAAACCTCCAGTGATGGGGATTCCACAACCTCCCTTGGAAGCCTCTGCTAGTGTTTAATTATCCTTATAGTTAGAAAGTTTTTCCTAACATCTAACCTAAATCTCCCTTGCTGCAGATTAAGCCCATTATTTCTCATCCTACCTTCAGTGAACATGGCAAACAACAGATCACACTGTTCTTATAACAGCCTTTAACATATTTGAAGGTTATTATCAGATCCTTCCTCAGTCTTCTTTTCTCAAGGCTAAACATGCCCCGTTTTTTAACCTTTAAATTTAAATGTAAAGGTTAGGTTTTCTAAACCTCTTAGCCTCTGGACTCTCCAATTTATTCAGATCATTCTTAATGTGTTGCACCCAGAACTGGACACAGTTCTCCAGCTGAGGCCTTACTACTGCTGAGTACAGCAGGAATTACTTCCCATTTCTTACATATGACAGCCTTGTTAATACATCCCAGAATATTAGTCTTTTTTGCAACTGGATCACATTGTTGATTCATATTTCAATTTGTGATCCACTATAACCCCCTCCCCGATCCTTTTCAGCGGTACTGCCAGCTAGACAGTTCTCCCCCACCCCACCCCCCCGCATTTTATAGTTGTGCATTTGATTTTTTGACATGCAAATTTTTCTTACCTGATTGAAATTCCAGATGTGCTGTGAGCAGACAGGCCCATGAAAGTGAGAACAGTCTAGATCCATCCTCTTTGGAACCCCCTTTCAGGTACTTGAAAGCAGCTATCAAATCCCCCCTCATTCTTCTCTTCTGCAGACTAAACAATCCCAGTTCCCTCAGCCTCTCCTCATAATTCATGTGTTCCAGTCCCCTAATCATTTTTGTTGCCCTCCACTGGACTCTTTTTCCAATTTTTCCACATCCTTCTTGTAGTGTGGGGCCCAAAACTGGACACAGTACTCCAGATGAGGCCTCACCAATGTCAAATAGAGGGGAACGATCATGTCCCTCAGTCTGCTGGCAATGCCCCTACTTATACATTCCAAAATGCCATTGGCCTTCTTGGCAACAAGGGCACACTGTTGACTCATATCCAGTTTCGTGTCATCTGTAACCCCTAGGTCCTTTTCTGCAGAACTGCCGCCGAGCCATTCGGTCCCTAGTCTGTAGCGGTGCATGGGATTCTTCCATCCTAAGTGCAGGACTCTGCATTTGTCCTTGTTGAACCTCATCAGATTTCTTTTGGCCCAATCCTCCAATTTGTCTAGGTCCCTCTGTATCCTATCCCTACCCTCCAGTGTATCTACCTCTCCTCCCAGTTTAGTGTCATCTGCAAACTTGCTGAGGGTGCAATCCACACCATCGTCCAGATCATTAATGAAGATATTGAACAAAACCGGCCCCAGGACCGACCCTTGGTGCACTCCACTTGATACCGGCTGCCAACTAGACATGGAGCCATTGATCACTACCCGTTGAGCCCGACAATCTAGCCAGCTTTCTATCAACCTTATCATCCATTCATCCAGCCCATACTTCTTTAACTTCCTGGCAAGAATACTGTGGGAGACCATGTCAAAAGCTTTGCTAAAGTCAAGGAACAACACGTCCACTGCTTTCGCCTCATCCACAGAGCCAGTTATCTCATCATAGAAGGCAATTAGATTATTCAGGCATGACTTGCCCTTGGTGAATCCATGCTGACTGTTCCTGATCACTTTCCTCTCCTCTAAGTGCTTCAGAATTGATTCCTTGAGGACCTGCTCCATGATTTTTCCAGGGACTGAGGTGAGGCTGACTGGCCTGTAGTTCCCAGGATCCTCCTTCTTCCCTTTTTTAAAGATGGGCACTACATTAGCCTTTTTCCAGTCATCTGAGACCTCCCCCGATCACCATGAGTTTTCAAAGATGATGGCCAATGGCTCTGCAATCACATCCGCCAACTTCTTTAGCACTCTCAGATGCAGCGCATCCGGCCCCATGGACTTGTGCTCGTCCAGCTTTTCTAAATAGTCCCAAACCACTTCTTTCTTCACAGAGGGCTGGTCACCTCCTCCCCATGCTGTGCTGCCCAGTGCAGCAGTCTGGGAGCTGACCTTGTTCGTGAAGACAGAGACAAAAAAAGCATTGAGTACATTAGCTTTTTCCACATCCTCTGTCACTAGGTTGCCTCCCTCATTCAGTAAGGGGCCCACACTTTCCTTGACTTTCTTCTTGTGGCTAACATACCTGAAGAAACCCTTCTTGTTACTCTTAACATCTCTTGCTAGCTGCAACTCCAGGTGTGATTTGGCCTTCCTGATTTCACTCCTGCATGCCCGAGCAATATTTTTATACTCTTCCCTGGTCATTTGTCCAATCTTCCACTTCTTGTAAGCTTCTTTTTTGTGTTTAAGATCAGCAAGGATTTCACTGTTAAGCCAAGCTGGTCGCCTGCCATATTTACTATTCTTTCTACACATCGGGATGGTTTGTCCCTGTAACCTCAATAAGGATTCTTTAAAATACAGCCAGATTCTTTACAACCTTGGTGGTTATAACTCTCATTAGGAACATTCCTGAAATGTGGGTGCTTTATCAGTAGCAAACATTCTTTTTTTCAATTTTAGTGGTGAACTCCAAGGCTGGTTTAATATGTGGTAGATCAGCGGTCCAGTGACTGATATGCAACATTCTCCATCCCATAATGGCATCCACAGCCCATAATTTTTGTGTCTTTTGTAGCTGATGCCCTTTCCAGAAAAGAGTGGGGCAGAGATGAAGTTCATGTCATGGCCAGTGGCCAAAACTCCAGTAGCAAACTCTCAAGGGGGTCCAGACACCCTAGGGGGAGAATAGAGGGAATAAATAAAGAATAAGCAATTGAATCAACTGATTGTATACAATATTATACTATAAAAATCCATAGAGTAAGGTGTTTTTATGAAAGTCAGTGACACACTGGTCATGAATATTATTGCCTGATATATGTATTGATGGTGTATAAAGAGCTGTGTATGTACTGGAAATATGTTCCTAAAATATATTGTAGAGAGAACTGATAAAACAGCCTGTCTTAGACAAAGGAATATGAATTTATTTGTCTGTATTAACCTTTGTAAGCCAGAGGACAATGAAAGTACATTTACATATAAGGTAAACAAAGCAATCATGCTAACAAGTGGCAGCTTGGTGAGCACACTAGGGGGCAGAATTTGCACACACACCCCAGGAAACCTTCCTGGCTCTTAAGGCACAGACAATGTACTTTGGGTAATATAAGGGGAGTAAAAAGATCTTTTAGTTATCCATCACTGAGAGGACATAGGGTACAGCACCCTCTGAGCCTGTGAAAGTTGGATCCCCTAGTCTGGATGGCTAGGGCACTGGCAATCTCATGTATTTGAGAAAACTGATTAAGGCAAATATTGTAACTTGCTTTAAATTTTAGTCACTAAAAAGTGTTTTTTATTATGTTTTGTTCATAGCCATACGTGTCTCCTTTTCTCCTCCTTAGTATCATTCAAAACTGTTCTTTATTAATAAATGTATTCTTGTTTTATTACAAAACCATCTCAGTTCTGTACTAAAGTGAAATGTGAGTCTTCAGCTAACCTAATAGGCTGATGTGTGCTCTGTCTTGTTGGAGGCACCAAACTTAATTTCTGTGAGTGTCCAGTGAGAGGGACTGGATGCTGTAAGATGTCTCTAGGGAACTCAGGAACATGGGTTCACTGATCATTACCTGCAAGGCAAGGTTTAGCCTGGTAGAGTCTTGAAGAGTTTGCTGGCAAGGCAGACAGGCTGGTGCTTCAGAGAGTTGACATATAGCTTAGCAGCTGCAAATCTCTCACTTCCTGATGCAGAGGGATAACACAGTGGCTCACAGTTCTGTGTGTGCTGAGCAGAATGTCATCCCTGTATTTGTAGACCCACAGGAAGTATTGCAACAACAGGAAACATGATGATTTTTTCAAGGACTGTTTGCTGAGGGACACAGCAAAAAACAATTCACGGTTGTTGGTGATGTTCACAAAGCCTCTGCAGATTGTGGAAGGCCACTTTTGGGCCTGAGAAATGAGCACTGCCAGGTGGGGTGCATTGTAATGCAGGTTTGGGACAACAGATGGTGGCTGTAGAACTTTCAGATGCAAAAGGCCACATTCCTGGATCTATGCACAATGCTCACCACAGTCCTCCCATGCAAGGACTCTAGGATGAGAGCTGCATTGACAGGGGAGAAGCAAGTAGGGAATGGAACTCTGGAAACTTACAATGCCAGATTGGTATTGATCCGTGGGAAATCATTTTGGAGTTGGAAAATCCAACAGTGGGGGCTGTTGTCGTGCAAGTGTGCAGGGCCATTAATTGTCTCCTGCTACTCAGAACTGTGAGTCTCGGCAACGTGCAGGACATAGTGGATGGATTAGCAGCAATGGGGTTCCTGAACTGTGGTATGATGATAAACAGCACGTATATCCCGATTTTGGCACCAACTCACTTTGCCACAGAGTACATCAACATAAAAGTCTACTTTTCTCTGATTCTGCAAGTATTCGTGGATCACCAGGAACACTTCACCGACATCAATGTGGGCTGGTCAGGGAAGGTGCATGACACTCACATCTTTAAGAACACAGGCCTGTTCAGAAAGCTGCAAGCATGGACATTCTTTCCTGATTGGTGGCTTACCACTGGCGATACTGAAATGCCAATAATGATTCTGTGGGACCCAACCTATCCCTCACTCTCCTGGATCAAGAAGCAATATACTGGCCACCTCAACAGCACCAAGGAAAGATTCAATTACTGACTCAGCAGGTGCAGAATAAAAGTTGAATGTACTTTTGGCAGATTGAAGGGATGCTTAAGGTGTTTACTCACTAGATTGGATCTCAGTGAGAAAAATATCCCAATGTTTATAGCTGCCTGTTGTGTCCTACATAATATCTGTGAGGCAAAGGGCAAAAAGCTGCTGCTATAGTGGAGGTGGAGTGGCTTTGAACAGCCAAACACAAGGGCTATTACAAGAGCCCAGCATGGTGCTATGTGGTTGAGGGAAGTTTTTGAAAGAGCACCTTAATGGTCAGCCACAGGAGTGTTCTGTACTGAACTGTTCTCTGGGCCTGAAGCTTTCTTGTACATATTAATAAATACGACTGGGTATTTTCCTGAAGTTATAAATTATTTGATGCTTAATGTGCACTTACAATTACTGTTTGCTTTGACTATGACTATGCACTCTGCAATATTTGTTGTGAACTAATAAAGATAATTTGATTCCCCCCAATAGAACTTTGAATGGGAATTAACAGTGCATAAGAACACAAGAATGGCTATACTGGGTCAGACCAATGGTCCATCTTGCCCAGTGTCCTGTCCTCCAACAATTGCCATTGCTAGATACGTCATCAGTTGGATCTTTAGGGTCACCCAGAAGAACATAAGGTTGCATTGCTGACCACCTTAGCTATTAGTCATTGAGGGGCCTATCCTCCATGAATTTATCTAATTCTTTTTTAATTCATTTCTACTTGTGGCCTTCCCAACATCCACTGGCAATGAGTTCAACAAGTTGACTGTGCATTGTGTGAAGAAGTACTTTCTACTGTTTGTTTTAAATCTGCTGCCTATTAATTTAACCTCTAGTTCTTGTCGTAAGTGAAGGGGTAAATAACACTTTCCTATTCACTTTCTCCACACCAGTCATGATATTATAGGCCTCTGTCAAAGCCCCACTCAGTTGTCTTTCTTCTAAGCTGAACAGTCCCAAACTTTTAAAATCTCTCCTCATACGGAAACTGTTTTATACCCCTAAAAATTTTTGTTGCCCTTTTCTGCACCTTTTTCAATTCTTATATATCTTTTTTGAGATGGGTTAACCAGAACTGCATGCAGTGTTCAAGGTGTGGGTGTACCAGGGATTTATATAGCAGCATTATGATGTTATTTTTATCATCTATGCCAGGGGTGGCCAACCTGAGCCTGAGAGGGAGCTAGAATTTACCAATGTATATTGCCAAAGAGCCACAGTAATACATCAGCAGCCCCCCATCAGCTCCCTCCCCCTGCTGCTCCCAGCGCCTCCCACCCACCAGGAGGCCCACCTATCAGCGCCTCTCCCTCCCTCTCCACAACTCCCAATCAGCTGTTTCATGGCATGCAGGAGGCTCGGAGGGGGAGGGGGAGGAGCAAGGGTATGACAGGCTCAGGAGAGGGAGCAGGAAGGGGTGGAGTGGGGGTAGGGCCTGTGGCAGAGCCAGGGGTTGAGCAGTGAGCACCCCACAGCACATTGGAAAGTTGGTGCCTGTAGCTCCAGCCCCGGAGTTGGTGCCTATACAGGGAGCCGCATAGTAACTTCTGAAGAGCCTCATGTGGCTCCGGAGCCACAGGTTGACCACCCTGATCTATGCCTTTCCTAATGGTCCCTAATATTCTGATAGCATTTTTGACTGCAGCTGCACATTGAGTGGATGTTTTCAAAGAAATATCCATGATGACTTCAAGATCTCTTTCTTGAATGGCAACAGTTAATTTAGACCTCATAATTTTGTATGTATAGTTGGGATTATTTTTTCCAATGTGCATTACTTTGTATTTATCAACACTGACTTTCATCTGCCATTTTGTCATCCCATCACCCAGTTTCATGAGTTCCTTTTGTAAGTCTTCACGGTCACCTTTGGACTTAACTATGTTGAGTAATTTTGTATCATCTGCAAATTTTGCCACCTCACTGTTCAACGCCTTTTCCCTATGTTTCCACCATACTTCAAGCATTTTACATTGATGTATAATGAATGAATTACAGTTGGGATAAAGCACTGCAATGAAGCATTTTTTAAATTGATATTTACCTTAGTTAATGACAGAGTAGTGTTTACTAAATCTAGATATTTCTGATCTACTTTAATTTGAAATGGGCCTGACTATGTTATGGGCAAATATTGTGTTTCTAGTGGTTTTGGAACTGTTAATTTTATGGTAGTAGGAGAAGAATTAGGTTCCATAGGTGTACATTTAGGTCTTTTAGTGCTAGGCATAATTAGTGTTTGATTTCTGGGTGCAATAACTTGTATCAGGGTCTGGTCCCTTCTTTGGATTCCAGTAAAGTGTTGATACACAAGAAGGACTGGCTTCTTGAAGTAAATATACTTCTAACCAACAAGTTAGGATTACAGTCATATCTAATTCATCGAGCATTGTACCCCTTACCATGGGATTGGTAGATGGTGGAGTCTTCTAAAAACATTGAGTTCCACCCCGTACGTGACACCCAAACATTCAGTAAACCCCTCTTGGTGCACCTTGATTTCTATACCATTCTGTACTATGAAGGTCATTTCTAACTATACTAAATTTCCTTCCAACTAACTTTTCAAATTGCATGGATGCAGCTTTAATCATTCCATGCTTTGTCCTTTTAACAGTTACATTTAATGGTTTTCCCCACTCTTTCTATGGCCACTTATTGATGGGGGTTGCTCTGAGCTTCTTCTAACTTCTGCTGGCTATATGCTGGTCCTAAAATATTATTAGAAGTATCATACAGTACAAGGTGGTTTTCCTAGGTCTTGTTTGTAGAATGAACATTCTCCAAATTTGCACCAGTGCAGCAGGAGTCAGTAAGCACAAATACCAAGGCCAACCAAAACAAATAGGACTTCATTTTTTGTCATTTGGATCCTCTGTTTCCTGAAAAATAAAGAACAAACACTCTTTCCTCCCTTTAGGGTGGGGAGTTTTTACCTTATATTATAATAAAAACCAACAATCTTCACTTGCAAGAAAAATATCTTTATTTAAACAAAAATAGATCTTTAACAATTCTGTAACTTTTATAACACTATTTCCTTCTAACCCAGATCAAACCACAAAAACACACACAAAACAATATCATACCAATTATTTCCTTAACAATGTCAAAAACCTACTCCTAAAGTCCATAATTACATTTAATTCTCCAAGAATGTCCATCCCAATAATGCCATACGCCCCATGTCAGAAAAGTCCCTCTCAGCCTCTTGGTTCCCATTTGGCATTCCAGTATTTTTGAGACGCAGACATTCATTACCCATCGAGCCATGCCATACACTTGTGACCTCTGAGGGGGATTATCTGTAAACATCTCGCAGCAAGCCTCAGGGACACCAATCACCGAGCAGCTCCTGTGTCGACCAGACACAGTTGGCTAGCAGCTGTCTTTTATGTCTATGTGGGTTATGGGCCTTCACCATGAATCCAATATTAAATGAGACACTATTTCTGGCATCCTAGCTGGCAAGAATCTGTACTGTTCCATCTGGTCTTTCTTTCTCTGTATTTTGTTGAGAAAAAGTTTAAAAGTTACTTATTTGGAAGCAGCTAAATCATCTACCCACATTTGCTTAGGTGCTTTTCCAGCCATCGGATTATTTTGGGCCAGAAGGTTTTCTAGACCTTCGTCTCATAATTGGGATTTTTATGAAACTCTTCAGTCTGATTTTCTTATTCCTTAACATATGCCCTGAGCTTTGTGACAGCAGACACACTTGCGGGATTTGAACAGCAGACTAGTGAGCTAGCGGGAAGTCTTGTCACTGACAGAGAGAACTTTCCAGCAAGGCAGGCCCCATTCAAGATCTCAGGGATCTGAGTAGACCCCCTGATTTTAGTATATATGTTAAAAATAAAGAAAATGGAAAGGCTAACTACTGTAAGCAGAGTCAGGATGAGCTCTACCCTGACATCTGGTGGCGAGTCGTGGTGGGTTGTGGAAAAGAACTTCAGGGGCTGATCTCATTTGCATAGGCACACCCACCCCACCTCCACAGTCACTTTGGCTGTTGTCGGAGCCCCAGTTTCTCTGTTACTGGGGCAGGAAGAATAAACTGTTATTATCCTGATTATGTGAATCAAGGACAGTGGAACTGTACTTGGCCTTTTGTTATGATGGAGGGACTCACCATCAACTAAGCAGCACTTGTTAGGCAAGAGTCATGGGTTCCAAAACCCAGTGAATTGAGAGAGGCTGGGGATAGGTTTTAATGTCTGGTGGCATGGGCCCTTGGTGAGGGTCCTACATGCTAATGGCTTCTTCTCTTTGGACTATCAGAGCTAGTTTTGATTCCAATAGGAGTCTGCTACAGGCTGCTAAGCTGAATTCACTTTGGGCCAATGGTTTTGCTTTGTGTTATTGGAATGGAACCCCTAGATACTGAACCCGGCCCTTGTTGCTGCCAGCTCTGATGGACAGAAGGGTTACACTACACTAACTATATTATTAAGAACTGGGTAAAATAGGGGTAGTTTTATTTTAACTGAGTTTGCACACTACCTGGGAATCAGTGAGGATATTTGTAGACTGTTTCTAATTCAATATTGCCAGCAGTGCAGCAAATGGCGGGCTGATTCCATAACTTCATGTTTACAGTTGACACAAAATGGATGCCATTACCATAAGCTTTCGATTATAGGGGCAGGAAATTTATTAACATACGTGTGTATTATTGTATCTTTGCCCACAGTTTCCTACTTCCTAAATCCACTATGGCTTGGAGTTCCTTTAACATATCTGTTCCTATTACGCCATATAGACTATTATCCATTAGCCCAAATCTTCCGTGGAATGTTATTGTTCCCACTGGAAAAATACCTTCCATTCCATTAAAGCCCTGAACTCTTATTAATCTGGTTAGAAGCCAGAACCACGGCCATATATTTCTAGGCAGACACAAGAAAGAAGTGATGGCTCTGGTATCAACCAGTATTTGTTGCCTAACTAATCCGTTATTAATCACAGCATTTAAGAAAGGCCTTCTGCATCCATCCATTTCTAACTTCACTTAGCTTCTTAAATTCTGTCCAAAATATGTGGGTATTCCTGGTGCTCTTGCCATTTTCCTCTCTATTCGCTCTGCTGCTTCCTATATATGTATTAAAGAAATATGACTAAAGTTACCTATTATCCACAGTTGTATTTAATAACAGTAAAACAAAATGATTTCATACACTACCTTAACACTATCTTAAACCTATCTTCTATTTAACTTATTATACACAATAGAAAAATCAGTTATTCAAAATTAAAAGAAAAGAACTTATCTTATTTTCCAAAGCACATCATTCACAGTATCCATCAAGTAATGCAGTTGAGTGCTTACATCCAGTCTGAGGACTCCATATTTTCCCATTTCAAGAAAACCAAATTGAGCTTTTAACTCCCTCTTTCCTATTTTAATATGCATATACGAACTTATAGGGATTATACTTCACACCCGATTGATTCCAATTATTTCCCTTACTTGTGGTGCACAGTAAGGTAATAGGAGTATTTCCTGAAATTAGCAATGTTTAAAACAGAGCACGTGGCTCCTGTATCAATATAAATAATTTGTTGGAATAATCCCTTTTCAAAAGTCACAGGGACCAAAAGTCAGCCCCATTCATCTTTTATTAATTTGGTTATAATAGCTGGATGCAATTCCAAAGGTAGAGGTTCTTTAGATATTGCATTCTCCACAGAAGGGCATTCAAATACTGAGAGTTTTAGAGGGGAAAGTTCAGATAATAAAGGTTCAAGGGAAGGATTCAAGGATGGTGAGGATTCAGGGGAAGGAGATTTTTACAATGAGGCAGGTGGTAAGGGTTCAGGGGAAGGGGCTTTTAACAGTAAATAATCAGGGAGAAGAGGCTAAGGTAGTAAGCATTCACAAGGAGAAAATCTAGACAATGAAGAATTAAAAGGAGAGAGAAGCTCACAGTTAAGATATGGTCCCAACAAAGGAAATGATTCAAAGAATGATGGTTCTAAGGGAGTAAATGTCTGTTTCTGATTCTGTTCCTGAGTCTCCTGCATCTCCTCCGCTGATATTTTCCTCCTTCACTGCCTTTTCTTATCTATATTTAAAAGAATACAATTACCACTACTTATTACACTAAACTTAAAATAACAAAAATAATTTCCTATTTCTAACTATATTGCACACTTAACTATATGTAAACCTTTTTTCCCTTACTGTTGCTTTTCAGAATTTCCCTTCCAGCACTTTAGCTGAGAAGAATGAAAGCATTTTGACACCCTGACAAATGTCTAACTGATATACGGTGGGACTAGCTTTATTTACAATTCTAACAGGGCCAACCCACACTGGTCTGAGGACGTGGGCTTTTTCCTTTGTATATCTATACATCACTATGTCCCCTATTTGCCACTCCTGTGGATGCAGGATCAGTCCCATCTTTTTATCCATTTGCTTTAAGTGCTAAGGTACCTGCCTGTGCATATCTGCAATGGATTTCAAGAGCTGCTGCATCCACTGAGCTGTTAATACTCTACACTGCAGCTCATCTGGAGGCACCCCAGACACCCACCACTGTTCAGGCAGTCGCAGATCTCACCCGTTCATGGCTTTAAATGGGGTTACGCCATATGATGCTACAGTTCCCCTAATGGCCATTAAAACCAATGGGAGTTGCTGGTTCCAATCCTTTCCCTGAAAATTTACCACTTTCCTTAGGGCTGTCTTTATGGTTCTATTCATTCTTTCCACCTGTTCTGAGCTTTGGGGATGTCCTGCTATATGCAAACTTTGCTTAATACCAAATGCCTGACAAAGTCCCTTTGTGATTTCTCCCACAAAATGTGGTCCCTCATCGGAATCAATTTCTTAGGGAATACCCCATCATGTTATCACCTGCTTAGCTGAGACATGAGCTGTAGTTAGAGTGGTATTGTTTCTTGCAGGTATTGCTTCCACCCATTTTGTGAAAGCATCCACTATTACCAAACAATACTGATTTCCTTTTACAGTTTTACCTAGAGGACCAATATAACCAATTTGTATTCTAGCTCAGGGACCCACTATTCTTTCATGACCCAAGGGTTCTTTTACCACTTTAGAATCTGCATTATTTGCAGCACAAGACAAACAATTATTTACATACTGCTCTATATCAGTTATCATACTTGGCCACCATCCTCTTGCTTGCAGACTGCTGAGAGTTTTCTCTACACGTAAATGTCCATTATTTTGGGCTAGAGCTATCATTTCTAACTTTATTTCTGCTGGAACAAGCCATACTGGCACACTTTCTCCCATTTTAGTAGCTAAAATTAGTCATGTGTCTTGCTCCCAGATTTTCCACCCTTGATATTCCCCTTTTGTTACAAGCCTTTTTATTTCTGGATCTGTGTTCTGTAGGGATATTAGATCTACCTGTCCTATTTTATCTCCTTCTAGTTTCACTATGGGAGCTATTTGGAATTTTGACTGTCACAATATCCCTCTTTTGCTCCTATTTTAGCCTCCCCATCTGCTCTAGCATTCCACTGAGATTCCTCAGTGTGCTTCTGGTGAGTTTTAACTTTTCCCATTTGCACTAGCTGTTCTCTTTGCTGCGCTAGACTCCAAAGATAAGACAATTTTTTCAGCATGTGTAATAGGCTGATTGTTTGCTGAGCTCATCCATCTTTTCTTCCACTGGGCCATCCAATCTACCACAGCTCTTAGTACCCGTAAATATAGCTACTTCCTTATCTACCAGTGTGTTTTCCAATACTACTGTTATTGCTAAGATTTCAGCTGCTTGTGCTGAATGAGGTATGCCTTTTCCCTTGAAAACACTTCCATCAGAAATTCTCACTGTGGCATATCCTGTGTAGGGCTTTTCCTCACTATAGTAGTTCCCCTCCACAAACCAAATGCCACTTACCTTTTCCTTTATATCCCCCTATACTGCTCCACCTTCAAACAATAATGGTTCCTCTGGAGGGATTTCGGGCAGCGGACACTCACAATGTTCCCCTTCAATCATGAGCCTGTACAGGACTGGGGAGAAAACTGGCACCTTTTCCATATTTACATTTTGTTTAACAATGTCAATGTCCATTTAAAAAGAAAAGGAGTACTTGTGGCACCTTAGAGACTAACCAATTTATTTGAGCAAACCCTTCTGACCGTCAGAGTTGGCAGCAACAAGGGCCGGGTTCAATATCTAGGGGATCCATTCCAATAACACAATGCAAAACCGGCTCAAGCCCCCACCCAGTGACCTGGGACAAATATATACCACCCCCGCTGGGCGCCTCCAAGAGGCAATACTTCCCCTCTCGCAAGCACATAGTCTGAGTGTAGCAAAAAGCCTTTTAATAACAGAGAGAAACAATGTGGCATTATGTTGGGGAAACACCACCAACAGGATTCATAACACAACCCATGAGCAAAAAACCCACCCCAAGCAAATTGGGGCATGCCCTTTCCCTTTGGTTCTTGAGTACAGCAACCCCAAATCACCCAAAGTCCCAAAAGTCCAATGACCCAAAAGTCTCTGTCCCTGGTCAGGGCAGCCCCAGAGTTCGAAAGTTTATCTGCAGAGCTTTACCTCCCAACCTGGGTGGAGATGGGGGCCGGGGTAAGAGGCACCTTACATGATCTGAAGCTGACCGCCCCACAGCTCCATAGGCCTTTGCTCCGCTCCTCCAGCCGCCCCACAAACTGCTTCACTCAGCTCCGCTCTGCGACCCACAAGCAGCTCCCGCCATCCTACGAACTGCTCTACCAGCCTGTCCACAAGGCACTCTAGCCGTCCCGCAAACTGCTCCACAATATATCTTCAGGCTCCCCCACTACTTAACACAACGCTCAGTGATTTCAGCTCTTAGTCAGTTCAGCTCTTTGGTGAATTCAGCTTGTAGTAGGGGAGCCTCAGTGTTGGTGCACTATTAGCCCAAAGTGATCTCAGCAGCCTGTAACTAGACTTCTAATGAAATCAAAATTAGCTCTGATATTCCACAGTAGAGAGAGGAGGAAGTGCAATTAGCATGTAAGGCCCTCACCAAGGGGCCCATACCACTAAGTATTAATACTTGTCCCCAGCCTCTCTCAATTCACAGAGTTTTGGAACCCATGACCCTTGCCTAGCGAGTGCTACTTAGTTGATGGTGAGTCCCTCCAGCATAACAAAAGGCCAAGTACAGTTCCAAGCACAGTTCCCATAATCAGGGTAATAACAATTTATTCTTCCTGCCCCAATAACAGAGACACTGGGGATCCCACAGCAGCCAAAGTGACCATTTGGGCAGCTATGGCCTCATTCTAGGCGGGGTGGGTGTGCCTATGCAAATGAGATCGGCCCCTGAAGTTCTTTTCCACAACTTGCCACACCTCACCACCAGATGTCAGGGTGGAGCTCATCCTGACACTGCTTACATCCTCCCCCTAGCCGAGAATTTGTCGTCCTGACAAATCACACTCCCTTTATACCAACTCATTGGTTTCCTCCAAAGGGCCTCAGGAAGCCCACTTTAGCTTCCACACTTTAGCCTGTGTCTAAATGTATTGGCTCCTCACTAGTCACCCCAGGTGCATCATAAGTTAACCGTTTTACTGGTCTTATCACCCTGTCTCGTCTATTGAGAATCTCTGTTGCCGAGGTAGGGGGAACATCCTCTTGAGTGACGGATGGAGAGGCTTCCTTTGAGGGTTCTTTGGCTACTGGCGTAGGCCCCTGCACTCCTAGTTCTAACGCTGGAGGGTCCAAGATGCCCAGGACATCCTCTACCTGTGTGTCTCCACTGTCCAATAACCTGTGTGTGTCATCACACGGGGGTCTCATCAGCGGCACAGGGGTGTCAGAAATGGGCCTAAATAATTCCGCCATGGGGTTTAGGGCAGAAGAGGGAAAACTCTCGTTTGGTTCAGCTGATCGAGACTGAAATCTTGTCTCCATCCCAGGATACACCAGGGTTGTGTCTTCCTCCTCAGACTCACTCTCAGATATGCAGAATAGGGGTAAGTTAGCTGCACGGGGCTTGCTGTCTGTGTTGGATGGCGGCTTTGGTCTAGCGCCTCTGTTCTGCCCGGCTGCCCTGTCGTCGCCCATCTCATAAGGGGTGCTTACCAATTCTCCCACAGGGAGCAAAAGGTTTCTATGCACCGTCTTTATTTGCCCTGGACCGTCTTCAGGTTTGATCTTGTAGACCGGCAGATCTCCCAGCTTTTCCATCACCAGGTAAGGTATTGCCTTCCATCTGTCAGCTATCTTGTGTTTGCCAGCAATACCCAAATTTCGCAGCAGGACTCTGTCCCCCAGCTGGAGCTCCTGCGAACACACTCTAGCATCATATCGATGTTTGTTGTGGTCTGCGTTCTTCTGAGCCGCAGCGGTAGCTAAGTGATAAGCATCCCGCAGCTTTTCTCTTAGTTGGGATACATATTGCTGATGAGTTTCATAGCTATCTCCATCCTCTGATACACCAAAGCACAAGTCTATGGGTAATCTTGGTTCTCGCCCAAACATCAAGAGATATGGGGTGACTCCCATAGCATCGTTCTTTGTGGCATTGTAGGCATGCACCAGAAATGCGACATGCTGGCTCCAGGTTGCCTTCTGCTCTGGTCGCAAAGTTCCGAACATATCTAATAGGGTTCGGTTGAACCTCTCTGGCTGAGGATCACCTTGGGCGTGATAAGGCGTTGTCCTAGACTTTTTAATTCCTGCTATCTTCAGCACCTCCTTCAGAAGGTGACTCTCAAAATCCCGCCCCTGATCAGAGTGTATCTGAGCCGGGAATCCATAGACTGAGAAATATTTGTCCCACAATACTCGAGCGACGGTGGTGGCCCTCTGATCATGTGTGGGATATGCCTGCGCATACTGTGTAAAATGGTCAGTCACTACTAGAATGTTCCCAACATTCCTCTTGTCTACCTCTACAGACAAGAAATCAATGCATACCAATTCCAAAGGTTTGTTGCTGGTGATGTTCTTGAGATATGCAGCCCTCGTGGGCAGAGTTTTTTCCTTTGAACACATCGAGTGCAAGTCTCACATTTCCTGCGAACATCTTCAGCCATTCGGGGCCAATAGAACGTACTACGAATAAGTTCCAGGGTCCTCTCCATCCCTAAATGCCCAAAGTCATCATGCAGGGCCCTCATGGCCTGGGGCTCTGTACTTTTTTGGCAGTACTAGTTGTGCTCGTTGTTTTTGTAAAGGGTCGGTGGTCATTCGGTGTAGCACTCCTTGAATCAGTTTTAGTTTGGTCCATTCTCTCAATAGTAGTTTACCCTCCAGGTTAGGTGGGACAACCGCAGCTGGGCTTTGCCCCTCCCTTTTGGCAAGTAGTGTATCACGAATGTCAATATCTTGCCGCTGGGCTTCTTGCCAGTCAGCAGCATTGAGCATAGGCAAAGGAGATTGGTCCAATGCAATATAGTTCACTGAAGCAGAAGGCATGCATTCAGGGGGCAGGCCCAAAGCTTTTGCAACACATCCCTGAAGGCTCTCACGGGCCTCTGGCTCTCGGCGACTCACACTGCAAATTGCTCTCACTCCATCTGTGGGTATCACAGCAACTTCTGGAGCCTGCGGACGCCTGGACAATGCATCTGCATCTACAGTGCTTCTCCCTGATTGGTACTGAATGCTGAACTCATAGCTAGCCAAGGCAGCCACCCATCTCTGCCCTGTAGCATCCAGCTTAGCACTTGTTAACATATAAATCAGTGGATTATTGTCTGTCCACACCTGGAACTGAGCACCATACAAGTAGTCTTGAAATTTCTCAGTGATGGCCCATTTCAAGGCCAAGAATTCCAGCTTGTGGGTGGGATAGCGAGTTTCACTATCAAACAATCCTCAGCTGGCAAAGGCTACAGGTTTACGTTTGCCTTCCACTTCCTGGTACAGGACTGCTCCCAGACCCTCCAAACTGGCATCAGTATGCAGGATAAATGGTTTGCTTGGGTCAGCAAAAACTAGGACTGGAGCATGAGTTAGGCAAGTAATGATTTCTCAAAAAGCCCTTTCACATCTCTCATCCCACCGTAGCCCAAATGGTTCAAAGGGGCCATAGTGGGTACGCACAGGAGGCTTTGGGGACCTCCCCTTATTCTTGGTCTTAGATTTGTTCTTGCTGGACTGATGTCCCCTGGTAAGATCGTTCAGAGGCTTTACAATCGTAGCATAGTTTTTCATAAATCTGCGGTAATAGCCACTAAATCCAAGAAAGGTCTTGAGTTCTCTGTAGTTACTTGGACGTGGCCATGTAGTGAGTGCTTCTATTTTACCAGGATCAGTACTCACACCCTCTTGGGACACGATGTGACCCACATACTTCACTGAGGTACTGCAGAACTGGCATTTGTCAATTGAAAGCTTCAGACCATAATCCTCCAACCTATCAAGCACTTTAAGAAGTCTTTCTTCATGCTCCTCTAAGGTTCTTCCAAACACAATCAGGTCATCCAAATAAACTAACACTTGCAGTAAATTCATGTCTCACACAACTTTCTCCATGAGACGTTGAAAGGTGGCAGGTGCTCCAGAAATCCCTTGGGGCATGCGTTCGAACTGATAAAACCCTAATGGGCAGATGAAGGCTGTCTTCTCCGTATCTTCTTCTCCCAGAGGGATCTGGTAGTATCCACTTCAAAGATCCAACACAGAGAACCACTGGCTTCCCAGCAAACAGTCTAAGGCATCTTGCACTCGAGGCATAGTGTACTGGTTGACCACAGTACGGCTGTTTAGGGTGCGGTAGTCAATACACATCCGGATTTTCCCGTTCTTTTTACGGACTACCACAATGGGTGAGGCGTATAGGCTGCGGGACTCTGTAATGATGCCATTCACAGCCAGCTCCTGAAGATGATGTCGCACATCTTCCATCTCAGAGAGAGCAATCTTCCTAGATGTCTCCCTGAAAGGTCGAGAGTCATGTAGTCTGATATTGTGCTCTACTCCTTTTGCACATCCCACATCCCACTCACGAAAGCTTATGCTCAAATAAATTGGTTAGTCTCTAAGGTGCCACAAGTACTCCTTTTCTTTTTGCGAATACAGACTAACACGGCTGTTACTCTGAAAAATGTCCATTTAGCTAACCAGGGGCTAGAAACATGACCCACGTTAATTTTTCCTGTCAATAAATATTTTACTGGAGAATGGGATGTTTTAAGGAGTACCTCAGCTTTCAAATTAATTAACTCCTTTTCTCTTTCTTCTTTCTCCTCTATTAACTTCTGTATCTCCATTTTTAACTTATCTGTAAGGGAGTCCAAAACTATTGCTACCATCTGTAACCCCTGAAAAAATTCCTTTTCCATTAGGCTTAATCCACTGTTCCCAGTGCTAACACAACTGTCTATAAGCACCAGGTCCCATGAAAGCACCTTCTTTCCAAGAACCTTTTACCTCTTGCTTAACAAAATTCTGTATCCCATTTCCTAACATTATTTCTGAATTGTAACTGCTACTTAAGCTTTTCTTTTGCTGTGATTTTGATGTTACTTGCTTAGCCAGGTAATGGTCTCGGGTATAATAATCCCGGCCACACCTAAGTTGTAAATTCTTTAACAACTGTTGCAGGAACGCAGACTATTGCAGGAACACAGGTTGCAACCCTGGAGAGGGATAGCTCAGTGGTTTGAGCATTGGCCTGCTAAACCCAGGGTTGTGAGTTCAATCCTTGAGGGGGCCATTTAGGGATCTGCGGCAAAAATTGGGGATTGGTCCTGCTTTGAGCAGGGGGTTGGACTAGATGACCTCCTGAGGTCCCTTCCAAGCCTGATATTCTATGATTCTATTATATCCTCTCTCACTTGCAGGACTGTGCTATGGCTACAATTGTCTTGTGATAAGGGTGTCGGCTCATCAGCAACCTACTTTGCCTCTTATGCCACCAATTCTTACCTGGGCTACAATCATCCATCCGACTGCAACTGCTTGTGGTCTCCACAGGAACTAATCGCAATTGCTCAGTCACTTACGATGAACCTCACCGTCTCTTATACCGCTGATCCTATTATTGCCTCCCTCCTACCAGTCCACACAGGGGATCAACAGTGGCTAGGGGATTAGTAATGTCGGCAGCGGGTCTAAACATAAATAGGGATTGTGCTACTAACCTCCCCTTCATATTTTGTTCCTCAGTGATGGAACCCTGACTCCCTTTCAATCAGGTTCCCTTTCCCTCAGGACCCTTCAATGATTGCTCCAGGACAGTGGTGGGCAACCTGCGGCCCATCAGGGTAATCCACTGGCGGGCCGCAAGACAGTTTGTTTACATTGACCATCCGCAGGCATGGCCGCCTGCAGCTCCCAGTGGCTGCGGTTCACCATTCCCAGCCAATGGCAGCTGTGGGAAGCAGCAGGCAATGGGGATTCTGCTGGCTTCCCAGCTCTTCCTGTATGGCTCTCTTCTTCTCAGATACAGCCTCTGAACTCCAAAAGTGCTGCTGTCAGCTGGCTTTTTATGCTACATTGTAGCTCTTTTTTTTAATATAGCTTCCTATTCTTAGCTACATTTGCCTCACTCGCACATGCTTAGTCTTGACCATTACCTCCGAATTCTGATTGACAGTTCTGATCTTTAAAACAAGTTGTGACTGGTAGGAGTGGGTTCTGACCAGCTAGAGGCTTAACTGACTGACCTTTCAGTCATCCCTTACTACACATGATCAATAATTGCCAATCTTGCACATGCTCACTGCTGTCTTTCATGTGATTCTGTCAAGCCACACCCACATCCACTTGGCTCTTTGCCCAGGCACCTTGTCATAAATTTAAAGGGAAGGGTAAACACCTTTAAATCCCTCCTGACCAGAGAAAAAACCCTTTCACCTGTAAAGGGTTAAGAAGCTAAGATAACCTCACTGGCACCTGACCAGAATGACCAATGAGGAGACAAGATACTTTCAAAGCTGGAGGGGGACGGAAAAACAAAGGGTTCTCTCTGTCTGTGTGATGCTTTTGCCAGGACCAGAGCAGGAATGCAGGTCAGAACTCCTGTAAAGAGTTAGTAAGCAATCTAGTTAGAGATGCATTAGATTCTGTTTTGTTTAAATGGCTGATAAAATAAGTTGTGCTGATTGGGATGTATATTCCTGTTTTTGTGTCTTTTTGTAACTTAAGGTTTTGCCAAGAGGGATTCTCTATGTTTTGAATCAGATTACTCTGTAAGGTATTTACCATCCTGATTTTATAGAGGTGATTCTTTTACTTTTTCTTTAATTAAAATTCTTCTTTTAAGAACCTGATTGCTTTTCATTGTTCTTAGATCCAAGGGTTTGGGTCTGTGTTCACCGATGCAAATTGGTGAGGATTTTTATCAAGCCTTCCCCAGGAAAGGGGATGTTGTGCTTGGGGGGATATTTTGGTGGGGGAGACATTTCCAAGTGGGCACTTCCCCTGTTCTTTGTGTAACACTTTGGTGGTAGCAGCTTTTAACCTAAGCTGGTAAGACTAAGCTTACGGGGTCTTTCATGCAGGTCCCCACATCTGTACCCTAGAGTTCAGAGTGGGGAAGGAACCTTGACACACCTCTTTAAAGAAATCCTAAATTCTTACTGAGCATGCTCAGGGTCTCAGCATCCATCTAAGAATGGAATGATTTTTGCTTATTCAGAACGGAGATCAGAAATGCAAAACAGAGGCTACAGAACTTTCTCTGGTAATAATCTGAATGCACAAATATAGTTTTTTGTGACTACACATACACCAACCATGGTTCTCACAGGCCAGTGTATGTGAAGCTGGGGGTTTTCTTGCTGCCCCCCAGAGTGGAGTGGTAGGGGTGCTGATGTGACCCAGTGGTACCATGTGATATGTTATGGCACATAGGAAGCAGCAACCATGGAGTTTTCCTAGGACTGAAAAGGGTAGAGAGTTTGGGATTTTTGGATCTGTAGGTCAACCAGGGTCTGCAGCATTTGGGTTTGCTGCCTAAGAAGACAGTTTATATCCTGGTTCATCTCCCTCTCCTTGTCCTGCTGGGGCTCCTGGACCTTTTTCCTGTCCTCTGTCTTTCTCCATGCCATCTGTCATATTGGCCTTCCAAGTCCTTTGTTCAGAGTGAAATGCAATACTGGCTTATAGAATCTTCCAGAACATGCCTTCCTTAGTCCTATTCTTTATCTTCCTCATCGGGGTCAGTTATGCTGCAGGTGTGGAGGGGACACCCTTCAAGGCCACCACAGCAGAAGCTGCTGATAAAAACAGAAAGATGTACCCCTGGATTTACGGTTACGACAGAAAGGAAAAGATCATAGAATCATAGAATATCAGAGTTAGAAGGGACCTCTGGAGGTTATCTAGTCCAACCCCCTGCCCAGAGCAGGACCAATCCCAACTAAATCATCCCAGCCAGGGCTTTGTCAAGCCTGACCTTAAAAACTTCTAAGGAAGGGGATTCCACCACCTCCCTAGGTAACGCATTCCAGTGTTTCACCACCCTCCTAGTGAAAAAGTTTTTCCTAATATCCAACCTAAATCTCCCCCACTGCAACTTGAGACCATTACTCCTTGTCCTGTCATCTGCTATCACTGAGAATAGTCTAGATCCATCCTCTTTGGATCCACCTTTCAGGTAGTTAAAAGCTGCTATCAATTCCCCCCTCATTCTTCCCTTCCATAGACTAAACAATCCCAGTTCCCTCAGCCTCTCCTCATAAGTCATGTGTTCCAGACCCCTAATCATTTTTGTTGCCCTCCGCTGGACTCTCTCCAATTTCTCCACATCCTTCTTGTAGTGTGGAGCCCAAAACTGGACACAGTACTCCAGATGAGGCCTCACCAATGTCGAATAGAGGGGAACGATCACGTCCCTCGATCTGCTGGCAATGCCCGTACTTATACATTCCAAAATGCCATTGGCCTTCTTGGCAACAAGGGCACACTGTTGACTCATATCCAGCTTCTTGTCCACTGTCACCCCTAGGTCCTTCTCTGCAGAACTGCTGCCTAGCTATTTGGTCCCTAGTCTGTAGCGGTGCATTGGATTCTTCCGTCCTAAGTGATGAACTCTGCACTTGTCCTTGTTGAACCTCATCAGATTTCTTTTGGTGATTTTGGCTCTGCAATCACATCCGCCAATTCCTTTAGCACTCTCGGATGCAACGCATCCGGCCCCATGGACTTGTGCACGTCCAGTTTTTCTAAATAGTCCCGAACCACTTCTTCCTTCACAGAGGGCTGGCCACCTCCTCCCCATGCTGTGCTGCCCAGTGCAGTAGTCTGGGAGCTGACCTTGTTCGTGAAGACAGAGACAAAAAAAGCATTGAGTACATTAGCTTTTTCCACATCCTCTGTCACTAGGTTGCCTCTCTCAGTCAGTAAGGGGCCCACACTTTCCTTGGCTTTCCTCTTGTTGCCAATATACCTGAAGAAACCCTTCTTGTTACTCTTAACATCCCTCGCTAGCTGCAACTCCAGGTGTGATTTAGCCTTCCTGATTTCATTCCTACATGCCTGAGCAATATTTATATACTCATCCCTGGTCATTTGTCCAATCTTCCACTTCTTGTAAGCCTCTTTTTTGTGTTTAAGATCAGTAAGGATTTCACTGTTAAGCCAAGCTGGTCGCCTGCCATGTTTACTATTCTTTCTACACATCGGGATGGTTTGTCCCGTAACCTCAATAAGGATTCTTTAAAATACAGCCAGCTCTCCTGGACTCCTTTCCCGCTCATGTTATTCTCCCAGGGGATCCTGCCCATCAGTTCCCGGAAGGAGTCAGTCTGCTTTTCTGAAGTCCAGGATCCGTATTCTGCTGCTTTCCTTTCTTCCGTGTGTCAGAATCCTGAACCCAGCCATCTCATGGTCACTGCCTCCCAGGTTCCCATCCACTTTTGCTTCCCCTACTAATTCTTCCCGGTTTGTGAGCAGCAGGTCAAGAAGAGCTCCGCCCCTAGTTGGTTCCTCCAGCACTTGCACCAGGAAATTGTCCCCTACAGTTTCCAAAAACTTCCTGGATTGTCTGTGCACCGCTGTATTGCTCTTTGTATAATATAATATAATATAATATAATATAATATATTATATTATATTATATTATTTGTATTATATATTGTATAATCTTCAAAACACCCTTCCCTTATTCCCATAAACACTTTTCAATAAGAAATGCTTGCTGACACATCAGCTATGGAGAGCCTTGGCACAGCACTGCTCTCCAGCCCAGCTGTGGTGAGTAAGGCCTGCAAGGGGCCAGGTGGAGGATTTTCTGTTGCTATACAATTTTGGCCCCTATTTCAAAGCTATGAGCATAGGGCAATGGCACTGAATATTGGAACTATTTTCCACAAGCAGTGGTGATTTTAGATGACATCTCACTCCTGAGAGTCACAAAGGCACAGAGAGCACAGCCGCTTCTGGTGTTTGGAAGCTGCCTGGGCCCATATGCTGCTGCCTGTTTATTGCAGTGGTGACAGTAGGGTGACTTTATAGGGACAGTCCCAATATTTGGGGCTTTGTTTTATATAGGTGCCTATTACCCCCAACCTCCTTCCCAATTTTTCACACTTGCTGTCTGGTCACCCAAGGTGACAGCCAAACTTACCACAGAGTGGCATAGGAAAATGTCCTACCAGGGAGGAAGACATAAGGTTACCATCCCTCAAAACCTCCAGGAAAGGACTGCAGAGTATCTCCATGAAAGTTTAATCGAGATCTCTCAGAAAGATAAAAGGGACATCACCGCATATATAAATACTCTGCTCCATATGCGCCTTCCCACTGCCTAACCCAACAGGGAAAAGCAGATGCCACACCTGCAATCTGTAACCCATGGGCAATGGAGTGTAATTGTGACCAGATCAATCACTGTCACAGGAAATGGGACAATGTGGGACAGCTGATGGAGGGAGGTTAAGGTCAACACTTGTCAAGCAGCATCTACATTTGTGTAAGCAGGGTCAGGATGAGCTCCACCCTGACATCTAGTGGTGAGTTTGTGGCAAGTTGCAGAAAAAAACTTCTGGGGCTGATCACATTTGCATAGGCACACCCACCCCACCTAGCATGAGCCCATAGCTGCCCAAATGGTCACTTTGGCTGCTGTGGGATCTCCAGTGTCTCTGCTATTGGGGCAGGAAGAATACATTGTTATTATCCTGATTATGTGAATCAAGGACAGTAGAACTGTACTTGACCTTTTGTTATGATGGAGGGGCTCGCCATCAACTAAGTAGCACTCGCTAGGCAAGGGACATGGGTTCCAAAACTCAGTGAATTGAGAGTAGCTGGGAATAGGTATTAATACCTGGTGGTGTGGGCCCTTTTGTGAAGGCCTGAAACATCAATTGCTTCCTCTCCCTGGTATATCAGAGCTAATTTTGGGCCTGTTAGGAGTCTAGCTACAGGTGCTGACCTGAATTTGCTTTGTGCTTATAGTGTACCAGTACTGAGGCTCCCACTACTACAAGCTGAAATCATTAAAGAGCTAAAGTTACTAAGCACTGTGTTAAGTAGTGGGGAGCCTGAAGATATATTGCTAGGCAGTGAGTGGAGCAGTTTGTGGGATGGCGGAACTGGTGGGGTGGGGCGGAGCAGAGCAGCTTGTGGGACAGCTGGTGGAGTGGATTGGAGTGAAGCCATATGGAGAGGTTGGGTAGTCTACTTTGGATCATGTAAGGTGCCCCTGACCTCTTACACACATGCACACACACACACACCACACCTTTTCACCCAGGCTGGGGAGTAACACTCTGCAGATGAAATTTTGAACTCTGGGCCTGGGCTTTTGGGTTGTTGGACTTTTGGGACTTTGGGTGATCTTTGGGTTGCTGGACTCAAGAGATGTTTGGGCTGTTGGACTCAAGAGCCAGAAGGAAAGGACATAGCCCAATCTGCTGGGGTGGGTCTTTGCTCATGGTTTGGTTGATGAATCCTAGTTGTGGTGTTTTCCCAATTTAACACTGATGTCATTTACCTCATGTTATTAAAGATTTTCTGCTACACCGAGACTCTGTGCTTGCCAGAGGGGAAGTATTGCCTCTTTGAGGCGCCCAGGGGTGTGTGTAAGATTTTCCCAGGTCACTGGGTGAGGGTTCAAGCCGGTTTTGCATTTGCTTTGTTGAGAGGGAACCCCTGTGTACTGAACCCGGCCCCTGCTGCTATCAACTCGGCCTGGCAGAAGGGTTACATTTGCATAGTATTGACTTCAGTAGGTCGACCTTGGCTTTACACCATTTGGAGAGGTGGTTTTATTGCATCACTGTAATGAGGATCTTATGTCGGCCAGATACAATTTTGCATGTAGAGACATTCACAAATAAGGCAACAAAAGGTGACTTACGTTGACCTAATTTTGTTGTGTAGATCAGGGCTGAGGGCTTGATTCATCCCTGCCTTACCCACAGCTTTTTACACCCACATAGCAAAGGTGTTAGTGACTACAGCGCAGAACTGGGGCCTCAGGTTATAAAGAGGAGCTCTGCCCTTCCTGTTTGGCTTTCTGGAAAGCCATCTACAAAGAAGGAGATCATGTAGACAATCTATTCAGAGAACTTCAGTTACTGATAAGCAACCTACTTACAGTGGGAATGTGAGGCTGGTTTGGAAGGATAGCATTAGAAAATGAAATTCTCTCTCCCTTAAGTAAATTCTTCTACCCCTTGTTCTATCACTGGGCTTCAAATTCTATGCTGCATAGCATAATATTCTTTAGAAAGGAAGGGAGAATACTAAGCAAAGAAAAAGATGTTAGACAACCTTAGCAAACCCTCAGCTGGAGTAGGAAAGAAAGAAATTCAAGCAGTAATTACCAGAGTTTAACTACACAGCTATTATTGACATTAGAACAATCATAAAAGCCAAATAAGGTTAGTCTGCAAAATTGAATTATTTTACATCTTCAAACAGAAAAAGCCTAAACAGGAGGAAAACATATCTAAATACAAATAATTTAATGCTAACAGAAAAGCTATCTATACCGAAACAGATTAACTTATTATGCAAAAAGTTATAATATCCCCAATGGAATTTGTATCCAAATCTGCAAAGGTTTAACTTGGAATGAACAAAATCTTTTGGCTTTATCAGAGGCAGAGTATTTAATCTGTTCAAAAATCAAACAGAGCTTTGCTGGAAAAGAAGACAGCTGCATAAGCAGTGATTTGAGTTCAGAATGAAGAAAATAAAGCCTTTGTCATTGTCTTTGGATCAGAGGCACTTTATTCAAAAAACTTGTGCACGCTGCTTCAGATAAAAGATCAGGTTCTTCCCCCTCTTTAATGTTAGTTGTTAAACAGTGTGTTAGTGTTGACGTGTGATAATAGCTGAGCTTCCATGCAAAAAATACAGGAGGAGTTCTTCGTACCATTTTGTGGGGATGCCAGTGGGTTTGATCTTGGAGTGGCAATTGGGAATTTACCAGGAACTACTTTGTTGGCACTTATAAAGAGCCATTGCACTTAAAAACCAAAGCCTGGCCAAACAAAGGCTGCCTCCCATAGAGGTGACATGGGGGGGAGGGCGAGCACACAGGGGGTCACATGCCCACCCAGATTTCTGCAAGCACTAAGCTGCCCTTGAAAGGCTCAGAGCAAACAGACCCCATGGCCCCACAAAAAGCCCATGGCCGCAATGGCTGGGTGCTGCATGATGCCACACGGGCCTGATGTGCCCAGTGCTGCTCCCCCTCCAGCTCCCAGCCCTTCACTGCAGGTCAGCGGGCCGCTCCCACTCCCACTTCACCTGCCAAAAGACTCTGTCCTTCTTGTGCTGAGCCCCACCCTGCCCCCAGCATGTTTCCGGCTTGCTCAGCCCTTCTTCTCCCCGGCAGCCGGGCCCAGGCAGGGAGCGGATGGGGCAGGAAGGAGCCGCTTCTCCAGCTGGGTGAGGGTGGCCCCTTCAGGTCGCTGCCTCTGTGCAGCGCGGCGGCTGCCTGCGGGAGCTCGGCTGGAGAAGCAGCAGTGGCAGCCTACACGTCAGGTAACCCTGGCAGGGCAGGGAGAGGGCAGCGGCCCTGGGCAAGGCTCAGGGCGGGGGAATCTCTGGGGAAAGTGTCCGGAGCCAGTTCCCGGTGCTCAGCCAAAGTTAGGGGCGTTGCCTACTCCCCTCCCTCACACTGAGGTGTCCACAAGGGCATGGGAGTTCCGGGGAGAAACTTTATTGCTGTGAGTTCCCTGCCTGGAGCTGGGGCTTGCCTGGTGGCATGCGCTCCCTGTTCCTATGGCCCCAGTCCACCAGGAGCTGGCAGGATCGGCTGCCCTGGTCCAGGGAGGTGGGGTTGGAAGGTTCCTGCACCCAGAGGCGACACATGGAGCTGTCCTATGCTCCCCAAACCCTTTAAATTGTGCCCCCCCCCCACTATCAGGTACGTGTCACCTCTGGCTTCCCATGTGTTGTTCTATAGCAGATGCTTCTTTTTTAATACCAAGTACCAGGAGGTTTTATTTTGGTCTGGTTTTCCAGAGTCAACTACACCGCAGCTGGAAATTGCCTGATAATTTCAACCTCGTTTGCTACCTCCAGAAAAATTTTAATTTTATATTTTATTCTTGCTCTTAGATTTTCAAAAAAAGCTTGTCCTCTAGCTTAGAAAATGAAGTGGATGGTCCAGTAGATAGGCTACTAGCCTGGGACCAGGGTTCAAGTCCTTGCTTCACTTCAGATTTCTTGGGTAGATCATTTAGGACCAGATTTTTAAAAATATTAAAGTACCTAGATATGCAGACAGGCCCCCGTGGGATCAATAGGAATTTGTCATCTAAGTGCTTTTGAAAATCCCTTTGGGGCTAGCTGCATCTTTGGGCGCCTAATTACCTTTACAAATCTGCCTTTACGCTCGCTGTGCGTCAGTTCCCCATCTGTACAATGGAGATAACAGCCCTTTCCCACCTTGCAAGAGTGTTGTGAGGCTAAGTCTATCAAAGACTGTGAGGCACACAGAGAGAGAGTGTTTATGCCCCAAATCTGCCATCAGTTTTCTCTTCAGGTGCCTTAATTTTATGTGCAAGGAAACTTCTCGGGGCAAACTGACATCAAACACCGAAGTGGGCTGCAGTACGGCCCTTAGTGGGCTCTGAGACCCTGCAGCGGGAGAGCTCCGGTGAGCCAGCTCCTCCCCTAAGGCACGAGCGGCGGAACTCAAGCAATTTGCTCCAGGATTTTGGCAGCTGCTTATTTAATTTTAATTCCGTCACTGCCACCTCCTGGAGCTGCATGGCCGGTTTGGAGCCACAGCAGTGAAACAGGGAATGAAATCCGCCCGGTAACACAGGGTCTAACTAACTGGTCATTTGATTTAGGGTAGTACGGAAAGTGCTGGAAAGAAAGGGCAGATCACCTCCCTCAGCAGAGCAGTGCTGCTGCTGCTTGCTTCTGGCCGCCATCTTTCTGTGGGAGACAGAACAGGAGTGGCGGGGGGGGGAGAGCACACGCAGGGGAACAGGGTGGGAAAGAGAAAGGAGAAGAGGGTTAATAGTCATAATTAATACTTCGCACTAATGGTAGTTTTATCCATAGATTTTTATCCTCAGTTTTACAAGGGGTGGTAAGTATCATTGCCATGTTCCCTGAGGAAACTGAGGTACCAAGAACTTAAGGTCAAACCTGAAAATGTTGGTTTTTATTTAGGTGCCTAATTTTGAGCATCCAAACTTGAAGATTTTGGCCCAGGTGACTTGATCAAGGTGGCACAATGAATCCTTGGCAGATCCAGAAATAGAACCCACGTCTTCTGACTCCTATCCGTAGGTTTTTGCAGAAAACGAGAGAGAGAGAGAGAAATGACAGACCAGAAAAGGGAAAGTGAGCTGAAAAAAGAACAGGCTGCAACTGCCTTGGGGCATGATTAGAGGGGAAACTGGATGATGGGGGTAGGGGCGTGGGGAATGGAACTGACAGTTCATCACTGGTGCAGTTCCAAGGTACACAGAGCTGCTAGCGTGTATGAAATATTTTTTAATGCAGATGGTGAAAACTCCAGTGTGACTTCATGGAAATGATAAAGCCTGTGGTATGAACTGAAACACTGAGTTGCTTTATTAAATCCTTAACTCCCTTCCACAGTCTGAAATACAGTGCCGTTTGTGTCAAAGCCTGATTTCCACACTGACAATGCCGCCACTCAGTGGTGTTGGCAAACTATGGAACTACCTGCTCTAGCTATTTCAGTGGAATATTTCATTGGGAAGAAGGGAACTTCAGCACTACTGTGCGGCCCGGCCTATCTGGTATTGCCCTGCATAGGAAAGCAATGTGAAATTGTGCCATTCGAGGGAGAATACCATAAAGAAGACTTCATTATGATGGGAACTGATGACACTGCTCAGCTAGCAAGGCAGCAATTCTTTATAATAATAAAATAATGAATTTCTGTTGACTTAATTGTGTAATAAAGTTACAACTCCTCACCCCCGCCCCCACACACATTTATTTAAATAAATGGCCAGAAACAAAAGATCATGTTTTGTGTTTTCTCGTGCATATGTTATCTGTTTCATACGATGGATAAACTAATGAAGCATGAGATGAAATTATCTCTTATCCGCTATGTTCACTCTAGAAATGTGTTTTTTGATTTCTTGGCTGTGGATGTAAAAATACTCTGTCATTTTCTAATACATGGCAACCTGAATCAGACTCATAGTAAAACAATAATTGTTCATAATCTCACTGACATTTGCCGCGGCTGACACTATCTGAAGGCTAAATGAATAGCAAAAAAGGGTCAGTATAAATACTCATACAAGAGCATTCATCTTTGAAGGGAAAGTCTGCAAACCATCACAATTTTTCCTCCCACCTGCTTGCATTTCACTGGAGACAGAACCAGACGTGCCATTCAAATCAGGCTGGACTGACTACACTACTGAAAACCTAGGCAGTTCATTCCGCCTCTAGCAGCGGCAGGCTGGCTACAGTCAGGGAAACAGCAAATCCAAGCCAAAAGGCATCTTTCTTAATATCCAACTGATTGGGGGGTCTGAACTTCCTTGGGCTGTGGTTTTAACTTCTGAGCACTGCAGCAAGTAATCCGTGGAGGCATACAATTGTTTGAAAAATAGAAAGTGCCGAGTGCTGGGTTGTGAACGGACAGGAAGCTGTGATCAATGCCACCCAGGCTTTGCATACTTCAGAGAGGAATTATTGGACCAAAATGTTCAAATGCAAGCGTGAGTTATCCACGGCAGCCTCCTTGTTATCAAATTGGTGCTCTGTGCACAGTCCCTTGAAAACTATTGTGATGGATGCAGTATAAAAACCTAAACAAGATATTAGTTGACAACTCAGTGTTACTGTGGGGGTCACACTTCCACTGTGCCTGGTCCACTGGTGTGTGTTTGGGCAAGTACACAAATGGATAATGCCCCGGGAACACACCCTTGCCTGTGTTGATCCACTGGGAGCAGCACTAGGTTTTGACAAACAATGCGTTTGCGACTTCCTTTAGCTCACACTTGCCTGAAGATGCCAATATAGCACCATCTGCTTATTGTCCCCCTCTTTGGTGACACAGGGAATGACTGATGGGACGTGGCTATCAGGGGATATAGCGTACATTGGCCAAACCGGACAGTCTCTACGAAAAAGAATAAATGGACACAAATCAGACGTCAAGAATTATAATATTCAAAAACCAGTCGGAGAACACTTCAATCTCTCTGGTCACTCAATTACAGACCTAAAAGTGGCAATTCTTCAATAAAAAAACTTCAAAAACAGACTCCAATGAGAGACTGCTGAATTGGAATTAATTTGCAAACTGGACACCATTACATTAAGCTTGAATAAAGACCGGGAGTGGATGTGTCATTACACAAAGTAAAACTATTTCCCCATGTTTATTCCCCCCTTCCCCCCCCCCCCACTGTTCCTCACACATGCTTGTCAACTGCTGGAAATGGTCCACCTTGATTATCACTACAAAATGTTTGTTGTTTTTCTCTCCAGCTGGTAATAGCTCACCTTACCTGAACACTCTCCTTACAGTGTGTATGGTAACACCCATTGTTTCATGTTCTCTGTGTATATAAAATCTCCCCACTGTATTTTCCACTGCATGCATCTGATGAAGTGAGCTGTAGTTGGGGCTTGCCTGGTGGCATGCGCTCCCTGTTCCTATGGCCCCAGTCCACCAGGAGCTGGCAGGATCGGCTGCCCTGGTCCAGGGAGGTGAGGTTGGAAGGTTTCTGCACCCAGAGGCGACACATGGAGCTGTCGTATGCTCCCCAAACCCTTTAAATTGTGCCGCCCCCTCTCCCCCACTATCAGGTACGTGTCACCTCTGGCTTCCCATGTGTTGTTCTATAGCAGATGCTTCTTTTTTAATACCAAGTACCAGGAGGTTTTTATTTGTTAGTCTCTAAGGTGCCACAAGTACTCCTTTTCTTTCTTCTGAATGAGACGCACCACTTTCACCCTCTGCCAGAGTGACAGTTTCAGGAAGGAGAAAGGGAATTAATTGGCTTGGGATTGGAGTATGATGATTATATTTACCTATAAGCCCGCCTGTCAAAACACAAGTCTCTCAAAGTTTCAGAGTATCAGGATGCATCAATAGATGCTGTATGCTACCTGCATGAAGTGACTTTTACAGAAAGTGTCAGCTGAGGTGTAGAAAGCTTTTGCATTTGGGAAATTGTAGCCTCTGCCCTGCCACTGTGAGCTGAGTAGGATTTAACATTGATATACAGTACTGCAGCAGTGTCTGGGGCTTTAGAAAGACATGAGGTGAAATCCTGGCCTTGCTGAAGTCAATTGGAATTTTGCCATTGACTGCAGTCAGGCCACGATTTCACCCATGCCCTAAGCTCTAAGGAGCGCACCGTTTAGAGAATGGAAGGAGACATGCCATGTTATTAAATTTGTGTTAAGCATGAGGAGGCGATTGCTCGGAAAGGCCTTTTATTTTTCTGGCTAGCAAATTAGTTTTGTTGATTTTACAGGGGCCATCTGTTGCGGTACAGTCAAAAGCTGTTTTCAGCACAAAAGGTACATTCTATTAGCTCACTGCCATAGCAGGTTTGTGATGTATCTTGTCCAGATTAAACAGTCAATAATTATATCAACTTTATAGACAGTCCCCACATTTTTATAGAGAATTTTTCCATACACAAAAAGTGCAACCATATATTTTCAGTCTGAATAACTTATTTTAGATTAAGTAGGTGCCCATATGAGAGAGAGAGAGAGAGAACACTGTGTATCCTATAACATGCTGTATCCCGTCTGCCTCGCAGAATGGCAATTATCTTCTATGACATTTAAAGGTGCATTATACGGGGGAAAAAAATCTCTTGTATACCATAGCTACAGGAGCCATTATTTCTCTTTCTTCTCTTGCTGTACATGTTGAATTCCTTTCCATTCTCTGAACTATTTTTAAAGTGAGGTTGTTGACTAAAGACCTTCTATTCTTTGTCTTCACTGGGAAAAAGGTGTGTTCTTAATTTGAGTAATCTAACTCAAGGTAAAATCCTAATGAAGACAACATGGTTTGTAGTTCTGTGATGAGTTAGTAGATCAAGTTAAAGACTAGACTCCCCCCCCTTTAGTTTTTCCAGTAGTTAATTACCCTCACTGTTAAAAACGTGCTCCTTATTTCTAGTCTCAATCTGTCCAGCTTCATCTTTGAACCTCTGGATATAGTTATGCCTTGGTCTGCTAGATTAAAGACCCATGTTCTGTAGGTAATATCTTCCCCATGCAGGTTCTTGTAGATCATGTTCAAATGAATTTTTAACCTTCTCTTGGATAAAGTAAATAGATAGAACTTCTTAAGTCTCTCTGCTTAAGTCTGTATAAAGCATGTTTTTCAGACCTCAAATCATTCCTGCAGCTCTTTTCTGGACTCTCTCCAATTTTTCAGCAACCACTTTGAAGTGTGTACACCAGAACTAGACCAACTGTTCTAGTAATAGTCCCATTAATGCCACATACAGAGATAATACTGCCTCTCTATTCCTATTTTATATGCCCCTGCTTGTATATGAAAGGATCACATATACTCTCTTAGCTACAGCATTGTCCTGGGAGTTCATGTTCAGCTGGTTTTTTTCATTACCCCAAGTCCTTTTCAGTGTCACTGCATTCCAGGTTACAGTTACCTCATCTTATAAATGTGACCTAGACTCTTTGTTCTTGGAGGTACATTCACAACATGCATTTGGTTGTATTAAAACCTACACTCTTTGTTCTTAGAGGTACAATACAACATGCATTTGGTTGTATTAAAATGCATGTTGTCATAAATATAAAGGGAAGGGTGACAACCTTTATGTATGCAGTAACATCAAATCCCTCCTGGCCACAGGTACAGAATCACTTACCTGTAAGGGGTTAATCAGTTCAATTAACATAGTTGGCACCTGACCTGAAGGGCCAATGGGGAAAGAAGATACTTTCAAATCTGGGAGAGAGGTTTTGGTTGTGCTCTTTGTTTAGTTCCCTCTCAGGACGAAGAGAGAGACTAAGCAGGTAACCCAGCACCTACTGAAATATGTACAATTTCAGAAATTGTAAGTAATAGCAAGGAAATGCATTAGATTATCTTTTGTTTTAGCTTGTGAATTTTCCCTATGCTAAGAGGGAGGTTTATTCCTGTTTTTGTAACTTTGAAGTTGAGCCTAGAGGGGAATCCTCTGTGTTTTAAATCTTTTTATTACCCTGTAAAATTACCTTCCATCCTGATTTTACAGAGGTGCTTCTTTTACTTTTTTCTTTATAATAAAGTTCTTCTTTTAAGAACCTGATTCATTTTAGTGTCCTAAGCATAAAGGGTCTGGTCTGTACTTTTATTAAAGGCAATTGGTTGGTATATTATTCTCAAGCCTCCCCAGGAAAGAGGGTGAAGGGGTTGGGGGGATATTTTGGGGAAATAGGAACTCCAAGTGGTCCTTTTCCTGAATCTTTGTCTAAATCACTTGGTGGTGGCAGCAATGCCTTCCAAGGACAAGGAAAGAATTTGTGCCTTGGGGAAGTTTTTAACCTAAGCTCGTGGAATATAAGCTTAGGGGGTCTTTCATGCGGGTCCCCACATCTGTACCCAGAGTTCAGAGTGGGGAGGGAACCCTGACACATGTTGTTCAAATGAGCTCACCTTGCCAAGTGAGCCAGACTGAGCTATATAACTGACTTATCCCTCTCATTATTTACCAATTCAGCTTTTGTTTCATCTGCAAATTTTATCAGCAATGATTTTAGATTTTCTTCTAGATCATCGATAAAGATATTTAATACCACAGAGCTGAGAACTGTTCCTTGGACCCCATTAGAAACACCCCTATTGGATGATTATTCCCCATTCTCAATTGCTTGTTTGTGATCTATCAGTTAACTAGTTTTTAATTCATTTAACATGAGTGATGTTGCTTTTGTATAGTACTAATTTTTTATCAGAATGTCATGTGGCACTAAGTCAAATGCCTTACAGAAATCTAAGCATATTATGTCAGTTACTTTTTGCAATCAAATTCTGATCTCATTAAATAAAATCAAGTTTGACAAGAACAAATTGAGTCAAAACATGATTGTTATCTCCATGAACAACCAGAAGCATCAGAGTTTTAACATCAAAATACATTGTGTTCAAAAATCTTTTATATGTTTTTTTTTATTTAGGCCTATCATTGCAAACTTCATGTGACCATCATTCCAAGCACTCACAAATCACTACACAGGAAGAGTGGGGCTCCTGCAGTCTTGTTGCAAGAAAAGGGGGAAAAAATCATGCAAATGGCTATTACTGTAAATCATAGCCCTAGCCAGTTTAAAGGCACTCCTAGAAGCTGTCTGCCAGCAACCTGCAGCCAGGATGGGTTGTTTACAGCAAATCAAGTGGTAAAAAATTCCCCATCTGAAAGCATCCGCAGTCTGACAGGAGAAGGAAAATAGTAGGGTTGATAATACTAGAGGGGTACACACTTTGTTACTTCTGTAGGTTGTACACCCAGTGAGAGAGAGAGCCATAGATTAGGTTGCTGCTGGTGATATGCATAGGTAGCTGCAGGGGGTACCACAGAGGTGCCCCACCAAATTGCCGCATGGGGGGCGGTGGGCGGGAGTGGATGTAAACGGAGTAGAGGAGGAGGTAATGGAGATCAGAAAAGAGGGTAGAGATGGCATCATGGGATTACAGACACCCCCTAGTCCCTGCATGCAGAGTGGCTTTGTCCTCTACTGTCCCATTACTAATTAACCTTCCCTCCCCTCCTTCCCACCTGACCCCAGAAGTTCATACCCCTCTCCCACTAGAACACTCCTTTGTGTCCCCCCACAGAGAGGGGCCTTCTCCATCCAGAGTCAATATTGGCAGAGGTTGAACTGAGAAACCCAGGATTTGTTATAAACAGAACCTATTCCCCTCTCCCTGCAGACAGATAGACAGACAGCGCAATGCCATGAAATTGAACGTAGGGCCTCACTTAGCTTGGCAAAAAATAATTTACAAAGTGAAGCTAATAACTGCTAAGTTTGAGCAGGAGTTTTGCACAGTTTACAATGGCTGGAAGTCAAAAGGACAGACTAATGTTTGGAGAGCTGGGCATCTTATCACTATTTGAACTGGAAGATTTTAAGAGGGGTCTTGTGATAAAGTATCAGCATTCTGATCGCAGTCTCACCAGTTAAACCACCCCAGGAATAAACCTGATGGGCAAAGCTGTGTCTAACTGACAGATCAGAAAGGGCTGGGAAGAGTTAAAACACTAATTAGCCTGTTAGCTCTGGGAGTAGCAGATGACTCAGGAAGGAAGTGGAAGGAAGAGAGTGACTATGGCTGGCTGGCTTTGACAGCTGATCTCCCTCACCTCTGCTTGGCCTACAGGGCTGAGGAATTCTATGTGATAGCAGAGAAGGTGCTTCACAGTGCTTTAAAGGTGATGGGGGGAACAGTGTAAATAAATCCCATGTGGTGTCTACAAGCAGAGACTCTCCAAATGCTCTGTACGAACAAAGGAAGACTGGCACGGAGGGGATGCCTTGTTATAGGGTGGGTTAGCTGTTGCCTGATGTAGAGTCGTTTGATAAAATATAGCACGTGGCGAATTTAAAATAGACAGAAAGAAAGTGGAGGCTGCTGGTTTCTTAAAATGGGAATCTCAAAATTAGAGTTCCTCCACCCGCACTGCCTTCCCTCAAATGGGGAGAGCCACTCGCCGTGGGAATGGCCAGGATTAACGGCTGAAGGATCATATAGATGGGATCGGGGAAACTAGGCATTGGATGAATCTGAGCCTGCCATTTTTCAGACGTGGGCCAGTCATGACCTAGTTACAGCATTCACAAGTAACATACCTGCCTGACCCACACTAGGACTAAAGGTGAAAGTGAGCATGGCAGTGAGGCAGGTGTTTTCCTGTAAGTGGTGCTTGTGGCTCTGGAGAATGACAACTTCCCTTCATGCCAGTTTTCAGGGGAGGTTGCAATTTGTTTTCATTCTGCATTTTCTGTGCATGGCCAGAGCACCAGCCTGGGACGAGGGAGACCCAGGTTCGAGTCCCTCTTCTGCCTGCTTCAGAGTGATCTGGGATGAAAGCCTCTCTTCTGAAGCAGGCAGAGGAGGGAAAAAGACTTACCAGCTCTACTGTCCTTGATGTGCTTGACTCCTCAAGGAGGGGGCTGCTCAGGCCACTGCTCCCTGAGACCTCCAGGCGGGTATGGAAGCCTGGAAGAAGGTCTGAAGATGGTGTGATTGGCAGCTGGAAGAGGTGTTCATCCTGTGCCTAGCTCCTTAGCCTCTGGCCCTCTCCCTACAACCTTTCCCACTAGCCCTCATTCCAGTACTGCTCCCCGTTTACCATAAAGATGAACTGCGTGGGCTCTGATGAGGTCCCACCACAATGAACGGCTGCTTGTTCCGGGGTGCGGTGGATTTAGGGGTGAGACAAATCCTAGAGTGTCCATGACCAGGGTCTGGAGCACTCTGAGTCTATGCTTACACTATCAGCTAGGGATGTGAGTCCCAGCTTACATACGTATACCCACACTAGCTCTCATTCAGTTAGCTTGCTAAAAGGAATAGTGTAGCCCTGGTAGCACGGGCAGAGGCAAATGGTGGCACAGGCTAGCCACACTGAGTATGTACCCCCGAGGTTCAGGCAGATTTGTTCTCAGCATGGCTAAGCCATGTCACCGCTGTCCATGCTGCTGCGGCTACATGACTATGCATCCTCACGCTAGCTCTCCTCTGGGAATCACTCTCCTCTGGGAATCTTGCTAGTTTTAACGTAGCTGGCACGGGTAACAATAGGAGTGTAGACATGGTGGGATGGGCTAGCAATCAGAGTATCAGCCCTCCAAGGAGTCTGAATGCGATCTCAGCTAGCTAGACTCTGCTGAAGCCCGTGCCACCACATCTACACTTTACTAGTGTTTGCTACCTTTACTAGTGTTTAGATGACACCTTCACTTGCAGCGTGCCGTAAGATTCCACTGAGCAACACAGCCTGAAACTGGGAGACACTGGACTCCAAGCTCATATTTAAGGAAGGGAGGGTTCATAGTGGGAGGTGGATGGGATGTACTGCAAAACCCAGCACTACTTAGGGGCACACAGACTCACCCATGGAGTCATCAGCTGGCTATTGCACATATAGAGTAAGACCAAAATGATAGTGTGAGGCTGCATTTGCATATCACTGTGTTTTACTACTAATAGTGCCATCATACACCTTCCAAATAAGTAATTCGATTCCTGAAGTGTTTTCAGGCTGAGTTAGGAAAAATGCTGCTTTCAATCTCTCTGCGGACATGTCTGTCCTTTGTAAAGAAACACATGCTGCATTACAATTATATTTCACTTATTGCTAGTTTGAGGTACAGTAAAAGAAGATGTAGATTTTAAGGTGTGTAAAGTAATAGGGATCTTCAATAAGACGCAGGTGCCAGTGACCAAGGGAAATTTAATCTTGAACCTTACACCCTGGGCTGTGACTTTGTCAGGTGTCATCAGAAAAGCAGAGCTAGGTCTGGTCAGAACTTCAATAAGAAATAGCCCAGGGTAACACAGGGGATGGAGGAAGTGGTGTTGGTTATTTAAGTGGAACTCTTCTCTCTGAGAATACCAAGCCAATGCCCATCATCATATTAGAGGGCATTTATTGATCCCAGTAAAGATCAACGTATGTTAAGTGCCGAACAAACATGTAAATAAGAGAGTTCCTGTCTCAGAGTGCTCGCTGTCTACGATTGAGATAAGATTCATTCAGATATGGGATGGGGAAGTGGAAGGATGAGGTAACAGCAAAATGAACATGTGTGTAATAAGCAGTAGTCTAATCTCACTATTTGCCTAGCCATTGCCAGTTGTCATCTTTTGCGTGAGATGTAAAAAACCTTCCCAGCTATAGATGGGGTCCAGCCACAAAATACAAGTCTGGATTTCAAATCCCTTGAAAGTTTGGGGGTAGAACTGCTCAGGAAACTTACATTTTTCCTGTGAATAATTTTAACCAGCTTTATTTAGGGATGTTGGCTTCTGGGTTTCCATTCGAGCCAATACCTAGTCATGGCTCAGAGATGCCATTTAATGTATCCCAGAAGTAAAGATGTTATCTCCAGTAGCCTGTCTAAGTTCCAGGCTGAGTAACTACATTCTTTCCACGTAAATTTCCCTTCTAGTACTCTTCCCTGTGTTCTGCACTATGCTATTGCTAAGTGTTGTGGTGTACAGTTAAACAGCCACCACCTTCCATCCACATGAGAAGAGGAAGTTACTCTTCTGTGTATGTTTTGATTTTATCCACTGAGATTAGCGTTTAAATGCAATGCCTCAAACTTTTGATTGGTTTCAGGCAGAAACTAATGAGTTGAACACAGTTTCTACCTTGGACTGTAAATTAGAATATTATTAAACTAGAACTGGTTGTCAGTAAGAGAACTTTTCACAAACATTTCCACAAAAAGTTTTCCCCCTTTTTTTGTCAGAAAATTTTGAAATTTGAAGGGTTTTTTTTAGACCCGCTCTTCTTGAAACTCAGTCCATGTTCACAAACAAAAGTTTGCAAACTTCAGCAAAGTGTTTGGTGAATTTGACCAAAGGCTCAGATTTGTTTCAAAACCTCCTAATCAGTTGAGCTCTGCTTGATTTCCATTCTTGTTCAGAAAGCTGCTCACCACACTAGTTCCATTATTAGTCATTTATCCAACAGGCTCGACAAGGGACACACCCACAGTTGTAGATTCTGTTCTCAGTTATATTACTGTTGGCGGGGGGTCAGCTTCCTCCTCCCTCTCAGTTCCCAGACACAGTTCGCTGGAAAATACCAATCCAGAGTCCAGTCTGCAGGCAATTTGGTGGGTTTATTGGGGCTAAACAAGCCAGCTTATTCCGCAGCCCTTCACACCAGTCAGGCTATCGCTATACGAAACTTAATTATACTCGTAATGCTCCTCCCCTGGTACCACTCCTTCCAATATATGGTCATGTTCTATTCTGGGGCGGGTCTTGAGTCTGGGGTCGATAAGACCACCTCTTTTGCACCTGATGGGAGGGGTGCAGCCTTGTGCTTTCACTTATAGTCTCTTATTTGCTTCTTCAGCCTGTTTAAACTAAAAGCAAGGCCAGAGGCAAGATTGTTATTATGTCTCTACCCTATTTACTTCACATTCTCCTAACAATTACTATCCATCTGGAATAAATGCAGTTAAGCCAGTGGAGTTACTCCATATTTACAGAGTTGTAACTGAGGCCTGATCTACACCCAAAACTTAGGCTGACCTAGCTACATCGCTCAGGGCTATGAAAAATGTAAAACTCTGCATGACATAGTTAGGTTGACCTAACCCCGCCCTCGAAGAATTCTTCTGTCAACCTAGTTATCACCTTTCAGCAAGATGGACTACCTTCAGCAGTGGTTTTCAACCTGTGATCCATGAACCCCTGGGGGTCTGCAGATTGTGCCTAAGATTTCCAAAGGGCTCAGCCCCTCCATTTGAAATTTTTTAGGGGTCCGCAAATGAAAAAAGGTTGAAAACCGCTAGCCTACGTCAATGGAAAAACCCTTCTGTCAATGTAGGAAGTGTCTACACTATAGCAGTACATGCTGCTGTCACATAAAGACATACCCTGAGTGCAGAACCTGGCTCACTGCCTTGCAGTCACGGTGGAAGAAGGGGGGAAAAAAACAAAAGGCTCGTTGCCATATTTGTGGATGGTAAATGAAAATTTGTGAATTGCAGTTCATTAATAAGTCATGAACCTATGAAGCTCCAATGTACGTCATGCAGCATTCCAGATACCCCCTGCTACCCTCCTCCCCACCGAACGTACACCATCCACTCATGCTTTCCCTCCCCTGACTGAAAAGTTTCTTACCGAATGCAAAGGTAGAACCGCTTTTATTATGCTGCTCAACTGCAGCAAAATAACACAGAGAAAAGCTATAAACCTTCCTTGTGCAGACAAAACTGTCTGGGGCCCCGTCTTGTCTTTGGCGGGGAGAAAATTGCAAACTGTCATGTTCTTGATGTGTTTGCCTTTTCAAGTGAATCATATAAATGTTCTGTTTGATTCCCCCCCACACACACACACACCTGATGTATTTCACATTCTGCAGCTGCCCAGTAAAATCCTTGTTATGTGTTCATCAGACATCTTGAATTGTTCTCATGGATTACAATGGGTTTGGAAAAGGTCAGTGTTCTTACCAGGCTAATGTTGCTGGTGAGAGGGACCAATCAACAACAGCTCAGCAAGATACTCTTACTGGCCCCAGCACCATACAATAACTACTGCATATAATCATGCACTGCAATTACTCCAGGCAAAAGGCAGTGCTGTAAAGCCTTAGTATACATTCCTCTCTCACTAAAAGTAAGCCTGGTCATGGATATATGATGAAAAATGAATGGTGACTGGTGTGAGTCAATCTGAAAGCCCTTTATGGAGAGTGGTGCTCTAGTTAGGTGCAATGGATGAGATTTTTCTTCTTTGCCTTCTTTTAGACATTGTTTCTTTCTAAACCATCACTGTCAACATTGTCCAGTGAAGAACTGAGACATGCATTTACACGTATTAATAGCTTCAAAGGACTCTGTGCTATTTCCATGAGTGCTAAAATCACTAGAGTGTCTCAAACTCTGCGAATTACTCATGTGAACCTCCCAAAATTGACCTAAAAGAAGGATTGATCACTTTTTTCCCAAGAAGCTTTTGAAGCTTTGGGATTCTGGTCTTTCTGCCTTCAGTTATTGATTACCATTGTCTGGCAGATTGCTCTTTTCCCTGTAAGTTGCAAGATTTGGGCAAATACAAAATGGAGTAGCCAATCTGACTGAGCAGCTGGGTGGCTGAAAAAGAGTCCTAGTGGGTCCTGACGTCTGTCTTTGACTGGGAGAAGGAAGCTGCTGTTTAGAGCCCTAATACAGGCAGGTGCAAACACAGTCATTCCTACTGGAGTGCTTGTGTTATGCCCCATTCAGCAAGTGCAATCCTAAGGAGCTGATCCTGCAGTCAATGGGCATGGAGAGTACTCAGCACTTCCCTGGATGTGCTCTTCACCTTACATGATTGGGCCACAAAAGGGATAAAGCCCATGATGTTATGAATGAACAGCAAGGACAAAATGGCCTGGCCAGCCGGACTAAATCTGATGTGAGCAGCAAGCCACAGGCCAGTGGTGAGGGTGGGAAGGTCTTGCTGTGCATTATGGGTGTGTGTTCCCTATCCTAAAACAGCTGGTTCCATTTGGCTTCTAACCCGCACTCTCAATCTGCGCTCACACCATAGGGAAATGTTAACACAGGGCAGTGGCATGGAGAGATTCGATGCATGGCATTTGACTGCTGTAATTTAAACAGCTGAAAAGTTCAATCTTTTCTCAACATAGAAAAATTGAAGGTGGCCAACATTTTTTCCTCTTCTATGATCGTTAGCAAAGTGCAGAAATTACCCTATTGTGTTGGCTTGTGACTTTTTTGGTCATTCAGCACCAGCAGCCAAGCAGAATCAATTTATCAGTGCAGTGAAGTGCATATTATTCCCTTTCACATCACACTTATTTTTTAAAGCATGTGCAGGAGATGCAGAGGGTGCGCGCGTGCACGCACGCACGCACACACACACACACATACACGTAATGAAAAATTTTCTCATTAAAGTCAATAGGCAGAAATATCATTATTGACAAGGTAGTGTGGATTAGTACCTGGAGCACAGGCTTGTGAGTGAGGCAACTTAGGTTATGGTCCAAGTTCTTCCATAGACCTGCTGTGTGACCTTGGTAAGTTATCTCACCTCTCTTCACTATTGACCCCCTTGTCTAATCAGAATATAGGCTCTGCCTGGCCCTGGCCCAGAACAATGGGATCTTGAGCTTATTTGGGACTCTGGGGGCTGTGTTAGTACAAATAATAATCTCACATGATGTGTTGACACATCACAAAGACAGATTGAGGCAGGCTGAATTTGTGGTTAATGCATAGTACTAGGAGTAAGGCGTCATGGGTTTGGTCCACAGACTGGGCAAGTCACTCAACTGAATTTGCTCAGCTTTCGAATGGATGTCCTGGAGTGCTGTCAAGTGCAACATAAATTAAGATTTGTAAAGCTATTTTTAGACCTTTGCATTATTATTATTCCATTTGAGTCTGACTGTGACACTGGTAACTTTGCGGCTTCAGCTTAACGGAACACAAAATAAGCTACGTGATAAATGATCAGTCGTAATCAAACATTTTTGTAACGGGTTGTTTCTGAGAAATGGACTGGCTGACTAACTGCCCCAAGGGAAGGAAAGTGGAAAAGAGGGAGAAAACCCACCTTTTGCTAAAATAATGCCTAGCAGCTTTTTATGGGATGGCACAATAGAAGTTTTAGTGCCTACGTTTAATGTTGCAGTGTAGTCCAGGTTAAAGTAAACTGGAATAGCAAAATGTCCACACAACACATGCAGACACCTGTATCTTCATGCCATTACCTATGTCACCTCAGATAAATACAGGCCTAAATAAACTTAAGTCTGCCTTATTCTCCATTATCTTGGGACTCCTGGGTATGGTGGAGTTGCCACCAGTTCACTCAGCTGCAAAATGGTACCTGATGGGGTGAGGACAGTCAAAGGCGGACAGACACAATGCTAGCCACATCACTCCTTTGTGTACCACTGGCTATGGAAACTGACATGATTTAGTCTGCATCTGCCCGATGAGCCATTGCTGTCTTGGGGCAGACTGTGACATATGGACCTACAGTTGATTTATTGTTCTTTTCCCAAATTAATGCCATCCTCCTTTGCCTCTTAATATAGTTTTCCTTGTGTCATAAACATACAGCTCAGGGTAGCCTAGAATTCCTCCTTACCTGTAAGGGGTTAAGAAGCTCAGATAACCTGGTTGGCACCTGACCAACAGGACCAATGGGGAAAGACGATACTTTCAAATCTTGGGAGGGAGGAAGGTTTTGTTTGTGCTCTTTGTGTTGTGTGGGGGGTTTTCTCTTGGGATTGAGAGTGGCGAGACAGAAATCCATCTTCTCCAACCCATCCCAATCCAAGTCTCCAATATTGCAAGCAGTATAGGTAAGCCAGGCAAGGTGGATTAGTTTATCTTTTGTTTCTCTTGTGAATGTTCCCTGTGCTAAGGGGGAGGTTTACTCCTGTTTTCTGTAACTTTAAGGTTTTGCCCAGAGGGGAATCCTCTATGTTTTGAATCTGAATACTCTGTAAAGTATTTTCCATCCTGATTTTACAGAGATGATTTTTACCTTTCTTTTTTTTTTTTTTAATAAAATCCTTCTTTTAAGAACCTGACTGATTTTTTCCATTGTTCCAAGACCCAGGGGTTTGGGTCTTTGATCATTTTGTAACCAATTGTTAGGATATTATTCTCAAGCCTCCCCAGGAAAGGGGGTGTAAGGGCTTGGGGGGATTGCTGGGGGAAGAGGAACTCCAAGTGGTCCTTTTCCCTGGTTCTTTGTTAAATCGTTTGGTGGTGGCAGCATTACTTAAACCCAAGGTACAGAGGAGAATTTGTGCCTGGGGAAAGGAGTACTTGTGGCACCTTAGAGACTAACCAATTTATTTGAGCATAAGCTTTCGTGAGCTACAGCTCACTTCATCGGATGCATACTGTGGAAACTGCAGAAGACATTATATACACAGAGACCATGAAAAAATACCTCCTCCCACCCCACTCTCCAGGAGTGTGGGGTGGGAGGAGGTATTTTTTCATGGTCTCTGTGTATATAATGTCTTCTGCAGTTTCCACAGTATGCATCCGATGAAGTGAGCTGTAGCTCACGAAAGCTTATGCTCAAATAAATTGGTTAGTCTCTAAGGTGCCACAAGTACTCCTTTTCTTTTTGCGAATATAGACTAACACGGCTGTTACTCTGTGCCTGGGGAGTTTTTAACCTAAGCTGGTAGAAATAAGCGTAGGGGAGTCTTTCATGCGGGTCCCCAAGTCTGTATCCTAGAGTTCAGAGTGGGGAGGGAACCCTGACACCTTGTTCGATACACAGAGTCAGTGTTTGTGAGGGGAAGCATTGCCTGGTAAGGGTGCCTCAAGGAGGTATTTTGTTTCTCCTAGGTTTCTGCGTTGGGACTTGAATTAGTGTGTTTATTAATTTTAAGAGTCCTCCCCCCGCCCCTAAATATTTGAGCCTGGCCCTTGTTGCAGTTAACAACACTTGGCAGAAGAGTTACATACATATTTTTGCTGAGGACTGAAGTTGTGCCATGGGTCCCCAAACAAAACCATTTTTCACCCACACCTCACCCTATTTTTATAATGCCTTTGAGACAGAGGGTTCAGATCTGAGGCAGGTACTCAAAGACTGGAGATGAGAGAGGCTCTGCGAGGACTTTATAAAGTCTATAGAGAGATCTTAAAAACCAGGAGGAAATGAAATCCTACAGCCCTCTCTAATCCCTTGATGTGAGAAAGTGAGTACGTTGTTTCTGCACATGCTGGAATTTGCAGAGCTGGGTCATAGGAAGACTGCTTGAAAACAAAAACAGACTCCAAAGAGAAACTGCTGAGCTTGAATTAATATGCAAACTAGATACCATTAACTTGGGTTTGAATAGAGACTGGCAGTGGCTGGGTCACTACACATATCGAATCTATTTCCCTAAGTTAAGTATCCTCTCACCTTCTTGTCAACTGTCTAAATGGGCCATCTTGATTATCACTACAAAAGTTTTTTTCTCCTGCTGGTAATAGCTCATCTTAACTAATTAGCCTCTCACAGTTTGTATGGCAACTTCCAACTTATCTGTATGTATATCTATCTCTCTCTCTCTATCTCTTCTTACGCTATGTTCCATTCTATGCATCCGATGAAGTGGGCTGTAGCTTATGAAAGCTTATGCTCTGAGAAATGCGTTAGTCTCTAAGGTGCCACAAGTACTCCTGTTCTTTTTGCGGATACAGACTAACACAGCTGCTACTTTGAAACCTTATATATAGGTGTTACTGTAAGGATGGCATATTTTCAGACAGAGAAGATGCAGAAGAAAATTTTAGGGCTTAGAATAATGCTAAGCTTATGGCAGAAGTGCAGAATATATTATGTCATTGGGTTTGTTTTTTAAAATTGCTCAAAATACCGTGTGTGTGTTTTAGCACACAGAAATTTAAGTGTCGCTCTGACTGTCTCCTAAGGTAAAATAAATGCATTCAAAGCAGAAGTAAAGAATGTGAGAGTTTAACACAAATGCAAAAACCAAACACAGACAGAATCCCAAGAGTAAAGTGCTTCCTTCAAGCCTGTGTCTTAGCGCAGGATAGAGAGGCAGCCAGGGACTGCAGCATCTCTGCCCATGGGTCTTATGGAATTGTAGTACCATCTGACCTTTCCCCCTACTGCACTACAGAGGGTGAAACTGAGATTGAACACATGAAAAATCTCTTGTTGTTCAGACCGGGGGTTGGCACCAATCCCCACTTGAAGCTCCAGCTGCAGTGATTCTAAAACATGCCTATGTAAAACCCCATTGACTGGCTCCTGTCCCTGCCTCAACCCACCATCATCTACAAGGACTGAGGCTGAACCCTCTACAGATACGCTCCATCTAGGTATAAACCAGGTGTCACGTGACCAGAACGTGGGCAGGAAGGACAAGTGGTCAGAGCTGAAGTCAGCACCCAGGGTCAGAACCAGGGGTGCTGGATCAGTTTGTATAGTGGGGGGGAAGGGGGAGGTGCTGAGAGCCATTAAACCAAACTGTAAACCCTATATGTGATGGGAACCACTTTAAGCCAGGGGGTGCAGCAGCACCCCTCGCACCTCTAGTTCCAGCACCTATCTCAGAATCAGAGTCAGAGGCCAGGAATTGGAGCCAAGGGCCAAAATTACCTGGAGTGAAGTAGGGCAGGGAACAAGCAGTCACAGGTGCTATCACAGCTTTGGGCAAATGCTTTGAGCAGCCACTGAACAACTCATTAGTTAGATGATGTAAGGGAAGTAAAAAGGAGCCTTTTCCACCACTATTAAAAATGTCTTAAATGCCTTCATTTCTTTATGCGAAGCTGTTCCAATGTACAGCCTGAACTCCCTGCAGATGCTCACACGTGGGTGACTTCATTCCTGTCTGTGCATTTATCCCCTGGACCACAGCAAAGAATAAATCTAGCTCTCCTAGCAATGCAGGCTAGACAGTGCTAGCCCTGCAGTGTAGGATGGACACATCACATATTAAACTATTACTTACAATTTGCAGTTTAATTGTACATGTAAGCCTCTTGTTGAATATTAAACTATTTAGTCACGGTACTGGCAATCTGGTTAAATTGACATGCAGGGGTCAGTTGTGAGGGTTCCTTGAATGATGATACATTTTGGGTGTAATAAACCAATATGCTGTTTTATTTGCCTGCAATTTACTGTGATCTATTCGTCTTTAAGGTAAAAGAAGTTTTAACTATCAGCTCAAAACTGGCACGTAATGAAGATGGTCTCTTTGACAGCTTGGAATCTGGTGAGAAGAATGGCAGAAGACAAGATGCTTGAAGCAGGAAGAAGCTAGCTTCTTTTCCCCTCTGTATTTGGGCAAAGAAAGCACTTTCTTTTCATTCCACACTTCTTTGTAGAGCTAGACTTGTTTGATTAACATTGCCCCAATTTGCTTATTGCAGTGTCTGTGGAGACCTTTTTTCAGAGTAGCAGCCGAGTTAGTCTGTATCAGCAAAAAGAAAAGGAGGACTTGTGGCACCTTAGAGACTAAAAAATTTATTTGAGCATAAGCTTTTGTGAGCTACAGCTCACTTCATCGGATGCATTCAATGGAAAATACAGTGGGGAGATTTATATACACAGAGAACATGAAACAATGGGTGTTACCATACACACTGTAACCAGAGTGATCAGGTAAGGTGAGCTATTACCAGCAGGAGAGCGGGTGGTGGGGGGGAAAACCTTTTGTAGTGATAATCAAGGTGGGCCATTTCCAGCAGTTGACAAGAACATCTAGGGGGCGGGGAAATAAACATGGGGAAATAGTTTTACTTTGTATAATGACACATCCACTCCCAGTCTTTATTCAAGCCTAAATTAATTGTATCCAGTTTGCAAATTAGTTCCAATTCAGCAGTCTCTCGTTGGAGTCTGTTTTTGAAGTTTTTTTGTTGAAGAATTGCCACTTTTAGGTCTGTAATCAAGTGACCAAACAGACTGAAATGTTCTCCAACTGGTTTTTGAATGTTATAATTCTTGACGTCTGATTTGTGTCCATTTATTCTTTTCCGTAGAGACTGTCCAGTCTGACCAATGTACATGGCAGAGGGGCATTGCTGGCATATGATGGCATATATCACATTGGTAGACGTGCAGGTGAACGAGCCTCTGATAGTGTGGCTGATGTGATTAGCCCCTATGGTGGTGTCCCCTGAATAGATATGTGGACACAGTTGGCAACGGGCTTTGTTGCAAGGATAGATTCCTGGGTTATTGGTTCTGTTGTGTGGTGTGTGGTTGCTGGTGAGTATTTGCTTCAGGTTGGGGGGCGGTCTGTAAGCAAGGACTGGCCTGTCTCCCAAGATCTGAGAGAGATGGGTCGTCCTTCAGGATAGGTTGTAGATCCTTGATGATGCGTTGGAGAGGTTTTAGTTGGGGGCTGAAGGTGATGGCTAGTGGCGTTCTGTTATTTTCTTTGTTGGGCCTGTCCTGTAGTAGGTGACTTCTGGGTACTCTTCTGGCTCTGTCAATCTGTTTCTTCACTTCAGCAGGTGGGTATTGTAGTTGTAAGAATGCTTGATAGAGATCTTGTAGGTGTTTGTCTCTGTCTGAGGGGTTGGAGCAAATGTGGTTGTATCGTAGAGCTTGGCTGTAGACAATGGATGGTGTGGTGTGGTCTGGATGAAAGCTGGAGGCATGTAGGTAAGAATAGAGGTCAGTAGGTTTCCCATATAGGGTGGTGTTTATGTGACCATCGCTTATTAGCACCGTAGTGTCCAGGAAGTGGATCTCTTGTGCGGAGTGGTCCAGGCTGAGGTTGATGGTGGGATGGAAATTGTTGAAATCCTGGTGGAATTCCTCAAGGGCTTCTTTTCCAGGGGTCCAGATGATGAAGATGTCATCAATGTAGTGTAAGTAGAGTAGGGGCATTAGGGGACGAGAGTTGAGGAAGCGTTGTCCTAAGTCAGCCAGAAAAATGTTGGCATTCTATGGGGCCATGCGGGTACCCATAGCGGTGCCACTGATTTGAAGGTATACATTGTCCCCAAATGTGAAATAGTTATGGGTGAGGACAAAGTCACAAAGTTCAGCCACCAGGTTTGCCGTGACATTATCGGGGATAGTGTTCCTGACAACTTGTAGTCCATCTTTGCGTGGAATGTTGGTGTAGAGGGCTTCTACACCCATAGTGGCCAGGATGGTGTTTTCAGGAAGATCACCAATGGATTGTAAAAAGAAAAGGAGTACTTGTGGCACCTTAGAGACTAACCAATTTATTTGAGCATAAGCTTTCGTGAGCTACAGCTCACTTCATCAGATGCTCACGAAAGCTTATGCTCAAATAAATTGGTTAGTCTCTAAGGTGCCACAAGTACTCCTTTTCTTTTTGCGAATACAGACTAACACGGCTGTTACGATGGATTGTAGTTTCCTCAGGAAGTCAGTGGTGTCTCGAAGATAGCTGGGAGTGCTGGTAGCGTAGGGCCTGAGGAGGGAGTCAGCCAGACAATCCTGCTGTCAGGATGCCAATGCCTGAGATGATGGGGTGTCCAGGATTTCCAGGTTTATGGATCTTGGGTAGCAGATAGAATACCCCTGGTCGGGGAACGTGTCTGTGCGGATTTTTTCTTGTGCTTTTTCAGGGAGTTTCTTGAGCAGATGGTGTAGTTTCTTTTGGTAACCCTCAGTGGGATCAGAGGGTAATGGCTTGTAGAAAGTGGTGTTGGAGAGCTGCCGAGCAGCCTCTTGTTCATATTCCAACCTATTTATGATAGCACCTCCTTTGTCAGCCTTTTTGATTATGATGTCAAAGTTGTTTCTGAGGCTGTGGATGGCATTGTGTTCTGCATGGCTGAGGTTATGGGGCAAGTGATGCTGCTTTTCCACAATTGCAGCCTGTGCACGTTGGCAGAAGCACTCTATGTAGAAGTCCAGTCTGTTGTTTCGACCTTCAGGAGGCGTCCACCCAGAATCCTTCTTTTTGTAGTGTTGGTAGGAAGGTCTCTGTGGGTTAGTATGTTGTTCAGAGGTGTGTTGGAAATATTCCTTGAGTTGGAGACGTCGAAAATAGGATTCTAGGTCACCACAGAACTGTATCATGTTCGTGGGGGTGGAGGGGTAGAAGGAGAGGCTCCAAGATAGGACAGATTCTTCTGCTGGGCTAAGGGTATAGTTGGATAGATATTGCTGGATGGGTTAAGGGAACCACTGTTGTGGCATGTAGTAGTTTAGATAGTTTAGTGTCCTTTTTCTTTTGTTGAGAAGCAAAGTGTGTGTTGTAAATGGCTTGTCTAGATTTTGTAAAGTCCAGCCACGAGGAAGTTTGTGTGGAAGGTTGGCACAAGCTGTCAGCATAGTCTGTGTGGTATGTAGATTGTAATGGATTTTTTTTACCTTCAGTCCTTTTGATATGATGTCCATCTGTTTGCATTTGGAAAGGAAGATGATGTCTGTCTGTATCTGTATGAGTTTTTTCATGAAGTTGATAGATTTCCACTCCATACGGCTAAATTCAGTGCCTTGCATAATGACCTTGTCCCTTTTCTTTCTTGTCTTCCCTTTAAAACATACTTGCACTATGTGTCTAAAAACCAGAAGAGCCAAAAGGCCTACTCATGCTGATCTTACACCAGTATGAGAGCAGAATCAAGCCAAAAGTGTCCATTTTACCTGTGATTTTGTTTTTAAACTCAGGCTAGATAGCTGTAGTTAATGTTCCCAACACACTGATAGCTGGACACCAAATACAAGAATTAGTAGAGCATTACTGAAGTTGATTGAGGAAACCTGTGTGCAAAGGGATCGGTCTTACTTTGTGCTCTGTACATGGCAAGCCTTGTACTGGCTCTGGTAGCAGGGCATGCCATAGTCAATGGCCTTCCACTCTTGGCCAAAAGCTTTGTCAGCTGCAGAGTCTGTGTTCTTTGAGAGTCTTAGGGGAGAGTACAGACAGAAGTGATTCCAGACACAGGTGCTGGAACTGGGGGTGCTGCCACACCCCCTGGCTTGGAGTGGTTTCCATCATACACAGGGTTTACAGATTGGTTCAATGGCTCTGAGCACCCCCACTATACAAATTGTTCCAGCGCCCCTGATTCCAGAGGCTCCAAGGACGTAATCATATGTGGCATTGTGGATGTGTCTGTTGGATCTTCATGAGCATGTTGTATATCACCTCATCCTTTCATGCAGCCATCCATACACAAGCACAATTGCCTGTGAAAGCTATTGCATATTTGATTGGCATTATTTCTTTTTGCCAGACACAATCTCTTAATTGCTTCTTTTTTAGTTTTTTCATGGATGCACATTTGCAAGGTCCTTCAGTTGTTTCATAAGAACACTTCAGACCTATCAAAGGGCTGAATCTTTCAGGCTGGATACAGAAATCTCATGCATTCATGCTAATTATGTACGCCAAAGATTTAACTCTAACTCATCTTATAGACTTGGATAAGGCCCTAGCTTCCTTTGTGAGGCTGACACTCAACCTCCATGGCGTACGCCTGCTCTTCTTGACTATACAGTTCTGCATCATGACTATCAGAGTAGCGAGTGAGCTACTGGGAGCTCTTTAATTGTACTGTTCAAGCTATAGTATGATGTATGCATCTGTAGCACCTTTTCCGATGTAACTGTTTCACTGGGATAGAAAAATGGTCTTGTGGTTAACACGTAGAACTGGGCACATAAGATCTGGGTTCAAAGCTTGGCTCTCACATAAACGTCCTTTGTGACTTCGGGCAAGCCACTTACCCAATCTATTCCTCATTGTTCCCATCTGTAAAGTGGAAATAACATCATTGTACCAAGCATTCATTTGTTTAGTAGCCTGGGATATGCGGGGGCAGGGGAGGAAGGAGAAGGAGCAAATGCTAGTGTTGCAGTGCTTGAGTTGTTTGGCAAGTGCTTATGAGACTCAGCTAGAAAGCACTAAAAATGTCTATTTACAGCCAGTTCCTCAGCTGTGGAAAACAGCAGAGCTCCCCTGGAGTCCGTGAACCTGCGCGCATTTAGATCAGCTGCGGGGCTGACCGATCAAGTAGTAGCATTGAAAAAAAATTAATGTGCTGCAAGTTACGTATTTCCCAAGAGCGTGAACTTCTCCACTGACCGTTATAGTGGAATTATCCTCGGCTCCTGCCCTTTCGGGGACTACGTGGGATTCTCTTTTCTTACTCGCAGTGGCTAACAAAAACGGGAGGAGGCCTTTTAACATGACACATGTGAGGGGCTCCAGAGAGGTTGAGCAACCAGCAGAGTGACTTAGCTGCATGGCCAAACACAGAGCTTTCCACTTGATCCTGTTTTACCGTCTCTGACTGCATAAGTGGATGATCTAAGGGGTATTTTCATCACTGTGGTCTCTGGTTTCATCCTCCAGCTGAAATGGCACTAGAGTGATTTGAGAAATTAAATTAACCTAAATCTCTTTTTTCTTTTGAGAAAAAATACTGGTAATTGTCCTCTCTTGTTGCTAGTTTATTGTAAGTAGAAAAAAAAATCTGAGCAGCCCCATGGAGCCAGCTTCTTTTTCTTATATCCTAACATACCCAGCTTCTTTACATCTTTTTTTTTTTTTTTTTTTAATGCTGGGTGATTGACATTCAAGATTGGTATTTTACTAACAGAGAGGTTTTTTCCAATGATTTCTAACTTTGAAGTTTCCTTCTTTTGGCTGGTTAAATTATATACATTTAAAGGCCTAACATTTCATTGAGATTTCCACAGGTAGGGTTTATGCAAGACTGACATCTACTGTTAGAAAATGAAATAGCAGCTGGCATTTTATAGCTCTGGTATGACTTGGGACAACATCTTTCACTGCAGTTCAAAGTACCTTTTTGGGAAGAATATGGCAACTTTATTCTCCTGACACTTAAATATAAATAGGGGTCATTGTAATATAATTCAGTGATGAGACCAAAAGCAGGGCACAGTGGGAAATCCACTACGCACACTAGTTAAATGGGATATTTCCCAGGGAACTAAACTGAGCCTAATGATTCTTAGGACTGCTGCTTACATGGGACTACTGCTTCAGCACCTACATTGTAGTAAGTCCTGCTTCAACAGGGCTAGCTGGGGTCTGATTCTCCACTATTTTATACCTTATGTAGTCATTTTATAGCTGCATAGGTGCAAATGTCTTCAAGGCAGTGGCAAAACAGGTCCCTGGTCTTTTAATTCTCCTTCCTAGCATTGTTTAGACAGCGATAGACCAAGGAGGCTGGGTTTTGATTTTGTTAAAACTTCTTGGTTGGATATTGGTTTGGCAAAATTGAAATTGGGGAGGGTTCTGATCCAGGTTTCATTTTTCTCCTCACACTTAGGAAGGCTGGGGTGGGTCTTGGAAGGGTTAAGTCAGATATTCCTGCTTCAATATACCTCTGATATGGGAAAACTGGGGTTGTTTGGGGTTTCCTAAAGCCTGGGGTAGTTCAGATCTATGTTCTGTTGTAAGAAAAACATCACAGTTCTTCGGGGTGTTCAGCTAACAGGGTCCCTTTTGACCCCTCTCTAAAGCTAATTCTCGAGGCAGGGTGGACAGCCTTCTCAGAAGCTTGTTGGCACGGTATTTATCTACTTCAACTGCACTTTCAATCCACTGGGGTAAAAATCACTAAGCTGTTTATACCTGTTATATTTACTGCTGTAGTGAACCAGCAGGCTTGATGTGAGCAAGGCAATTTATGAACCACTTCAAGAATAGAGTGGCATGCTCTGTTAATTGGAAACTTCATTCATGTGGGATGAAAGGCCAAGCACTGGGGCATCCCAGTGAAGTAGATTGTACTGTCCTTATTTGAAAAACTGTATTTGTTGTCTCAGAATAATAAAGAAACATTAATCTGAGTAACACCACTTGCTGCTACTCACTCTCTAGGAGCCTAGGACTTACTGAGAGCAGAAAGAACCTAGCTTTTCCTTGGGGACCCCCAAATTCTCTAATTTCCCTGTCGAAGAGTTTAATTATTGCCTGCCACTACCAGCCACCTACCCTGCAGGTTAGATCACTCAGAGTGGAAGGGGGCTGTGGGAAAAGAGCACAAGAATTCAGGCGATCCAGCCTGTTACCCCAGAATTTGACATTCCTGCCTGTACCCCAGAACTTGACAGTTAGTACTGCAGTCAGCCATTTTGTATGGTCAACCACTGCCAGCTGAAAACCAAACATTACATAGCTAGGAGAATCTTAGGCCTTTATGAGACACGGTCAGACAGCTGCATGCTTGCAGTTTGTTAATTAGAATGGGAGGATAGGACTGGAAGTTATGAAGGAGAGTAAGTGAATAGCGACCTTGGTTTTAGGTGCCCCTGAGTTATTGTTGATTTGGCTAGAAATACTACAAATGTTTTGAGATAATGAGTAGTTTGTTGACATTAGGAGAATTGGTGACCTAGTGAAGGTTATAATGCTGACCCACTAGAGGTTATGTGTTTTGTTAGAGTTAACTATAAAAGATTAAAAGGTAAAAGTAAATATCTCCGAGCAGTCCGAGGGAGCTTTTCTTCAGGCAAGGAGCTGATAGCTAAACTCCCCCTCAGCTGAACAGAAAGAGGACTGCTAGAATCCTGGCTGGTGATCCCTCAAAACCATCTCAGACTGTGGGTAACTATATCTGGGATGTCCTAAACCTATTGTGTGTGTGCTTAATAGCTAATAAACAGTAATTTTAGATAAGAGCATGCTTCCTTGGATCAATCATTTATCAGATGCACTGTGTTCCCATTGATTTATTCCTGACACTGGAGAGAAAGAGAACTTACCACTGCGTTGGGTTCTGAAAACCCTGGGTAACAAGCCCTCCCAAAGAAAATAATAGTTTCTACTGGGAGATAGTTGAGTCTCCTTTCTCCTAACTTCTGTGGTGGACAGATTCTTAGATGGTGTAAATTACATTGATTTCAATGGCACTCTGACAACTTACACCCACTGAGGATCTGCTGCTGGTTTCTTTTCCCTTCTCGCCTTCATGCTCTACCAGCCCCTTGAGCACGAGCCCAAGAGCAGACCAGTTGGCTGTAATCAAGGGCCCTATCTGTACCTATCTCCAGTATTCTCGTTATCACCTCAGTGAGACTGCCTGCCTGATCGTATCTGCATACCTCTCCCCTGTGCAAGCACAGCGTGAAGAAACTGGCAGAAAACTTGTCACGTGTTTTAGCGTTTCCCCTTGTAAATGCTTCATTTCACTTTTTTGAGATAACTGACAACAATGGCTTACATACGAGACTAAGTATGATATAGGAATACCTCTTCCTGCTTTGATACATTCAACTACCTCTTTAACTCTTACTACTTCAAGGCCACAACGTTGGCATACATCAAACCTGTTACAGTTCCATGAAGAACACACTCCCCTCAAAGTTAGTATCATTCCCCATCTCTCTGTGTTCTTGTTTGTCTGTTATATAAGGTTGGGGGTGGGGGGGGTAGGCACTGTCTCTTATACAACACAATGCACACTGATGCTGAAACAGCAGCATTGCTCTTAATGTCATTTTAATACACTGAGCTAACAGATGCACAATATATATCGAGAGAGATAAACAGTCCAAAAAACTACATTAAGGTTGCAAAGTCAAGCACTCAAAAGCCAGAATTACATTTGCCTGTGCAATCTTAATTTGGCCCTCTGTGTATATCCATTAGAACTGTCTTTTCATTATATGCTCACAAACTATTTTTCCTACAGGACCTCTTCCTCTGCCAGCACAGAGGCCAGATGTCACTCACTGAATGAGGAACTACAGAATATTTTGTTTTAGTCTCATTGTTCAAGGTAAAAAGAAAACCACAGCTCTCAGTAATTCCAGCTGCAGCTGAGAGTCCTCAGCACTTCTGCAAATCAGACCCCAGGGTCTGAAGTTCAGCATCCAGAAAACGAGTGACCTCTTGTGAAAAGTTTGGTTTAAGTGACTTGCCCAGTACCACACAGGAACTCTATGGCAGGGGCAGGGACAGAATCCAGTTCTCCAGGGCAGCCAAGAGGATATCCTTTCTCTTCCCACAATGCCCTGCTTCATCCAATAGGCATCACTAAACTTTTGCATCAAATGAGACAGAGGTCCTACAGAAAACAGCCTCATTCACTACACAACCCTGATTCATCCCATGAGCAGGTCCAGCCTGCCTACTAAGTGAGGCAAGGCCCTGTGGAAAATATAGTATTGATCACCTAATTGAAGATTGTTATAATGCATATGTACAAGAGGGGCAAATTAAGGTTGCACAGCGAAACTTCTCTGGCACCTCGTCCTGGTCCCAGTCTCCTTGCCCAGCCAGGCCATTCTTGGGGATCCCCAAAGTCCCAATCTTCACTCCCCTCCCCACCAGCTCCTCTTCTCAATCTTTTTTGCCCATGCAGTCCCATATGCCCTGTTGGTCAACTCTCACTCTTTCTCCCCTGTGGCTCTTAGTCTGACAAACTTCTCACATGGACTGAAAGTATTTACAATACAGCCAGTAAACATGTAGGTGAACAGACTGGACTAGCCTCGTAGAAAACATTCTTGGCTGTGGTAGAACTCCCTTAGAAAAATCAATTCCTATTTTTCTGACAGGTTGTAGTGGCAGCCCCATGGTGTTGTCTATGGAGGTAACGTATTTAAACGTTTTATACTCAACTACATTACATTTATAAAATCTGAGAGACTTGGTTCCCCTTTTACAGACTGATTCGCAGAGTTTAAGGCCAGAAGGGAAGATTAGATAATAATCTAGTCTGATCTGTAAATCACAAACCAGTTAAATTTCACTGTTACCACTGTATTGAGCCTCACAAGTTGTGTCTGACTAAAGCAGATCTTCCAGGAATGCATCCAGTCTTGATCTACAAACATCATGAGATTGACAGGCCACCACTTCCCCTGTCAGTTTGTTCCAGTGGTTAATCACCCTTGCCTTATTTCCAATCTGAATGTGCTTGGCATCAGATTCCAGCTATTGATTCTTGCTATGCCTTTCTCTGCTAAAGAGCCTCTAAGTACCCCGTATTTTTTCCCCATTAAGGAACTAACACACTGTAATCAAGTCACATCTCTGTCCCCTTTTTGATAAATTAAACAAATTGAGCTGTCACTGTCAGGCATCTTCTCCATCCCCTGAATAATTTTTGTGACTTCTTTCTGCACCCTTTCCATTTTTTCCCCAACATCCTTTTTAAAACATAGGACATCAGAATTAGTTGCAGTGTTCCAACATCAGTCTCAGCTCTCACCTCCCTATTCCTCCTTATATAGCCAATGATTGCATTAGCATGGTTTGCCACAGCATCACACTGGGCGGTCCTGTTCAGTGGCCTGTCCACTATGCCAGTCCCTCTGTCCTTTTCAGAGTGTCTGCTGTCCAGGGTACAGTCCCCCACTCTGTAGGTGTGGCCTACATTCCTTGTTTGTAGATGCACAACTGTGCCTTTGACTGTATTAATATGCATTTTGTTTGAATAGGCTCAGCGTACCAAGCAATCCAGATTGCTCTGTGACTGCCCTGTCCTTATCAGTATTTACCACACCGACAGTCTTTGTCATCCTCTCCCCCTCCACGTTGAGGTCATCTACCCAGCTCCTTACAATCAGCCTTTTTCTGGTTTCAACTCCTGGCTTGCTCACCTCTTCCTCTTCTCCCAATTCCCTCCCTCCCGCCCCCACTTCAACTTCCATGCTGATAACTCATCCAACCTCTTAGCTGCACATCTCCTCACCCCTACCTCATTATTCAACCTGCAGCCCTAGATCAACTTCCCTACTCCCCAAAAGGGCCGCTTTCTTGACTTGGTCTTCATCGCCCACTGCTCTCTCTACCTAACTTCCCCTCCAATAGCACTAGGGATGGGGGCGATAGTTACTCAGTCGTACAGCGTCCATCCAGTATTGCAGGCTTCTTGACTGCTCTGACCTCTCATCCCTGCTCTTTCTAGTGACAGGGTTGATGATTCTCTTTATGCTTCTCTCCCCTCTTCACTTTCCAGGCCCTTTAAAATCTATCCCCAACCTACCTCTATCTTTAGTTTTGCCTTTGCAGCCTCATGAACAGCCTCTTTTAAAAGGGGGCTCATTTTCAGATTCCAAGTCTTCAGGTTCAGTTGCACTGAGATGTAAAATGAACACTACCAATGTGGTCACTCTGCTATACACTACAATCCATCACATGCCCAAGCTGAACCTGATGAAAGACACAGTTACCAAAATTTTATTTTTCTTAGTCGTCTACTTAGAACAATATTAAACGACTACTACAATATTTTAATCCTTCATTAACAATTCCATTTCCCCTCAATTCATATTAAGCCTCAGTCACCTGGCTTCATTTTTTGTTTTTGCTTTGCTGCATCATTTGTGTAAAATGGTCTTTCCATAGACACATGTAACGTCTGAATAATATAGAAAGGTGTTTCATGGTTGATTTTTGTTGGCTCATTTGACGATCTATTTCAAACGCAACCTAGTGCATATAAGATGTGACAATATGATTTAACTGCTTTATAAAACTTATCCTTTTTACACTAAACCAGGTAGGGAAATACAATCTGTTAGAATTCTTCTTCAGCATGTTTGCATTGACGGCGTTTCAACTGTAGCAGCCTCTCCACAGTATCAGCAACAGTTCGTTCACCGTGCACCTTGTTATCTCGAGTACGGATATTAACCGTTCCACTCGCTTTCTCCTTTTCACCAACAACTAAACAAAGCCAAAATCCACAGATTAATATAATTTTTGCTCAAGGCTTGATTAAAAAAATAAAATAAAAATCACACTTCTTTAAATAAGAATTAAGAATAAGAACATCGTAATACAGCTGAATCCTACATTGCATCCTCCTTTGCCCCATCCCTACATTTAAAGCTACCTTTAGTAATTCCAGCAGACACACTGAATAACGAAAACCCCATGACTGACGGTGCTTCTGTTAACAATACTGTGTTATACTTCTAGGGCCAGATTCTCATCTTTGCTGGACAACATCAAGACTCGGTTCTTGGGCACATGCGCATAGACTCATTAATGCACTGAGATATCTTGGAATGCAGCCTGAAATCAGAGATTAGAATGTGGCATTCCTCCTCTAGCATACGCTTGACATGAGAACAATCAAGTTATTGCAAATCATTTAATGTAATCTTTGACTGAGCCAGTGTCTTGCCCTGTTGACTGAAAGGCACCAAAATACTTTTCCTGATGCAGTGTCAACTTATCGAGTCACTGCACAGCAATCTCTTCAACTAACAAAGCAGCAGAGATTGGCTTCACAGCACATACTGCCCAGGCACAGCTGGAAGGATGCTGGCTGTGAAAGAAACTTAAAAAGGAATTTACAGGTGTAAGTGCTGCCTCTGCCTCACTCATTCACTCACTGGGAAAATGGGTTAGACCGAATTTCAGCTGCGTACAAGAAAAACAAGTTAGCCACGGTATTGCATGGCCACCACACGCTATTTCTTTACCTAGGATAAAATTATACTGTGCAAGCTGAGCATTTCTGATCTTCTTGTTCAGCGTACACCCAGGATCCACATCTACATCAGACATTAATCCAGCATCATGGAACTGCTGTCTGACCTAAGTAATAAAAGCACAAAATATTATTTGAACCCTCAACCATGAGAGAATATGTAGATTTTGAGTGAAAGGGACCATTTGAGATTTGACAGCCAAAAATTAAAATTAGATCTCTGTTTTGCTCTCATTCAGAGGCAGACACATTTTGACACTAACCCTTGGTAGTGGCAAAAAAATGCACAGGGCACTGAAATATGGAAGAATAGCTTGGACATGGCAGGAGAGCCTTGCACACACTAAATCATTAAGCAATCTAGTACCCAGATCCATTAGGATGGATACTCTATGAGAATTTAGCAATGTTGAAGCCAGGAGAGCTATAGGTCTTTGTGATCAGAAGATCCTTTAAAATTTAGGCCTGATGTGTTTGAAAGAGACATACATAGTGCTATTTGTGTGGATTGTATTTTAATACTGCAAACAAAGACCCCTGTCTTTTCCTCCCCCATCATCATTACTCAAACTGCACGTGGGCATTGAGGGTCTGCCTGAGTGGAGTCAGTTGCAGGATCAGCATATAAATGTAAAGATACTTTCTCCACGGGGTTTCCCTCTAGCTGCAGAGCTGAGCAATTTCCTTTGCCTCCACAACCAGAAATATTCTCTCCAGCATCAACATTTGTTGTCTGGATTCTGGATATCCAAACTTCATGCTTCTGATGATTAAGGTCCATTTAGAATTTAGGCAGCTTAATTTATCATCTGAATACAATATAACTTACTTACAATAGGAATTTATATAAATTCCTTAATTAAAAACAGAACTTAATGACAATTAAGCAACTCAACTAAATCACAAATTTATCTTGGGACAAATGAATTCACCTTTTGTGCATATTCGTCACATGTTGGTCCCACCGGCACCACCATCACTTGCTGAGGAGACAGCCAGAGAGGCCTTCAGAAAAAAACAATTATGTAGTGTTTAGTGTTCTTTAACTCTTTTAGACATGATTAATCCCCTTTTACACCATCCAGAGTGCTCACTCCCTGGTTGGACAGTAAGTTTATTTTTCAACATTACCATTTGCCTGCATAGTTTTCGGTTAGGATAGCAATCATTCTTTCCACAGATCCTAAGATGGCCCGGTGAATAATAACTGGCCTTTTCTTGTCATCACCATCATGGCTGTAAATAAAAGAAATATTGCAAACTTATTTAATATGCCTATAAGTGACAGGAAAACTAAATTGTGTACCTACTACACACTAACATTTTTAGTTGTACTCACCTCACAAAGGTAAGGTTAAATCTGACTGGGAGCTGGAAATCTAGCTGGATTGTAGCACACTGGTGGTATCGGCCAATGGCATCTTTAATCTTAATGTCAATCTAAGAAACAAATTAAGCTTTTAGTAGGATCTATAAGATACAGCAATGCCCTCTTATAGCAAAGAGATTTTCAAACACTTCACACTGACTGAAATCTATCCCAGCGCTATGGAACCATGTGAATACATCGTCTATGCCTCTCTTCAGCCCACGGTAAGACATAAATGGCTTTTAGGGCCTGGGCTGAGCCCTCTGACAGAAATGAATACAGCAGGAGGTTCACTAATTCAAATGAAATTTGCACATTGATTCAGTGCACTGAACCAATTTGCGGCTACTTCACTTTCCATGGGGTTCTCATTGAATCTATTCAATTGTACACGGGAATAACTTTAAAAAGTCAAAATGAACAATCATCAAAACCAAGACTTCTGCAACCTGTAATTGAACCAATCTCAGGCTTATTTAACTTAAAATATTAGATAATCAAAAGGTGTCAGCTTCATAGCCTACAATACATGCTAAAGGGCATACCTCCATAAGTGAGGGCTATCAGTTGAGGAAAAGATCACTGAGTAATGAAGATCATACTCATTTATTTTGGATTGCTCAGTTTCATCAAAGTAACTTGGCTCTCAGATCTGAATACAAGCATATTATGCTTTTCTTTTAAATCCAGGCTGCAATCCTGAAAACCCTTGGCTGAAAGTTAAGCATGTAAGTAAGTATTTGCAGGATCTGGGCCTTAATAATTTAGCAAATTGTCCCTATTATTCCAGCACTCTACCACTAAAAAGGGGAAGTGGAAGAAACCCTGTTGTTTATTTTATTTACATACAAAGCCAAACTATTAAATCAGTTTAAGCTGTTTTACTGAACAAACTCCTCAGTGACCTTCAGAATCAGCTGGTCAAAACAAAAAGTGATTTAATTTTTATTTTTTTGGGGGGGAGGGACAAATAAACATGGTGCCATTTGTTGTTCAAGTATTTGGATAACAGTCAGTTTTTCTGGATTTTTGAACACTAAGATAGTTTATCAAGTTTTATAGTTATTCATCAAAATTCTTAACAGAAGTGTGCTGCTTGCTAGTCTCATTAATTCAGTAATCCAATCATGAAGTTAAAAAAAAAATCCCATTTAGTTTAGGGCTTAACTACATGCAGAGCTGCACCAACTGAACTTAAGGTGCAATTTTAAACTGTTTTAGTTAAACCAGTGCAAAAGGCTACATGGGTAATTATTTCAATTTAGCTTTAGTCTATTAGGAACAGGTTTAAGCTAACCTGAAATGTATTCACACAGATGTACGCACCAGTCTAAACTGATTTAATTTTGTGGGTGCAAGCTTGTATATAGACAAGATCTAATGTTAACAATGAACATTTGTAACCACCAATAATTTGCTAACAGTCCACAAGGTGAAATTTGTTCAAATCATTTAGTGAATATTTACCACTAGCATACATTCGTAGAAATCAAATCAGTTTTCTACTGATCTGTGAACAGAAAAGTAGGCTATGTTTATTGAATAGCTTATTCAAAACAAGTAATTTGACAAGTTTTACTCAGATGCCTGTAAGGGGCTTATTTTTCCTTGAAAGAGGTGTCAATACAATTCTAACTCCACTTTTCCAGATAATTTCACAAATATTGCATTCAAAAACTATTCATAAAAGAAGAATAGAAGCACACTATAGTAGTTACAAAATTGCAAATACCAGAAATGATATTTTACTTCAGGTAAAATTGTTCATGGCTAGTCTGCAATTAAAATTTTAATGAGAAACCAAACTAAACTGCTGCTTAAAAAAACCAACCACCCCCAAAAAGCGAGAAGTTACTGATCTCTAAACTTGAATATTCCCAATACACGTAAAACTCTCTCATACCAGGCCTGATAGTGCCACCTTCTGTTCATGCTTCCCAATGAGTTATCTACTTGCTCATTACAACGATAAAATTAATCCTGATTGTTTTGTCTGTGTAAATTGAGTTGATTTGATGAAATAGAAAAATGTTAAGCACAAAACAAGTTCTTGGAAGTTGTAGCATCTAACATGAAAACAACTAAGAACTTTGCCTCGCTGCTTTAGAGTTAGCCATCAAGCTACATATGAGAAGGAAAAAATTACATCCCAGGAAAGCATACTAACCTTAGGTCCATAGAAAGCACCATCCCCAGAGTTCAATTCCCACTTCTCACCAAATTCATTGAGGCTGTTTTCAAGTTGCTGGAGAAAGGATATGTGTTTTTAGTGTTTTCACTTTGTATTTATTTCCATGTGCCATATTTTTTCTTCCACATAGTACAGTATCAGATCACACACACACACACAGATATAATGAATACAGGTCATTTACTACCTAATTGTCAACAATGCCCAATTATAATTGGGGACCCAATCTTGTTTCCCTTACTTGTGGAGTTGAATTCAGCAGTACTACTATCATGATTAAGGTGCAGCTCAGCTCTTGGATGGTGGCTCAAAATTCTGATCACACACATGCTTGAGAAAAACCTATCTTGCTTTCTTCTCCATTTTAAGTAGTTACATCTTCTGGCCCTTTCTTTAAAATGAATTCAAGTTTTCGTTATATCATCATCCACCATGATCTCCATACACTGAGAGCTATTATTAGCTGGTGGCAGAAAGAATTTAAAATGGCTGTACAAGCTGAACTGCTGACAGTCACAGCTGTCACAAGTCCATCTGGAGGACCATGTTTTCCCCCTCAGACATTCCAGTTTCCCACTACTTGAAGACAGAGTTAAAACCTCTACACCAGGCCCCTGACGTTACCTATTACCTTTTCAGCTTGATTCCACACTTCAATATCTCCAAGGAACTTTTCAGGACGAGTGGAGAGGTCCAGTTTGAAGGAAAATCCAAACACACCATACACTGCTTGCAAGAACTCCAGACAGCTCTTTATCTCCCCTTCAATCTTTACATGAAGACAAATCATATTTAAGGCTTTGTGTTGTTTGCATTTTAACACGTATCCTCTTATTCAACAATATGCTTTACCTGCTCCATGGCACAGAATATGTGAGCATCATCCTGCTGGAACCGCCGTACTCTAGTAAGTCCTGTAAGGGCTCCTGACAGTTCATTACGATGGAGAACTCCAAAATCTGCCATACGCAGCGGCAACTCACGCCACGATCTTGGTCGATGGCTGAACATAAGGCTGAAGGAAAAGGTTCATTATTTGAAATTTATTCAGGATTAAACTATTAAAGATCCTCAGGGTGCATTTTGATAAGCCAGATGCTAGCAATTTCAGTAATACTGACAAGTTGTAACACAGCACACAGTCAAACCCAGAGAAAACTTTCAGGGGGAAAAAATTCAGGGCTGTTTGGAAGAATGATAAAAGAAGGTTTTTCCTAAGAGCCATACAACATCTAAGTCAAATATTAAAAGCTGGCTTCCTAAACTTCACCTGTGAAATGGTGATATATATACACATTTCCCCCCCGGCCCCCGTATCCTTCCTCACTCTCAGGTGCAAAATACATTCACCAGTTTCTGCCATTTATTTTGGTCTTGTGCTGGTCTGTTCAGACTTCTGAATATCACATTGATGGATCTGGCTTTTCTCTATTGTTGTGTATAATGTTCCTCTAGGTTGCCCTTTTTCTCTCTCCAGATGGTGTCCATATTGTCACTTTTCATGGAAGTAGTGTTGGTGGCATCCTTAAAGTGTCTCTTCAATATATCCATCATCATCATCATACCATATTTGGTTCTTTAGATTGGTTTGCTCTACTCAGAACAGGGTTAGGCAAACTTTTTGACCTGAGGGCCCATGTGGGTGGGGAAATTGTATGCAGGGCCATAAATGTAGGGCTGAGGCAGGGGGTGGATGTGGGAAGGAGTGCGGTGTTCAGGAAGGGGCCCAAGGCAAGGGGCTGGGGTGCAAGAGGGGTGTGGCAGGGGGCTAAGGGCAGCGGGTTAGGGTGCGGGGTGCAGGAGGGGTTCAGGGTGCGGGCTCCAGCCTGGCACCGCTTACCTTGAGCAGCTCTGGGATGGCAGCGGCACGCAGTGGGGCTAAGGCAGGCTCCCTGCCTGCCCTGGCCTTGCGCTGCTCCCGGAAGTGGCCAGCATGTCCTGCAGTGGCTCCTGGGGGTTGGGGTGGGCCAGGTGACTCCACTGCTCACTGCCCTCACCTACGGGTACCACCCCTGAAGCTCACACGGGCCACGGTTCCCTGTTCCCGGCCGATGGGAGAAGCGAGGGGCGGTGCCTGCAGGCGAGGGCAGCGCTCAGAGCCCTCCTCCCTCAGGGGCTGCAGGGATGTGGTGCTGGCCACTTCTGGGAGTGGCGCGGGGCCAGGGCAGGCAGGAAGCCTGCCTTGGCCCCGCTGCGCCATGGCTTGGATTTTTTCACAAATCGGGTGAAAAATATAAAAGCTAGAGCTAGTTCAAACAAATTAGCAATATTTGATGAAACAGGTGCTATATAAATACCAGTGTCCTGGGCAGTTCATGGGCTTCAGAGCAAAGATTTCCTTCTCCACCTCAAATGAAAACATGTTTTCACTGTAATGCTGCCAGTGCCCTGATGTAATCCAGAGTTTGCTGTTGTACATGTTTGGAGTGACAACCTCCTGGAACCCTCGTTTCCGATACTCGCGCTGAAAGAATAGACCCAAGAAATAGAAGAATTAATAGAGCAGACTAGAATACCTATGCTCAACCTGTGGCTTAAAGCCACATTTGTCTCTTTAGACAGCGTTTGCAGTGTATGACTCATTAAAAACAAGCAAAGTTGCTCCCCTGAAACATGCCAGGCAATAATGTGTTAAACAGGCAGGGGCTGCCAAGATTCCTTCTCATTCTTTGCAGCAGACAGAGACGGTGAAGGGGTGGGGAATAAGAGAAGAAACATGTTTCTCCATCCCAGCAGCCATAGAAGCAATCGAGAATCAGTCTCCATTTGTTAGAGTCATAAAATAATTGGATGCGCCTTGTGATATTGCATTGCAATGTTTGCACAGTAGTGTAGCACAAATGCAAAACATGGTGCGGTGACCATGCAAATATCACAGCAGAACGTCAGGATGTTTCCCCCATCTCTTTTGCTTTCTTACATGCCATTCTCCAGAAAGTAGCTCTCCAACTCTGCCAAGCTAAATTCAATAACCTATTAAACAAACATGCATTCAACCACCCGTGTATTGTATACTACTATTTTTTTTTTTAAAGCAGAACCCATTCAAACATTTAAAATTAATCCCAATTTTATTGTTATATGGTCTTCTAAAACCTTTTTAGCTCTTTGTCTAGAAATCTTATTATAAAACACACGAGAAAAAAAAATGAGGAAGTTACCTTGTACAGTAACGATGGTTCTTCGAGATGTGTGTCCCTCTGGGTGCTCCACTTTAGGTGTCTGTGTCACCTCTAATTGGAGATTTTTGGTAGCAGTGTCCCGTTGAGCCCGGGCGTGTGCTCTCCCTCCCTCATGGTCTGCCTCAAGGCTGTTTAGCACTGCACGGGCGAACCCCCCCTTACTTCCTTCTCTACTACAGAGCCCTATAGAGAACTACGAAGTAGAGGGTAGGAGGGCGGGTTGTGGAGCATCCATAGGGACACACATCTCGAAGAACCATCGTTACTGCACAAGGTGAGTAACTTCCTCTTCTTCTTCGAGTAGTGTCCCTATGGGTGCTCCACTTTAGGTGACTCCGGAGCAGTACCCACCACTGGAGGCTGGGACTTTGGAGCGGAGCCTTTTACTACAGAGAGTACTGTGGAGTCGAAGACTGTGTCAGTGGCCAAATCTTCAGTGATCGCATAATGTTCTGCAAAAGTATGGACAGAGGCCTCAATTTTTGCTCTACAGATTGGGGAGATAGGGGTATCCCTATGGAATGTGATTGAGGTAGGAACTGATCTCATGGAGTGCGTATGGACAGGAGCAAGCTGCACCCTTGCTAAGTGGTTAATGCAACTAGAGACCCATTTGGATAGTCTTTGAGGAGATATCACAGAGCTTTTGGATTTTTTTTGTGGATGAAAGGAAGAGTTTAGGGGACTTCCTGAAGTCCTTAGTCCTGTCCAAGTAGAATGCTCATGTCCTTCTAATATCTAGCATATGCACAACTGTCTCCCAGTTGTCACAATTTGGTTTTGGGAAACGACAGGGAGATGGACCTGTTGATTCATATGGAAAGTGCAGAAAAAGTAGGGAGAAACTTGGGATATGGCCTTAGAGAGTTTTTTTTTTTTTTTTTTAAGACAAAGGCCATGAATGATGGGTGTGCCATCAGGGCTGCTATTTCTCCTTTGTGCCTAGCTGAGGTGATGGCAATTAGAAATGCTGTCGTCATGGACAGGTGTAGGAGAGAACAAGTTGCCCTGGACTCAGAGGGAGGTCTAGTCCAAGCCCTGAGAACTAGATTAAAGTCCCAGGCTGGAGCGGGTAGTGTCACATGGGGGAAGAGAGTCTCAGTGCCCTTAAAGAATCTATGCCTTAGTCGTTGAGCAAACTCTCAGTGGGAAGCCATTTTTGCCATAAGATGTACCTTAAGGGAGCTGAAAGAAAAGGAGTACTTGTGGCACCTTAGAGACTAACCAATTTATTTGAGCATGAGCTTTCGTGAGCTACAGCTCACTTCATCGGATGCTGAGAGTTTAAAATGTAGTGCAAAATCAAAGGGAGGAAAGACAAGGTTGGGTCTGTCCGTTTGGAATGGTACAAACTTGGAGTCGTTTCCATTTTGCAGATAGATATGTGGAGTGGTCAACTTGTGGCTGTGTGGCAACATGTGTTTAACCTTGGAACAAAGAAAGATCCAAGCCTGGAGGCGGAAGACCCATTGGTTGGGGTGAAGGGTCAGCCCATTGTTTTGAGAGAGCGGGTGAGGAATGGGCTGACGTCAGAGGAACAGGAGGGCATATTGCCATCTGTGTCAGGTAAGGGAGCCAGACTTGTCATAGTCAAGAGGGGCAATCACAATAACTCTCGCTTTGTTTTGTTGAATTTTCAACAGAATCTTGGATAGGGTAGGAAACTAGGAAAAGACATACAAGTGGGCCCTGTCTGCTGGGAAGATGAGGGCAACTGCCAGTAAATGTTTCCCCAAGCCGATCCTGGAGCAGTAACAAGGACTTTTCTTGTTCCAATAAATAGCGAAGAGAGCCATAAGCCGGGTTCTCCAAAGGGTGGCTATATCTTGAAGCACCTCAGAATTCAGTAAACACTCATTGTTGTGAGAAAATTCCAACTGAGACTGTTCGTTATCCCGTTCTGTATCCCTCGTAGACAGACAGCTGAGATGACCACATTGTGATGGGTGCATCAGTTCAAAGTCTGAATGCTGTCTTGCAGAGGGAGGGAGATCTGGCAGCTCCTTGGCAGTTTATACAAAACATACAGGTCACATTAAGTCCGTCATAACCTTTGTGTGTTGTTTTTGATGAAAGGCAGAGTTTGTGCACAGGCACTCCTGACAGCCCCTAACCCCAAAAGAGTGATATGGAAGGTCATTTCTGTGGAAGACCATTTGTCCTGAAACTTGTTCTTGTGTAGGTGAGCTCCCCAGCATATTCGGGAGACGTGTCCCAGGGTGGTGAATGCGGGTAGTGAGAGGAGCGCTCACGCTTGTACTGCATCAGGTTGGTGCTGATAAAGTCCAGTCACTGTACTGGGGTTAGTATGCCACTGCAATTGAGTAAACCTTGGAGACTACCCTGTGTGGAGCAGTCTGTACCTATAATGATCCTGCCCCAAAGGAAAGCCGTAGGAAATCTCCTGTACGATGGTTGTATTGAGATATGGAAGTAAGCACCCTGTAGGTTCAGGGCTAGAAATCAATCTCTTTACTCTAGAGCTGGTCCTAACTGCTGAGAAGTAAGGTAAGGTGACTTCTGAGTGGCGTCACAGGTGTATAGATGGCAGCTGATGCTGTAGGGTATCATTGTTCAGGCCCCTGACCTGCTCATCAAGTGTTTATAAGAGGCAGTTTGAAAGGTCAATGACTGGGGTGCAGACTGTTCTCACTTTTGAGCCCTGTGGCTCATAACAGCATACAGATGGTGAGTATTGAGAAGATTGTGATCTGTGTCGTGGTTGAGAGATATATCTTCTCTTCTGTTCTACAGTGTAGATTCCTCAGGAGTGTGGCGTGGTCCGAGAATCCTTCAGGATGTGGAGAGAAAATCTGTCTTCTTCGCAAAGAGTTTGGCCCTTCAAATTGGAAGTCTGTAGCTCTTTGGGCAATCTAGAGAAGTGTAGCGAACAAAAAAAAAAACAAAACCCTACAACCCACCTCAGTACCACTGTCATGGAGACTGGGCGGGCAGCTGTAACAGCTGCATCCAGTGGTGTCTCTAGGAGCGGTCTGGCTATTAACTGACCTTCTCTAAGAATGGTCTGAATCTGTTCTTTTTGTGTTTCCAGTAACATTTCAGAAACATCCTGGGTTTCCCAAGATTAACAAAATTGTTTTGACCATGACAGTTTGGTAATTTATGACTCTAAACAGTAATGTTGTCGATGAATACGCCATCTTGAGAAGCCTAATCATATGGAGTTGACTTGGCGTTATGTTGCTTGCTTCATGAATTAACCACATCCACTGTGATGGAGTTGGGTTGCGGATGCTGAAAACAAAGTCTGCCTCTTTGGGTAGAGATGTAGGGTTGTTTTTGTTTACACTCTGTTGCTGGTTAGTGAGATGGAGGCTGGCTCTGCCAGATGATTTTGGTAGGATCTAGAATCAGCTCATTAATTGGGAGGACAGTTCTAGATGAGAAGGTAGTGTGCAGAATTTCCACCAACTTGTGATGTGTATCTGCCACCTCCTGTAAGGGAATCTGCAGCTCGTCTGCCACCCTCTTGGTAAGATCCAGAAAGTTCTTAAATCTTCACCTAGTGATGAGGGGTGGGCAGCACAGTCTCATCTGGGAGAGATGAGGAAAAGTGTGCTGAAGAGGTAGCTTCCTCTTCAGGTTTTTTTTTTTTCCCTTCTCCCTTCTTTCCTGTTCTGAAAAAGCTTTCTCCTGCCCTGGCTCAGGTGCCAGGCTGTAGCAAACCATCTGGTGGACTCTCCCTGAGAGAGGCCGGAGATGGTCGCGCCATATGTGTGTATATACCCAATCAGTTACAATATGGCCTTGGGAGGGAGAGGCAGGAAGGCAGGCACAGGCGGTTGGCGTGATGGAATTGGGGATGACCCCTGTAGTGTGGTGGTGGGCCACCTTGAGGGGCCAGGGAATGATTGCCTCCTGGCCAGTGTCAGATTCGTCAGTGGGTAAGGGTGGCGCTGACTGGGGTATTGGCAGTATACAGCCCAGTGCTAAAAGCGATTCTGGGTGCCGGGATGTGCTCGACACCGGGGTCCTGGTACCAAGTACTAGGGACTGTGGTTCTTCCCCAATCATCAAGTCTCCAGGGTACCAGTGCTCATGCAGTACCATGGATTCATTTGGTACCACAGAGGAGGGTCTGTGGTACATTATCAATACCGATAGTTGGGCAGAGCACTCCCTAAACGAGAGTTTTGCCCAGTACAAAAAGTTTGCTGGTGCCACTTTTTTAGAGACGGTATGGTAATTGTCTCTCCCTGGGTACAGAGGCCAAGGGTCTCCAGAGTATCAGAGCACCTGTATTACCATGGGCTCATCCGGAACCCCAGAGGAGTGTCTGTAGTCGGTATCAATGGCTGGGAAGGTGCAAAACACTTCCTAGATGGGAGTTTTATTGCATCTGGTACCAAGGGGTTTCTCTATGTCACTCTTTTAGAGATGGTACGGTAACTGTCCCCTCTCCTTAGAGCATGATAGTGGAAGCCTCTGGTGTCTTGGTGCCAAAGCAGAGCTGACAGCAGGGCTTCTCTGTGTCGCTCTTTTAGCGATAGTACAGTAACTGTGCCCTCTTGGTGCAGTCGTTGCCCAGAGTACAGCTCAGAGTAGCACAGAGCTTACAGAAGCCCCTTGTTGGTGCTGAGAGCAGAGCTCAGAGCAGGGCAGAGCTCACAGCAGGAAGCCCCTTCTCAGGTTTCAGCTTCCAGAGTTTGGTACCGAAGGTGCGGCAGCTGAGCTCACAGCAGGAAGCCCCCATGCCAAACAAGAGCGCCAGCTGAGCTCACAGCAGGAGGTTCCTCTGCTGGTATTGTCCTACCGAGGTGGCCGCCCTAGGGAGTCCCACTGGCTGGCCAGCTAGTGCGGAGAGGGCTGCACTGGGGAACACCCCTCTGGCTGGCCAGTTGCTCGGAGGAGCCTTTCCAGGTGGCTTTTTTCCCTCTCTCTCTCTCTTCTCCTCTTCACCACTTGACCTCTTTTAAAGTGAAGGCTCCGGGGATGATCCGGGGTCAACACCCACCAGAGTCCCCTGCAGACTGAAGTGTTCTCTCTTTTGGGAGGAATTTTAACTTCAGCTCCCAGCTCCTGTGAGGCTGCAGTTTTAGGTGTGGCAGGTAAAGCACTTCTGTGAGGGTCTCCCAAGCACAGTGAGTGTCTGGCCATTACAGGAACTGACTCCTGGCAGGAGAGGCATGGCTTGGAGCAGAGAGAGCCAGGCAAGCCCCTTGGCAGGGGGTTGTCATCCTCTAGCAGGGAGGAATATGCAGAAGAACTTTTTTTTTTTTTTAACAGAAAAGACAAAGTAAAAGAAAATAATTATGAGTCTACTAGATGCCTGGGGAGGGTGGGGGGAATGTCCCCAGACAGGGAAGGAAAGTGAAGTTCTTTTCCTTTTTCTCTTTAAACCAAAGGAATAAAACAAAACAAAAACACTAGCTTGAGTACTTTTAGGGAGAACAAAGGTAACAAAACAAGCATTACTTATGCTAATAACACAGATAAGGAAAGGAGGACTGCTCCTTCCCTCAGAGGCCAAAGGCAGTAGAGAAGGAAGTGAGGGGGGTTCCCACCTGTGCAGTGCTAAATAGCCTCGAGGCAGACCAAGAGCACATGCAGGACACTGCTACCAAAAATCTCCAATTAGAGGTGCAGGGGCACACAGACACCTAAAGTGGAGCACCCACAGGGACACTACTCGAAGAAGAACCAAAAGATATTACTTACCCTGATGAATTCAATTAACGTGTTATAGATGTAAGCTCCCTTTGGCAAGAAAAAACAACTGCCAGGACTGAGCTCATGGAAGAAATATAGTTCTTGGTCCTGTAGGAAAACATTAGTACATCTTAGTTTTATCTGATACGTTTAGATTCTGATCAAACCCTTTTCCTCTCCCAGTGTTACAGCTAAAGTCAGGCCTGAAACGTCAGTTCTTATTACACATCACTATCCAGACTACAGTTTTGTTTAGTTTTTTAAACTTAACATACTGTAAAGTAGCAAGGTGCAGTAGATCTGATATGCTTCCCTGTGTAAATATCCTCCATCATGAGCGATATCTTATGGTTGGTGTTCAGTTTCCTATTTTAATATAGATGTTCCTACATATACCTGTCATTTCACGTATCTGTGTGCGATGTCTTGTTAACTACACCCCACCCCTCAAGGTTCATCTCATCTGCTATTACTACTAACAATAACTAGTCCTGCTGTGACATTTTACATATCCAAAGCACTATTCAAACAATTAATCAGTATGCTGATACTTCACTAGATTGTGTTCCTGCTTTAGAGCAGGAGATATTTTAGTGTGTTGCGGTCTTCTTTCTTCAAATAGAAACAGCAGACTCTGTAACAGTTTATTCAGGACTCTATTAATCACCTGGTCTAAAACAATGCATTTTCATGAAGATGATTTGATTTTATTGGCAGACAAAGAATAAAAACGTGGTGCAACTGTGAACGCTAGAAATCGTCAGCAATAATCAAGAAGAAAAAAATAAGAGTATATAATGGATTCTAGAGCTGTACAAAGAAAAAACTCAAAGCAACGACAAGCTGTAAGAGCCCCCTCCAGGAACGAGCTTCCTCCTGGGCTTCAGCATAGCATTAAATAGCCAAAAACTCTCTAAAAAGACGCTTAGTTGTCTACAGTCCATTGTAGAGGTTTTGGGGCTCTGTTCTGAAGAGGATAATCACTTAATTATGCAACTTGTTACTGTATTTTCTGTGAAATACATCACATCTGAATTCTGAAAGTGTCAGCAGATAGGTGCTGTCTTTCACATGCCCTGAGTAGTCTCTAGGCAGAATTTAAAAAATACACTACCAGCAAGTTTGTCTTACCCGTCCAATCTTTCTGTGATCTCGATTTTTAGCCTCCTCCTGGAACTTCTCCCATTCCTTTAACATTTTTACATCTGGGAATGAAATTCCATAAAGCCTTTGGAGGGTTTCCATATCAGACTTGCCTTCCCAGTATGTTGAGGAATTCTGAAGACAGACAAAACGGTATAGTACAACAAGGACAACAGCACCCTCCATTATAACTGCCACTGTACAAGTCTGTGATATGTTCTTTAAAGGCATGTAATAAACAAACACTAAACAGCCATAGTTAAAAAATGAAACTGATAAAGGCACTATGTAAAAAGAACACAAGCATGAATACAGAGCTCTTAGATTTCGAATCACGATGAAAGCTAAATCTACACATTAAAAAATTACCTGACTGTAGCAAAGATGCACAAACACAAGTTGGCTGGCTGTGTGAAAAGGTGCCCTTTACTCCTGGTACTGCTCTGTACATGGTCAGTTCCCCTCTGGCTGCTCCAATTTAAACTAAACTGCAAGAAGCAGTTACAAGGGGCAAAAATTATAAGCCAGGATTGGCATAGCATATGGGGTACCTGGCTACACCTCTTTTCTTGAGCCATGTCCCCTCTCCTTCTATGCTATCAGCAATGAGCGTAGGCTTAGGCCCTCATAATTTGACTGCACCACTAGAAGGTCATTCTTACATCAGGATGATCCTCCCTCAACTGGGCTAAACTAAGTTTATGATCAGATTATACTAGCAGTGTCACACAAAGTACAAGACCCCCTCCCACCCCAACCCCCCGGAGATTTGACCCAAGATGTCTACAGATAAATATCTTCGTTTAGAATTAGGCACAGAATCTCAGTGCTTACTTTATGGATTTTTAATGCCTTTATTTTGCCGGTATGTCTGACATGAGGGCCCCTGCACAGATCTATCAAGGGACCACACCTGTGAAAATGCAAAGACAATGCTCAGTTAGCCCACATTATGTTAGTAAATACTACAGACACTGACATTATAGTGTGTATATGTGTATATAGATATAGATTTTTTTTACCTGTACACTGTAGTAGTTGGAGTGTTGACTTTTTCATTCAAGATCCGACACTTGAACTTATTATACTGGGAGGGAATAGAATGGCAGAGTCCCTGTTAATTCTTCACAATTCGAAACTGAGATTCAAATATCAAGTATTTGTTATGTGCTATTGCCACTGTATGAAAGAATCTATTCTACTAATTTAAAAGAACCCTTCAATGCAGGTTCATGAACAAACTAATTCCCCTCCTCCTATCCCAGATGGGAGTGTATCCTACAGAGTGGGCTAGATATAGAGATTAAAGGATGGGGACCAGCTTTTTGTGGCACTTGAGTGTTCACGTATGGCCTCCTATTCAGGGTAGATCTTCACAAAGAAATGCAATTTGCATTTTGCTCTATACCGAACAACACAGATTCATCTTGATCTCTGGCCGTTGGGTTCCACAGCTGAAGGCACTCTTCTGAAAAAGCCTTTCTAATGCTAAATTCTGAGAGGTCTTGAACACATGCAACTCCCATATTATTCTCTCATTCATCTGCAAGGAACGTATGATGGTGTGGTATGAAGCTTTTATCAGCATCAGTTTTGGATGGACATACTTCTGAGGAGTGGCAAAGTTCATTCAAATCACTTGGAATTTAATAACTTGTACAGTATATATGAGTATTTAGACAAAACACTCGGGGCTCTATTCACAAGGAGGACTGTGGTGTTTCTTTTAAAAATAGGGCAACCAACTATATTTATGTTGTTTCCTTCAAAGCTTCTCCCCCGCCCCTCAATCCTTGTGTATACACCAGTATTACTGCAGCTGATCTCTGAAAGAAAAGTAATTCGGCTGACAAGCAATTAACCTAAGAGGCAACAGAAGTCTAGAAAACATGACCTATGAGGAAAGATTAAACAAACCCAATTTTTTCAGTCTGGAGAAGAGAAGACTGAGAGAGGACATGATCACAGTTTTCAAGTACATAAAAGGTTGTTACGAGGAGGGAGAAAAATTGTTCTTCTTAACCTCTGAGGATAGGACCAGAAGCAATGGGCATAAATTGCAGCAAGAATGGTTTAGGTTGGACATTAGGAAAAACTTTCTGTCAAGGCAGTTAAGCACTGGAATAAATTGCCCAGGGAGGTTGTGGAATCTCAATCACAGGAGATTTTTAAGAGCATGTTAGACAAACACCTGCCAGAGATGGTCTAGATCAGGGTTCTCAACCTTTTCTTTCTGAGCCGCCCACAACATGCCATAAAAACTCCATGGCCCATGCGTGCCACAACAAATGTTTTTCTGCATATAAAAGCTAGGGCCAGCATTAGGGAGTAGCAAGCATGGCAACTGCATGAGGCCCCATGCCACAGGGGGCCCAGCGAAGCTAAGTTGCTCAGGCTTCAGCTTGACCCCATGCGGCGGGTCCCAGGCTTGAGCCCCCTGTGTCAGGGCTTCGGCTTTCTACCCTGGGCCCCAGTAAGTCCGACACCAGCCCTGCTTAGTGGACCCCCTGAAGCTTGCTTGCAGCCCCCGCAAGGGGCCCCAGTCCCCTAGTTGAGAACCACTGTCTAGATCGGTGCTACTCCGTGGTCCGTGGACCGTTCCGTCAGCTGCCGGTCTGCACGCACACTGGGAAAAAAAATTGCCAGTCCCCCACAACAGATAGCTTGAGAAGCACTGGTCTAGAGAATACTTAGTCCTCCCTTGAGTGCAGGGGACTGGACTGGATGACCTCTCAAGGTCTCTTCCAGTCCTACAATTCTGTGATTCCATGATTTTCATTTCTTCTAAGGTCTGTTCACTGTTAATACTGAGCAAATGGAGTTCAAGCAAAAATAGTACCATGTTGGAAAATGCTTGTGTCTAATTCAGCACTAGGAGCAATCATGGTGATTTAATGTATGTCTATCTAGTGAACATTACAGGATAACACAAGAATCCTTGTTGCTTAAGGTAGTACAGATATTATTTCATACTCAGACTTAGTGCTGTCATGTGAAAATTGATTTTAAGAGCTCGCTGAATACAGCTTCAGACATCTGCAAAGCCAGCACTAATAAATTGGTTAGTCTCTAAGGTGCCACAAGTACTCCTGTTATTTTTGCAGATACAGACTAACATGGCTGCTACTCTGAAAACTATCACTAGTGTTTTATATTCTCAAAGAGTTATAGAACCATCCCCTTCGTGTTCACAACATCCATGTAAGCTATTAGTCCCATTCTGCAGACAGGGAAACAAAGTACCAGAAAGACATCTTGCCCAGGGCCATGATGTGAGTCAGTGGAAGAATCAGATTAGAACTCTGGTGTTTCAGGAACACAGTCCCATGATTAACCCTCATTCCCGTCATTTAAATAAATGAATAGGTATATGTGCTCACCTTTAAATATCCCGAGTAAACCCATATAAAAACCTACACCTTTGGAATTATGTCAATTTGCTGCACACATCATCAGCGGTGCATTTTCACTAATGCTAATAGCAGATGCACAGCTAACGTTCCCAGCCAATGTTATTGTGCAGCTCCAGTAAATATGAAAGAGTCTAGAACAACCTACCTTAAACATTTCAAGTAGAGTTTCCTTCTTAATTTCCAGTCTTTCAAATGGTTGTTTTTCCTTCATGATCTTCTTGCATAAGGTCTCCAGAGCAGAGAAATCATTACTGGACATACCTCTACAACAGACAAAAATAAATTTGCATTATCTCTTACTAGTAATCTCTGCTGTCGATCCACACCCACAATGTATCAGCTCATGCACTAGAGTCACCGCAATGAGGGACATAATTTTCATCAGAAAAAGGGCTAGACAGAGGACTTTGCCCCAGGAGCAAGGGGAAGCAGGAACTAGACTGTGACAAACTCCCCAGATTGTGACTCCACTCCTGCTCCTGGAGCAGGACAGCTACGCAGTCTGCCTTTTTCTTGGTCCGGAATATAGGGTTACAGTCTAGCCTTCTGGAAGTGAAATGAAAGAACCTACCCATCCTCGAAGTACATGTCATAATAAAATCCATTTTCTATTGGTGGGCCGTAGCACAAACATCCACCATAGATTCGCTCCATAGCTTCACCCATTATGTGAGCACTTGAGTGCCAGTATACCTAATGAGAGGGATAAAAAGTGGATCAGCTTGAGTATTTATGTACAAAGCATTTCAAGACCCTCTGAAATCCATACAGAAGTCTTTTGATGATTTGTTTTTACAGATACTTGAAGGAGGCGATCTAATATTAGAGACGGTTGCACTGTGGGAAATGATTCACATATCAATTTGCCAATTTACCCCCCAAAAATCATGAGTAATTATCTGACAAATTGTACTTGCTCATCTTTACAGCTGTTAAGTATTGGAAAAATTTATTTCATAAAAGTTCTCTCAAATGGTTGGGGGAGGAGAGAAAATTCACTTAGTAAGTTGCACAAATGTTAATTGACTAGCCTCATTTACTACATTCAGACATCATCGATCTATTTTAAAATACCAGCAAATGGAGTGGTAATACAGCTGGGATCCACGAAAGGACTTATGTGCTGTGACACAGCATTGCAGGACCTAACTTTTAGGGGCCTAGAGAATCACAGAACTACACTGTGATTAACATAGCCAAGTTAGGTGTCTAGGCTCCTATTCAACGAGTGGGGAGAGACAGGCAGCTTAGAATGTGATCCACAAAAATTCAGCACACTTGGTGCTGTGCCTCCCAAGCTAGCCAACAGGAGATGCCAATGACAGAGAGTGTGCCAAGTCCCGCCCCTCCCTACTGCAGGGAGGCACCTCTCTTTCCACAAACGGGAACCTACCTCCTGGAGAGTCAGGTGGTTTAGGCACCTATGCTGCGTCTTGCAGGAATGAGTTAAGTGCCTGCCTCACTCTACACAAAAAGGCTGGAGGAGGAAGAGCCGCCATCTGTGGTATATCTTTTAGCCCAGTGATTAGAGCACTCACCAGGGATATGGGAGACACAGGTTCAATTCCCCCCTCTCTGCCTGAAGGGGAGAAAGGATTTGAACAGGGGTCTCCCACACCTCTCAGGAATGTGCTGACACAACTGAGCAATCGGAGATTCTGATGTGGGGCACCCTCCATCTCGCCTGTTTAAGCTGTTCTGCTGAGGATAAATACTGACAGTGTGACTAGGTGGGTGAGAGAGAGACACTCTCTGTAGTTCGGTGGTTAGGGCACCCACCTGGGAGATGGGAGCCCCTGAGTCTAGTCCGCCTGTTCCAATCCCTCTTTCATTATTTCTCTCTCTCTCCCCATCCTCCCACTCCATCCAAGATTTTGAATGGGACCCAATCTGCTAGGCATGCTCAAGGGACACCTAATGGATTGGGTCCCGCATATGACTTAGGCAGCCAAACACTAAGCTTCCCCCCGATGCCTCCCAGGTTCATGAATTGCTCTGGGGCTAAGGCAGGAGACAGTTGTCTGGACCCTTAGAGTGGGGCAGCAGTGCTCATGCCACAGGATCTAAAAGTTAGGGAACTTCTACAATTGAAAGTTAAACGCTGAGTGAATTTAGGTGCCTAGAGGGCTAGGCAGCAGCCGAGTGGGAGTTTCATGGATCATAGTGGTGCTGCACACAGGAACTTAGGTGCTTAATACTGGAGTTTAGGCACCTCTGTTACTTTGTGTATTGCACCCCCACAATATTTAGTCTGAAAGATACAACTGGAACATAAGGTCTTGATCCTGCACCTGTGCAGGAGTTTGCAAAACCAGGGCCTAAATTGTTAATAAGTCTTACACATACAACACTGGATACATAGCAAACAGTCTTTCCACATGATAAGATTTTTTTACTAGTTTGTGTTTTCAATTAAAAATCAAACGAAGACAAAAATTACACTTGCACATTAATTTTACAAAGGTACTATTTTTAGTTTTGTTGATAAATTAAAACCAAATCTATATGACTGCAGCATGTTTTTAAATGTACATACCTGAAAATGCAAAATTATGCATCTCACCGTAAGTGTAACTTGTCCATGTTGCACATAAAGAGCATTATTTTATATGCCTTAAACTATATCATATGTACAACATGGCAGAGTTAGTTGATATGGGAACAATAAGTATGAATTTGAGATCTCAGCTACAGTGTTGAGTGCTGCTCGTACTGAATATCATTTTTAAAGTGTACTTAATACTACTTTCCATATACATTAATCTGAATAAGCAAGCATTAAAATAAAGAGCTACATTTTTATGATGTGCAAAAAGATACTAATACAAAAAACATTAATATAAGATTAAGATTACAGATTTAGAGGCTTATTCTCACCATGAGAGTCCTAACATAGGCTTAATTACCACAACTACTAGCAAAGCAATTGCTCTTAATACATGCCAGCATACATATATCTGCAGTAGCACACACCTTTCTTAAGAATTAGTTAGTACAAAATAAGGTACGTACTGTACAATGATTTTCATTCTTTATTCTACAAATGTTAAAGGCAGTTACGCTCACTGAGGACTAAGTTCAGGTTTTGAAGTTTGTCATCCAAGGGAGGGGAGAAACAGTTTAGTGGAAGATACTTACTGCTTGAGCATCTTCATCGTCAAACTTGAGCAGTTCCAGGGTACAGTCTTCCTCCAAGGGACGATCTAGATCCCAAACCACTTTGTTCACTTTAGCAATAACAGTGTTGTCAGCCAAACCTTGACTATACAATAAATAATTTGTATGTCAGTTATTGGAATCAACAAATGGAGACACACCCCCATAACCTTTCCCCTGCACAGTCAGGATGGGATTTTCAGGATGCTTAGCGTTGACTTAAGTCTGCTTCCACTGAAGTCGGTGGTAGAACACTCACTGACGGCAATGGAAGCAAAGTTAGACCAACACTAAGCACTTAAGAAAATCCCCCACACAATATATATATTTATTTTTTGGCAAAGAGCAGGAAGAAACTAAATGTAGTTTATTTAGCAAATTTCCCACAGTGGAGCACTCTTACTAACATATTTGACTTACTTAGGGCAGTACTTGCTGACTCTGCTAATATGATCCTTCTGCAATAGGAGATGCAGCTCTTTTAAGTAAGTATATGAATGAGATCAGATTTTTTTTTTTTAAACTTCAGGTAGGTACTATTACTTTCACATTTGTCTCCACTAACAAAAAAATGCCAACAATTCTTGAAGATGATAAATTTGGCAGTCATTTGAACCTTAAACTGAAATTATTAAATGTTTGAACAGATCAGCAGTTCAGACGGATTGACTGCAAGAGAAGAAGCACACCACGAGTGTTTCTAAAGCACTTCATTTAGAGCTGAACAAGTCTCCAAGAAAGACCTAATCTTTCCTTCTTAGTTTATTTCATCTCAACCTAGAAGAAATCAACTCTACTGGAGATTATTTGATGTCTAAGAACCCTACCAATATTGTTCAGAAACATCCACTGATACCGGACTCACCCTAACCTTAATGGAAACACTAAATGAACATATAGGTACAATCTTTATTTTTATGATAAAGGGCACTAAATTAAAGTTTGAGGCCAAATTTTCAGAGACTATTTTGACAGATGAATAAGCACGCAAACAGCATGGACATGAACTGGCAGCCTTAAACATATGTACCAAGAAAGCAAAGAGATAAGCTTTTAAGTACAATGAATAACATAGCCACAACAGGGTTCGTGTTTCTATTTAAAGTTTAAGGTCTTCTCATTTTAATTCTGAGCATCATAAAACATGACCATGAAGTTTTCCAAGATGCCTACTACCTTGCCCAAAACTATAATAAAAGTTTAACCATTTGATATACATCCAAAGTTAAGGTAGTGCTCTTTTTGATGTGCCACACATATGCAGGAAAAGGGTTTAATTAAGATATTTTTATGGGTGACTCTCACCCACCAGTCCTCCACATATCAATGCAGAATAGATTAAGTTATGTGATGCACTAGCACCCAATCCTACAAACACTTCAAGCATGTGAGTAACATTATTTGCATGGTTGATTAGTTCCCAACTCAACAGGAGTAGTCACTTAGTAAAAGTTACTCACATGTTTATGTATTTACAGGATCTAGCCCATAAATAATGATTTAATTTTAGAAACAGCATCTTCATAAGGCAAAGAATTACGGAAATGAGAAAGCTGTTTAGTTTGAATTTATAGTAAAAGCAAGATTGCTAAAAATAATGCCTTGAAGAAAATTAAGTTGTGCTAAGAAATAAACAATCCATCACGCTAAGAACTATAAAAGATCACAGATGCAATTTGCAGTAGTTCTGTCTGAAAGTGATAGCATAGGTCACAGAAGTCAGTCATACCTAATTCCACAAGCAACTTGATAAGGAGTGGTCTTCCAGGATTCAGCATCAACTTGCTTGCCATCAGGTAATGTCACTTTAATGGGTTTGCTGTCTTTTGCAGCTCTTTCTGCTAGAAGCGCATCATGTTCTGCTTTCAGTTTATGATACCTCTCTAGACGCTCATTGATATATTCAGGCCAGGGATTCAGCTATATGTAAAAGTATGGAGAAAAGGAGAAGTAATTAGCAAAGACTTGCAGTTCTAATGACAAACAACTTTAAAAATTAAGCAAAGAAGGTAAATTTTTCTGAAGTGTCTAAGTGACTTAGGAATCTGAATCTCATTGATTTTCAAGTCACTTGGGTCCTTATGAAAGTTTTAGTCAGTATCCTTTTTCAAGAGAGAGAGAGAGGGGCCAGGCTAGTTTCTTATTAAAAAAAGCAGCTAATGCAATGCAACAAGAGTTTGAGAAGCACATATTCTACTGTAGCTTAAAATACACTGGAAAAAGCAAGCTGCTGACATTATTATCACAATAATAAATGGGGGGGGGGGGGGAACTAACAGCACACTGTTTCAGTTACAAACAAAAAATGTTTATAATCGTATGTATCTCAAGATCTCCTACTTCCGCCTCCTACAGGTATACAAACGCTGACTCGACCTTATTCTAATAAATCAAATCCTACTAACATCCCAGCTAATCTGTATTGATGCTCTCTACCTTCCCTATCCATCTCCACTTTCTTCTTCCATTCCCACTTTAACCTGTAACCTGCTACTCTTCCACTCTTCCCATTTACTCCTTCAATAGTCTGCCTCCAGAAGTGTGGCTAATGCAATTTAAACACTAAGTAATCATAATTAATTTTAATTTAAAGACAAAAAAACTTTAGCTAAATTAAGATTAAGATTATTTAAATTAAATAAACATTGGCTTGTACCTGGTTTATAATAATTTGCTTAAAATTCTAATATGCCAAATAATAAAGATTTCAGAAACTACAGGGTTAAGAAAAAAATATGCTTTTCATGTCTATACTACTATGCATTCTCATTTACTCAGAATTAGAAAACTTAGAAAGACAAAGGTTACATCATCATTACAAATGAATCCCTCATCCTGGTGCAAACCCGAGGACTAATAGTAAAAAGGGAATTACTACAGACTGCTCTGCAAATCCATTGTAACCTGTAGTAATAGCATCAAAGAAACAAAAACTATTTCGTAACTATTTCACTGCTGCATGTCATTACTATAAATCAGCTGGCGCACAAGAACACCCACAATAGTAGGTGTAATGCAGTGGTTCTCAAACTGTGGGTTGGGATCCCAAAGTGAGTCGCAACACCATTTTAATGGGGTTGCCAGGCCTGGCTCAGACTTGGTAGGGGTGGGGCCAAAGCCTGAGCCCTACTGCCCAGGACCAAAGCCGAAGCCCAAGGGCTTCAGCCCTGGCTGGTGGGGCTCAGGCTTTGACCCTGCCACCTGGGGCAAGCTGGGCTCAGGCTTCGGTCCCCCATTCCTGGGCTCGTGATATAATTTTTGTGGTCAGACAGTGGTCGCGGTGCAATTAAGTTTGAGAACCCTGGTGTAATACATTGATGTCCTCGGTCCAACATTCAGCAATGAAATTGAACTGTTTAAAAGCATATAAATGAACTGGAAATTTACCTCTGTGCAACCCCCATCACCAGATCCTTCTTTGGTTTTCTTCTTTCCCCATTCCTTCTTTTCTTCCCCAGCAGCTATCTAAAAAGACAAATAAACTAATCTTTTACTTTACTCTCCTTTCTCAATGTCAAATTTATAGCTGTATCTAACTGTATAGGTGAGGGAAAAGGTGCCCATTGGTTTAAGCACAGCACAATACAGGGCTTCAGAAAGTCTTGAATCCTAACACCAGCTCTGACAAGGACTCTGCATATCCTCAGATAAGTCACTTCATCTTACTACCTCAGTTTCTCCAGTTCTAACTGGGCATATAAGACTTACCAACATGTTATGAAGAACAGTCAGTAACCCCCCATTTCTAAGAAACACACTTTCTGTGCTTTGCTTTACCCTTTACTAACTATGCAACAAGAAAAGGAGTACTTGTGGCACCTTAGAGACTAACACATTTATTTGAGCGTAAGCTTTCGTGAGCTACAGCTCACTTCATTGGATGAATAAAGTGGAAAATGCAGTGCAGTCTCCCTCCTCAGGCCCTATGCTACCAGCACTCCCAGCTATCTTCGAGACACCACTGACTTCCTAAGGAAACTACAATCCATCGGTGATCTTCCTGAAAATACCATCCTGGCCACTATGGATGTAGAAGCCCTCTACACCAACATTCCACACAAAGATGGACTACGAGCTGTCAGGAACACTGTCCCAGATAATGTCACGGCAAACCTGGTGGCTGAACTTTGTGACTTTGTCCTCACCCATAACTATTTCACATTTGGAGACAATGTATACCTTCAAATCAGCGGCACTGCTATGGGTACCCGCATGGCCCCACAGAATGCCAACATTTTTATGGCTGACTTAGAACAACGCTTCCTCAGCTCTCGTCCCCTAATACCCCTACTCTACTTGCGCTACATTGATTACATCTTCATCATCTGGACCCATGGAAAAGAAGCCCTTGAGGAATTCCACCAGGATTTCAACAATTTCCATCCCACCATCAACCTCAGCCTGGACCACTCCACACAAGAGATCCACTTCCTGGACACTACGGTGCTAATAAGCGATGGTCACATAAACACCACCCTATACCAGAAACCTACTGACTGCTATGCCTACCTACATGCCTCCAGCTTTCACCCAAACCACACCACACGATCCATTGTCTACAGCCAAGCTCTACGATACAACCGCATTTGCTCCAACCCCTCAGACAGAGACAAACACCTACAAGATCTCTATCAAGCATACTTACAACTACAATACCCACCTGCTGAAGTGAAGAAACAGACTGACAGAGCCAGAAGAGTACCCAGAACGTCACCTACTACAGGACAGGCCCAACAAAGAAAATAACAGAATGCCACTAGCCCTCACCTTCAGCCCCCAACTAAAACCTTTCCAACGTATTATCAAGGATCTACAACCTATCCTGAAGGATGACCCATCACTCTCACAAATCTTGGGAGACAGGCCAGTCCTTGCTTACAGACAGCCCCCCAACCTGAAGCAAATACTCACCAGCAACTACATACCACACAACAGAACCACTAACCCAGGAACCTATCCTTGCAACAAAGCCCATTGCCAACTGTGCCCACATATCTATTCAGAGGACACCATCACAGGGCCTAATAACATCAGCCACGCTATCAGAGGCTCGTTCACCTGCACATCTACCAATGGGATATATGCCATCATGTGCCAGCAATGCCCCTCTGCCATGTACATTGGTCAAACTGGACAGTCTCTGCGTAAAAGAATAAATGGACACAAATCAGATATCAAGAATTATAACATTCATAAACCAGTCGGACAACACTTCAATCTCTCTGGTCACGCGATTACAGACATGAAAGTTGCGATATTACAACAGAAAAACTTCAAAACCAGACTCCAGCGAGAGACTGCTGAATTGGAATTCATTTGCAAATTGGATACAATTAACTTAGGCTTGAATAGAGACTGGGAGTGGCTAAGTCATTATGCAAGGTAACCTATTTCCCCTTGTTTTTTCCTACCTACCCCCCCCACTGTTCCTCAGACGTTCTTGTTAAACCCTGGATTTGTGCTGGAAATGGCCCACCTTGATTATCATACACATTGTAAGGAGAGTGATCACTTTACATAAGCTATTACCAGCAGGAGAATGGGGTGGGGGGAGAGAAAACCTTTTGAAGTGATAAACACCCGTTTTTTCATGGTCTGTGTGTATATAACATCCTCACTGCATTTTCCACTTTATGCATCCGATGAAGTGAGCTGTAGCTCACGAAAGCTTATGCTCAAATAAATGTGTTAGTCTCTAAGGTGCCACAAGTACTCCTTTTCTTTTTGTGAATACAGACTAACACTGCTGCTACTTTGAAACCTAACTATGCAAGGTGACACTATAATTGGCAGCAAGCTCCACAGGGCAGGGACTTCCTTTTTCTGTCCACCTGTAAAACACCTCGCACGGTTGTGGTTCTAGGCGTTTTTAAAAGTTAGTACCCTCTAGAGCTTAAAGGCCAATGTGAAGAGTCCCACAATCACGTCGCTTTTAAATCAGTGGTTAAGAGATGACCATTTACAGCGGAAAGGGGAATAACGTGGGAGGGGACAGAAACAGACACGATAGTTACTTGGAGGTTTCGCTGTGCGCTGGCCATCCCTATACGTGTTGTTTAGCAGGGTTTCAATTGGCTTTTTGATTTCCTGGGGGCGGATCCCGCGCAGCCCCTGTGCCGGCACCGAGCCCCGCTGATTTTACCAGGGATCCACGTTGGCGCAGGGGTCCCGATGGCAGGACCCGGGGAGCCCCTAATCCTGCGCGCTCTGCGGGGCAGAACCGCACCGTGCTGCGGGCGGGCGGTACCTGCCCCGCCGGCGCTGCCCGACCACGGCCACCCACCCCGCAGGGCAGGGCCGCGGCGGGACACCCTGCGCGAGCGAGAGGGGAACCCGCCACAGGGCCGGGGGGAGGGCGGGGGAGAGCCGCCTGAGGTGGGCCGGGGAGAAGGGGCTTTTCGCCCCCAGGTTCAAACCCAGCCCGGGGTCAGAGGGCCCCGAGCCCAGAGCGGCCGGGGGCGGGGGCCCACACAGAAGCCCCTGAGACGGGCGCGGCGCTCACCAGGCTCCCTACCTCCGCCATGCCGCTCTCCGCACGCAGCCGGGCCGGGTGCCGGTCGGAGCGAGGCCACGCGCAGGCCCAGCCGGCTCTGGCAGCTGATGCAACTGGAGGCGCGGCTGGTCCCGCCCCGGCAGCGGGAAGCGGGTTGGGGCCGGGCGGGGCCCAAGCCTGCGCGGGGTGACCTAGAGCAGCGCTAGGGGCCCACGCGGGCCGGGGCTGCCCAGCACCGCCCTTCCGCTTCTGGCCTGTCAAAGGGCCGGGCCCGGCGCCATCGCTCCGCCTGGTCTCACCCTCACGTCAGACCTGCCTGAGCGGCGTGGCCAGCCCGGAGACGTGTGCGGGGCGAGCCCCTCGCCGGCCTGCGGCCCGGCCCTGTGTTTCCCACCCTGGCGGCCACGGCCTCTCGCGGCAGCCGTCGGCGTGAGGACCCCAGCCCCTGGGCTAGGAGATGACAAACTAGGGAGCCGGGCCGGCAGTGGGAGCAGAGGATTGACTAGGCCAGATCACTCTGGTGACAGTGGCTATGGTAGCACCCATTGTTTCATGTTCTGTGTGTATATAAATCTCCCCACTGTATTTTCCACTACATGCAGCCGATGAAGTGAGCTGTAGCTCACGAAAGCTTATGCTCAAATAAATTGGTTAGTCTCTAAGGTGCCACAAGCCAGACACGGCTGCTACTCTGAAAACTATCAGCTACGCAGAGATCCTTGCCGAGGGAGCTTCTTAAAGTGTCACCTTCCTCTCCCTTGTTCCCACCCCATCATGCTATTGTGGGATTCCAGAGCCGATCTCCAAACCAAACTCGAGTGACTAAAAGATGTTTTGGCATGGCCTCTTTTGGACCCATTTTGGCAGGGAGATGGACTCTACTGTACTCCAGTGACAGGGTGGATGAGGTAATAATTGTATTGGCCCAACTTCGGTTGGTGAGAGACACTTTTGAGCCACACAGCTCTGTGTCTAGCTACGGCCTGCCTGGCCCACCTCCTGGCTCTCGGGGATGGGAGCAGCTGTGCCTCTGTTGCATCAGTTGCCTGAGCTGGCTAGGCCTGTGTGTGACCTCGCCCTGGAACCTGGCTTTGTGCTGAAGACCTGAAGAAGAGCTCTTGAAAGCTTGTTTCTCTCACCAGCAGAAGTTGGTCCAATAAAAGATATTACCTCCACCACTTTGTCTTTAGAATATCCTGAGACTGACATAGCTACAACTACTCTCTTGTACTAGGACTGTTCCATTTTGAACTACCATGATCACAGGCCCTGATTCTGAGTCCAGAGGATGAGGGACAAAGGTGGTTTACACCCCTAGGATACTGGGTGGGCCAGTGGCATAAACTAGAGTGGCCCGAGGGGCTGTTCTAATTTACACCTGAGCTGCAGAAGTCCACAAAGAACCATCTAGCAGCATAACTAGAGCACTCCACCCACCACCGCCCTCCACCAATAATTCTTGCTAGTCCTGGGCATGCCTTGGGGCTGGAGACTCTGAGGGAAGGCTGTGAAGCACATAGAAGAATTCTGCATTATATTTTATAAATATTTTTTGTGTATCTCTGTTTGCTTGAGCATTGTGGTGTGGCTGGCTCTATGAAACACTAAGGGTTAATTCCCATTGGTACTCTCCGCATGTAGCCCAGGAAACAGGCAATATCTCTAATTCAATTGCTGTTGCTCAGATGGAGACTTCACTGAATCCACTTCTGGAAGTCTGCTTCTATCCCACCTGGGGAGATGCATAAACCAGATTAACTAGGTTCTAGTGTCCCAGGACATGCAAAGGGACTTTAGAATGGATAAAAGACTGAAAGGACTACTTTTCTATGGCTATGCAAACACTGGTGGATGACTGGGGACACTTCACTGATATTAATATGGGCTGGTCAGGGAAAGTATAGGACAGTCACAACTTTTAAGAACACAGGACTGTTCAGAAAGCTGCAAGCAAGGGACATCTTTTCTGATCATTTACCACTTGAAATTGAAAAGCCAATAGTTATTCTGGGGGACCCAGCCTACCCCTTACTTCCCTCATTCATGAAACCATACGCTGGTTTGCGTACTGGCTCTGCAGGTACAGAATGACAGTTTAATGTGCTTTTGGTAGATTGAAGGGACACTAGATAGGATTTCAGTGAGAAAAATATGCTAATGGTTATAGCTGCCTGTGTTGTGCTGCATAATATGTGTGAGGCAAAGGGGGGAAAGCTGCCACCAGATAGATGATGGTGGAGCATCTGTCTGCTGACACTGAACAACAAAACACAAGGGCTCAACTTGGAACTATGCGTTTGAGGGAAACTTTAAAAGAGCACCAGAACAGTCAGCCACAGTTGTGTTCTGTACTGTTCTCTGGACCCGAAGCTTTGGGTACTTAAAGTTATAACTATTACTGTGTGTTTTAGTGAAGCTATGAATTATGTGGTGCTTTCTGTACATTTATAAATATGACTGGGTGTTTTCCTGACCTTTTTATTTCTGTACAAGTATTGTTTGCTTTGAGTACCACTATGCATTCCACAGTGTGTTGCAAGCTAATAAAAATAATTGTATTTTCTAACAATAGAAATTTATTGAGTGCCAAACCAGAGTAGAAGAACAATGTGCAAAAGACAATGCAATACAAACTTTTAACAGATTTACAGAACTTAAGAATTGGAAAGGCAGCAAACATTTCTATCCATATCAGTCCACAAATGTAGTCCCTTGTGGCTATATGTACACCTGCCATGGTTCTCACAGGTCAGTGTATATGAATCTGTAGTTTTCCTTGTTGTCCCCTGGTGTGGAGTGATGGGGATATTTACATGCCATCGTGATGTCACGTGGTATGTTGGGAGGGATAATGAGCTGCTACCATGGAGTTCTCCAAAGACTGTAAAGAGTGGGGAGTCTGATTTTTAAACCAAGAGATCAACCAGAGGTCTGCAACATTTGGGCTTTCTGCCTGAGAGGACCCATTATTGTCACAACCTCAGGGGTTCCCCTGAGGAAGGCAGATCAGCACTGCATGTTGCTAACGCTGTTGCAAGCATCGCAAAGCATTTTGGGAAGGGTCAAAGGTGTGAGTGGGGAGTGGAAGATTCTTTTGCAGGCTGCAAGAGGCCAAAGGGGGAAGAAGAAAGAGAGCAGAGAACAAGTTAACTCAACACTGTAGCTACAAGCTCAGTCCAACGATAAGATGCTGGCCCCAGTTCAAGGTCACGGTGCTAGACAAGAAGTTTATCCCTCACCCCGCCACATCCAGCCATGAGAAAACCAGGGCTGCAGAGATGGAAAACACAGGTGAGATGATGAGGGGGGGGCAGAGCTTCATGTCCATGGAGCCGTTGTGTTTTGGGAAAGCAAAGAAGACCACAGAAAGCCGGTTTGGACTGGCACAAAGAGCACCAGGAACAGAGGTTGCGGAATGGAACACCCCCAAAGGAGCCAGGACTTAAAACCCTCCTGAGAGCTGGAGCAATTCGGAGACTGGCAGCGAACCCTGGATGACCTGTGTACACAGGACAGAACTCTCGACCACCCTTCCCCCTCTTCTTACATTACACCCAGGCCTGGCCAGCCTCAGGTAGTGAGTGTGAGTATGAACGTGGGTTAGGGCTTGGGGCACTAACGCTTTCTTCCTTCCTCTGAGTGACGTGAGGAGCACCCATCACTCTCCACTGTTATTTTATTTTTATCAGTAAAGCTATAAAACTCAGTTACATGGTGTGTTCCGTCATCTCCTCCCTAAAGATCCTGTGGCCTCAGCCTGATCACCTGACGCCTTAGGCAGATTGGTAACATAAATCTGTCACACTATGTCCTGGTACATCTCCCTGTCCTTCCTGCTGGGACCCCTGAGCCTTTGTCCGTGCTGTTGGTCATACTGGTCCTCCAGGGATAGGCGCCGACTCTGTGGGTGCTCCAGGGCTGAAGCATGCATGGGGAAAAATTGGTGGGTGCTCTGCACCCACCGGCAGCTTCCCGCCCGCTCCCCCCGCTCACCTCCGTCTCCACCTCCTCCCCTGAGCACGCTGCGTCCCCGCTTTTCCCCCTAGCTCCCAGCGCTTGCCGCCACCAAACAGCTGTTTCGCGGCGGTAAGCACTGGGAGGGAGGGGGGAGGAGGGAGAATGTGGTGTGCTCCGGGAACAGGCGGGGCTGGGGCAGGGATTTGAGGAAGGAGTCCAGTAGGGGCAGGAGGGGGCAGAGTTGGGGCAGGGACTTTGGGGAAGGGGTTGGAATTGGCGTAGGGGTGGAGGCGGGGTGGGTCCGGGGGCGAGCACCCACCAGCACCGGCAAAAGTTGGTGCCTATGCCTCCAGGTCCTTCATTCAAGGTCTGATGCAGTACTGGCTTGCAGGATCTCGCAAAACATGCCCTCCTTTGTCATCTTCTTTCTTTGCCTCAACAGGATCTTGCATTCTACAGACGTGGAGGAGGCACCCCTCAAGACTGAAAAGGCAGCAGCTGCTCGTAAAAGTGCACAGATATATCGTTGGATTTATACTCATAATAGAAAGAGAAAGATAAGTTTCAAAACTCCCTTCCCTTATTCCCATAACAACTTCTAATAAGACATGTTTGTTGACACTTCAGCTTTGGAGCACTTCTGCCCAGCATCTCTCTCCAGTCCCAGCCATGGTGCCCATTAGGGATGAGGGGGCAGAAAGAAATTTTGGCTGCATGAAACAATAAAATTGCAGTCTCTATTCCACGGGTGCAAGCACAGGGAAACAGCACTGAACATTGAAACTATTTTCCACAGTCAGGGCTGGTTCTAGCTGATATCCAGAGATCCTAGAAATCTGTTTGCCACGGAAAAGCATGGAATTTGCATTTTTATAGAGAATCTTTAGTTTTTTTAATTTTTGAAAAATAAAATCATATATTAACTATTAACTACATTTTACTGTAAGTACCAGTGTCACTTATTTCAATGTGCGTAACCTCCCCTCTTGTGGTTGATTTTAAATTTACATAGCTAAACATATTCCAATAAACTGCTTCCGGCGTATAGGGGTTCATGTTTCAGTGCATCTCAAAGTTCACTTCAACCTCCAGATGTTAATAATTAAAGTTATGAAAAGATGCCAAAAACTTAAAATCACCCTTAAAGACCATGTCACTGAGTTTGTCAAGGTCAAATTTCAAGTTGACGGTAATGTTCTGTTCTGTACTATATGCAGCAAGGCTGCAGATTATGTTTGAAGGCAGACAAATACAAATTGCAACTCTATTAATTTGATTATAATAATTGATGTCACTGGTAGGCTTTGAACTTGCTTAAAAATTGTAACTATATCAATAACGCACCGAGTTCAACTGATACCTATATATATTGTGGCTAGGGAAACTAAAATTCAGCGTTCCATTTTAATCATGGAAAAACATGGATTTTTATGGTTGGGTTTTTTTGGGTTTTTTTTAGAATTTTGATTTTAATCCTGGTAAACTAGGATCACTAATGATATCTTACTCCTGAGGGTAATAGAGGCACAGAAAGCATAGCTGCTACTGGCATCCCAAAGCCACTTGTGCCCACATGCCACTAGCTTGTTAACTGCAATGGTGCCTGCTGAAGATATTGTAAAGTGTCCTGGTAAAGTGTCCTATGGCAGAGGAAGAAATAAGGCAACCGCGCCTATAAATCTTTAAGAGAATTTGCAGAGTATCTCCATGAAAGTTTCATAGAGATCTCTCAGAAAGATAAAAGGGACATCACTTTGTACATAAACAAACTGCTCCCTATTCCCCTTCCCCCTGCCTAACCCAACAGGGAAGTAGATACCTATTCTATCTCTTCTTGTATGAGCAAAACAATTGAAAGCCGATACCACGGCTTGTTAACTTGGAGATGGGCCAGGCACCGTCTTTAAATTTTAATTTGCTAAGGAAAATTGTATGTACTGTACACAGTTACCAAAGGTCCCTTCCCCTTTATCGGTCTCATCCACGTTTGGCTGGTTAGACTGTTGAGGACTATCAAACAGGTCTTGGCTCATGGCATGGCTGGAGTCCCCATGTCTGCCACCTCTTCTCCTCCTCCTTGCTGTTTAGCAGGGGTCTCTGTCTTGTGGGCCTCCAGGGTAGCCACAGTAGTTTGGGGGGTGCTGGTGTGGTCTCTGCTGAGAATAGTATGCAGCTTGTTGTAAAGGTAGTAGATCTGTGCTCAGCATTAGATCTATTGTTGACCTCCCTGGCCTTGTGGAATGCCTGCTGCAGTTCCTTCACTTTCATGCAGCACAGCTGATAATCCCTGTTCTAACCCTTCATGTACATCCCCTGTGCAATCTTCTCCTAGCTGCCCACCTTTCTACAGCTGGTCCATAACTGTGCTTCCACAGCCTCTTCTCCCCACAGGCCAATATATCTCCTGTGTTCTCCAGGCAGGAGCTCTGCAAGTGTGTGGAGTTGGTATGGTTGGTTGGGCAGTTGCACACAACAAGGGAGAACTGCTAGGTGTACTTGCCAAGATGGGCAATCAAGAAAAGACATTTCAAAAATGCATGGGACGTTTTTAGGGGCATGGCTTCCCGTCTCTATGACTCCTGGACAATGGAGTTTACAATTGTAACCAGAGTATTCACTATCCCAGCGAATAGGGCATTGTGGGACAACAGCTGGAAGACTGTTAGGGTTGAATCCCACTTGGACCGTATTGACCTCAGTATGTTGACTGTGGCTTTAACTCTTTAAGGAGGTGGTTTTACTATATAATCAATGGGGCATTTACAACAAGCTTTAGAGCAGACATATGCACAAATAAGGTCAATGCAAGACAATGTACATCAGCCTAACTTTGTGGTGTAGTAGACCAGGCCTGAGGTCTCAAAGATACAGCTTGCCCTGGAACCATAAGATAGGGATAGGGCTGTTATGCGAGTCCTACATTGCACAGAGAATCCTTATTGTGTTGGCTGCTTTCTGGCCCCTTGCAGCAGTGATCTGGGGTTCTAGATTTTTGGTGTTTCATTCAGATAGTAAAGTTTACTGTGATAGGCAGTAGACCATGCTGGACGTTACAGACCTAATGAAATGCTAAAAGACAAGCCAAGAGGATTAACATTAGTAAAATTATACTTATCTATATACAGACAAAAAGAAAAGGCAATTAATAAGACTACTATCCAATAGTTTAGCCATAAACGTAGGAACCTAAGAAGAATACAGATATTTTTGCATTTTTTTAAATTAAAAATGGGTTGGGGGGAGGGGCAGTTAGCTTGGATTTAAACATTCTCTTGCAGTGTTTACGACCCCAAAATTGTTTCACTGAGTAGAACACGTGAACCAAAAACAATCAACCCCTTCACTTTATCACTGACCAAATGCCAAATATAGCATAAATGGTGAAAAGAAATGAAGTTTTTAAAATGTTGATGTTTAGTTTGATGGTGGCCTTTCAGACTAAAATCGATCAGTACAGCTGATTTAAAAGATTAAAAAAAAAAACTTTCGTGTAACATCCCCAAAAATTATGTTGACAAGTAAGGAAAAGAAAAACTGTGCAATGGTCAGTTAAAAATGGACAAAAGATAATTAAATGTTAACATTGGCAGAAGTGTAACAAAAAATGTACTTTTGTCAGAAGATGGCAGCAAAGATGCAAGTTTCTTCAGCGTATAAAACTGGTTCAAGGGGGCGACCTGTTTATAACATTGGATTCAGAGAACTGCTATTTCTGAGATAAAAAACCAAACACTATTGAGCTCTTGTATGATTACGTTTCTCACCTCACACTCAGGCAGTTTAACTACCGATGGGAGAATTAATTGATCCAGCACCTCAGTTGGTGTAAATAGTTGTAACTATTGATTTCAATGGAGCTATGATGATTATTACCAGCTGAGTGTCTGGCCTGTTTTGCCTAATGTCAAACTCACTTGAAAGTTGTGGTTGGAAAGACTGACTGGAATTAGAATGTTATTGGGTTCACATTCTGCTTAGGAGAGACTGAAAAAAGGAGCCAAGAAAAAAAAAAAGCCAGTGAAATAATAGGGAGAAAAATTGCAATGAGACTGTGAAACAGAGAGACTGGTGCAAGGGAAGTGGGAGTGAAGAAATGGGGAAGAGGTAAACATTTTAATAAAAAAAATAGATACCACATACCCAGGCCACCCACTTGTACCAGCCTCTTTTGGGGGATCCTTTTAGCCTAATCTGCGTAGCACAGCTTCCCTGTAGGTAGAAAAACATATTTGAATGTTTTCATGTTTGGTTTAAACTGAAGCATCCTTGTAGGAGGAATAAGGATTCAAGGAAGAAAAGGTCCACAAACTCTCACTAGTTTTTCAAACAAGAACATATTTGAAAAGTTTGCAAAAAGCTGAACTCCATGAAATTCATCCATCCCTACTTAGTGTTAACAGTACGTAACTTCAGGCAGGACTTGGTCTTTTCCATGAGCCCCTCACTGCTGGACTGGCTGCTGAATCCACCCTCCTATTGAATTTACTGTCAAAAATCTAGGATTCCGTCTTTAAAATATAAAGTTTTTAATTATGACTTCTTGCCTTTATGGTTGTGAACCTTCTAATGGAATCTGATGCAGAGTTGTGCTCTGGAGTCTGCAAATAGCCAGGAACTATAGCCTATAGACACCTAAACCATCTACTTCATATCATAACTCTTATTCTATTATTTATTTTCATTGCTCTATTCTGTAAAGTGGCATCTATAATGTGCCCTTTTCCCCCCACCCCTGAGACAATTGACAAATGCCCACATATGAAAGAGCAGAGTCCAAGTCAGGAGTGAACTTTTTCTTCTGTCCAGTTTTTAGTGAATTATCTTTGGTTGGGCTAGTTTGGTACGGTGAAAGGCCTCTCTGAATGATGCCAGTAAGGCAGAAATGAAAGAATAAACATTGAAGGAGCTTTAACAATACATGAAATACAAAAAAAAAACAAAAAAAACCCAAAGGAAACTGACAATTAAGCACCTGTGTGAAAATAACTTCATGGGTCTAGTTTAAACTGGTATACATTAGGAATATTGAGAGATGAAGCCTAATCTTTTGTTCTTAATTCACCTTTTGAGGCCTCTGAATCATTAATGCAATGGTGTCTTAGGGGCATTAGATAAATAGCTAATCTTGTATATTAGTAAAGCGTCCAGTTTTGTTTTTACATCAATTGCGGCTTGATGGGCAGGGTGACTATAGAATCCAGTCCTAAAGGTATTGCAACAAATTATTACAGTTTTCTATTAAAATGTACACCCAGAAACTCCAGATGGAGGTTTTATTTCTGTTTTTCATTTTAAAAAAATTCACTTTTGGAGATTGGTTTCAGAAATATACCCCATTTGTGGCTCTCCAGGTGTTGCCATTACGCACTTTGAATCTTATGTTTAGACTGTGGGAAGTGAGATTTAGGACTTCTGGATTTCCCCTATAGTTTCACTGACTCACTGTGTGGCCTAGGCAAATCACTTAAAATGACACTCTCAGGTTAAAAAGTTGGTATATATTTTTTAAAAAGGTTCTTAACTATGTTATTAATCCTGTTAGAGTATTAAAACAAAACAATTCCAAAAATGTAATTTAAATTTTTTCTCCTCATCCCCCCAACCCCACCTTCTGTCTCTGTGGCACACCCTACTATTTCTTACCTCACTTAGAACTGCCTAACTTTTAGAGCAAACTGTACACTTTTCAGCATCACCAATCATCCTACAAAAACAAAGCTTCCCTGCACATAAATGGGGTGCAACCAATTACATTCAGTAAAATTTTTTAACCCCAAACTGAGAGTTTTTTTCTGACCACAGTATTTGGCTCTTTATGCTTCTTCATATTGTGTAACTCAGTGTTTAAAGTTAACAAGTGTGGTTTTAGCACACACACACACACACACACTCTTACACTTTTCTCGGTATGAAGCTCACACACAAAGCATGAAAAAATACCTCCCCACTTTTCTTTTTGCGAATACAGACTAACACGGCTGTTACTCTGAATCTTGTATGTAAAGAACTTCTACTTCCCACCCTCTTCTAATTCTACATCTTGTTAGCTGGCTATAGTGATGTAGAGTTATAACGAGTGGAAAATCAAAAAATTTAACTTTAGACACCAGTAAAAAAATAAGGTAATATTCACAGTTCCACTTCACATTTGTTTCAAATGGTCTAGTGTCTGGGGCCTATTGGATAGCAAGTTTGTGACCTCGGTCCAGTTCAAAGTGGACATGTGTTCATATCATAAAACCCCCATCATAATGGGCACTAGCTGGCAGCCTTATTGCCAGTCTTCATAGAAAGACAGGTGACTGACATGGCATGGAGTTACAGATTCCAAAGCCAGAATGGACCATTGTGATCATCTAATCTGACCTTCTATATAACACAGGTCACACAACTTCCCTTGCACAGGGCTTTCTTTCAAGGAAATCCATCCAGATCAGGGTTGAGGCACAGTAGCATAGTAATACAGGGAAGCTGAACACATTATGTTGATAAATACAGACTTTAGCATCCTGAGCTGTCACTTTGGCACCTTCCATGGGCATGACTTTTCCAAAATTCTCTTTATTTATGCTCACTAGGGTTAGAAATGAATTCCAGGCACTGAGAACAGAGTCCAATCGCTCTCTCTCTCAGGTGCATACGCACTTTGCTGTTTAAAGTGATGTTTTCCCTAAAAATACTAAGAAAGATATTGTATTTTAGGTATTAGGGTCTTTTAACCTTTATTTTATTGTATTCATGTTGTTGTTGTTTTCCAGACATTTCCAATGAAATATATTTTGTTTGCAATGCATGTTCTTGGATTATTTCTTAGCCATGACTCAAATGTTCTGGTGATCATCTCATGTACAGGCTTTATTATGATGTTTCATGGAAACATTCCAATAACATTTTTGCAAAAAAGAGAGAGAGAGAGAGAGAGAGAGCTGCATCTGAGCAAACAACAGCATCAGAGCAATATATAACAGTTTGCTCAGTGAATCTTGTCTAAATGATCACTGCCAGTTATGTAAAAAAAAGGTGTTTTTTTTATTTGTGTCCTCTTCATATGGAAATATTTGAACTAAGACTTAAAAAAATAATTCTGAAGTTGAAAGTTATTGCAAGATCCTATAGTTCACATGTAAAGAATTTGTCCATATCTAGTTCAAGGAAGCCCTAAAATGGGATTTTGAGTGACTTCAGTATTAGCTACTACAGTAAAAGCTGTTATCCAGCATGTTGAGAGAATGGGGGGTGTCAGTAAGTCAAAAATTTCAGTTAACTAAGAGGGAGGGAGTTTGGGTACAGGAGGAGTTTCGGGGTGCCAGATCCAGGCAGTGCTCACCTTGGGCGGCTCCCCGCAAGCAGCGTCATGTGTGGAGAGGCGCGGCCAGGTGTATCTGCGTGCCACCCCACCCGCAGGCGCTACCCCACACTCCCATTGGCTGCGGTCCCCAGCCAATGGGAGCTGCGGAGCCAGCGCTTGGGGCGGGGGAAGCACATGGAGCCCCTGTAGCCATTCCTCTGCCTAGGAGCATTGATCACAGCCAATGGGAGTTGCAGGGGTGGCGCCTGCGGGCGGAGGCAGCGCATAAAGCCACCTGCCCACACCTCTCCAGACATGTCGCTGCTTGCTGGGAGCGGCCCGAGGTGAGCACCACCTGGATCTGGCACAACGAAACCCCTCCTGTGCCCCAACCCCTGCCAGAGCCTGTGCCCTGCACCTCCTCCCAAAATGGCGGTTTATAGAGCTTTTTGGTTTGTGAAGTGCCAGATAATGCAGCTTTTCCTGTATATGGAATAGAGTAGGAGGATTCCAAAGGGAGCTATGTCCAACTTTCCCAGGCCAATAAAAGGATTACCATGCTTTACAGCCTGTAATGAGGGGCAAATAGATGGACTCCCACTTTCTTCATGGGGAAAATAAAAACACAACTTATTTGTTCTCCTGCACAAATCACTTCTTCCCCAGCTTTTTCACAGTTTGAAATAATATGGGCAATTGGTTCATCATCTTTAATATTTCTCCTCACCTCTCCTGCCAAGTGGCTTCTGCATTTACACACACACACACACACACACACACTCTCTTACACTTTTCTCGGTATGAAGCTCCCACTGGTCTCCCTTTTTTCCATCTTCTTCCTGTTTAGAAAAAGGCGAGGAGGGGGAAATACTTACTTTATTGTTGCCACTTCCAGCCTCACAACTCGGACCCACCAGGGGCTGCAATTTGCACCCTCACTATTAATAAGTCTCAAGGATTAAATCTGCCTATAAGACCCTCACATGTCCTTGGAACCACAAGGCCTGACTATTTTAATGCCTTCTTAGAAAGCCTTTCAAAAAAGCTAAACGGAGAATGCACACACATGCCTGTTTTTTGTTTTTATATTCCACAGTGATCACCGTCACAATTACAGGGATAGCTGCATGTCTGCCCCCTCTCTGATCCCTCTGAATGCATCCTTGTGGATGCATTAGAAAGTATAGCTGAAGACCAATCACAAAAGGGAGATATTATACGAGTGGCAAACAAGATGCAAGAACTAGAGTTTGTATTCACGTTGACCATGTGGAATGAAATTTTACAACACAAGTAAAGCTCTCCAAGACAAATAACTGGATTTGAACACATGTGCAGACCTCTGTCAATCATTAGCAGACCACTTACACACTTTGAGGAATGATTTCGGAAGATTTGAAGACATATCAAAAGATATCTTGCCTGATATTAACGACAAAGAAGCCCAGTCCCACAAGCAAATCAGGAAAAAACAAGCAAATGATAGCAGTGCAACAGAAACAGCATTGAATCCTAGAGACAAATTTCACGTATCTACTTACTATGCTATAATTGATACACTTGAAGCTCATACGAAGAAGAGAGGTGAAGTGTACGAAGTAGTATCGAGTAGATTTTCTTTTCTAAATGATATGGACTTATCTGACAAACAATATTCACAAGGTTCCCAAAAGCTAGTTGACTTGAACATGAATCTCTGTGGAGAAGTACACCAGTTCCACTGTTATATGTGCGCAAAGTTTAATGATACAGGAAAAATGAAATTCAGTCACATTGATCTTTATGACACAATACTGAAAGACGGAATACAATGTGTATTTCTAAATGTACAGATCATACTACATATTTTTCTAACATTGATGATTACTAACTGCTCCGCAGAATGCTTTTTCTCAGTTGAAAAGAATAAAAATATCCTCAGAGAACAATGTGTCAGGACAGACTTGCTTCACTTTCCCTATTGTGTATGGAAGTGGACATGCTTCATCAAGTCAGTTTCGATGAACTCATCCAGAATTTTGCAATCAGAAAAATCTAGAAAGAAGCTATTTTAATTTCAGCATACATGTAAGTTTTGTGTCATTTCAAAAAATAAAATTTTATTTTACGGTATAGTATTGTTTTTATTTTGAATTAAATGTTGGGGCGGGGGGGGGGGAAGACCATAATCTTTTCAGTGCTTAGGTTCTCTAAAGGTCTTAATCCGTCCCTGCCTCACCTCTAGGGTCTGGTTGTCAGTCTGTTTCCCCTAACAATCTCTCCTTCTGCTTGAGGGAGTGTGACCTTTTAAATCTAGACATGGTCTTTGTTCTCAGGTGTTCACAAGCTTGGATCTTCCCTTGACAAACTAGTCCAGGGAGCTCAGCAGAGGAACAGAGGCTCTTGCATTGTCACTTCAGTGTGGACATCTCAAGCCATTGTTTAGCCTTCTTGTTTGTTTCCCAACAGTCCTATTGATTTAACCCAGTAGTCATACAGTAGACATCCCGATAACCAGGTCAACATACAGGGTTCATAAATTACTACAGAACAGCCCCACTTCTGCTACAATCATATTATGCTGACCCTGCATTCTTTATGTGGGCTATGAATGGGGGGGGGGGGAGACTAGTTTTTAAGTTAGCCTGGTTAGCTGCACTGTGGGAGGACCTAGTTTTGAGGTTTTGTCCATGAGCCTCATACTGACTAGTAGCCATGCTCAGGCACCATCCCCATTGTAGGAATTTCACCACTGCACCTTAGGTTGTCCTTTTCCTCAAAGGATTTAACCTCCTTGGGTTCCCTCCTATGGGGGACTAATCTCGATGCTTGACCTTGAGGGATAATGATGCCTTCTAGTTTACTTTTCTAATTCTACTTCCATAGCTCACCATAGATGACTTCAGACAGGCTGTAGTCTATTTTGGAAAAAAAATGCTTTGCTTTCTGGATGTATTTATTCTTGCTACAGTCCTCCTTCCTGCCTACCATGCAAATAGTACAGTCTTAGGAGGAGTCCCAGGTTCAAAGTCTTCATTTTCTCACTGCAGGATGGCTTCTCCACACTCCAGAAGGCTACACAAGCTGGCACTGTCTGATAATACTTGTTGTTTACATAGAATTTACTATCTGCAAAGCATCTTAAATCTTTGCAAATCAGTCATTATATCACCCTCCACTTAGGGAGCTAAGAAAATACTATTCCCATTTGTACTGAAGGGGAGACTCAGGCATAGAGAAATTAAAAGACTTGTTCAAGACCATCTAGTGAGGCAGTGGCAAACTGGGATTAAAACTTGGAAGTTTCTGCCTTCTGGTCTGCTCAGCAGACCACTTAATTAAGCTGCTTCATGTACATTGGTGCTGTAATTCATTATGTTCTGAATACAAAGGAAGTTCTTTAATGTCAAATATATGCTTTTTGAAGAAAGAGGTTTAATTGTTTTTGCAAGGTACCCAGAATACTTATGTTCACTTAAAAAGTAATATAGAATAATTGACAGTGCATGCATGGTGCTTGGGAATATTTCAGTGCTTTCCTATTTGTTTCTGTCGGAACTGCTGGAGTTATACGAGGTGTAGCCTAATTGGAAAAAGAATGAGTAGCCCCATGCTGGACTCAGGTTTGCTTTTGGATTTCTTGCTCAGTTCAGTTCTTTGTTCTTCTCCCAATAATGGCAGGAGGATGAAGGTAAGCAGCAACGGTGAAGTCTGCCCCCTATGGGAAATGCTGTGATGCTTTTTTGTGTGCATGTGGACTAGCTCCTGCCGGTCTTTCAAAGCAAAGGCAATTGAACTCTCTCTCTCGAGATTTAATTTTAAAACTGAGCTATAAAACTGCTTGACTTGCAACCTCACCTCCGCCCCCAAAAAACCACCGTAATCCTGATGCCCCTTTCTCTGAAAAAGAACAGAAAAGTTTAATAGCAATAACTGTAAAAAGGAATAGGAAGTAAACAAGATGCTTATTCTCTCAGAAAGCCTTAACTCCCCTTTAGCTTGCTACAGTAGTACATACTTTATTCTGTCTGCTTTGGCACCTGAAATTTAAAAAACAAAAAAACAAAAACACACCAACAATTTCTCTCTCCTTTTGACCTAGGTCTGTAAGCGCACATACAGGAAGACTGATAACCTTTTAAAGCAATACATTTTATTTGCCATAAAAGCATTTACTCCTGCTGTCAGCAGAAATGAAATTTACAACTAAAGAAAAGAATAAAAAGTCAAGTGTGCTCTTAGAAAGTTCAGAGTAAGCAGCATGCAACTAAGACCTTCCCTGCTAAAGGCCTTTATTTCTTTGATATGTTTCAGAGTAACAGCCCTGTTAGTCTGTATTCGCAAAAAGAAAAGGGAGTACTTGTGGCACCTTAGAGACTAACCAATTTATTTGAGCATAAGCTTTCGTGAGCTACAGCTCACTTCATCAGATGCATATGTAAATAACACCACACCCCCTAAGGCCTCTCCATCTTTGATGTGTAAATGAGGCCACCCCTCTCCCCGAGGTTTTTAAACTGTTCAAGAAAGTATTCTGTTCCTGTGCCTGCTAGGTCCTGCCTTCCAGCTCTATGATCCTCTGTTGCTTTTGTCTTTTGACCTTTTGCTCACCACACTCTACAAAAGTGGTTTTATTAAAGTATCAAATGGCCTCCTTCTGGTCAAATCTAACGGCCTCTTCTCTGTCCTCATCTTTTTAGGTCACTGTGGTGCCTGGGCCACTGCTGACCACTCCCTTCTCATTCATTGCTCTCCAGACTTCTGTCTTGGTTCCCTTTGGTTCCTGCTCCATCCATCTGTTGGTTTTCCTGAGAGCTCAATCCTCAGCCCCTTTCTCTCCCTCAATGCTCTCTCTCACGGTAAGCTTATTCATTCCCACCTCACTTTTACTATGTGAAATCAAATTTATTTTTTCACCCAGTGTCTCTTGTCCTCAGTCCAGTACGTCTCCCTCTCTTCTATTGCTACCTGCCAATATTTTAGCCCAAACTCTTGTCATCTCCTGACTTGACTTTTGCATCTTCCTGCTCTTTGGAGTCCTGGTCCCCCCAGGATCTAAGCCATCCAGAATGCTGCTAAGATCAACATCTTCTCCCGTTATTCTATGGTATGTCTTGCCCCTTGTTGAATCTCTGCATTGGCTTCCATTCTTCTAAAACTAGTTTAAAACATCTTAACCTTCAGAGCACTTGTGCCTACCTATATATCATACTATCTACTCCTATACCCCTTCTCTTGTCCTTAGCCCCACCCAAGCCTCTCTCTGATCATTCCCCCTCTCATGTCTTTGTAACTTCTCTCTCATTACAACTTTACTACCATATGTCTTGAATAGTTTTTCATTACTACAGGACAAGGCTCCTGCCTCACAAAGTTCCTACAAACATACCTATTCTGGGAAGCCTTCAAACTACACTGACCACACCAACCTCTGATTAACTTGGCATTATTGGTTTTGCACTGTATTTGTAGCCAGCTTTCCCCCCCTCCCCCCACACACACACAAAAATCAGGGATTACTTTTTTGCATTCTCCATATATAAACTTGCTGTTTGACTTTTTGGTGCTATAGAAATGATAAATAATTAGGAGTCTTAAAGCCTCTCTCTCCTCTCTTTGTAAAGGAGGTCACACCTCCTAAAGACCTGTCTCCTCCCATTTGGTAAGGCTAGTGCTTGAAATCTCACTCAAGAATATTGTTCAGAAGCCATTGTGAAGATCCCTTGATATAATCAGACAATTGTCTTCTGTATGTGGGATTAGCTGACTGGGTCACATCAAATGTTGGCCTCTCTGTTCCAGTATGACACACTTGATCCAGAGGGAGGAAAACAAGGCAAACATATCTTTGGGATGTGACACAGCCACAAGAAAATCCAGACTGTCTCACCCACATCAGAGCTGGTGACAAATCCACCAGCAGAAGACCACAGCCCTCTTGCAAGACATACCAGCTATAACATCTTACCCCCACTTCCTTCCACCTAAAAGTGTGGTGGCAGGCAATATTTTACTTTTAATATATTTTTTGTTCCAAGAAAAACATTTATAACATGTTTGCCAAAATGCTTCAAGTTAAAAAGTTAAAAAACAGAATTGGAAGAAAATTTGTTTATTGGAAAACATCTGTTTATCCTTAAAGTAACAAAATGTACAGGAGTTCATTACCTATCAATCCCTGTATTTTTAGAAGGGGTTATTAGTTCTGCACAGGTTTCCATTAGCATACGTATTAGAGATTCCATAGTAAATAGAGCAACTGTTTCTTTCCATGGCAAATGCAGCAACTATTTCTTTTTAACTTTGTTTTTCTAGTGACCGGAATTGAGGAACTGCAACAAAAAACACAAAGAAATAAAATGTTAAAAATATTCTATACAAATGGTACATCTGTTAAGGCTGCCTGAGGACAAGTTGTTTGATAAATGTCTACTTTTTTCAGACATGGGAATTCTTAAGCAAAGTGGGATGCTTGGTATGTTCATTTGCATGCCAATACCCAGAATGCTCTTCCAGCTCTTAGCTATTTGATATTTGTCTCCAAGCTGTAGGAAGAAAACAAAAGGTTTTGATGAGCTTGTGTTTTGTGGGCACTGAATTCTTTAGTACGGCGTAGGGGTATTATTGTGTACATTAAAGTGGAAACCCTTTTTTTCAGTTGCTAGAGAACTTTTTTTTGTTTTGGGCTTAGACTTGTTCATTGTAACGCAGATGTGATGTAGATAAGGTAAGCAAGTATTGACTGGGCACTCCCTGTGTTAGACCCTGCTGAGTTAATCTCATGTTAATAAGTTAGAACTTATTGCAATTTTTATTTTCGAAGTGCTGCACAAAATGTATCTAATTAATCTCCCTCCCCTCTACCCCCACCCACTGAGATAGGCCTGCTCTTTATTTTTCATCAGGTTACCACCTTGCCTGATCTGCAGATATAATGTCGGTAACTTGGGCAGAATCTAAAAATAGCTCCTGTTGAGAAATAAAAGACTTTTCCCCCTTTTCTAAACAGGCTAACGCCATGCATTCACTTCTGAGAAAACAACTGAAACAATTGGAAGCAATAAATCAAGTCGTGACTGAACTTGGGGAGTATCATGTGTATTTCTTTTTGTTTAAATTACTCTTCAAATAAAAGTAAAACCTGTGACTGTCTTTTTCAGATGCCGTTAATGAAGCACTATATAAAATAATATATTACAGTCCCCACAACTGACTTCTGACTGTGAGGAAACCCCGTAGGCTTCTGCCAGCAACACTTGCATTACTATGAGTGAGCAGCAGCTCAGTAGGCCCTTCCTCTGCGTTGTGAATGGAACCCCCCATCCACAAGGTGGGGGGTAGCTTAATGAACACCTGGCTCAGCTGAAAAATGTCGACACATGGAGAGCGAAGGCAAAAGGGACCTAGAGTCCAACAACTCTCAACAATGTGGCAACAGCTACTGAGAGAGGAGGAAACATTGGGCAAGGGGAGGGTGTCAGAGTAAGGGAGAGACGTAGCAGCTGCTTCACTCAGAAATGAGGGAGTTAGAGCACAGGGTGAACAAACCCCTTTGAGATGAGAGAGTAAAAGGAGGCATGGAAGACCTTCCAGTGAGGAGAGTAAGGGGGCAGCATGGACCTCTGGTGCAGGAAGGGAAAGAGAAGGCACAACTGGGGAGAGACAATTGAATACAGGGAGCAACATAGTAAATAAAGGGATTAGCTTATGAGGCTAGATCACAAGACTTAAATAGGTGTAGTTTAGCTAAGGATATGATAGCTTTAAATTACACCAGAGATGTGAACATCAGGAACGGAGGGGAGTTATTTTAGAGTTGTACACAGGGGTATAACTAGAAGTAATGGGATGGAATTAATAAAAATCAGATTCAGGTGGAAGAAGAAAACTTTTCAGAGTGGGAGGTATGTATATTAGACTCTGGTCTTTTCTCCCAAGAGAAGTGGCAGAAGCCCCATTGCTAAGGGCTTTCAAAACTAGACGGAATACTAAAAAGTACCCCAAAAACAGCCAGCCGGCAGGTCTGATAGGTCTTTTTCATTCCCAATTTCTCTGATTTTGTTCATTATGCTCCTCTTATGTTATGACCCTTGCACAAGCAGCTAGGCTCCACTTCTGAACCAAAGGAGGCTCAACAGTGGCCTGAAGAGCCCTACACTAAAAAGTCATCTCACTAAAATTTCTGAAAATCATTGATTTGCAGTACAGACTCTGGACACTAGAGTGAGCTGGGACTCATGGCCATTCCTTAGACTAACTCTCCCTAAAAATAAAGAGTTAGTTTTATATAGATCTAATGTGAGTTAGTGATGAAGGTCATCTACAAAATCCTTTAGACTATGGGTATTTTTACAGAATTTAGTCAAACTCAGCAAATTAACATTTTCCATTGTCTTTATGATGTACAAGCTTATAATGAACATTTTCCATGAGAAAACTCTGAGGCTAAACTATAGCCTTCAATGTTGAGTTAGTGGCTTGCTTAGGTAATAAGTTAAATTGGGAGTTAGATTCGAGAGAAGTGCCCTGGAAAGGGAACATATGGTTTCTATTAAATTAGCACTTTATTAAATTGCAAATGGCAGAACTCCTAAAGCACACAAGTGTATTTAATTGAATTATTTGAGTAAGCACTTGCTGTTTTGGAGTAAAACCTGTCTTCCTACACCATATGCTATTTTGTTTCAATTCAAGTACATGAAAGGATATCCATTTCTGTACCTGGATTTATATCTAAAATAAATCATATGTTGTATTTAGTTAGCAATTAATTTGGTATGTTTTAGTGTAAAGGGAAAAAATTGACTTGTACTTTTTTTTTTGCTTCTTTATGAAGTACAATGGCAGCCTTTAAGGAGTTGTTTTAAAGATAGTTCTCTCTTTTACATTGGGAAGATTCTAATGACCAGAGAACTAGCAAAATGTTGACATCACAAGAGCCAAAAAAAGTAAAAGCTGAGTAACTGAAATAAGATGTTTAGTCAGAATATTTAAAAACCCTTTGTTTTTAATTTGTTAATATCTATTCAGCTTTATTGGCTAATTAAGCTCTTGGCAAAAGGTTGCCTAAGACTCAATACCTTTTCCCTGCCGTGCCCTAAGAAGGCCTCTATCAACAACAGGAAATAGAATTGACATTCCTGATAGCGTAACAACGAACCCCTTCCCCCCCCCCCAACCCCCCCCCCCCCCCCACCCCCCCCCCCCCAAACCCCTATCACACACCAAACCCTTTCAGATCCTCTTTATATATCATAAAGGAGAAAAGAAAAAAAGGGGAGGGGGGGACACACAATCCTAACTTCTAAAAAAATCCTTTACACATCACCTTTACAGACCCAGTCCAATGCTTGAGTGCCTCCTAGGAGTTCCCCAATGTCCATAAACAGTGATGGAGGAAAAAAGATAGTGTCTCCCCACTGAAAGAACAAAGAAAATGTAGGCCATGCTTACAGGTGGGGGACTCTATCTTGGAACGCAGTGACACAGAAGGAGATTTGGGGGTCATGGTGGATAATCAACTGAACTTGAGCTCCCAGTGCAACACTGTGGCCCGAAGGCCTAATGCATTCCTGGGACGCATAAACAGGGGACTCTTGTGTAGAAGAGGTTATTTTGCCTCTATATTTGGCAATGGTGCAACAGCTGCAGGAATACTGTGTCCAGTTCTAGAGCTCACAATTCAAAAAGGATGTTGATAAGCTGGAGAGGGTTCAGAGAAGAGCCACAAGAATGATTCAAGGATTAGAACACATGCCTTATAGTGATTGAGCTCCTTCAGTCTATCTATTTAACTTAACAAAGAGAAAGTTAAGGGATGATTTGATTATTGTCCATAGTTATCCACATGGGGAACAAATATTTAATAAGGGGCTCTTCACTCTAGTACAGAATGATGTAACATAAGCCAATGGCTGGAGGTTTAAGCTAGACAAATTCAGACTGCAAATAAGGCATAGCTTTTTAATGGTGAGAGTAATTAACCATTGGACCAATTTACCAAGGGTTTTGGTAAAGAGCTATGCTCTTGAACTTATTCTGGGGAAGTTCTGGGCCCTGTGTTATACAGGTCAGACTAGATGATCACAATGTCCTTTTTGGCCTTGGAATCTAAAAGGAGAGAAGATTGGCAGTGGTGAGAACAGTGCCCTCTGCTGTTACTTCTACTGCACAGTGTAGAGGGGTACCTATAACTTTACTTCTTCAGAGTACAGGTACCTACTTTGAGGCCTGTAACAGAGTCCACTCACCACTGTGGTTTTCTTTGTGTCGGGTAATTTGACCCCCCTCCCCCAGCCAGGTTTCAGTCTTTTAGCCCACCCCTTCTGGAACCACCACTGGGGGCTTGTTCACCTGCACATCTACCAATGTGATATATGCCATCATGTGCCAGCAATGCTCCTCTGCCATGTACATTGGCCAAACCGGACAGTCTCTCCGCAAAAGAATAAATGGATACAAATCTGACATCAGGAATCATAACATTCAAAAAACGGTAGGAGAACACTTCAACCTCTCTGATCACTCAGTAACAGACTTAAATGTGGCAATTTTGCAACAGAAAAGCTTCAAAAACAGACTCCAAGGAGAAACTGCTGAGCTTGAATTAATATGCAAACTAGATACCATTAACTTGGGTTTGAATAGAGACTGGGAATGGCTGGGTCATTACACATATTGAATCTATTTCCCCATATTAAGTATCCTCACACCTTCTTGTCAACTGTCTAAATAGACGATCTTGATTATCACTACAAAAGTTGTTTTTTTCCCCTCCTGCTGATAATAGCTCATCTTAATTAATTAGCCTCTTACAGTTGGTATGGCTACTTCCACCTTTTTATGTTCTCTGTATGTCTATCTATCTTCTTACTATACGTTCCATTCTATGCATCTGATGAAGTGGGCTGTAGCCCATGAAAGCTTATGCGCAAATAAATTTGTTAGTCTCCAAGGTGCCACAAGTACTCCTGTTCTTTTTGTGGATACAGACTAACACTGACTGCTACTCTGAAACCTGTCATTGTCCAGACTAAAAATTCAAAAAACTGTCTTTGACAGAAAAAGAACTTCCACCCTCTCGGACTCTTCTTTAGCCACTCTCTCTCCCAGTTATTCAGGGTCTCTACCAGGCCTCCCTGCTCATTCAGGGGCCAGTAGGATCCATCTAGCTCCCTTCAGTCTCTTCCCTCCAGCCTTTCCCTAGCTGGGCCCTCTCAGTATTTAAACCTGGCTTTTTCCATACAGGTATCACCCAATTCTTCTCAGTTGAGGCCCATCCTGTAATCAGCACTGGCTTAGCTCCAGGCTCTCCAGCTCATGGGGCAAGCCACCCTGTTATAGATAGGGTTGCAAACCTTGTATTTCAAGAAGTAAAGGACTGTTTTCCTAGCATTCCTGCCCCAGCCTTCCTCTCAATATTATCATCAATAAGTGGTACTCACCTACACTCGCTAGCAGTATTTCTTGCTGCCTTTCACAGCACTTAGCAACTCCCAATCTTGTTGTACAGAGATTAAAAAAAAAATAAAGGACATCCCCTGTAACAAGGGACTCTTGGCAATCCTATTGAATGTTGATCCAGCTAGGACACCATAAGTACATGTGTATCTGACACTATCAGTCATCTGTTTATAATGATTGTAATAGTGGGACAGGCAAAGTAGAGGTTTATATTTCAATACTGGGCATCACAGCCAGGTCATGAGTGGCCAGAGCTAGTAGTCATAGCCAGAGCCCACAGTCACAAGACAGGAGTCAGCTGGCTCAGGACACCAGGAGGTCAGAAACAGGACACAAACTGGAGATCAAAACCACAAGTCAGGAACCAGAGTCAGGATACCAAGGGGTCAGACTCAGGAGACAAACTGGTGGTCAGAACTACAAATCAGATGCCAGGAAATCAAGCCAGGGGAGCAGGAAGCACAAGGCACACAGGCCAGAACAGAGCAGAACCTAGTTGTTCAGGTAGCTTCCTTTTCCTGCTGCTGGCTTAAGTCAAGCCAGGAGGCCAATCAGCTGCTCCAGGACTCTACCAATAGGACTGCAGAAGTGGCATCCAAAATAAGGCTGGGTTTCATGAGTCACAGGTAAGCAAGCATCAGCAAGCTACCAGATGGAAGGTTGGTGTATAGCTATGTCTGTAAAGCCGGCAGCCCTAGGTTTAAGACATGTGGGTCATTACACTGGGTCTCCTTCAGGGAAATAGCTACTTATGCCAAAGTATAGAGCAGTTTTGTGATGCAGTCAAATGCATAGAATGCCTGACCTTGAAAACCTCTAAGGAAGGAGATTCCACCACCTCCCTAGTGAGCCCATTCCAGTGCTTCACTACCCTCCTAGTGAAAAAGTTTTTCCTAACATCCAAGCTAAACCTCCCCCACTGCAACTTGAGACCATTACTCCTTGTTCTGTCATCTGGTACCACTGAGAACAGTCTAGATCCATCCTCTTTGGAACCCCCTTTGAAGTAGTTGAAAGCAGCTATCAAATCCCCCCTCATTCTTCTCTTCTGCAGACTAAATAATCCCAGTTCCCTCAGCCCCTCCTCATAAGTCATGTGCTCCAGCCCCCTAATCATTTTTGTTGCCCTCCGCTGGATGCTTTTCAATTTTTCCACATCCTTCTTATAGCGTGGGGCCCAAAACTGGACACAGTACTCCAGATGAGGTCTCACCAATGTCGAATAGAGGAGAATGATCACGTCCCTCGATCTGCTGGCAATGTCCCTACTTATACAGCCCAAAATGCCGTTAGCCTTCTTGGCAACAAGGGCACACCGACTCAGATCCAGCTTCTCGTCCACAATCTCAAACAATCGATAACATGAAATATGGCCACATGACTCCAGAGGTGATCCCTCCTCCTAACCCAATTCAGCACTGATAATAGAAAACAAGCTCCTTTGTTTCTAAATTTGATCCATGGTGCATAAAACTTTGGCCATTTAAAGAGTGAAAATACTGATCACTAGCTGGCTCCTTATGAGGTAATCTCAGAGACAACAATACAGCCAGCACGGTTGTCTGTGCTTCCAAACAAGTTAGCTCTTGCTGCTGGATCTTTTACAGTTTGGCTTTGACTCCACTGACTGTCATGCAAAAGAGAAGTATGCTGGGAGGAGATACCATGGGGAAAATGGTATTGCATACTGTTACATTTTTAGGTAATTAAAATAAGCTTGTTTTCTAAATATTTCTCTGATGGCAGCAAATACTTGGAAAATAAATAAGAAAGAAGCATGGGAGTACTTTTTGTAAAATAAGAAAAATGTTTAGTAATATATTAACTCAAAAACAATGTGTCTGGGACATTCTACTGTTAATTTATGTGTGCTATTCTCTGATGCAGGCTATGGTGTAACCACATGTATCCTGTTCAATAATAATATGAATGATAGCTAGTCTTGTTTATGTTAAAGGCTGGATCTTGTGCCATGCTGTATGTTGTGCTGGTGGCCGAAGAGGGTAGGAAGCTGCTGTTCCTCCCACTCCATATGGGATTTTGCTCTAGTGCTTGAGAATGATAGTAGGGGATGATAGATCCTGCATTGCATGGACCAGATCCTCAGGAGGGGTAAATCAGCATAACCCAAATGAAGTCAATGGAGCTATGCAGATTTGTGTTAGTTGGCAAACTTGTTTCCAAGGAGGCAGTTTTCTGGCTTGATGCATCTCCGGTTCTCCAGCAGGCTAGCACAACAATGCGTATCCCATTACACAGTGCACTTGCCTGTACAGTTCACTTGCAGGGTGGCAGGACTCTTAGATCAAAAGACATAGCTGACAAATCCTTGCTTACCTTAGCCGTGTTAACTAAGGCAGGATTTTGTCCTAAGGGTCAGATGGTCATTAATTATTATTATTCTGTATTATTGCTCCTAGAGGCCCCAGTTAGCAATCCACATTTTACACACGTATAATTAAAAAACAGCCCCTTTTCCCAAAGAGTTTCCAATGTAGAGCATTTGTCAAGTTTCTAGATTTTAGAAGGGATATCTCCATATTTTTCAGTGTTTCAGTATCCAAAGCAGGCAAACGCTGTTTTCACCCCGATATATACAGTAGAATTTGCTTATATTGCTCTCTTTGGGAAACATTCTACCTGGTCCTTATAGTCAAATTGATAAGTTACACATGGTAGCAGACACTACATTTCTTTTCAATGGCAATGGTACAATTAATTTAAATATTTTCAAGAGATGAAACCAACATCCAGGATCCCAACCCACCTGAACTTTGGTGTGATTGAAAGTTGAATTTTGCAAACAGCCCTTATCTTCACAATGAATCAAACACAATCCCAGATCCAAACAACCAAAGTTTGGGATGGGTTCATAACTGGGATCCCAGTTTTGCAGCCCATGTTAACTATTTTCACTGCAAATGTAAAACCACTTTCACAGCAGAGCGCTGTTTCACTTAAATTCATAATAAACCAAAAGAGCACTGACCTTTGTTTATATTTGGTACGGAAATTATATCTGCATTATATCAGCAACTGGGCTACATAGTAAGTGCACTTTTTGTTTTGTGAATACCTGAGTAATACAAAACTCCATTACCCTTGAATCTTTATCATCCCATTTCTGCTTGTGAGCTGGGTTATGGTCAGTCAATGTCCTTGTCTTTCTATGAAGCTTAAAAGCATTGAACAATTCCGAAATGTTTGTCCACACTGTCTAACTGGCTCTTTGGCAGTGATGCAATAGTCTGTAAAATCTTTACCTTACTGCATTATGAAAGCACAGGATTCACATGCCACATTTTCTGTTAGGTTGTTTAGAATGAATGGTGAGTCACATTTGTACGGTGCAGTTGGCTTTTATCAGCCTCTAATTACCTTTAAAATTGATCTTTATAACTGAAACTCAGCTGGTTCTTTTAATAAGGCCATGTTAACAAACGAGGTCACATTTTCAAGTTGGCAAGAGCCAGCCTGTTGTTTTCCAGGCTGCATATTAAAAAGTAGGTAGTAGTTCCTGCTGGCGAGGATTTTTTTTTTTCCTGTGGAGCATATGGAATGCCCCATGGGGAAGAGGTTGCTGGAACATGAGAATTGGCATACTGGATCAGATCGGAGTCCAGCTCCTTGGAATCCTGTCTCTAATAGTGGCCAGCACCAGATGCTTCAAAAGAAGGTATAAGAACACTACAGTAGACAGATATTGGATAGCCTGCTCCCCACATTAGGTTTCATCCTGATCTCTAACAGTCAGAAATTAGTTATAAGCGCTGAAGCATGAGGTTTAATCTCTCTTCTTTTATTATTAAAAGATGAAATACATCCTAGAATACTCAAGTTGCTGTCTGAGTCAATATCTGTGCCACTAGCAACTATCTTTAAAAAATCATGGAAGACAGGAGAGATTCCAGAGGGCTGGAAAAGGGAATATAGTGCCAATCTATATATATATATATATATATATATATATATATATAAATAAAAAGGACAACCAGGGGAATTACATACCACAGCTTAACGTCAGTACCCGGAAAGATAATGATGCAAATAATCAATCAATTTGCAAACACCTAGAAGATAAGAAGGTGATAAATATGGATTTGTCAAGAACAAGTCAGGTCAATCCAACCTAATGGCTTTCTTTGACAGGGTAACAAGCTTTGTGGCTGGGGGAAGCAGTAAATGTGGTATATCTTTACTTTAGTAAGGCTTTTGGTAATGTCTAGCATGACCTTCTCATAAACAAACTAGAGAAATACAACCTAGATGGAGCTATTATCAGGTGGGTGCATAACTGGGTGAAAACTGTTCCCAGAAAATGCCGTAGTTATCAGTGGTTCACAGTCAAGCTGGAAGGGCATATTGAGTAGCGTCCCACAGGGATCAGTTCTGGGTCCGGTTCTGTTTAATATCTTCATCAGTGATTTAGATAATGGCAGAGAGAGTACACTTATAACATTTGTGGATGATACCAAGATGGGAGGGGTTGCAAGTGCTTTGGAGGATGGGATTAAAATTCAAAATGATCTAGACAAACTGGAGAAATGGTCTGAAATAAATAAGATGAAATTCAATAATGATAAATGACAAGTACTCCATTTAGGAAGGAGCAATCAGTTGTAAACATACAGATATGAGGAATGACTGCATAGGAAGGTGTATTGCAGAAAGGGATCTGAGGGTCATAGTGTATCACAAGCTAAATATGAGTCAACAGTGTAATACTGTTGCAAAAAAAGCAAACATTCTGGGATGTATTAGCAGAAGTGTTGTAAGGAAGATATGAGAAGTAATTCTTCCACTCTACTCCGTGCTGATTAGGCCTCAACTGAAGTATTGTGTCCAGTTCTGGGTGCCACATTTCAGTAAAGATGTGTGTAAAGGGGCTAGGCTGGGGCTCGACCCCCTCTGGGGCGGCAGGGAGCCACACTGGCTCGCTACACACTGTTGACTTTGGGGAATTTGTCCGGCCACCGGAGTCTCCCTCGGCAGCCCTTGTGGTAACTGGAATGAGCACCTTAGGCCCGGGCCCTGAGTCAGGGCAGGGCACCAAATAGTCAGTAGCTCAGGCCCTCAGGAAGGGGCTGAGCAAATGGTCCAGTGGTAACAGGCCCAGGGTCAGGGGCTGAGCAAACAGTTCAAGATTAGGCAGGCCCAGGCCCTGGATCAGTGCGGGGCAACAAACAGTTAATAGCTCAGACCCTCGGGCAGGGGCTGAGCAACACAGCGTGTGTGAAATAGCCCAGGCCTCCAAGGACCTGGAAGAGGGGGAGACTGGCACCCATGAGTTGGGAGGCGGGGGGGATGCAGGCCCTCCCACTCCACTGCATCCCAGCCCGGGGCCCTAGCAGCGGCAAATGAGCCACTGCTGGGTCAGTGGGGATCCTGACCGCAACACACTGACATGGGCTCTGGCAGAGTTACAGCCAGACTAGAGTCGGCTGTCCCCGGGCTACTTCCTAACTCCCCTCCTTCTGGTAGCTGGATCCCGGTTCTCCGGGGGGTCCAGCACCATGGGTTCCTTGGGGCAGTGGACAAGCAGCCGGTCTGGTACCTCCTCTGGGTAGCTGGCACAGGGCAGGTCCAGCAACTCCCCTGGATAGTTGGCGCAGGTCAGGTCAGGCCAGTCTTGGTGTGGACCTGGGGCTGCGGGGTTTTTCCAGTCGCGGGCTAGGCTGGCTGCACCCGGCCTCCCCAGCGGCTGGTCCTCTAGTAAGCGCTGAGGGCCCGCCTTTATACTTCCAGGTCGCGCCCTTCTACTTCCGGGTTGCTATCTGTCCCTCTGAGGGGCGGGCTCAGAGCTTCCTGGCTCCGCCCACTCTGGTGTCTGGAGGGGCTCGACCCTCTCCAAGGCGGCGGGGAGCCACACCGCCTCGCTACAATATGGACAAATTGGAGAGAGTCCAGAGAAGAGCAACAAAAATGATTAAAGATCTGGAAAACATGACCTCTGAGGAAAGATTGAAAACACTGGGTTTGTTTAGTCTGGAGAATCATAGAATCATAGAATATCAGATTTGGAAGGGACCTCAGGAGGTCATCTAGTCCAACCCCTGAGGCTGAAAACGATTAGATCTTAGGGGATGGCACTGTTAAGAAAGTTACAGGGCTTGAGGATGCAGGACAGCTCCCTGCTAGGCATTTCTTGGCCTAAGTAATATTCCACCTTTCTAGATAGTGAGTTTATCTTCTCATTCCGGGCCTCTAGCCCGTAAGCGATGATATAGTCAAAGAGAGAGAAGAACACTGCCCACCTGACTTGCCTCTGGTTCAGTACTTTGGCCTTGTGTAGATATTCAAGGTTTTTGTGGTCTGTACAGACCTGTACCCGATATTGGGCTGCTTCAGGGTAATGACACCATTCTTCGTAAGCGGCTTTGGTTGCCAGGAGTTCCTTATCCAATTTCTCAAAATTCTGTTCTGTGTGGGTGAGTTTCCGGAGTAGTAGACACATGGGTGTAATAATGATTCCGGACCATATCGCTGAGACACCACTGCTCCTATTGCCGTGTTGGACGCATCAGTTTCCACAATAAAGGCCAGCGCTGGGTCCAGGTATACCAAAATGGGGGCAGTGGCAAAGGTGAGCTTGAGTCATTCAAGCATATTTTGGGCTTTGTGGGACCAAATGAACCCTGCATTTTTGCAGAGGAGTGTGGTCATGGGCACTATTTGCCCTGAAAAACTGATATAAAACACTGATAGAAAATGGTAAAGCCTAAGAAGCATTGTAGACTGGGGGTACTATGCAGAGCAGCTAACTCTGGTTCAGGCATCGCACAGATTCAACCATAAGAGGCTATTGCACCAGGTTGCAAGTCTATAGGGCAGTTGTAGCCCCGATGTGGGGTAGGATGTCTGCACTCTTTTTCTCAAAAATGGCCATGTACTCTTGGTATTTGACAGGGAAGTAAGGGGACAATCCTGAGGGCAGCCCCATCTGACCCACCCTGAGAGCCCAGAGTACCCTTGACGTTGACATTGCCTTATAGTGGAAGGATCTACCTGGATCTGAAGAACCATTGTCAGCCTTGCACAAGCAGACATGCCAGCAGAATTTGGAAGGGAAGCTGATTTTTTGTTCCTACCAAAAGATATGGGGGTTGTGGAGAGCTAGCCGTGAAACACTGAGAATCAGGGGGAAATGCACATAACGGATTGAACCAAACGGCAGTGTCTCTCGGTGTCCTGAGATGGTGATTTCCAGGGGTTTGTCTCTTCTACCACTGGACCTGAGGACACGAAGGGCCCACCTATCCTGTCCAAAAGGTCTGGGGTAGGTTTTGGCTGTGCAGGGATTTGCAGGTCTGAACCATGTTGATATCAATAAAGTTATCAGCAGCACTGGAATCATTAAGGGCCCATAGCACAGGTATTCGAAGGCTCTCGTCCGGAATGCGTAATTGTATCATACTTGAAAGTGTGGTGAGGACCCATGTGGCTCAGGATGCATCCCAGTCAAGATCGGGGAGGTGGGCTCTACCAGGCTATAACCCCTTGGTCACACCCATGCCAGGCCCCTCTACCAGGCCTGAGATTGGTCGTTTCCCTGATCTCTCTGGGCTGGTGTTCTCAAAGGGCAGGCAGCAAAAGCGTGACCTGGCTCAGAGCAATAAAGACTTAGGTTATTACGCCAGTGTTGCTCCCTGTCCTGGGTGGTCAAATGCCAGCAAGCTAGATCGACCTGCAGGGGCTCAGGGGTCTGTGGATGACAGTGTGGGGTGTGGGTAGGACAGCTGCAACACCCCCTTTTTCTCCTCTTTTCAGTCACGCAACCCGTTGTCAATACAAATAACTAAATCAATGAAGGCATCCAAGCTTGTAGGGATCTCTATTCAGCCCAGTTCATCCTTGATCTCATTCTGGAGCCCACTGAAACTGATAAAGCAGGGCCACCTCATTCCATTCCACATCAACTGCAAGCCATCAAAACCGAACGGCGTATGATAGCCGGGCCCCGTCCCTGTCAGAGCTTCCGTACGGTGGCTTCAGCTGAGTGGGTGTCGTCAAGATTGTCGAGAACGCTTGGAGGAAAGTGCTCCAGTCTGGAAGCACCAGCCTGTTTCATTCTAATTAGGGGGAGGGTCACCAACTCCCAGTATGCATGCCCAGTTTCAGCCTGCCCCTTCCTACCCCATCTGCTAGTGCCAGCCTCCCTGCCCAATCAGTCCCAGCTTCTCTCCTTTCCTCCAGTCCCAATCTCACTAGACTTCTTGTCTCATTCTACTACTTTCCCTCTCCCTGGTCCAGCTTTTGTTCCCTCTGCATTTGATTCAGACAGCTTCCTCCTCCATACTGCCTGGTTGCCAGCAGTGGGGGATCATCCTAGTGCCTGGCCTGAAAGAGTTGGGAGCAGCCATTACAGGGAAAGCCTGGCTTTACCTCTGTAGTCCTGGAGATCCTGCTCCAAAGCTTGGGGGCACTAAAGTTGTTCAAAGAAAAGGGTGCTGGAATTTTTTAACACGGGAAAACAACATATTTTTCCCTAGTCTCACTCTTGGACATGGCTGAATCATTCTGGTTGAAAAATTTCAAAATAATTCAGCCTAAAGTAGCCACCAGGCAAGGAAAATTTCAGCCCAAATGGTTAAAATTTAGCTAAGTTATAGGCAACTGAATACTGGGTCTTATAATGAGACGTATCGGGCAACCTTAATAATAGGCAGTGCTACCAACCCACCTATAATACCTCAGATATCGAATGATCGTCACTGCAGTATCTACCGAAGTCAGGACTATAGTCTGTAGAGAAAACTAGTACCTTCTTTAACCTCCATGCGTTTGGAAATGAAAGGCAAAGACGTGGCAAAGGCACAGCAGCAGCTGAAGACATGCCTTGACTACAGAAATACAGGTGATAATTTTCTTTATGAATATTAGGCATCGGAAGGGATAGCAACATATGCAAAAATCCTTGACATGCTTTGTAATATTCCTCTAGGTGATTATTTCCACTTGGAAGAGGTGGTACTACTAAAGAGGAATGAACTTCAAATGGAAAAATAATTATATGTACACGTTTTCCTACTTTGAATCATTAAAAAAGATGCTTTGGCTCATCCCTGTTAGGATTTACAGTCTTCCTTCAGGCAGTTAATACGTCTTAGCGTTCCTGAAGCTGGTGATAAATGACTAGAAACTGAAAATGCTATAAACAAAATTTGACAATTTTAGTATCATCATAAAAATGAAAAACTATTCCTCCATGTTTTCCTAGTGACATTTGAGTAAGGTAGATAGAGTTTAACGTTCATGCAGGATACAGTATAAACTGGAAAAGGACCAAGAAATATAATTCAGACATATGGTCCTGATGGAATACTACTGCACAATAACGTTATTCTCAAAACTTCAGCAACCACAAATGATCGATAGCATATTTTCAGGATTCTCTAATAAGATATACTGGGCCAGACTTATCCCTGCCATAATTCCATTGAGTAAAAAGGGAAGGAGAGAAAAGGCCCCTCTTACCCTATCGAGGAAAGGCTAATGAGGAATCCCTAGTTCCAGGACTGGTTACTGTTGCTCCCAGCAGACAGTGAAAAGGAGCCAGGCATGCTGTAGGTATTCCCTGATGGAAATAAAGATATGGATCCAGATCCCTAGCTACAAATGCAGAGGGCACATAACAAAGGAGGGGGCGTGCACAGGTTGCTTTAAGAAACATTTGCTCTACCGTAAATTGGAGCAGTCTTCATGCTGCTTTAAGTTGTACTGGCTGCCTGGAACAGTCAGAAACAAGTGCACCAGTTAATGGCTCCTTTCCCCAGCCACATCCCCTAACTGACAGTCTGGAACTGAAGTCAAAGGGAGTTTTGTCATTTACTTCAATAGCAGCAGATCTCATAGACTTAAAGGCCAGAAGGGACCACCATGATCTAGTTGCTGGAAGCTGGCTGGCTGGTCTAGTTGCTAGAAGCTCAGTCTTAAAAAAAAGTTAGGTTTTTTTGCCCCCCACTACTCCTCTTGGAAGGCTGTTCTAGAACTTCACTTCTCTGGTGGTTAGGAACCTTCGTCTAATTTCAAGTCTAAACTTATTGATAGCCTGTTTGAATCCATTTGTTCTTGTGCCAACATTAGGCCTTAACTTAAATAACTCTTCTCCCTCCCTAGTGTTTATCCTTCTGATGTATTTATAGAATCATAGAAGATTAGGGTTGGAGGAGACCTCAGGAGGTCATCTAGTCCAACCCCCTGCTCAAAGCAGGACCAACACCAACTAAATCATCCCAGACAGGGCTTTGTCAAGCCGGGCCTTAAAAACCTTGAAGGATGGAGATTCCACCACCTCCCTAGGTAACCTATTCCAGTGCTTCACCACCCTCCTAGTGAATAAGTTTTTCCTCATATCCAACCTAAACCTCCTCAACTGCAACTTGAGACCATTGCTCCTTGTTCTGTTATCTGCCACCACAGAGAACAACCTAGTTCCATCCTCTTTGGACCTCCCCTTCAGGTAGCTGAAATCTTCTATCAAATCCCCCCTCACTCTTCTCTTCTGCAGACTAAATAAGCCCAGTTCCCTCAGTCTCTCCACATAAGTCACGTGCCCCAGACCCCTAATCATTTTCGTTGCCCTCCGCTGGACTCTCTCCAATTTGTCCTCATCCTTTCTGTAGTGGAGGGCCCAAAACTGGATACAGTACTCCAGATGAGGCCTCACCAGTGTCGAATAGAGGGGAACGATCACATCCCTTGAGCTGCTCACAATGCCCCTACTTATACATCCCAAAATGCCATTGGCCTTCTTGGCAACAAGGGCACACTGTTGACTCATATCCAGCTTCTCGTCCACTGTAATCCCCAGGTCCTTTTCTGCAGAACTGCTGCTTAGCCAGTCAGTCCCCAGCCTGTAGCAGTGCATGGGATTCTTCCGTTCTAAGTGCAGGACTTTGCACTTGTCCTTGTTGAACCTCATCAAATGTTTTTTGGCCGAATCCTCCAATTTGTCTAGGTAACTCTGGACCCTATCCCTACCCTACAGCATATCTAACTCTCCCCGCAGCTTAGTGTCATCCGTGAACTTGCTGAAGGTGCAATCTATCCCATCATCCAGATCATTAATGAAGATGTTGAACAAAACTGGCCCCAGGACCGACCCCTGGGGCACTCCGCTTGATACCAGCCGACAACTAGACATTGAGCCGTTGATCACTACCCGTTGAGCCCGACAAGCTAGCCAGCTTTTTATCCACCCTATAGTCCATTCATACGATCCATACTTCTTTAACTTGCTGGCAAGAATAATGTGGGAGACCGTGTCAAAAGCTTTGCTAAAGTCAAGATATATCATGTCCACCGCTTTCCCCATATCCACAGAGCCAGTTATGTCATCACAGAAGGCAATCAGGTTTGTCAGGCATGACTTTCCCTTGGTGAATCCATGCTGACTGTTCCTGATCACCTTCCTCTACTGCAAGTGCTTCAAAATGGATTGCTTGAGGACCAGCTCTATGATTTTTCCAGGGACTAAGGTGAGACTGACCAGTCTGTAGTTCCATGGATTCTCCTTCCCTTTTTTAAAGATAGGCACTATATTTGCCTTTTTCCAATCGTCCAGGACCTCCCCTATTGCCATGAGTTTTCAAAGATAATGGCCAATGGCTCCGCAATCACATCAGCCAATTCTCTTACCACCCTCAAATGCATTAATTCCGGCCCCATGGACTTGTGCATGTCAAGCTTTTCTAAATAGTCCTTAACCTGTTCTTTCACCACTGAGGGCTGCTCACTTCCTCCCCATACTGTGCTGCCCAGTGCAGCAGTCTGGGAGCTGACCTTGTCTGTGAAGACTGAGGCGAAAAAAGCATTGAGTACTTCAGCTTTTTCCACATTGTCTGTCACTAGGTTGCCTCCCCCATTCAGTAAGGGTCCCACACTTTCCCTAACCTTCTTCTTATTGCTAACATACCTGTAGAAACCCTTCTTGTTACCCTTCACATCCCGTGCTAGCTGCAACTCCAATTGTGCTTTGGCCTTCATGATTACACTCCTGCATGTTCGAGCAATATTTTTATAGAGAATAATCATATCTCCTCCCTGCCCAGCCTTCGTTTGGTTAGGCTAAACTAGCCAAGCTGCTTAAGTCTCCTCTCGTAAGGTAGGTCTCCAGTCCTCTGATTATCCTAGTAGCCCTTCTCTGCTCCTGTTCCAGTTTGAATTCATCTTTCTTAAACATGGGAGACCAGAACTGCACACAGATTCCAGATGAGGTCTCAACAATGACTTATATAATGGTACTAACACTTCTGTATCTCTCCTGGAAACATCTCGCCTGATGCATCCTAGGATTGCATTTTAATGGTCTCATCATTTTCATTGGCAGCTCACAGTCATCCTGTGATCAACCACTATACCCAGGTCTTTCTCCTCCTCTGTTGATTCCAACTGATATGTCCCCAGCTTATAGCAAAAATTCTTATTGTTAAGTCGATAAATGCACTACCTTGCACGTTGCACTGCTAAATTTCATCCCAATTATATTACCCCAGTCTTAGAACTCTAAGCAACTACCCAACTTTGTTTAATTTCAGGAAATCAATACATTTTCCTAACACCAGATATATTAGAAATGAGTCCTGTATCAGTTTTCTAACATGAGACCAGATGCCTTTCAATTTGGCACAGTCCTGGAAGATCTGAAGATGATTCCCTATACCATGGCATCTGCTCCAGCTATGTCTCTTGTTTTACAACACTTGTGCAAAAATATCTAATAATAATTTCTCACTGTTATTCTCTCCATGAAGGGGAACTTGTACTGTTCAGAGTAATTAGCCTTATATCCTTCCAATACTCTAGAGAGATTTGCTGGTTTATTTTTTCCTCACCTTTGCTCACTTTGTCAATATTACCTTGTATTTCTGTAGAAAAGAGTGCATCTGGGGTTTGATATACATACAGATATTTAAAGCATTATACATATTTAACTTGCTCCAGAGGAGAATGTCTGGGACAAAATATTTGCTCTTGACACTTAAGAAACTGCTAAAATAGAAGCTCTGAAAATACCAAATAGACTTGTTCAGTGGTTCTCTCAACCTTCTCCATACTGTAAAAGGATGCCCTTTTACACACCCCTGGAAGCCCTCTCCCATGTAGCTGGGACTACCCCACCCCCATTTAGCAAATAAGGGAGTAACCCCTGACACCTGTTTCTGAGCTCCCAGCTGAGAACTCATGACTTAAATGGACATAGAGGAGGAAAGTTACATAGGAGAGGAAGGGTAATCTTGAGGTTAAGGCACAGCACTGGGAGGAAGAAGATCAAAGTTCTTTCCCATGTTCTATCCCAGGCCTTTGTGTGACCACGGTCAAGCCACTTAACCTTTCTGTGCCTCTGTTTCCCCATCTGTAAAATGGAAATAATTATATTTACTTACCTTTCTAACAGGGTTGTTGTGTTGTGAGACTTAATTTGTTAATCTGTCAGGCACTCGGAGATATGCAGATAGAAATCCCCGTAGAACCACAAAGTATTATTAATTATTATTATTATACATCTACATTTTCTAATATATCCTCTTTGGCACTCACATACACCATTCACTGTTGGTGACTTTCCATCCTGTATTTCAATAACAAAAGAAAAAACATGCAAGAAGATCTTATATTAATTTGTTTCATTTAATTTTCTGGTATGAGTTTTGTCCCTCATGAGATTTTACGTTGCAGTATCTTCATTTAAAATCTTTGTTGCATTTTACTTAACATAAATATACAAAAATATGAAAAGATATACCAAGACATATAATGAACCAATAACACATCCATAAGGGACAATAATAAAATAAAATAAAAACTGTATAGGAAAACAGGGAACGAATTTAAAAATCCAAAAAGTAGGAATTTATTTGCACTGCAGACAATATTAAGTTCTTTCATCTTTTCAACCTCTAGAGGGAACTATGTTTTCAGCAAACCCTCCCCCAATAAGAATTTTCTTAATCGAGAGCAGGCTTCACAAACTGTTCTTAATGTTAGCTGGACCTTAATTTAGGAATAAAGCCTTCCAGAATCAAAAGCACAATTCACTGTAATACTTTGAGTTGGAACAGTGATTCTAATCTTGATTTGTATGCATGGTATTCTGGGAGGAAAATACTGTTTCCATAATGACCTTAATCCTAAAGGGCCAGATTCCGAAATCCTCACTCTTATTGTAGCCAACGGACATTTTGCCTGACAAAAGATTCAGGACTGTAGGAGTTGGTCCTATTAAAAAACATGTATGTAGTTGAAAGAACTAATGTCTGCTCACTGAAAAACAATTAGATTTACAGCCCTGGAAAATGTTTGCAGCCGTACTGTATTTGTACTCATGACAAGGTAGATTAAGTGACAGATGTAATTTGGATCAACAATAAATTGTTACACATAAGCTTTTGACTCCAAAAGATCCTGGTGCTCTAAGGGCCTGATCCAGAAACGTTTACTAAAAGCAGACTCCCACTAGCTTGAATGACAGTGTTCATGTGCATAAGGGTTGCATGTTGGGGCCTAAATCCAAGTCTGTATCTATGTATGAAAACTGGCCTTCAAACCTCATATTTTCCAGTCTTCTTTTTTCATCACTTTTGTCCTGTATGCTGAGTAGTACGTTATTCCCTGAGGAGTAGTCAGAATGAATAAGGATGGCAGACTTATGATTTGTTTGCTTATCTCGTCCACATTGATACAATTCATGCTATTTGAAATAAGATGGCTCTCAGACAAAATGCAGCACGCACAAATGAAAAAGACAGATACATTTTGAAAAACAAAATCGAAGAGATGTTGCCAGGTTGCAGTGTCATAAACAGACATATAGGGTCAATGGAAAACAGTGGCTGGAAAGGCAACATACAAAATGATCTTCAGCAGGGTGGATGTATATGTAAACTTTAAAATCATTCTGAAACCAAATTAATTAATCAAATAATATTACTTTAAATGCACATTTTTCAGGCAAGTTACTTGTCTTTGAATTTCTACATCTTATTTTTTGACTGATTGCCATTAGATAAATATTCCAGGAAAATATTCTGGTGAATTTTTGATTAGTTGATTAGTTTTGATTAGAAAGAAAATAGTGTTATTGGGCCTTTTAAATTCTATTACTTAGTTTAATTGCATTAAAAGCATGTGCAGTTTCCTCTTGTGTTTAATTCAGACTTCATGTGCTCTTAAAGATGAACAGCTGGATTCCACTTGGAACCGAAGTCTCCAATTTGCACTCTGTACAGTAAAGGCAGAAACAATTTGTTTATATACATTGCCCTGACAGTGACCTCAACCCTGAGTTACAGACCCCTTCTGTAAGGTGAGAAGCAGTTCACTGACCCTACCAGTTCAACCTTGGGCCTCTCATTATAAGCATAAAATGTCAAACTGTGCAGGATTACTGTGTGCGTGCAGACGTGGACCATTGACCATTATGGAACATGCAGAATCCACAGAGATTTCACAGTTGCAAATAATGAATGCAGTTAGTCCCCCTCTGCATTTTCCTTGTATCCTCCTTCATTATATCATTTTTAACTCTTTTCAATATGTAATGTTGAGTATAGTTTCTTATTCAGAAAATGATCATCCATTTTCAAGTGGCATTTCCAAAAATTCAGAAGTTATAGTTGCTTTGTTAGCAATACATATAAAAACAAGCGGTTTTTTTTTTTTACCATGGGCAATAGCTAAGTAATTTAGTCAGAGAGTGGTGCCCAGATTACTTAACAAGTGAATTTTTCACACCAAAACAGTGTTAAACACAATTCTCCGAATACAAGGTCTTTCAAATGAAATAATATAACTGAAAAATGAGTTTTGTTTTGCTTTTAATTACACACTTTATTTACTGGGGCACACAAAGTCTTCTGCAGAATTAAATTGTGCCTGTTAAGCCCAGCCTGTAATGAGGGGCAGTGCGGAGTTGCTCTGTTCTAGGGGCCACACCAAAGTGGCACAATGTCTCCCAGAGCTCCCCAGTTGCATGGGGGGATTGGGAGCATTTAATATACTACTGTACGTACCCTTAAAGGAGGCAACATGCTTCTCACATGCTGCTGATCAGGTCTGCTGGACAGTTTATGTGGGGCACTGCCAAAGTCCTACCTACTCCCTGGAAGTATCCTCTGGGCATCACTGAGTGCTAGTTATACCCCTCCCCATGGAGGCTGTGCAAACTAGAAGAGTTTCTTACCCCGCCTCCTGCCCCCAGCCACAGAACAGGCAGGGGCACAGATTCGGCTAGCTTTACCCACATTGGTAGTCCACTGCTTTCCATGAGCCTGCCTGAGGAGTAAGGTACTCCTCCACCCAGTAAGAAATCCGGGCTTATGCTTTGAGTCCATCACCCATTCAGGCTGAGTTGTACATTACACCAGGCGTTGTTCCATTCATGTCGACGGGCATGCTCCTGCACTAAGGTACCACTCAGCCGGAGTCCATGTGGCACACCTGACGCAGTGACAACCTGCCAAGGAGAATACTGCCGGACTGTCTGGGATTCTGCATGGGGGGGGAGGGGAGCTACTGTGTCCTCTCCCTTCCAGTTCCTAGGCTGATACTAGCATGCGCGCTACCTTCCACTGCTGTAGAATAGCGGCGCGGGGCTTTTACCCGGAGGGGAGCCAGGAACGCTCCCCTTTCAGCAGGGGCAGCAGCATTAAAGGGGCGCCTCACCCGCTCTTGCAATGAAAGGGCCATTTCAAGCAGGGCTGGGGGAATTCATTCATTCGGAGGGCGGCTCCCAATCCTGCAAGCAGGGCTTTTAAAACACGGCGCTTTAGCTCCGGGACACGAGGGGTGCCGTGCACCGCCCTAGGTCGCTCCGCAACCACAGTTACAGCAGTACGAGTCAGCTCGCTGCATCTCCAGGTCCTGATTTTAAACGGGTCTTTTGCACGCCCTGCTGGGACACGTGCACGGTGGGAACAGAAACAATCGCATCGAGGGGATTTTCAAAGTCCGGATTGCAAGGGTGAGCGCGACTTCTCAGGCAAGCAGCAGCCGAGCGGGGTCTTTTTATTTCCTACCCACCTCTCCCCTTGCTCCAGGTTTGCAGTGCCCTTTGCAGCCATCGCTCATCAGAGCGCCCCTGGGCGAGATGTGGGTTGGTTACAGGAAGAGGGGCGGCGGGGTGGGGGGCCCGGGATTTTGTTTGGGGGGGGGGGGGGAAGGGGGCGGATCAGTCCTGCAGGAATGTTAATGAACGACTCCTCCCCAAACACAAACCCGGCCTCGCAGCGCCATGTGTGGCAACAGGCGCGTTGGCTCCCACACTATTTAAACAGAGAGCTATAGACCAGCGAGGATCCATAAGATCAGCCAGGAGGCAGAGCGTGGGGGAGGAAGATGCCCCACCAATAACAAGTTGCTGGGACAGTTAGTTAACCTGCCAAACACCCTAAAAAATCAGCCACCCAACAACCGAGAGAAAACCAGCAGCTCCTTCTAACCCCACGGGCTACTGATCTCTGTATTAAAGTGTGCAGGGGGAGGAGGTTGGTAGCACTTTCTTGTTCTGTGCAGGGCACCCAGGGGGACTCGGAGACAGCGGCGAGAGGGGGGAGGGAGCTCACTGCTATTGAAACAATGCCATCCTTCTTCTTACTTAGCGTCCCCTGCATCCTGATGGCTTGGATGCTCCTGGCAAGCAGCAGCAGCAGCAGCCCCAACGAGGAGAAGCTGATCACGGTCCTGGTGCTGCTGCCCAAGGACAACTCTTACCTGTTCTCCCTGGCCAGGGTCAAGCCCGCCATCGAGTACGCCGTGCGGAGCCTGCAGGAGAACGGGACCTGCCTGCCGGGCTACCGCTTCGAGCTCATCTACGAGGACTCCGAGTGTGGCAACCGCGCGCTCTTCAGCCTGGTGGACCTGGTGGCCCTGAAGCAGCAGAAACCGGACCTGCTGCTGGGGCCCGTCTGCGAGTACGCGGCTGCCCCGGTGGCCCGGCTGGCCTCCCACTGGAACCTGCCCATGATCTCGGCTGGGGCGCTGGCCACCGGCTTCAGCACCCGGACGGGCGAGTTCTCGCACCTGACCCGGGTCTCGCCCGCCTACTCCAAGATGGGCGAGATGTTCCTGGCCCTGTTCCGGCACCACAAGTGGAGCCGGGCCACCCTGCTCTACAGCGACAACAACCAGGAGCGCAACTGCTACTTCACCATGGAGGGGGTGCATGTGGTCTTCCAGGAGGAGGCGTTCCCCATGGCCGTGCACAGCTTCGACGAGAGCGGCCGCTACTTGGACCTGGACGAGATCGTGCGCGCCATCCAGGCTGGGGAGCGAGGTGAGTGAGCCGGGGGCAGCACGGGCACCCGCAGGGGGGAATCCCCCCGGCCCCTTGCCCCGATCTCACCCCGCCAACTCCACTGGAGCCGGGCACCCGCCCGAACCTCCCCTTCCCCCTGGCTGGAGCAGCTTCGCCCCGAACATCCCACCCCAGCCAGGGCTGTAGCTCCGCTGCTCCCCTCTGCGTCCATCATCTCCCTCCAGTGCCTCCGGGAGGAGCTTGGTCCAAACCAGCCCCCCCGCCCCCTTCCCAGTCTCCGCTGAAGGAGCCTTGGCCAAATCATCGCCACCGGTGGAGTTTAGTTAAATCGCCGCAATCCCCCTCCACTCCAACGATGCACCCGCCGTAAAAATCTGGCCCAGGCGCACCCTGCCCAAAGCCCGGGGCCAGGCTCACCGGCAGCGCCTCGTGGGTGGAGAGACGTAGTGCAAAGCCCCCTCCTGTGGCCGTGCGGAGGAGCCGTGGCTCAGCCGCCCTGCAGCCAGCCCCGCCAGCGCCGAGCGGGTGGGAGACGCTGGCAGGTCAGCGGCTGCAGGGCAGCACCGCGCACTGGCGCCGATGGCTGCGCAAGGTGACAGAGAGTCAATCTCACCGTGTCTAGCGGAGCAGATTTCCACGGGCGGTCAGTCATCCCCATAACGATCTACAGAAAGGGGACCATAAGCCTCCCCCTTTAAAGCAAAGACACAACACTGTTTTCCAAAGCTGGTGAACGTCTGATAAAGCCCTGGCTGTGTGCGGGGACTGGGGAGGGTCTTCAAATCCCCTGTGTGGAAAGTCATTGCAATAGGCTTACTATGCCCTGATGCCACAGCGGTTTATTCCCACGTTGGCTGCATGTAAACGGGAAACGTTAAGGGGATTCCTAGCGTGCAAAACATGACGCTCAGCATTCAGTCCCTCCAGCCAGTGGTTTGTTGAACGCATTCACAGTCCCATTGAGTAACGCCGTCTCCCCTATACGCTGTGCTCCCGAGTGCTCGCCAGCTTCCTTAGCTGGGAATCAGGGTGTTTTTCCCCCATGCACTCGCTCTAGTGCTATGCACCTGAGATGGAGGGCGTAGGCGCAACGTGTTGCCAGACGCAGCCGGCAGCTTGTCTGATCAGTAAGGCAGCTAGTGAAAAATAGCCATTAATTGTAGCTGCATTCAGCTGGGGCGACATTGATCATCCGTCTGAAAGTAAAGCGAATTCATCGCGGAAGTAACATGGTGAAATGCATGTGGGTTGCTAAAGCAGATTTGCCTATCGAGGCTCGGAAGCAGAGTAATCTGAAATCCACAGCAGTATGCGCAAGAAATGATAAATAAACATGACTGTGAAAATGCACAGGATGAGCTAAAAACCTTTGGTCCAGAACGATGTAACCCTTCAGGCACTGGTTAGCTGTTTATCGCCTGTTGAAGCTAAATCCTCGAGTATCTTTTCTTCAGCTAGCTCTTTGCATGCTGCATGCATTTTCTGTTTCAGAGAGGGTATTAGTTATGTTTCCGCAGGTATATAATAGCAAACAACATGCCAGATTCTTTTTTCTAGCTCTTCCCCTAAAACGTGACACAAATGCATCCCATGAAGTGAGCTGTAGCTCACGAAAGCTTACGCTCAAATAAATTGGTTAGTCTCTAAGGTGCCACAAGTACTCCTTTTCTTTTTGCGAATACAGACTAACAGGGCTGCTACTCTGAAACCTGACATTAAAAATGTGTTACTTAGTTGTGCATAGAGATAAGTAAGAGATTTTCGAGGCTATTTTGTTGTGTATACTGTGCTGCAAATATTTCATGCTCTGTGTTTTCACGTGGCCACTCAGTATCGGCAGGGTAGATCTTTTGTGTCGTTTCCTGTTTTTATTCAGATCTGGAAGTTTTCTCCGTTCAGGTCACACACTGATGGCTTTTAGGCTTTTAGTTCAGCACTGCGGTAGCTATCAAAGGAGCCAGTTATGCAAGTGGTGGGGGTGGGATATAAACTGCAGAAGCTTCACACTGGCTCTGCTGTGTTACTCATTGCATATGTATGTCATCTGTTATGCAGAGACATCTCAAAGGGCAGATTTCACTGTTGGTCTGGGGCACTTAAAGACTCGCTGACTAATTCTGATTATGGATCTCTCTCTCCAACATACACACACTAAATGCAAGAGTAAAAGAAACATGGAATGCTTGAATGGTGTGTTTGAGTATGAAAATTACCTGTGGTTTCTGAGTAACCTGCTTAGAACTTGTAGGGAACTCTCCCTGAAATAATTAATGTGGACATATAGTTCCTTTAAGAGTACTTGTGGCACCTTAGAGACTAACAAATTTATTTGAGCATAAGCTTTCGGGAGCTACAGCTCACTTCATCAGATGCATTCTGTAGCTCCCGAAAGCTTATGCTCAAATAAATTTGTTAGTCTCTAAGGTGCCACAAGTCCTCCTTTTCTTTTTGCGAATACAGACTAACATGGCTGCTACGCTGAAAAAAGTTCCTTTAGGGTTATACTTAAATATTAAAATATATTGAGTCTTGCTGGACCAAATTCAGCTTGGTGTAAGGAGGTGCATCTGAGCTGTATGGTATTTTGGCTGATCATCCTCATTAGCAGGGATTAATGCAGCTAAGGGTAGTTAATATCCTGATGGTATTGGGAGAGGGAGGGCACTTGAAAGGGGTAATATTTTTCCCAGCTGACTGTCACATGTTGAAAAGTTTGGGCATGATTCTGTTCCCAGTGAACCCACTGACTTAGAGGAGAGCAGGACCAGCACCTTTGGGTGAAATCCTGGCTCTAGTGAAATCAATTTGAATTTTACCATTTACTTCAGCAGGGCTAAGATTTCACCCTTTTGTATTTTGATGCTCTTTATTTATAGTAGAAATCTGATTTATTTCAACAAGCTGCATTGCTAACAAGAGAGAAAACACATGTAGCTGCCAAACCGCAGATTTTTGGATTGGACAGCAGACCTGTTGCTTATGCTGCAAATTTTTGTTTTAGTGACTCTGCATATGTTCAAAGGTTGAGCAAAGAAGTTTTCCTCTTATCCTGCTGAGTCTTACCATGGAGATTTCCTCCCCCCTTTTTCCATTTAGAAGCCCCATTGAGTATTGCATAATTAGCAAAAACATTTTGTGGAAGCAGCTAGCAGGGAAACATGTGAATTCCTAACTCTTGCATGTGTGCAGTAATTTTGCCACTGACTGTTAGCAAAACAACAGGGAGATAAGTGGCTTGTAAAACATCTTGAAAAAAATCTCCCTTTGGTTGGATGAACTGATTATATATCATATAATAGCAAAAAGCACAAAACATAATAGAACAACCATATATTTAGAATACATTGGATTAATTGCAAACCTGAATTAATTACTTTACGCATTTGGTACACAAGCATATTAAATAACATTTTCCTGCTACAGGCAATGCTAACCTTGGAATTTTTTTTTAAAAGTGCTTGTTGAAACCTGTCAAAATATTCCAAGCATGCACTATGCACTAATTGATAGTGGATCACGTTAAAGAAATTCCCTCCCTAAAACTGACTGGAGATTTAAATTTTAAATTATGCACTTAAAACTATTTTTTTAACACCCAGTTAAATAGAATCCTATTGAGTGAGTGATTTCCCCGTCCCCCCCCCCCCCCCAAAAAAAAACAGATACAAATCACACTCCATATAACTCCGATGCAGTCACCACACGGTATATTTGTGTTGATGCTGTGTATATACTTTAGGACTTTGCACTGGTGATAATAATTACACTGGTGTGAATTTCCTGAACACTCAGGTCCTATAAGATAATTGGTACCAACTGATCGGTTTTTATTATCTCATTCAGGAGAGCACTTAAGTGCTAAAGTTGAACAGAGAGGAATTTAAGCACTAGTTTAAGTGCTTTCTTGAATGAATAAGATGCAACAAATGACAGCTAGATTAAACAGCCAAGCAGAGAAAAGCATTTTTAATTAACATGAGATTTATATCTCTGCTTTGTTTTCTTGATGCTTAAAAGCATAATAATTCTATTTCAATAAGAAAAGTGTTAACCTGTAGCAAATGGAACTTGATTTCTTTTCTAATCTCTTCCTAATTGCATTTTATATATATACAGCCACATTTTATTTTAACAAAGGGAGTGGCGTTCCCTTCCTTCAACTCATTCATCTTCAGTTTCATCCCTGTTTACAAGGGGAATTTCCATAATTTCTCAGAGGATTATACTTGCAATTGATTGTTGCTTAATTTTTCATAAATTTTGATGTTTTTATTAGAATGAGTGACAGTAACTGAAATCTTGATATAGATTCAAATTCTACTCGTTTTACTCATGCAGATAGTCCCACTCACTTTCATAGCAATTGGGAAGAGATTTACTTCAATGGGGCGTATGCACATGTTTTAAGTTAAGAACCTGCTTATGTGGTCATTCATAAATGTCTGCCTTAAAGAGTTAATGAATTTTAGTTTTCAGAACACACTATTTTCACACTAAGGTAACATTTTGAAAATGTAGTTTGGAAACCAGTTCCAGTTCCTGCAGCCTCCTGGATCACACATCCATAACAGTCTTTGCACACTCCTAGAGGGTGTGGGTGTTTCTGGACGGCTCTGCTGCATGGCGGCCATGCGTATGTAGCTCTCTGCACCTGGCACATCTGGAGAGCTGCACCAGCAGGATTGCCGTACTGTGTTCAGTGCCATTTAGGATCCCATTCATTAGTGTTATCCCACCTGCCCTGGGTAGGATCAAGCCCTGATACAGAAGTACAATACATTTTAAAAGTTATACCATGGTTATGGCCCTACTAAATTCATGGCCCATTTTGGTCAATTTCATGGTCATAGGATTTTAAAAATCATGAATTTCATTATTTCAGCTATTTAAATCTAAAATTTCACGGTGTTATTGTAGGGGTCCTGATCCAAAAAGGAGTTATGGGGAGAGTCACAAGGTTATTGTAGAGCGGGTTGCGGTATTGCTACCATTACTTCTGCACTGCTGCCTTCACAGCTGGGCAGCTGGAGAGCAGCGGCTGCAGGCCAGGAGTCCAGAAACACCAGCAGCAGCAGCGCAGAAGTAAGGATGGCATGGTATGGTATTGCCACCCTTACTTCTGCTTTGCTGCCCGCAGAGCTGGGCCCTCAGTCAGCAGCTGTCACTGTCCGGCCACCCAGCTCTGAAGGCAGCAGCACAGAAGTAAGGGTGGCAATACCATACTATGTCATCCTTACTTCTGCTGGCGGCGGCTCTGCCTTCAAAGCTGGGCTCCCAGCCTGCAGCCGCCGCTCTCCAGCTGCCCAGCTCTGAGTCAGCACAGAAGTAAGGGTGGCAATACTGCAACCCCCCAAATATAACCTTGTGACCCCCCTGCAACTCCCTTTTGGGTCAGGACCCCAAAAAACTTGAACAACACTAGTCTCCCCTGTTAAATCCGTACAGTATAGCACACAAAAGACCAGATTTCACGGGGGGGAGACCAGATTTCATGGTCTGGGATGCATTTTTGGTGGCCGTGAATTTGGTAGGGCCCTAACCGTGGTTGAGAAAGGAAGACAGCTTGGCAAATATGAATCTAAGCCTTTGAAAATGGTTCTTCCAAATCTTAATGTCACAAAAAATTGCCATGAAAAGTGAATGTTTATTACAAAGATTGGCCTTTTTATTTTTAATGCTTTTTCAGATCTAGTCAACTGGCTAAAGCTTTCAATTCATCAATAATTAGTTTAACAAAACTCAACAATGCTGGCTGAGGTCCAGATACTACAAACACTTATGCACATGCCTAAGTTAAGAATTTGAGTAATCCCATTAATTTCAGTAAGACTACTCGTGACCATAGATTTCAGAGTAGCAGCCGTGTTAGTCTGTATCCACAAAAAGAAAAGGAGGACTTGTGGCACCTTAGAGACTAACAAATTTATTTGAGCATCCGATGAAGTGAGCTGTAGCTCACAAAAGCTTATGCTCAACTAAATTTGTTAGTCTCTAAGGTGCCACAAGTCCTCCTTTTCTTTTTGCGTGTCCATAGAGTTAAGCACTGTATAAATGCTTGCAGGATCAAAATACTAATACTTGGAATTACTTTGATATGTATATTTTAAACTGAAGAAAGTATAAGAATTTAGTTATGTTCTATTAATTTACAAATACAGACCAAATAAACATAGTTGCATTTTTAAAAGCTTACAAAAAAATGACACACACACAATTTATCTTTGGATTTTATGGGTGTATTTCCTGTACACACCAAAAAAATGTAATCTTTGATATATTTCTGCTGTGCTAAAACCACATCCAAATAGTTAACATTTGCCCCCTTACATTCCTTTATCAGTTCTCAAACTATGACCTGTCAACACATTTTAAAGCAGAAATTTTTCCACTTTTCATTCCTGTTAGTCAAGATCATTAACTGGTGCAGAGGGAATAACTTCAATTTCACTTACAGGATGGGGATTTTTTGGTAGATGTGAACTATGAAGGCAAAAGTCAAGTGTTTAAAAGAAAAACAGATCACCTTTCCCATTAGGAACAGTGTGTAAATCCAGAAAGAATTTGATCTCATAGGTTGTATTTGATAATGATTCAGTAATTTCTATGCCAAAGTTTATATCAAACATGAGCTCTTTTTCCCCCCCTCTTTGTGTAAGCGACTCACAATACTCATAAGTTATAGTTTGCTCTGGAAATTATTATACTAATCGACTATAGTCAGACAGACCTGTCCCTGGTGGAACTTCTCTGAAGTGTTGGGTTATCCCAGGGATGAATTTGGATCATTATGCCTATAATGGAATAAACCTAGAAAAGAGAGGGAAGAAAATGGATTGTGTGAGTAAAGATTTGGCTTGCTTGCAACTTTATTTTATGTGAGCACAAGCACTTGACAAGAAAAACTGACTATGATTTTGATTGAGCTTTATTGTTTGGATGAAAATAGCTCCTTCCATTGTTGTAACTTTACCATTGCATGTCAGTACTTCTTGCGAATATATATGTTATGCTTCTTTTTAGTCAGCGCGCTAACAACTTTTATTTTGATTTTTTTGATCAAATCTCACTGACCAAGCCATTAAACAAGCATACTTGTATCACACCTGACCGCCCTCTGTGCTTGCTGCATGTGTCATCCTAGGAATGGGAACAGAATGCTCTGCCTGGACACAGACCTGCAAATATTTAACAGTTTAGCTCGTTTCATGTGTGTTGTGAAGTTATATAGCAGTTTGTGATATAGACTGTTTACTAGGAGAGAAGTACATCTCTTGATGAAGGGGGAGGGGGAAAACAGGTGATGTCGCCTTCCATGCCTTGTATGCTGGGGAACTGACCTATGTGCAAGCATCATTAAGCTAGAACAGAGGGAAAAACAGGGATTAGATCCATACTTACACAGATCAAGTGTCTAGGAAAAAAAGGCAGCATGATGGAAGAGCAACTATGTTTCTATAGGCTGGAATAGCAGCTGCAACCTATTAGTGGCAGGTTGGGGAGTAGATTCTGTGTCTGCAGTTTCCACTTAGCTCCCTGCACAAAGTCTCTTTACTCAAGTATTGAGTGGGAAGGGGTGAATTTCACCACATGCACAAAACTGACTATTAACATGCCCTGGAAGTTTTTGACCAGACTTCTCTCTCAAGCTTATTGAACCTTCCAGTAAGTAGCTTGTCCTTCTGCAAATCACTGGCACCAATTCTGACATATGGTAACAACAGTAGATTTCCACTGTAACCCCCTCCTCTCCAGCATACAGTACAAACCAGAATGCCAAGTGCCCAGCTGCATCCCTGTATTTAGAATTTTGAAGTAATGTAAATGTTGCCTTGATATTACCTCCTAGATGATAGCATAGCTCTGATCTTCTAATCCTCTAGCATGGATGGAGTACCACTGAATAATAGAAGATCACATTTTAGGATCCAAACTTTTATCTGGCTTTTGGATCATTGATAAATGAGACCTTGAGTCTTAAGACTGTAGCTGTTTTCAAGGTATTCAAAATGAAATTCTGAATGATTTTATCATTTTATGCCTTAATCTTGGAATAATTACATATTCACTTGCAATAACCAAGCGGTGGATAGAGCACTGAACTGGGAGTCAGGAGACCTGGGTTCCGTTCCTGGCTTTGCCACTGGCCTGTGGATGACCTTGGGCAAGTTACTTCTCCAGCTGTGTCTCAATTTTCCAGTCCATAAAATTGAGATAATGATACTCCTTTGTACAGTGCTTTAAGATCTGTTGATGAAAAGTGCATATACGAGCTAGGTATTGTTGTAAAAAAAATTAAATGCACAAAACAAAAACCTCACCACATTACATGAATCAAATCAAGAATAAGAATAATTCTTTTCCCATTGAAGTCAATAGGATTTTTGATATTGACTTCAGTGGGTAAAGGATTGGCCTTTGGTATTGGTATGGAGTCTTAATGTGAACTGGACCCTGTCTCATGTTGGCTCCTTTGGAAATCCCAGATTTAATTGTTAGCCTTGTTCCCATGATTTTTAAAATGTTGGGTGGACAGTTCAGGTCACTGTCTCTGGCAATGGACAAGCTTCACAATCTGTTCCCAGAGGTTTCAAGAACAGCTTCTTATCTCTGTTTTCCATTTTCCTCCACCAGTTGTAATAATGTGTGCCAGCAGTGACACAATAAGGAACATCATGCTAGTTGCTCATCGACAAGGAATGACCAACGGGGACTACGCTTTCTTCAATATTGAACTCTTCAACAGCTCGTCATACGGTAATGTTATCCTCGCCTCCCCCCAGTATGTTGCAAAACTTTCTGTAAACATGATAACATTTTTAGATTTAGTCTTAAAATATTCCACTATTAGTCCTTAAAATACACCATTATCTCTCCCTGGTCCTGAGGTTACCCGCCACTTGAATTATGATATTAGCAAGAAGGAAACCAGAAATTCTGGATTTAACTACTTCTGGACTGATCTGTGTGAGGAAGCAATGTGACTAAATGGAAGATCTAATATAGAAATTCCCTTACGCTGGGGGAAAAACTGCTTCCAACAAAGACCTTTGTTATACCAGCCCGTTTTCACTACCTTCTATTCTATTGTGTGTGTTCTGATTCACTGTAGGTTGCTACAAATCCCAGTCTTGTGATTGCAAGTCTTGGGCCTGGAATAGCCCAAACCTGTTGTGGGCTAGAGAGGAAATGACTGACTGGGAGATAGGCAGCGGTGACACAGTGAATCCCAGCCCAGAGAGTCATTGTTAAGGTCATAAGGGGTTGCCTAGTTCACCAGCCAGAAAATCTTGATGCCTTAGGGTGAAATCCTAGTCCCACTGAAGTCAATAGGAGTTTTGCAGATTTGTACACCTGCCAGTGGCTGGAAACCCTTGATCTAATATATGCTCCAGTTTTTCATGGTACATAATTCCTGCAGAGACATGCTGCTATATTTAGCCTTGTAGTATCACCTGGTGCACAGAAGCACAGTCATGTTCACCCCAGTAGAATGTAGTCATATACATGTGATGTGCTTATATTTTTTTAATTGGTTCAGATTTCTGTGCCCCACACAGCCATATACTAAAAGGTATCCTTAGGAGTTAAGGCAAATATTTCACAAAGGACTCAGCACCACAACCCCAGAGTTAAGGGAGCACTGTCTATCTGGTTTCTTGGTGACTGACCAGTTTTTTGGGGTGTGTGTTTTGTTGTTTTTGTTTTAAATTCTAACTTCAGATGCAGCATTGTTTAAATAGCATTTCCTGAGTATTTTTTGTAAATAATTCCTAGGGGGGAAAACATTAGAAGGATCTGCTCTTTTTTTTAAGACAGGACAAACTAACTCTGAAGAGAAATCTATGAAACTGACTGTACACAAATTGTTGTCAAATGCATAAAGTAAACAAACTGAACACAGAATTTCCAGACCTCCTCTTACAGTTCTAGTAAACTTTGTGTTATCGGAACTCTAAAAAGGTACAGAACTGTAAGACAGAATATGATTTACAAGTAGCTATTGTTTCTATAAGGTCACACAATCACACTTATTTTTTGTTGTCCTTAAAGTTTATTTTAATGTGCAAAAAAGGCACATTAATTGTTGAGGCTGCAACAGTTGCGCTGCTTCATCAGAAAGTCATTTTAAGTGTTGCTCACAGACTCCATGCCCAAAGCAATCTTTGAAAGGATTTGAAAGTGTGTAAAATTACTTTAGAAGCTCTGTTAAGTAAAGGGAGCTTCTCTGTTTCCAGTTACAATAGCTTTTCAAGTGAACATGTTTAGGTCAGACTGAGGTACAGAAGCTTGTTCACATTTAGGACCCAATATTACCTGAAACCCAGCTTTCTCTGGGAAAGTCAAGATCCCAAATGTGGCATATATGTGGGACTGGGGAACTATGCTGCTTAGAGCATGGCTTTATAACATTTTGTGGCTGTCATCTGTTGTCATTCACTTTTCAGAGATCTTCTGTGTGGACCTCATGGTAGAACAAAGCTTTTGTGCTTGATTGGGTTACAATCTAGAATCGTGATAGGTGGCTGTAACAGTAGCTGAGAACCTCACAAGGAGATGAGACAAAGAACTGATTGAAAAAGAGAAGACAGATGGTCAATAAAAATTAAAGAATTAAAAAGGTCATTTATGAATTTTGCTAAAATCGTAATCCACAAGGGCTATCGAGGTGCAGCACCTTCACGGCATTGTGCTTTGGTAAACAAGCAACAGAGTCCGAAGCATAGAGGCCTTTCTCTGGGAAAGGAGAGAGAATGGAAGGGAGCTACCATTTGACTTGGATCTCACTGAGGGCTAGACTGTGGCTTTGCCACAAGTCCTGTGTATGAAGTGGCAAGCAGCTGCAGTTTCCCAGGAGCAGCACGCTGAAAGAAATGTGCTTCTCAGAGGCCCTGTTCCTTCATTGGTTCCCTCATGCCCTGTCAGGAGGAGGTGAGTAACTTGCTGTTGGCCTGTACCTGCAGCAAATTATGACATCTCCCCAATGGCTTGGCTGCCATCACAACACACAGAGGAAGTGAAACGCAGGCTTCTCTCACTTTTTCACCCACCTGCATGCCTGGATCCAGGGTCCGTGTAACCCACTCATGGCCGGAAGACCTTTATCCCTCATCCATCCCTGTGCAAGCACATAGTCCCAAGTCAAGGCGGATAAAATGTTTGATACTTGGCTGCTGCCATCTCTGGCATTCACTCCATCTCCATTCCCTTCCCTTGGTCTCAGCTAACCTGCTGTCTGCCTGTCTATAAATCAACAAATTCCTTTAACCAGGCTGAATGACCACATCCTCCCTCATCTCAGGGTCCTGCGTGTCTCCAGATTCCAAACCTCAGCAGCTACTCGTGTTCTGCAGTTTTAGTCTTTGTACTTTTAGCCACAACTGGCTTTTAGTTCCAAAAATAAAAATGACTGTCTGGCTTTTTAATTATTTTTAAATATTTAAAAGCAAGTTGTTTAAGGACACTATTATTCCCCCAAGGCCTCATTATTTATCAGTTCCATAGAACAGCCCTAGCACCTGATTCAAGGCAATAGGAGTCTTTCCACTGACCTCAGTGGGCTTTGAATCAGGTCCTTTGGCCTCAACCAACTCACAGGAAGTACTCAGGACAGGACAGGATCAGTAGGCAAAGGCATTTAAACAAATAAGCTATAACTGAATTTAAAAATCTCTGATTACTGTATTAGTTTACCAAGTCCAGTCTCCCACCTGCTGTGTCACTGGGCAAATGCAAGTACAATGTGTGCAATGGCACATTGGTAGTTGGGTGTTTGTTTTCTGCTAAGAGAAACTGGGCCTATCGTGCAGCCAGTGTGCACATGGCATTCCCATTGATTTCAGTGGGAGAGCTGGGCGACAAGTGGCTACAAGATCAGGCCCTGTGTGACGACATTCCAAGTAATAACTTTACTCTTCTTACTCTACTTAGCCCTGACTTTGCTTGAAGTTTAAAAGGAAGTCAGTGGCACATTGACTGGGAACTGAATCCAGTTTTGTCTCCCTCACCTGGTCTAGCCCCTAGACAACCTGCTTCTCCGTGTTTGAGGATGTTATTTGCTCATATCTAGACTTGACTTCAGATGTTAAAAATAATCAAGCAAATATGGGAAGAAAATCTTATTGCTGACCATTCTGCTAGGCTGGGCTTCTGACTAAGGATCATAATCTGTATAATTATTTCAAGGGCATTATGTCAGTCCCCCTTCCTATCTTGTTCCCCTAGCATCAAGAGGCATGTTGAATTCCGGTACATTAGCCTCACAGCACGTATTGCACAAATGCGACAATACCTTGTACATTGCTGTCTACCCCCAAGCAACGTATAGAGGATATTTAAGCAGAAAGGGAGAGTGAGCCCATTATGCAAACAAGCTTGGAATTGTAAATATTTTTATTTCTCCCTTAGGAAATGGCTCGTGGAAGAGAGGAGACAAACATGACCTTGAAGCAAAGCAAGCCTACTCATCCCTCCAAACAGTCACTCTACTGAGGACAGTGAAACCTGAGTTTGAGAGGTTTTCCATGGAAGTGAAAAGTTCTGTTCAGAAACAAGGTCTGAACGAGGATGATTACGTAAGTACTTGATTATGAGCCTAGAGCTTTTAGCATCCTCAAAAACAGGATCCTGATTAAATCAAAGGTGACAAAGTGTCCTATTCTGAATCCGTCAAAAACACCTGGGCTCAGTTGTGAAATTCACTGTTACCTTTGTGAACTCTCTCTGGTAAGATGTTTTTCTCCCTGGCTAAAGAAAATTGCTCTTTGTTTGTCCACAGTCATCAGGGAGTACACAGTGGGAGGGGCAGGAGAAACAAGGGCTCTACACGTCTCTAGCACTTCCATCGTTCATCACACTCCTTTTATTGGTAAAATATTTTTTTCGTTCTTGATTTCTGTGTTTTCTCTCTCACTCCAGCTCTTCCTCATACTTTTTCACTCTAGGGAAATGACGTCTCAGCAGGTTGTGCTATCCTGTTGTATCTGGTAAATTGAACTTTTCTTATCCTTAAGGGGAGTTGTGCCCAAATTCCCAGCTTACCATGCTAAAATTGTGTGTGGTTTTAACCATCCAAATACCCACTGGAGGTATTCCACAAATCCTGTCAAGTATTTTAAACCTGGAAGTACCACAGTGCTCCAAAGAGGGAGATAAAATACTATATTTCTTGTTACCATTCACCTCTAGGAGGAGGATACTTCTGGGAATTAGCACAGAGTATCAGAAACACTGAAAGGATATTTCTCTAAGATCATTCCTAGATGGGTCTTCTTTGAGATGAAGATAGGAGGAGCTCACGGCACAATATACACACACACAGTTGCCTGCATGCTGGTGCAGGTACTTCATTCCCTGTGAAAGGGGCCACTAAAAAACCCCTGATGTGGCAAGAAGAGAATGTGGCCACATGAGAGCTGAAGCTCATACAGCTCCAGGGGAACAGGGTTAGGATGTCAATCCATTGCAGCGACAGTGCCGTGCAAGAACTTTCCCACCATCACTACTACTGGAACTAAAATTACCACACTTACACAGGAGACCAGTGAAATTGGAAAAGTCAGGAAAAGTGACTTGTTGGATACATTCATACACTATTTTATGTTGTTTTTATATTGATTTAAGGATTGGCATTAATTGACGTCTATAAAATAAAGGAAAGCAGCAACAGTCAATATATATTGCTTGAAAACTGAGATTATGAGCAGAAACACAAGGTCTAAATCAAAAGCTTTGCTAATGTGCATGCTGAATTAACAAACAGGAAGTCTTTCCTGCAAGGTATTGTACAATATCAGTTGTCTTCAGAAAATCTGCACTCAACCAACCATAGAACAGTTGTATTTGAAAACCTATCACCTATTTGTGGTTTTAGGTACTGGGGAAGGTTATTTAGAATGAAAAGCCTTTTTGATATAGTTACCCAGGAGGGTTTACAGTCACAGTTTGGGTCATAATTCCAGTCACCTGAAAACATGCAAATCAGATTGAAACATGCAAATCCAGATGGAATCCTGGAAAGCCTAGTTCACACCTTACTGCTGCAATGAAACAGAAAGCGTGACTGAGTTCAAATAGTGCTCCAACGAGGGGCACAGGAGGCCCATTCAGATTTGCACATCTTTTTGCAGATGAAGTTGTAAGACAACACAACTCCCATAGGACATGGGGATAATGATGCCTTCCAAGGAACATTGAGATCTGTTAAGGAGAGCGACAAACCCTGATTCCCACCAACTGGAACTGAAGACTTGTCCTGGTAGCCCCACCAGTCAAGGGCAGCCAGGCTAATGTTCAAAAGGCAAGAGCAGCCAAATGGCTAGGAGAGCTAGTGAAGCCAGGAGCATGAATGTTATCTACCCAGCTCAGAGGCTGAGGTGGGTGGATTAAGGAGGACAGTTTGGAGTAAGAAGGAGAGGCACTCTGTGGTTCTGTAGGACATGGAGCCCGCTTCGAAGTTATGTTTGGAGGACCATGCATGTATCAATTCAGCTTTGTGTTAAACGCCTGGCTACAGTTACATTGCCAGCAAAATCTGAGTCTCATTATAATGCGCAGAATTAGCACAATGTGTGTGAGAGATCAGCAAGCTCCCTCATGCTGGCAAACAGAAGAGTTTTTTGTTGGCTAACTTTCTTATTCTCCAGATAGGAGATTCCCTGCAAATACATCCATGTTGCCAACAGTTCTTTGTTCACTTTTATCAGACCTTAGCTGCTTGAGCAGTCAGATCTCAGTGCTGATAACATTCATTGGTTGCTCTCCATAGTACAGTCAGGTGACCCTAAAGCTCTCTTGTATTTCGCTCAGAGCAGGGGCTCAGAGCTACACGGAAAAGGGGGTCAGCTTCAAACACAAGTTCAATATGTACTGAATTTGTACTATTACTTACTGTGCTATAAAGATCTAATCAAAAACCTTCCCACGTCAATTTATCCTCATGATTTTTGAAAAAATAAACAATTTTAAAGTGATGCTATTGTGTCACTAATACCTGAGAGCATTCAAAAATGAACAGATTTTAGTAATCTAATTTACTACCATTTGTGATACCCTTTGTTTTTTACAGTCACTCAGCTTGGGCAACAAAAACAGACTAGTCAGTGTCCCCTATCTGATTCTCATGCACCAGCACACAACAGCAACGACTGGGTTGCAGACACTGTTACAAACCAAGCAATTTTTTAAAATGTCAATTAAGAAAACTTACATTTTGTAAAATTGTGAAAGAAGAAAAAGCAAAACAAAAACGAATGACCTGATTAAGGGCCTCATCACCCAGCCCTCTTCCTATCTGCATGGAAGGGAAAGGGGATGCCAGCTTCACTATATGCTGGCCCTTGCTACTCCAAGAGAGTTTCCCTCTGTGAGGCTTCCCAGCATTTAGGCTCTATGGACTGGGAGGAGGTGGGGATGTCTCCACTCTACTGGATTCTTCTACACATGAAATCTGTTACTTCAGGTGGAATCTTGCCTGCAGTGGATTACACGGGTGATCAATGGGGGTTTGAATGCAATCCTCAGCTTCTTCTGCATGTGCAAACCATGTGTCCCAATGTAAATATCCAGGGAAACTCTGAATTGTAAAACAGAGAATCCACTTCTCTGTGCTGGGTTTTCCAGCATATGGGAGAATGAAGCTCTAAATGTGTGGCTTAATTCATCTGACAGTGACTCTGACAAAAAAAAAAAAAGAGAGATTTGTTAATACAGCATCTTGTCCTGAACTCTTGCCATTGTAAACTCCAAGGGCATTATTATGCTACACAGAAAGAGCATAATAAAAGTGGAGAAAACATAACAGCCCAAAACAAAGGATGGAAAAACAGGAGGGGCAAAGCACTAACGTAGCAGTTCTCAGATTGGTGGACATGTTTGTGGCTTGTCGAGAGCTAGCAGCTCACATGGCACTGGCCCTCCTTGTTTCCAGCTGGTATGTTGCACAGAAAGAAGCTAAAAATACACAAAACATTCCTGATGTTGCTTTTCCATGTAAGCAGCTGCTGTCATTGTTAAGTAGCAGCCCTATAATCAAGAATGTGTGGAGATGTCCAGGAGACAATATCGCTGTTAGGATGAAGTCCAAAAGGTTTGAGAATCCTTGTCCTGGACAAATTTCTTTAAGCAGTCTTTAACTGATCACTGGTGACACAGTCAGAGAAGCAAGTGGTTGAGAGAGGTTTTTAAGAAGGCACTAGACAATTGGTTCCCAAACTTTTTAATAAAGCAACCCACCAGCTGCATTGTGTCTTTTTTTTTCTTTTACCGAAACCCCAGCAATACCATCGTAATTCCAGCCTGGCACCGAGAGGAGGCTGTTGGAGAGTGAGCCCACCCTGCACTCATCCTTTAGCAAAGGTTCCTGTCCCACGGGGCTGGGCCTCGCTCCCCATTCCGGTGTTGGGACCTGGTGCAGAGGTGCCCAGCTTCTATTTATCAACCTAAATAACTGAGATTCTTCCCCAAAAGCCCAGCATCCAACATGCTGCTTTTAGAAAATATGGCCACTTATTTTGGTGTCTAAATGGGAGCTGAGCTCGTCTGATAATCTGATCTTCCACCTCAATCCTGCTACCCATTGCCAAACTCCAGTTGACTTCAGTAGGTGCAGGATTAGCCCCTAGAGCTAGCTTAACTCCTGTAGAAGTCTATCTGGACTTGCTTGATATGGGCTATGGAATCAGGCCCTTAGTAGTTGAAACTTCTCAATAATCCATCTGGAATGGATAGTCAGAATTAGGGACAGTAAAACAGGCTAAACATCACTAGCTAAAATATTGCCTGTATCATCCTCTGGGATTTAAACAAGGTATCCGTCAGCTACTCACAGCGTGCTCTGAACGCTTGTAGAGTGATTTGGGATGCTTGGATTAAAGGCATAACATAAGAGCTCTAAGATAAATGTGCCAGAGACAGCAATGGGAGTGGTTTGCATTTATCTGAGATCAGCATTTGCAACTGCCTCTGTATTGGGGTGAGAATAATTCCAGACAGACATGTTTAACAAGAAACAGTGTTTCAGTTAAAGTATATACACGGTATATTTTTATTAAATAACACTAAGCACTTAATGCATTGGCTTAAAGCTTCAGTTTGAAACTTCTTAATACTACCTCTGTTCCTGGCTTGGGAGTAGAATTCAATAAATGCTGTTTTTATATCTAACCCAGTATTCTGAGCTGGGATGATTTTATAACCTTGGATATTTGCTCTTTTGAGGTTAGCAGGCCACCCATGGCTTGTTTTTCCTTCTTATTTAAAAGCTGAAAAATTAGCTAATTAAACAAACATTCCAACTGTGTTAACGGCACAACAGCATTGTTTGTTGGGAAAGATGTGTGGAGTTTTTTTCTTATCTACTGTCCTCTTCCCAACACTCACAATGAGCACCAGGAAAAGGAAACTGAAGATCAATTTGCCTGCAAAGCTATCTCACCCAAAGATACAAAGTCAAAGCTAAATACGTTATTTAGATCAGCTAGACACTACCTTTTAAAAAGTGACGATCTGTTATTTTTAAGGGTTTGAGTCTTCCAAATGAGAAATGGCCCAGAAGGGAAGCCTCTAAACCAACTTTTAGGGCTTCACCAATTATCTACAAAAGCTATGTGGGAGGTAGCAGTAGTCATAAAGTTTATCACTTCATCCATAACATCCGTGCCAGACTCTTCCCCCATGTGTATTGCCTTACATCATCCTTTAATTGGGATTGTACACTCACAAAGATGATGGGGGGAGGGGGGAGAGGAAGTAAGCAATTCAGTAAAGTCACTGAGAGAGACAGGAAAAATATAATATATTCAATAGCGTATGTCCCATTTGTCTTTCTCGGACCCAGCCAGGCAGGATAAATGCACAGGCAGGCTTTTGTGTCTCTTTTGACTGCATCAGAATAGGAAAGGGTTTGGAGGGAGGGGGGTTATGCCTCTGCCAGGGAATAATTTGTTCAAATGAATAGGTTTATTCAGCGCCTAGAGTGCTTTGCTAATTGTGTTTGAAAGAATAAAAGCAAACCTCATGTTGCTTTTAGTAGCAAGAAAAAAAAAAGAGTTCACATGCTATCTTAATAAGAAGATTAATTCTATCAGCAAAACATAATTAGGAATTTCCAGCCCAATTCTACATCCATTGAAGTCAATGGGAGTTTTC